>NC_066624.1:11885770-12508345 GCF_025201925.1 Gopherus flavomarginatus | reverse complement strand
TTGATTTTTGTTGCACAAAAATCTTCCCAGTGAGGTATTGGGAAAACACAATCCTTAACCAGTGTCTGGCTAGTTATATTATTTAGTAGTATTTGTGTGTAGCAGGTAGGAGTCCCAGTCATGCACAGGACCCCATGGTGCGAGGCATTGTACAGACACAGAACCAAAAGATCCAAAAAGTTTACAGTCTAGTATAAGACAAGTGACAAGAGAAGGAGATAGACAGATGGGGGAGTCTGAGGAAACAATGGGTATGTCTACACTGCGGTCAGTAGGTTTGATTTGAGCTCAAGCTGACATATCTGAGCTTGCTTTAAACCAGCTAGCTTGAGCACCAGAGTAGCAAACCCATGGCAGTGTATGCTTCAATGCAACTGTATAAACATGCCCGGAACCTGAAACCTATGCGCCAAGGTCTCACTGTTTTAGGACCTGATTAAAGCTAACTCAGGTATGTCAACTCACGTTCCAATCACACCTGGTGATTGCAGCCTAGACATACTCCGTGAGACAATATAGTCAGCATGCTGAGCAGTGTTTGTGACCTATGCACCCACCAATTTTTCACTTTCACTTTTAATTCCCAGAGAAGGTGGTTTAGTGCTCACTCTACAGATCTTTGTTTTTTTCTGTTTAGCTGTCACAAGGGAAGCACACATTCAGTCAAGGAAGTAACAACTGAGTCTTAAGCTATTACTCAATAACCAACAGAGCAGATGTTTACATACTGAGTTTATAATACACGGGAGGGCAGCAGATAGGAACAGAAAATAATTAAAATTAAAATGAATAAATAATACCAAAACATTGGAAGACTATTGGAGTGTTCTATTTTTATTTTTGAGTCATCTGGGCTCATTGGGTTTTTCTGAATATGTCTTTCACAAAGTCATATATTGAATACCTGGATAGCAAGGAGCAAGACAGAAGGGATTTGGCAGGCATCATCTTGATTTCTTTGTGCACTGAGCAGGGATTTTCCATTTCATCCATCATTCACGACTTGCAGCGCTTCCAAAAGTCACTTAAACGTATCCTGCACAGGAAACTATAGGATGGAATGAGGCCAAGGAGTCTTTTTGCGCTGTGTGCACCCTGTCATCACACTAATTCTGAATTGAGTGATACAAGCTGGCTTGTAGTTAAGCGTAGTTGCATACCACACAATACTGTGCTGCATTTACACTGACTTACAATATACAGCATCACCAACCCTGAGCATCCACAAATAATGAATTGGGTGTCAAAAACCATGAGATTTTTATTTTAAAAAAATACATTTCAAGATCATATTTGCCTTTTGATTTTTGAGCTTGTAGATCTCAACTTTTAAACTTTTCTCCATAATCATGAGGATTAGAAACTTCCTTTTAAAAGGGCAGGGGTTGGGGGAGGGAGAAAGAGCTGAGATTCTCCAAAGTCTTCAGAAGATGAGGTTTTAATAAAATCACCAAATATCTGAAACCAGTAATAAAATTGAGAGATGTCAGGAATGCTGGGAATACATGCAGATTTCTTCCATCTTCTGAGATATTTTGTTTTCCCTACAGATACCACCTGAATTACTATCTATAAATAGCTCAATTGTTCTTGCTGCTGTTTTGGATTTAAAACAAACAAAAACAAATTCTTTTAGTAAATGGCTTTTTTTCTTGGCTTAAATCCATTTATGATCTTTGCTTTTACATTTATCACAAGCTCCACTAACTGAGCTTACTTTAGTCTCCCTTCAGAGATGTGGTCACACTTTATATTCATAGCTGTTTAAATAGCTAATCAGTTATAGATTGTTGCCTATTACTATAGCCTTCTTCTGATGTGCTTATATCTATGATGCATACTATGCTTGTCTGTAACACCACTGAAATATCCATCAATCATTTATTAACCCTATATAAACTAGACATAAAAATCTAATAGAGTGCAGCCAGAAACGTATTTACCTCATACACCAAGGGTTTTAAAACTGGGGGTTGGGACCCCTCAGGGGGGTCACGAGGTTATTACATGGGGGGGGGGTCATGAGCTGTCAGCCTCCACCCCAATCCCCGCTTTGCCTCTAACATTTATAATGGTTTTAAATATATAAAAAATGGTTTTAATTTATAAGGTAGGGGGGTTGCAGTCAAAGGCTTGCTATGTGAAAGGGGTCATCAGGACAAAAGTTTGAGAACCACTGTCATATGCAGACAACTGAAAACATTACGAGTCTTTGGCCTGGTCCACACTACAGCATTAAATCGATTTAAACAGCGTTAAATCGATTTAACGCTTACCCATCCACACTACAAGGCACTTTAAATCGATTTTAAGGGCTCTTAAAATCAATTTCTGTACTCCTCCCCAACGAGAGGAGTAACCCTAAAATAGATATTACTATATCGATTTAGGGTTAGTGTGGACGGAAATCGAAGTTATTGCTCTCATTCTTTTAATGAGCTACCCAGAGTGCACCGCTCCGGAAATCGATGGTAGTCTAGGACCATGGACGCACACCAACGAATTAATGTGCCCTAGTGTGGACGCGTAAAATCGATTTTATAAAACCAGTTTTATAAAACCGGTTTTAATAATTTCGATTTTATGCTGTAGTGTAGACGTGGATTTTCCTTTGACACAGATGGGCTTTGGATCAGGCCCTTCCTAAAGAATGTTTAGAACATCACTAGGCATGTACTAGGCTGGTAGCTTTTGTACCCAGTAATCTGGCTATTCAAAGGCTGAATTTGGATGATTTAGTGATTTTGCATTTGTTTTCCAATAATGAACTTGGTCCATTTACCGGAACTGTAAATTATAGCTTCTGTTATTGTAGGGTTTGGCTCACTTTGGTTTTGAATAGGTACAAAAGACTTCTGTAGAGTCTGGTACTTCTGGTTTTAAATGTTGCAATTCCAGAATTCCTTTAGAGACAAAGCAGCAAACAAGGCAAAGTCCTGCTGTGCCTGAACGAGTTATGCCTGCATGAGAAAAGAGCTTGTGGTATGCATGGCTGGGTTCATCGATTTATATTTTCAAAGTTGTTGCTTAAGTCAGATGAAAGTTATTGAAGGTTGTGAAGCTTTTAATTAAGGATCTATTCGTTCTGAAGGAACTAAATGACTGGAAATGATCATCCCATTTACCTTTTCATCACCCTCCAACAGTTCAATACTACTGTGAATACTTAGGACCTGATTTTTCACAGATGTGGAAACCTGTAACTTCTTGAGTGATCCATCTGATGTTAAGAAAAACAGTAGGGTTCAATCCTGCTCTTTTTTACTTCAGTGAGAGCAAGGTGGGACATTTGTTGCTCACAAATCATATATCAATTTGATGGCATCATCGTTTACATTTCCAAATGCATGCCCAGGGACTTTTAATTATTGTCTTCTCACCTGGCTTCAATGCAATTTTATATATTTGAGAAATTAGCCTTGACCAGAGACTAATCTCCAGCTAAATTTGATTTTTTTTTAAATGAAACCATTTTGTATGAGATCAGCACAAATATAGCATCTGAAATTCTCACATTCAAATGTTAAAATAGCCAAACTGATTTCATTCTTGCTTTCCCAAGGAGTGTGAGCCCTGCTCAGAGAAGCTTATTTCTGAAGCAAAATTTGGCCAACCAATAGTAAATTCTTGACTATATGAGCCTTGAGTCTCTGTTCTGGCTTACCTCTGGCAATACAACCTTTGCACCCTCTGGATTCTGAACTCCTAAACTAAAGAAGGCCCCAGGGCTGCTTTAACTCACCCTCTGCAACAATGTCCCTCTATGCTGCACACATAGCCAGAGGGAAGTACACTCTGCCCCTTCTTTGTTCTTTCCTTAGCATATGCCTAAGATGGGAGTTATGTAGGGTTCTTCCACTGGCTCCACAATGCTGGGAAACATCTCCCTCCTCCCATATGATTATAAAAATAGGTTAGAGTTGTAAAATAGTCATGACCATATCACAATAATGCCCCAGAACCTGAAGTTGGGTAAACCCACCCTCTGTGGATCTTAACGTTTTCAGTGGCTAAGTTTGGTAAATCATCTAGAATTTCAAGTCTGATCAGAACCTAGGAGGGTCCCCAGCCCTGCCTCTCCACCGCAACAGAGTGATGAATAAGGCCAAGACTGAGCACTTTTGAAAATCATTTGTTAACATTTGTACTTGTGAAGAACTAGATATGTCTCCAAATGACCATATGTGTACTCAAGTGCCTGATTTCTGTACTCTGTCAATGGGAATTGCATGCAAAAATTAGGCTTGCAAATGTACTCACATTTTTGTACACACACACACACACACACACACACACACACACACACACACACACACACACACACACTTGAAAAATAGATCCTACATTTTTATTTAAGGACAACTTAAATTCTACAGGAGCTGGCTAGGTGCATATCCCACAACACCGAAAATAATCCCACTTCTCTGAAGAAAGTGGAGATTGTGCATGGTTGTGCAGTTAATATGGGGATGCTTTCCCACCTACCTCATTGAGTGAGACCTTAGGAAAAATGATCTTGAACTTCCCAGTAGTTTTGGGTTCAATTCTAGGGATGGATGATGTTCATAAACAATGGAAGGGCCGGTTTTAACTAAATCAGTTGACCCATCACTAATGCAAATCATAAGGCTCAGACAACAAAAGCAAAGTCGTGAGCCAAACACCTAGATTAACAACAAAAATGTATAGGACACTTGGAAGGGAAAGACCCTTGAGGGGGCCCAGAATGTTCAAACCCCGCAGGTTGCCATAGCAATAACAGCAATAGCTGCTGATTTTAAGAAATCAGAATAAGGACAATGGAAGTGAGCGGACAAAGGAGAGACTGCTATGAAATGCTGTCTGGCGCAAACCAGGCATTAGCCAGCTGGGCACTTGAATATGTGGGAAGGGATAGTGTCTTTACTGAATGGTTTATGAACTGTTCAGCTCACATGGACCCTGGTGGTGTTACCTCATGAAAGAAGCCCCTGTGTTCTCTCTATTAAAGAATGTCTTTGCTTAAAGATGCATTCATTCAAATGCTGCCTGTTTATTGAGGGTCAGCTTCTAATTTCAAATGCTCTGTTCCAAACCTGCATGATGAATCCAGACTTTGAAGAAGTTCAAGTTTGAACTTTGTAGCTAGTCTGTATCTGTAAGGGGCTGAACCGACACTTCAGCTCCAATCAGACTGGATTTTGCAGAAAAAATGTATTTATTTATTCACCTGTAGTGATGATGCCAGTCAAAACTGGAAGGAACAGATACAATCAATTCATATGTAGCCAGGTCAATTATCTCAGGATGTTGATTTGAAAGTGCTACTCCATATTGCTGTTTGCAGTCTCTGTGCCTCAAGATATTAAAATTGAGCTTAAAAGACTCATTTTCCAAAGAAGAAAGCGAACAATGATTTAAAAAGTCTATACCCATAATTCAGCATTCAGACTCCGGACAACTGCAGCATTTTGTCCCTGTCTCAGCAGTGAATGTCTCTCTAAATTTGTAAGTTTTAAGTGGGAAAAGTGAAGCAGCTTGCTTCTGATTAAAGAGAAAGCTGGTTGTCTTTGATAACATAGATAAATGCTTGGATACTTACTTTTTAATTGCTTTATTGCCAGAAGTTTTCAATGAAGCCATAAAAGAGAAAAAAAATGATCAGTCTAATTGCTTCAAGATGGATATGTAATGCATAAATCTCTTGTTTAATGGATCTAGTAATAGACCACCTGTTTCAGTTGCCTTTTCCCATTCAGAATATGAATGAATAGTTCTCTCAGATGTGCACAGAGAAATCATAATCTCACATTTGGAAATTCTATGACTTTTTATATTTCATCCAGGGACATCATCCTTATTATGTAGATTAGCCAATCTTATTGATTTTGGGGGTGCAGAGGAAGCAATCTGTCTAGTACATAGTACTTATTGTATTTCCATTGTCAGACTTTATTTTGGATGGTGGTCAAATGTTAATACACTAGATCAGGGATCAGCAACCTTTGGCATGCGGCCCACCAGGATAAGCACCCTGGCAAGCCGGGCCGGTTTGTTTACCTGCTAGTTCCGCAGGTTCGGCTGGTTGCGGCTCCCGCTGGCAGCAGTTTGCCCCTCTAGGCCAATGGGGGCGGCGGGAAGCAGTGGCCAGCACATCCCTCGGTCTGCTGCTTCCCTCTGCCCCTATTAGCCTGGATCACTTCTCAGAACGTACGACCATCACAGCACAGACCCATACCAATAGGCAATGGAGGCTCTATGCTTCTCTCAGCAAGGAGGCCTTACAAGCCCCATTCCAGGCTGGAGGGCAGGCAACTAACAACAAAAGGGGAGGGTGAAAACGGGGAGCAAACAAACATTCATTTAGTACAAAATTGAGATGTCCAGAACGAAATTGATCTAACCACCAAGGGAGGTGAAAAGAAGAAAATCTTTAATTGCCCATACACCAGTGCTAGTAAACAAGAGGAGTTGGAATTGCTCATTTATGAACATAAATTCAAGCTGGGTGGTGCAACTGAAGCCTGGTGGGAAGAGTCACATGATCGGATTGTTCAAATCAGTGGTTCTAACCTATTTAGGAAGAACTGAGTGGGCAAAGGGAGGGGGAGTGGCACGCCATCTCAGAAATGGCACTGCCTGTTTCTGAGTCACTGGCAACTCAGAAACAAATGGTCATGAATACTTATGAATCAATGTTCTAGCAGAGAAAACACAATATCTGTACTAGTTAGTGACAGCCACAGACCACCACATCACACTAGGGACTAGGATGCCTGGCTCTTGAAGTACCTATCTATAATATGTAGGGTGGGAGGGGAAAGCTGCATTACCATGGAAGACTTCATTCTGAGTGACTATGCTACAAGCCCCCTGCTTCCAGTTTTAAAAGTTACACAGAATTTCTAAAAATTATAGATCATAATTTTCTAACTTAAAGTATTGTATCCAACACAGAGGAATTCCATATTAGAACTCCTATTGACAGATAAAGAGGAATTGCTCACAGAACTAAACATTAGTGGTTGCTTAGGTGCAAGTGGTCATGCCTTGGTTACATTTGTAGTGTGCAAACAGAATAAAGTCCAATCCAGTAATATATATATTTGGTGCTTTAAAAGGGCCAATTTGTCAAAGCTCAAAACAATTATGAGCCAAATCATTTGGAAGAAATTATTTCAACAAAAAAATGTGAATGATAATGGCTAACTGTTTTGAAACATTTTACTAGATTCCCAGAAAGTCACAATCAGGAAAGAAGGCTACACTTTTAATAAATCTGGCTTAGAGGGGAAGTGAAAGCATCTATAAAAAAAATTAAAAAGAGTATATAGCAAATTACTAAAAGGGAAATTTGATAGGAATTAATATAAATTAGAAATTGGAAATTGTAGGAAATTGATAAGAGAGACAAAAGAAGTCCAGGAGAAACCTACGGCCACCAGAATTAATAAGAATGAGTTATTAAAGGGTATTAGGAACAAAAGGAATCCTGTGTATTGGTCCATTACTAAGTAGACATAGCAGAACTGTCAATAATAATGCAGAAAGAACAGAAGTGTTAATAAATATTTCTGTTCTGTGTCTGAGCAAAACACAGAATATGTATGTATATCATATGATGATGAAATACTGTTGGAATGGAAAGTAACTCAGGAGGATGTTTGACAGCAGCTACTAAGCCTAGGCATTTTTAAATCAATAGGTCCAGATAACTGGCATCCAAGAGTTTTAAAAGGTGGCTGAGGAACTCTCTGGACTATTAACGTTGATTTTTCAATAAGTCTTGGAACACTAAGGAAATTGCAGAGGGCTGGAAGAAAGCTAATGTGGTGCCAATATTTTAAAAGGGTCTGCGGAAAGAGGTGGGTAATTAATTACAGGCCTTTCTACTTGACATTAATCCCAGGCAAAATAATAGAAAGGCTGATATGGGACTTGACTTAACTAAAGAATTAAATAACAGTAATATAATTAATGCCAATCAACACAGGTTTATGGGAAATTGATCTTCTCAAACTAACTTGATATCATTTTTGATGAGCTTACTCTTTTGGCTGATAAAGGCAATAGTGTTGATATAATATACTTGGGCTTCGCTAAGGCATTGGTTTTGGTACCGCATGACATTTTGATTAAAAGTCTAGAATGATACAAAATCTACATGGCACACATTAAATGGTTTAAAAACTGGCTAAAATGCAACTTTTAAACAGGGACCCATCACAGAGTGTGTTTCTATTGGGGTTCCCTTACCTATTTAGTATGTTTATTAGTGACATGGAAGAAAACATAAATGCCTTCTCAGCAGACATTAAACTGCTTATGGTACAACTTTTGTGTGTAGACCAGACCTGTGATAATACAATTAAATAAAATAAAAAAGAATACATTAATGACAAAACAATACAAATCACATGACAGATTAATAACAAATATTTATCCTTTGTTCTTGGTTTTGCTTCCTAATGCATGTTGTGTATGTGTCCTCATTCCTATACATTCATCTCTGAAAATGGATAGATAATATATTGCTTTAATAACGTCCTCTGAATTTGTTTTTGCACAGATCAAATATCAGATGGAGTATTTCAAATGTATCAGATTATGCTGAATCAAAACCTATAAATAAAGGGTCAAACCCTAGTCATATATGCCTAAATGCCTGTGCAGAAGAAAAAGGAGGTGTGGATAATGCTATATTAACTATTAGTTAGATCTGATTTTTGAGTACTATGTATGTTTTTTGGTGATTTTAATATAGGAAAGAAAATATTATCTCGACAAGTGTGCAGCTCCTAGCAGGCAGGGTAATCTAAGGATTTAAAGTTTACTTTGTTCTCTATTACTGAGGAAACAGCTGAGAAAGAAAATTACTTGGAGTTCTCCCCAGGAACTGGGGAGACTGAGGCTGAGCCTGCATTTTGCAACCATCTTGAGGATTGCCAAGAGCATGAAAAACTTTTTGCGTAGTGTTGCAAGTCTTAACTCTGCTCTGCATCACATGAAAAACAAATGCCATATCTAGCTGTAACAGCCATTGAATAGTTAGATGATCGGTATAATTCAGATCAATTGTATTTTCCTTATTACTGCTGGAATAGTAATAGTTAAATGAGCACTATATGTAAGAATGCTAATACTATTCTGCAGACCAAGAACAAGCTCAACCAACAACATTTCATATCCATTCAAACCTGGGCCATAAATCCCATGACTTCTTATACACTCCCCCTGCCTAAAAAAGGAT
This sequence comes from Gopherus flavomarginatus, assembly GCF_025201925.1. NCBI lineage: Eukaryota > Metazoa > Chordata > Testudines > Testudinidae > Gopherus > Gopherus flavomarginatus. Next base: position 12,499,116 of record NC_066624.1, on the reverse strand, counting down.
GATACAGCAATGTGGAATTTAAACTTTTAAATAATTATAAATGATCAAACATTTAACAATATTAAAAGGGATTTGACTTAAACATAACATCTAGCTCCTGGCATCAAAGCAATTGCCAGTCTAATAGAACTTTTATGAATCAAGCTGATCTCAGCTAGGAACAGTTTCTTTTCTCATCTTCTTTTGTGTCTGTCATATTTATCTGTGTGTCTGCACATAACCCAGAAGAAGAAGCAGATATTGGTCTACACACAGTATTGTCAACCCCAAGCATTCAAAAATCATGAGCGAGGTCCCCAAAAGTCCTGAGATGGCTTAAAAATCATGAGTTTTTTTTTAAAAATCAGTATGCTTTTTCTGGGTTTTGATCTTGGGTACACTTGGGTCACACTGGCCCCCTGGCCATGAGGGACTAGAATTTTAATTTTTTTTAAAGGAAGCTGAAAGTGTCACCTAATCACATTACCGCCAGACCTGCAGCTTTCTGAAAAACATGAAGTATCATGAAATTTATGATAAAATCACTGAAGTTGGCAACACTACACAAATATCCTTTTTAGAGGTTCCGAAAAGGGTTCTAAACAGCATCACCAGACCTCTCTGATGATGTAATTTAACTTTTACCAAGACAGATTACCTATAGAAAGCAACAGAAGTGGGAGAGATGGTGTAGTAGAGGTATTAGAGAAGGTGGGAGATAGCAAGAAGTCCTGAAAGCAGCAGGAAATGGAATGGAAGGAGAGAAGATATGTAGGAGAAGCAATGAGAAGGGCAGACGGGAGCCCAGGAAGAAATAACTGGTAAAAAAAAATAAGCTACAGAAAGAGAATCAATGGTCTGCTGCTGTGAGAACTGAAATGTGACCCAGAAAGCAAGCAGAAGGTGTGAATGAGGTTCTGGAAGGCTATAATGGGCCTCATGAAAAGAGAGAGAGATGTAGAGAAATGTCTGCTTGTCAAGAGCTAATCCCAGGAGATCTGTCCTACAAAGGAAGTGTATAAACAGGATTTTTCATTGCTCCTGCTTACTCAGAAAAATTTTTACTAAAGTCTGAATAATTTCCCTCAATTACTTTTCTAACACTAGAGTTTGTGAAGCTTTAGCACTTGCTAAACCTGCCAAAAGTACTTTAAAAGTCATAGCAGAAGCTTTTAAGAACTCTCTCCGCTGTCTGTCTATTTATCTGCAAGTTTCTGTGACTGTTTGAATTAATCCATATTGGGTATATGTAAAGGGAAGCTCATGTCTCTATGTACATGTATGCATGCGTATCTAAAGTTGAGCCATAAGTAGGCAATAAGACTTTGGTATGGCTTGATTTTATAACTATATTTATAATGAGTTACAGATAATCTTCCCCATTCTGTGCTTTGAAATATACAGTATTATAGTTGATCATTGCCTGTGAAGTTGAGCATATGGTTCCAAAAGGGTTCTAAATGATTTTATGTTTTCTGTTTTGTTATCCATCTGATACTTAGAACCATGCAGCATAAGGCACTAAATTCTCTTCCCCTGTCCCTTGTGCACAATATTAAAACAATTCAAAGCAGTGCACATTTCAGCTGTCTTTTAGAGATGAATTATCACTGATGCGGCCTCAAACAGAAGCTTTGAGGAAGCTTTGAAACAGATTTCTGCATAAATATGTTATTTTGCTTCCAAGTAAGGATTTAAAAAGTATAATCAAGCTTATGTGAGTTTCAAATGTAAATCATACTCCATTTGTTCAATTGTGAGCTGCATCTTTAATTATGGTATCAAGAGTAAATCTGAAGGGGAGAAGGGAGGTGCTATGAAGTTGAGGGACTCAGGATGGATTTATTGCTCACAGGTGCTTCTTTACCATTTCAAAATGATATCAAACATTGGAGGAAAATATCGAGATTCAGACATTTCTTTTTTAAATTCTCCTAGTGTTTTGGGGTCTGACCGTAATGCGTACAAAAATGGAAATAATTTTTTTTTGTGCCAAACCTGTGCCTCTTCATACATGAAGTATTCTCAAACTAGGAGGAGGTTAATCTATCTGCACTGGCTTGATCATCCTACCTGTTGTGTTTTTTGCACGAGTTAGACCATTCAGTATTAGTCAATAGAGAAAATAAAAGTATTATATAATATATTATATTTCTGAGGTCTTGGACCCCAACCATGTACAAAAAAATCAAATGAAACATGATAGGCAAACCACTACCTCTTCTTTCATTAAGTATTCTCCAACTATGATGAGGACAGCTTGTTAGCATTGGTTTCTTGTCTGCGTACCCACTGTGGTTTTAGTGTAGCGAAAAAAAGTCACTCAAAAGGTATTGGGGTCAATTAGATCCCAAATTAATTATGTAGCTATTCCAGTATCAGCTTGTTTTTATTTTAAGTCAACAGTTTTGATATTATTATACGACTCTTTCAGCATTGTTTTTATCAGCATAGTTTCAGGAGTTTTTGTTTTTCCAAAAAAAAATTCACCAAAAGGGTCTTGGGGGTCTGTGAGAACCCGGATAACATTGGTCTCGTATCATCACAATTGACCAGCAAATTGAGTTCCTTTGAAGATAACACTGTCAAATTGATTTTCTGGGAAGCCTACCCTTGCAAAGAAGAGTTTCTGGAGAAGCCTCAATCATCAGATACATTTTATGGCAATCCCACACTTGACAGATGCTGTGGCCGGGGCAAAAAATTGCTGGGGCAAAGACTCATTGTTGCATTGCAGTTGTCCGTTGCATGCCTGGATGCCTGGATTGTTTGGATTGTTGAATTGCATCCGGCATAATACATTTCTGAGTAAGAAACGGATGTTTCTCATGGATTTGGGTACAGATATGGTGAAATCACAGGTGCAGGGAAGGCACATTCCAGGCTTGCCTCAGGCTTCTAGGGAAGCAGTATCTAGTGTGCTGCGCACTGATCCAGAGCCTAGGAAAGGGGGAAGGTGTTACATTTGTTCCAGAGAACAACACATCAAAAATATGCGATGTGTAAAAAACTTGGTGTGTTCCGAGCATACATCAGCTATTTGCTCCATTTGTTCTAAGTACTGGGCCACTTGCGGCTACTTGGCTGTGTTTGCACCTTTTATGTTGTTGCTGTTGCTACCTATTTTCATTGTCTGAACATGGTGTCAGTTAGGCCCTGACACAGGGAGAGTGTGTAGCTTTTTATAAAATGTGTTTGATCATGGGATTGGTTAGACCCCCGACTCTCGTACTGTGTGGTGTGCTTCTGAATGTAGGAAAGTTTTGACGTGGTCGTAGTTTTATAGTTCACTGGTTACAATAAAGTCTGTTTTAAATGCATCCCTTGTGCTCCCCGCCGCCAATTTTAACTTACTAGTGGTCTCCAAGACCCCAATATGGAAATAGTTGGGTGAGTTTGGTCCAAGCTGACGGTTAGATAGAGAGTGTCTGCAAGCAGTAAAATCACATCATCTAAGAGTACCAAGCTCTACCCATGTAGTGAACCTTCTCCTGTAAATTCCCTGTAATAATTTGGGCTGAGTATTCAGAAGCGAAAGGTTAGATCTGAAATCCTGGTTCCACTGATGTCAAGGGCAAAACTACCATTGACATCAATAGGACCAAGAATTCACTATAGGTCTCTGTCCAGAACAATGTGTCCAAATGGTCTCTTGAGTAACTGAAAGCCTGGGTGAATGTAGCCTTTGGTTCTATGTTGGGCTAGGATATTTCAACTTCAGGAGATCTCTCTCTGCCTTCCCCCCCCCCCCACCACACACACACACACACACACACACACACACACACACACACACACACACACACACACACACACACACACACACCTTGCTTCTCAGAGTGAAGAGAGTCTGTACAGTGGAGTTTCATGACCTCTTTAAATTTTTTTTAAGGACAGACAGAACATAGATAAGAAAAATGAGTGGGTAAATCACAAAAATTTCATCTTTCTACTTTGTCCTCCGACTTCACAGACAAAGCCATTGCAAATCCCCTTTTGTCTTTTGGACTGTATTGTGTTTCCTGTGTCTCTCACGCATTGTAATCTATTTTTCTATATCACTTACTAAAAATTCTGACTTTCAACAGCTCCATAAATTTCTTTAAACATCTTCTGACTCAGTAAAAAGGGGATGACATTGAGCACTAAGGCTGTATTCCATTGTTTATCTCACAAGTATGTTCAGATAAACTAATAAATAAATCTCACTGTCCCATCAGGTCATTTTGATACCTCTGATTATTTATAGTCCTAGCCATATAATCCTTGTTCTTTTCTCAGAAATAATGAGAAAGCTCCCCCAATTTCTGTACCCCAGCTTTACAGGATCCCTAGAAGTGAAAAGAGTCTCTGCATTCAACTAAACTTCAGTGCAAATAAGAGGTAGAAATCAAATAATAGAAGAGGGTTTAGCAGTTCTCTGACATGATGCCTAGAACGTTGTTTATTTCTGATCAGTGAAATGGAAAATACTGAGCACTCTCTTTTTTTTTTCCAAGTTACAGAGTTGGTAGTAGGCAAAACATGGCCAGTGTGCGAAGCTCACTTACCCGTGTGACTTCCGGCAAATGCTGCGTATGTTCAGTAACGGATGTTTTAAGCATCTCTCACACCTTGCTGTGTTTGCCCTATGCTGGAGGCAGTGAGATGGCAGACTGCCCACGGGACAGTTTGGAGAACAGTTGTGACTCAGGAAGGCATAGTTTCACCTGGAGCTTCCCAGTACACAGGGTAAGAACATAGATGTTCTATCTCCTTCCCCCTGATGTGGAGCAAGAGCAGGGACAGCCAGAGCCCTGCTTTCTGCCCATCCCCTGTTGGGGTTATTTCAGGTGAAGAGTGCACAGGAGGATCAGTGCTGGGGCTGGCTCTTTAGCAGGGGGAATGTTCCTCCTGTCCACATTCCCACACAAAGACCAGTCGCCGTCTTACCTAGAGCGTGTCCAATGAGTGGAGCAGAAATTCCTGAAAATTGCAGCCTGTTTTCTGATGTATGTGGATATTGTGTGGATTTTAGTACAGATAAACTAGAAATGCACTTTCAAAGTAACCATGATTCTCTGATTTATTTGCCAAAATAAATGGCTGAACAACAAAGTAAAAGGAGCAGTGAGAGGCAAAAAGGCATCCTTTAAAAAGTGGACGTTAAATCCTAGTGAGGAAAATAGAAAGCAGCATAAACACTGGCAAATGAAATATAAAAATACAGTTAGGAAGGCCAAAAAAGAATTTGAGGAACAGTTATCCAAAGACTCAAAAAGTAATAGCAAAAAAAATTTTAAGTACATCAGAAGCAGGAAGCCTGCTAAACAACCAGTGGGGCCACTGGACAATTGAGGTGCTAAAGGAACACTCAAGGACAATAAGGCCATTGTGGAGAAACTAAATGAATTATTTGCATCGGTCTTCACGGCTGAGGATGTGAGGGAGATTCTCAAACCTGAGCCATTCTTTTTAGGTGACGGATCTGAGGAATCATTAGAGGAGGTTTTGGAACAAATTGATAAATTAAACAGCAATAAGTCACCAGATGGTATTCACCCAAGTGTTCTGAAGAAACTCAGATGTGAGATTGCAGAACTACTCACTGTAGTCTGTAACCTATCATTTAAATCAGCTTCTGTACCAGATAACTGAAGGATAGCTAATGTGACGCCAGTTTTTAAAAAGGGCTTCAGAGATGATCCTGGCAATTACAGGCCTGTAAGCCTGACTTCAGTACCGGGCAAACTGGTTGAAACCGTAATAAGAACAATATTGTTAGACATATAGATGAACATAATTTGTTGAGGAAGAGTCAACATGGTTTTAGTAAAGGGAAATCATGCCTCACCAACCTACTAGAATTCTTTGAGGGGGTCAACAAGCATGTGGACCAAGGAGATCCAGTGGATTTAGTGTACTTAGATTTTCAGAAAGCCTTTGACAAGGTCCGTCACCAAAGGCTCTTACGCAAAGTAAGCTGCCACAGGATAAGAGGGAAGGTCCTCTCATGGATTGGTAACTGGTTAAAAGATAGGAAACAAAGGGTAGATATAAATGGTCAGTTTTCAGAATGGAGAGAGGTAAATAGTGGTGTCCCCCAGGGGTCTGTTCTGGGACCAGTCCTATTCAACATATTCATAAATGATCTGTAAAAAGGAGTAATCAGTGAGGTGGCAAAATTTGCAGATGATACAAAATTACTGAAGATAGTTAAGACCCAGGTAGATTGCAAAGAGCTACAAAAGGATCTCTCAGAACTGGGTGACTGGGCAACTAAATGGCAGATGAAATTTAATGTTAATAAATGCAAAGTAATGCACATTGGAAAGCATAATCCCAACTATACATATAAAATGATAGGGTCTAAATTAGCTATTATCACTCAAGAAAGAGATCTTGGAGTCATCGTGGATAGTTTTCTGAAAACATCCATTCAATGTGCAGCGGCAGTCAAAAAAGCGAACAGAATGCTGAGAATAATTAAGAAAGGGATAAATAATAGGACAGAAAATATCATGTTGCCTTTATATAAATCCATGGTACACCCACATCCTGAATACTGTGTGCAGATGTGATTGCCCCATCTCAAAAAAGATATATTGGAATTGGAAAGGGGCAACAAAAATTAGTATGGGTATGGAAGAGCTTCCGTATGAGGAGAGATTAATAAGACTGGGACTTTTCAGCTTGGAAAAAAGACGGCTAAGGGGAGATATGATTGAGGTCTATAAAATCATGACTGATATAGAAGAAGTAGATAAGAAAGTGTTGTTTATACTTCTCATTACACAAGAACTTGGGGTCACCAAATGAAATTAATAGGCAGCAGGTTTAAAACAAATAAAAGGAAGTATTTCTTCACACAATGCACAGTCAACCTGTGGAACTCCTTGCCAGAGGATGTTGTGAAGGCCAAGACGATAACAAGGTTAAAAAAAGAACTAGATAAATTCATGGAGGATAGGTCCATCAATGACTATTAGTCACGATGGGCAGGAATAGTGTCCCTAGCCTCTGTTTGCCAGAAGCTGGAAATGAGCAACAGGGGATGGATCACTTGATGATTACCTGTTCTGTTCATTCCCTCTGGGGCTCCTGGCACTGGCCAAAGTCAGAATACAGGACAGTGGGCTAGATGGACCCTTGGCCTGACCCAGTAGGGCCATTCTTATGTTAGTCTGCCTGCCAGCCTGCAATGCCCCACTGTGTATCCCCGGTGTTTCTGACCTATTTATGTTCTGTCTGTCACCCTGTCCACCAGCAGCTGCCATGTTAATGTACCCCAGAAGGGTGTCCAGGCTGTCGCTTTTTGTGGCAGTGGCAGTCAAAGCCTTCTAAGCTGTCTCTCAGCTGCTACTGACAGACGCTGGATAACAACTGGTACATGAACTGTAGGGACACAGGAAGGCCATCTGATGAAGTTAGAGGGAGCAGGAACAGAGAGAAACTTCCTCTGTGTCAACCAGGAATCTCTCTCCACTTCCAATGAGAGAAGAAATGCTGTGTGAAAAGAGAACAGTTAATAGTTTTGTAGATTCTGAGGCCAGAAAGGGACCACTGTGACCATCTAGTCTGACCTCCTGTAGAACACAATTGGGAATGGCAGAAGCAATGTAAACGAGGGCAGTAGATGGGCTTATTACTCTCTTCAGGGGCTCAGATGTCATGGTGATGGGTGTGTAACATTAAACCAGGATGCATGACTGCTTTATTTTCTCAACTTTATTTTCTTTTATTCCATGCTGGTTCAGGGAGAGTGATTCTATGTAGAGGTTTGTTCGTTGGACTCTCAGAAAACTAGCTGCTGCCTATTCTTATAACATAAACTTTCAAAGGGAACATCCCAGTCTCTCCTTAAGAGTTATCCTCCCTCTGTTCCCCTCCCCATGCACATGGTCCCTGCTACGTTCAAGCCTCAGAATCCCCATCTCAGATTTGTCTGACTATCCATGAATGTTCTGAGGCTGCTAGTTGATGGAACATGCACCTGCAGCAAATCCCCTCCTGTTGCCCCGAGCTGAGCAAGCCTATGAAAAGAGTCCCAGATTTAAGGGGGAGGGATAGCTTAGTGGTTTGAGCATTGGCCTGCTAAACCCAGGGTTGTGAGCTCAATCCTTGAGGGGATCTGGGGGAAAATAAGTACTTGGTCCTGCTAGTGAAGGTAGGAAGCTGGAGTCAATGACCTTTCAGAGTCCCTTCCAGTTCTTATGAGAGAGGTATATTTCTATATATTATTTTAAAGAGAAAAAAGGGTGTTCCTGGCGCTTTACCCAACTCCATACATAGCAATTTTCATAAAAGCAATACTGAATTAATAGTTCTGAGTACTCCATCGTCTCTGACAGCCTGGTTTCCTGGGATGAAGCCCACTCAGGGGAATGAAGGAGGACAGACCTCTCGATTGTTCTCCATGGCTTCAGATTTGATCATTTTTTAAGCAAGTCTCTATCTGTTATGGCTGTGAAGTGAACCCTGAAAATGTGAAACATGATGCAGACTACATCATAGAAGACTATATAGAGTCTACAGAGAGCTTGAAAGAAGAGCTCAGAGTTATGAACTGCCTCATTCCTCTGTTGGTGCTAACTGAGATGCCAATGACAATTCTTTCAATGGCAATGTTGTTGACTATTTCACTGCTCATCAATGGGGAAGGAAGGAAAGGCATGATCATATTACAAAGATCTCCACAATCTACTCTGAATGACCTCATTTTGAGTAGTCCTTCTACAATGTGTGGCAGGGCTGAAGGAAGCATGGTTGGCTTTATTCTCCTGAAGGGAGGCTTTGTTTTCAGACATTTGAGAAACGCCGTCATATACGACTAGGCTGTTAGTCCATTAATAGTGACCAGGTTATCAGCCTTTTTAAATGTAGGTTTAATTAATTAAGCAACAGCAACAAAAAAAACCTCATTTACTACTATAATTCAATATTACATAAGTTAATACTGTATTAGCACAAGAAAAATACACTCTTGTCCTGCTGGAATAATAAATACTTATGACAGATTTTCCCCTCCATGCCTAAAAAAAAATTATGGACTCCTATGTGAAAAGACTTGCATTGTTAAGTTTTAAATTTAAAGTCTTACAAACACTTTTTAAAAAATCAAATCTCATCACATCTGTTCATTATGGTTTGGGAGAGATTTAGAGACAGCTTTTCTGCAAGTGTTTGCAGATTATACTTTTGTTTCGATTGTCCCAGTCTAGTTTTTGTCTGAAAATCTTCCAATTTAGTGTCTTTGCATACATTATGTGGCTGTCACTTTTCTGATTGGCTAAGATGCCATGTCACTTAACTCTGTTACACTACATAAAGGGAGAAAATAGAATCACTGAGTATAATCCTAGCCTCCAACTCTTTTCCCAGCTGTTTACAAACAGAAACAATATTGTTTGTCATTAATATTATGCTTTGATAGATCACAGAAGAGAGAGACCCAGTGCCCTCACAATATGGGGGAAATTGCATTTATATGTTACTTAGCTGATAATGGGGAGAAGAGGGCTGCTTATGTCATGGTGTTTGTGTGTGGGGGGGGGGGCGGTATTTTACTATGTAAAACTGAGATGTATTTGGCTAATTCTTGACCCTTTTTGGCTGTTCAGTGGTAACATATTCTGGATAATTGCTTTTTTTTATAGGAGAGCTGTCTGCTTTGCCATATAAGAGGTCAGATTTTGTCACCCTTACGTTCTGGCCCCCTTGCTCTTAGCACTAGATTTACAAAGGTATTTAGATAGGTGGCTAGTTTACAGAAATGCCTAAGTAAGTTAGGTACCTAACTACTCCCATTGATTTTTTAATGGAAATTAGGCACAGCTGCTTTTGTGAATCCTACTATCTGCATACTTGCACACCTAAATGTAAATTTAGCCCTTAATCAAAGCAGTCTTGTTGAAATCAGTAATACTGTTCACAAAGTAAGGAGTGATTCCAGAGGAGTCAGGATGTGCTCCTATAAATGAAAAGCTCTTTCTTTTTCTTTCTTCCTAAAGAATGTGGAAACTTTGAATTAAAAAAACCTCATTTAATTTTTTTCCATTTATTTCATAGTGACTGTTAATTACATACAAGTTCTTGCTCTTTTCTGTGGCATCTATTTTCTAGTGTTTTGCATGAAAGTGGTAGATAATATGGTATGTGTGTCTCCTTGGAGACTTGGCACTTCAGAAATCAGATCTATAAAGGGATTTGGTGGTAATCCATATTGTTTTGAATAGTTTATGACACTGGTAAAAATAGTTGTTATGCTTTCATAGAAAATTGCTGTGTACTTTATACCAGTCTTGAATTTCTAATAACCAGTATCAGTCATTTTCAGGATTAGAGCAGATGTCTTGGGGAAGGAAATAGATCATTCAGTATCTCTGATAATTTTCTTCTGCATAAAATACATTTAAGATCATAGTGTAGCATCAGGGCTATTGGTGCAAATGAGGTAATGCTGCTTTAAATGAAATTAGAGCAAGGAATTTCTGTCCGACAGAATATTTTGAAGTTTTTTGGGGGAGGAGAAAATTGTCCCAATTTGAGATAAAAAAACAAAAACCTCAACATTTTTTGTGGGAAAGACCTTCCAAAAAGTTCCATTTTGAGGAGAATCAAAATGGAGATTTTGGCTGGCTGCTGGCCTGGAAGGCTCTTGCCAATTTCATTTTTTCCCTGCAAGTGGAAAGTGAAATTGACAAGAGTCTTCCAGAAGGCAGCCAGAGGCTGAGCAGTGAGCACTCTGGTTCCCTGCCTCCCACCCAGCCAGAGAGCTGGGGAGGTGGAGAGCTGGGCACTCAACCTTCCTGCTTCACCCCAACCTCGCGGTGGCAGAGAGAAAGTGGAATTGACAAGAGCTGTCCATATAGGCAGCCCGGGTGCTGTCATTATGATTTTCCTGACAGGGAATTAAATGTTTTTGGCACAATTGAAGTTTCCCCATTTTGATTTTTTGGCAAAAAGGGCATTTTCTGTCAGAAAATCATGGCAACAGAAATTTTCTGACCAGCTCTAGATGAAACCCTGGCCCCACTGATGTCAATGGTAAAACTCCTAACAATCATTCAGGGTAGTCAGAGCCCTCACACAGAAGTGCCTAGAGGCTGCCCCACACCCAAGAATACTTAGGGCTTGTCTACACTTCAAATGGTACAATGACACAGCACAATGGTACAATGGTCACTTAGGCATGAACTACTGTCTCTGACAAAAAATCAGAAAGAAGATTGCCGGGAAAGCTAACTCCCTACAAAGAAAACAAGGGATTCTTTGGTCCAGCTTTTTAAATATTTTTCTACAGAAAAATGCCTGAGAAAATGCCCGCCACAACTGAGGACCTGGGCCCAAATATCCGAGTTTCTTGAGGTTGACCCATAAATAATTTCATTGCTCAATGAAAATGGAACCGATTTACTGACGGGCATCATATTTTTCTAAAATAACCCTTAAATCTTCACGAAGGTTACTTTGAAAAGGCAAAAAAGGGCAACACAGATATAAAATCCTGACTCACTTGTTGGACGATTATGCCTAGCTGCCATACTTCATTAGCTGGACGGAAACAAGACGACTGGTGAATATTGAATGACTTTCAAGCAACCAACTACATCAACCTGTCAACTATCAAAGGCATCAGTGCTCTGGGGAGTCATTGTGATCCATAATAATAACTGTTAGATATAATGAGAAACACAAGGCAGATCTGTCACTTTGATCTCATTTTACCAGTGTGTGAAACACTTGCAACCTGACACCTCATTGTATCTTTCAGTTTACTTTTTAATTTAAATGTATATAGTCAATAGCGTTATAAGTTAAGAAAATCACAAATTTTGTCTGATCACAGACAAGACGATACTTTTAGTGTTTGGGAACTGAATTCAGGTTCCACAGGACAAGACTAAGTTCTGCCCCGGTTGCATTGGTGTGCTGGGGAAAGTTGGCACAAGGAGCCTCTTCTTTCACATCTACTCCTGGAGGGCCACATATCCTTCTTACACCTTTGTGAGGAGGGTGTACCTATCACACAGTAGGGCTTTCCACTCCCAGGAGGCATGATCTGGCAACCTGAGAGCTTGAAAAGGCCCGTACATGCTGCAATACATACTCAAGCTTTTTTGTTGTTTTTAAAGAAACTCCATTATCCGCTACAGAGAACACAATCTCCCTCCAGCCTTCTCCAGCCTTCTGAGCCTTCATGCTCATGTAATGGCTCAGGGCTCCCCTACATGGCCAGCAGCACTCCTGCTTCTCCAACCTCTGCCCTGTGTGGGACCACAATAAAGACAAAGTTTTCCCCTGAAGTTTCAAAATATTACTATAGTAAATGTGCAAATCCTGCAAACACTCACACATACACATACGAGTAGTTTGATTGCACCCAACGGGACCACTCAGATGTGTAAAGTTAAGTGTGTGTATGTGTTTGCAGGATGGTAGCCAGAGTGTAGAGAAATGATTCGTAGTCATCTTATAGAGTCTCTTCTAGCTTCTATGGTTTCTACACTTTGGCAAATTTAATGCAAATAGATATGAATTTTAAAATGTCCTATTCAAGTCTGCTGCATAAAACCGTGTGTTGAGGATAATTAGACATATTGATATACTGCAGATAAGTAGCAGCATGTTTCTCAGCATCCCTTGTACGAAAATAGATTCTCTCCAACATTAAAGTAAAAATCTCTGAGGTATTTGTTATTTCCAAAGAATTAATGATCATTTTGTTAGCTAACAGCCCAAGGCAAAGCAGAAGGATTTTAACAGTCTACAAAGTGGTTGTTTCACATAGGAATGACTGCTTTCAAAGAATTAAAGTTATGCTAAATGCTTTAGCGATGTGCCAAACAGCTAAGTAGTTTACGGCAGTAAAAGGCTGCTTGTTTTTCAAATCATTTACCCTAGCAGTTTAGATCCTGCTTCTTTAGATTTAGAAATCTAATCATTGCTTGTAGTGAACTGACGATTATCCAGGCAGTTAGACCGTTGGACTCATTGTTAATGTAAAAAATAGAGATACTTATGGCTAACATTTAAATGTACTTAAGGATGACAGTATTAAATGACTAAGTGACCATAGTTAAAAATGGCTCCCTGGGGGGATTTTCACAAGAGTTGGCCCAGCTCTGGTCCTGCTGGGTATGTCTGCACTGTAATTAAAAACCTTTGGCTGGCACATGCCAGTTGAGTCAGGTTTCCAGGGCTCAGGTTAAGGGGCTGTTCAACTAGGGTAAAAACATTCTAGGACCCAGCAAGATAGGAGGTTCCCAGAGCTCAGGCTGCAGCCTGAGTTTCTATACCATAATTAAACAGCCGCTTAGCCTGAGCCCCATGAGGCCGAGTCTGCTGGCATGGGCCAGTAGGGTGACCAGATGTCCCAATTTTATAGGGACAGTCCCAATTTTTGAGTCTTTTTCTTATATAGGCTCCTATTGCCTCCCCCTCCCCCCGTCCTGATTTTTCACATTTGCTCTTTGGTCACCTTATGGGCCAGCCACAGGTGGCTAATTGCAGTGTAGGTATACCCACCAAAGTCAATTCAGCCCCTCCTGTTATCTGCCTGTGGCACACAATAGTTTAGTCTCCTAAGGACTGTAATACTTTGGTCTAATTCTGGTGGTTGGGCTTGGTGCCGGAGTAGCTGGCTAGTGGTTAGTGGCTTGTAATATAGAGGAGGTCAGACTGGAAGATGTGGAGGTCCATTCTGGCCTTAAACTCTAAGACTCTATGATAACATTCAAACAACTCTATTTGTCAATATATCTATATCCTTTGTATTTGATTTCCACATATTATACCCTCCTATGGAATGGCAAAAGTTTGGGCCAAAGTCAGAGGTGCAGAAATATTGAAAGATGGTGGCTCTAGACACCTTGTCTCAATTTATAAAACTTTAATCTGCTAATATGTTCACACTAATTCAGTAAAATATCCCTCATTATGTCAGCCATCTCACGGCCATCTCACAAATTGAATACGAACAGCACTGCTATTTAACTGTTGAAAATATCACTAATACACTGTAACTCTATTTCATTGTTTGTGGGAAAGCCCTATTGTATATAACTTCAAGGTACTGCTGGGTGAAATTTTTCAGACAAAACTTTTTTCACCAAAAAATGCTAATTTGGATCACTTAAAATATTTTGCAAACTTGTGTCCAATTTGCCAAATTGTTTCAGTCAGAAAATAAAACAAAACATTCTGAAAAAATCAAAATCTTTCACTTTGACATTTTTTTAAAATGCAACGTTTTGATTTTTTTATTCCAAAACATGTTTTGTTTCAAATTTTATTTTAAAAGGGTATAAAAACTTGAACCAAATGCAATAAAAATGTTTTGTTTGCCCAAACTTTTTTGGTTTGCTGGATAATTTGAAAAATTTTGATTTGGTGTCAAACTGAAATGAGTTTTTTTTTTTTTTTCAGATGGGCCACCAAACTGAAAAATCAATTACTGTTAGGTCCAAACTAAAATTTATTTTATAGAAATGACAAGTACCTCTCCTGCTCTGTGTTTTTGGTATCTGAAAATATGATAAAATCAGCAGGTATGAAATTGATGCTATCAATGTGTTTGCACTAAAAGCAATAAACCTTATCATATTTTTGTGGGTATCTAATGCAAAACACATGTTTAACACCTGGAAACCAGTACGAATTGTTTACCTTAAGCTTTTTAAGGTTGCTCACTATCTTTGAGGATAACACAACAAATTTTATGCAGCATGCTTCATTTAATCAGACTATCCTAACCTTGAGAACTAGACTAGATCATTGTTCATTTGACAGAACAAGGACTGCCCAGCATCAGCCGACAGGGTGATGAATATAAAAACATCCCCAACCTGAGACAAAGATCTAGCTCTTCCATAAGCTAAATGTACAATCTTCCTCTAGATGTAAATGTATAACATGAAACCTTGTATGTAACTGATTAGCTATTTCATGGATGCTTCTAGTCCTTCCTTTCTGATTCTTAAATAGCAAATTTTCAATTACTGCTAAAAAGCAATGGTGATTATGAAGCGGTGGGGTGAGGGTATTGTGGGTGTGTATTATAAATGAGACTGATAGCACCACACCACCTATTATTAAGCTTGCTCGACACATTTCATTATAAGATCCTGTTTTCAGTTGCTTATAATTTTGCCAATTATTTAGGCTAAAATTTTCTATGCTGAGCGTTTGCCTCAGAATGAATTTCTTTTTGGAAAATTTCAGTCAAAACAGTTGGAGTGGGGGAAAATACATGGCTAAGATCTGGTGATTTTTTTTTATTTGAGAAGCTTTAGTGAGCCCATGCTTTAGAGCAGGGGCTTCAAATTTGGCGGGGGGAGGAGGGGTGGCTTGTGTGTCAGGGTATGACTTTTGCTCTGAGCTGCTGCAAACCACGCTGGGGCCAAGCCCTACAACTATAAGTAGGGAGCCTGTCTTGCCTGTGTTGTCAATGATCGTCCTGCTGGTGCATAGGAGTAAGCTGCCTGATTAGAATGCAGCAAAAACAAGAGCTGGGAGGCAGGGGGGAGTAGACTGGAACAAGGGCTGGTAGCAGGGCGGGGAGGACGTGACATGGACAGAAGGCTGGCTGGGAAGGAGGAAAACTGGGACTGGAGGTTTGGGATGGAAGGAAAAGACTGAGACTGGCTGGGCAAGGAGACTGGAACTGGGAATCAGTCAGATAGGAGAAGGAGATGGGGTGGGGAGGGGAGATGATATGAGGAGCGTACTGTGAAAAATCAGGTCCTAGGTGTCTCAGATTGGACACCCACAATGAGTGGATATCTTTCACCTTAATCAATCTGTGCCTCAGTTCTCAGTCTGTAAAATGGGGACAATAATGCCTTCTCTTCTCACGTTTTTGTTTGTGAAGCACTTGGATACTCTAGTGATGATCCCCACAGAAAATACCATGAGGAAATGAATAATCCTGTCTTCAGAGCAGGATGTGAATAGTGTGCAGTAAATAAGATCTAGGGCCACACATTTAACAATAAGGATAAACCAAAATATTGAATAGCTGCTCATGAAGTGAACATCCTCTCTCATGTGCACTGAATGAGGCAGGGGTCCTATGGGAAAAAATAGTACAGGATCATGTAATTAAAGTGTTTAACTTGGCAGCCTTGATATTGTTTTAACTGTGTATGCTTGTGTGTGCAATATATAAAAAGACAGAAACTGTGTATGTATGTGTTTAATATATACATATACATCATAATTTCCAGCATTTACTCAAAAAAACCACACACACACACAAAAAGAATGGCTTGATCACTGTTGGAGCAAGACACTAGATTATAGAATCATAGAATATCAGGGTTGGAAGAGACCTCAGAAAGTCATCTAGTCCAACCCCCTGCTCAAAGCAGGACCAATCCCCAACTAACTCATCCCAGCCAGGGCTTTGTCAAACCTGACCTTAAAAACCTCAAAGGAAGGAGATTCCACCACCTCCCTAGGTAACCCATTCCAGTGCTTCACCACCCTCCTAGTGAAAAAGTTTTTCCTAATATCCAACCAAAACCTTCCCCACTGCAACTTGAGACCATTGCTCCTTGTTCTGTCATCTGCTACTACTGAGAGCAGTCTAGATCCATCTTCTTTGGAACCCCGTTTCAGGTAGTTGAAAGTAGCTATCAAATCTCCCCTCATTCTTCTCGTCTGCGGACTAAACAATCCCAGTTCCCTCAGCCTCTCCTCATAAGTCATGTGCTCCAGCCCCCTATCATTTTTGTTGCCCTTCGCTGGACTCTTTCCAATTTTTCCACATCCTCCTTGTAGTGTGGGGTCCAAAACTGGACACCGTACTCCAGATGAGGCCTCACCAATGCCAAATAGAGGGGAATGATCACATCTCTCTATCTGCTGGAAATGCCCCTACTTATACAGCCCAAAATACCGTTAACCTTCTTGGCAACAACAAGGGCACACTGTTGACTCATATCCAGCTTCTCGTCCACCTTGATAAACTCCACATCCCTGTATAAATTTACTGCCAACATACAGTCACTCGCCATACAGAAATGTGTAACAATATTGTACCTCTCTCACTTTGCCCACTTCACTTGCCACTGCACCAGCGCTGTACTTTGAGCCCCCCCTGCAAGCAGCAAATTATTCTAAGGACCGAGACACGTCAACCTCAAAAATGTGCTTAATCCTACTCCAATGGGAATATCAGGACACTGTGGAATGTACTTGTACTCTTGCTCTCACAGGCAGATTTCTTTTAAATCAAGCAGCCGAGCACCTTCTGGCGCTCAGTGGACAGGTTTTAGTCTGGAATCCCAGTGTGTCATTTATGTAGTAATTATGTTCATTGTCTGTAGCACAAGCAATCTGACCCCAGTCCAGGTTTCTCCTGAGAGGTCTGATCCTCTCATATAATTAGCAGTTGTGAAACATGCTTTCCATGTTGCCCTCCGTTGCTATTTTGTATTTGCCTGATCCTATTAACACATGTGGCATTGAGCTATTGTGAAGCGTACTCTACTCAAGGCTGCCACTCGCCATGTGAAAGAAAATTATCTTGCTATGGGAGTGGGTTCTACTTAGTTAAGGGATAGGAAAGTCATCTTAAAAAGAGCTTTAACGAGAGGAAATAGGCCAAAGGCCAAGAACTGTAGAAAAGCTGGATTGAGGGCAGGCAGCCTCATATTTATTTGAATACATTTCACGGCTCCACGGCAGAGTTAATCCTGAGCTGGATTATCCCTCTTTTCAAAAACACTCTTTTTATGGCGGCAGTTTACAGTTTAGAGTGTGTGATGAATCTGGTTCCCCTCCACCTTAGTTCTCATAGTGGTCATGACCCAATTAGTTTAAAAAAGCTTCCTGAAGCAGCTAGACTGACCTCCTGGCAGCACAGAAATCTATGATCTTCCACTCTACGAACAGCTCCAGGGTGTTATCACATCTCACGATGACATTTGTTATAGGGTTATACCTTCTCCACTATTTTAAATACTACCCATCTTTACTTTAATCAATTGGATGAACAATTAAATGTCAGTGCTTCGGATTTAAAACCTTTCCAAGTTTTCCCCATTCCAATGTTGCTGGCATCCTCGTCAACATATTATTGATTTTAGCTGTTTCTCAAAGGCAAAAAACATTATAATTTAAATGCCTATGACCTCATTTAAAATGTGTGAAATTTTAAATGACATTGACCTTTCTTGCATTTTCCTTTTAAGTATCAGTTTTATCCCATGTGAGCTCTTTGTTTCTCTCCCTTTCATTGTTTTCAAAGCAGGCTGTAAGAATGCCTTAGTTGTGTGCTCCCAAAATGGGTGGCTTTCATCTGCTTTGTCTTAGGGAAAATGTTCAGTATTATAACTCCACATATATCTGATCTGGATACACAGCCCTGTAGTCAGCTTTATATAGTACAATGCAAAGATTAAAATACAGTATGCAAAAATTCAGCAAAAGAACACATACAGGACCTGATCCGACACCGTGGAAGTCAACAAGTCTTCCAGTTGACTTCACTGGGAGTTGGACTGGGTCTGTACTACTCTGGTAGAGGTTAAGGTTGCAAAAGGAGTTTCAAACAGGCCATCAGCAAAAAAATCTATTGCACATTGAGGGTGGGATTTTTCAAAGCACAGGATCCACTGACTTTCAATTCATATCAATGGAACTTGTGCTGCTAAGTCACTTACGAGCTTTTGAAAATCCCACTGTACAATTTTTGCACTGGACACAATAGAATCTTCCTTACCAACTGCATCATATTGTTTTCTGTTATCCTGAAATGACTTCAGTGAGGGGTCTTTCCTGAGTAAGGAGACTGTCCCCATTACCAATTCACGTCTTTATTGTATTATCGTCCATCACATAGGTCAATTTATCTTAGCTACTTATAGTATTTGAGCATACTCACAATCTTTAACATGTGAGGACATGATTTTAAAAAGAGACTTTAAGGATTATTCTTTAACCCCATTTAGCCACTGAGAGAGACAGCCCAAGCCTCATTTTGCTAGAGCTAATTGAACTCATATTTATTAAACCAAGAGAAGACATTTTGGCTTTTCTGCTAATATCTTTTTTATAGGTTGAGGATGACACCATTAATTGTTGAATAAATTTGCAGATGACTCTAATACAACTGAAATTTATTTTGTAGTAGTATATCTGGGATCTGTGCCCCAAAGCACAATGTTAAGACAATAGTTAAAATGACTTGATAGCAAACATTCTTTAGGGTCTCTCTCAAAACCCATCAAAGTCAAGGGGAGTCTTTCCATTAACTTCTGTGAGTTGTGGATCAATAAGAGCATTGTGAATTAATACAGGTAACTACACTGGATTAATTCAGGCTTCAGTCCTGCAAAGATTTACGCACATGCTTACTTCACACGCTGTGAGTAGCCCAAGTAACTTAACTTTGTGTACTGAGAGTTGTGCTATTGAAGTACATACTGTGACAGACATGGAACTGCTCTGCAGTAAGTGATGAATATTGATTATTGGGATGTTTACTTTAATAGGGAGCTGTAAAGAAAAGCAAGCAGGAAGGAGAAAGTATGGCTCATGATAGACCACCATTCAGCAAACACTTGAGGGCTGTTAAGGGACAATGCCCAAACTGTTAGTTTTGAAGATTTTTACCTCCCCCTCCCCCACCAATTTGCAAAACTAATTTTGTCCAGAACAGCCAAAGCCCAGAAATGCAGGAAAAAAATAAAAGAACTCCACCGTTTTAACTCTGTCAGTCAGGGTCATTTCTCTCAAGAGCGAGGGGGAGTTGACTGGGGAAACCAGACTCTGACACAGCAGCCCACTGTGGGTGTCAGAAGAAACTAGCCTGGCCAAGTTGCCATCGGGGGACAGTAAGCCTTTAGATAAGCTAGACGTGTGTAGTCTTTGTTCTTTTAACATCCTTTTTGCCCCAAATGCTTTGTTTCTAATGCAAAATAAACTATATGTAGCTGAAAGAAAGTTGTTAGTCACTGTATGCCACTGATTAGAGACTCACAAAGGGGAGGACCACAGGTAGCCTGACTAAATTGGACCTGCTGGGTCAGCATGATGGATATACAGGGCACTCGAGTCCAGGGCCCAGCGAAAGAGTGGGAACATTGCAGAATTCTACCCATGGAGTGGTAAAGATGCAGGGCCTGACACTTGAGGGCGTTTTCTCAGTGAAACTGGAAAGGGAACAGTGGTGCAGCTAGCCCTGTAACTGGGTCACGCATTCAAGTCTTTGCAGGACTGGCCTCTTTACAAAAACTTTCCTAAATTTAACCTGTACTGCCTAAAACTAAAGAAGTTTAATTCTGGGTAAAGGATGTTTTCCGTTCGGATTTAAGTGTTACAAAAGATTTGGAGCAATCCTCTGTATGTGAACTGTAAAATACAGTCACCTTTTAATAGGCAGCTTGCAGCAGGACCTGACAAATATTTGAATTATATTTGTGCATGAGTATTAAGATTTGTATACTAGTGACATCTGCTATTGCTCAATCAGCTTCCCAAGAAGAGTAAATAATCACAGAAAGTGGATTTAGGAAGTCAGTGCTTTAATTAAATCTGCTAAGCGTCAAGTTTTGTTACAATACTTTAACTCGCTGCTTGTAAGTTTTGTCCTATCTCTTAGGATAGAATTAATCTTTACCTAGAGTAGGATTAGACATTTACTTTAGGTCACCTGGGGCCATTGACACAATAAGCACTTTAATTTCACTCATAGTCACTTGTAAAGATGAGTTTGGTTCAGATCCTGAAGAATCAAAAGAGGAGTGTTTACCAGCAGCCTCATCTACATGATGGTACCAGTATAAAGCTCTTCTCTAGCAGCACTGATGCCCCTTCCTCAAGTAATGTTCCCTTCAGCACTACTGTAGGGAGAAACTTTTTTATTGAAAAATACTCTCGGTTTTACTGTCCCAAACTGAGGGTCTGGCCTCTAGGTACTTCTGTAATACATATAATACATAATAATAATTTCATTATTTGCAGCTAATTGCACCAGGAGTCTCCACTCTAGATTGGGACCCATTGTACTGGGTGCTCTACATACACATAATAAGAGACAGCCTCTGGCCTGAAGAACTGACCATCTTAATAGGCCAAAGAAGAGGAAGTGGTATTATCCCTATTTTACAAATCAGATACAGAGCATTTAAGTACATTTTCTAGGATCATAAGTCAGACTCAGGAAGTGAACCCAGGTCTTCTGAGTCCCAGTTTCAACATCACCTTCTTTTGGATCTTGGCTCTAAAATGTTGCCTCTACTTTTAGAGGAGGATTTTGTGCTTAACAAGGTTATGTCAGACACCTGATAGCCAGCTTTGTCAGAGTGCTAGTTATGCTGAATGCAAATATAAGAATTCTTCTGGATTACAAATGTAACCAACGAATAGATAAGTCTGGCATCCCATAATAGAGTCTCTTTTGCTGAATAGCAGAAATGTTGGAGTGAGTCACTCCTGCTAAGCGTACACCACAGTGGACTTCTCAAATGTGGAGAGCAAAGCCTTTAAATCTATTTATAACACTGGCTTTAAAACCCTTACTTGTGATTGATCTAACCCATCATGTGACCATCTAGTTAATCATGCATTTCTTCGCTGCTAGGGACCTTTTTTCAAGCAGGTCACCCCATCAGAGCGATCAAATTAAATTTGATTCAAGGCATCAGACATGGGTGAATAATCTAAAGTAGCTGAAACATCACATATAGGGATTTTTCTAACCCCTTTTACAGCACTGACTCTTTTGTCTGTCTTCCTGGGGCTTGATCCAACACTCGCTGAAGTCAATGAAAAGACTCCCATTGACATCAAGAGAGCTGGATCAGACCCCTAAGCCTTTGCTTTGTGTCTTGTTCTCTTTTATGTGGCTTTTGTCCCCTCCCTATCATAGAATCACAGAATATTAGGGTTGGAAGGGAACTCAAGAGATCATCTAGTCCAACCCCCTGCTCAAAGCAGGACCAATGTCACTGCAGAGGTCTTTGTCTCCACCTGCTATGTACTGATATTCTGTGTGTGCCTTTGCATCGAATATAGTCTTTTGAATATACTCTTATGAGATTCCTCCCTGCAACTATCTTAAATCTGTACCTCTGTGGGGGGAAAAGGGAGTGCGTTGCTGACCTGGAGCTGTTGTATCGTCTGAAAATGTCCTCAGAGTGACACTGCAGCTGCTCAAGATTGTGTCTTTGCCCTCCCCTACAGCAGTTCGGTGCTCAACCCCTTCCCAATGCATGGAACTCCCTTCCATCGGTTGCTCGGGTCAGATATCCCCTCGCCTTACAGCTCAAGCTCCTGCACACACATCATGTTGAGAGCACCTCTTTCTGTCAGCAGGTCTGGATCTGTCTGTCCTGCCCCCATCCATCTGCTCGGTCTTGGATCCCCTGCTTCCTCCTCACTAGAGGTGTTCAGAGTGAAATGGAATTAATCCTGTGATCAGACTGCTGGGAGGCCTTTTCATTTGATCACCTCAGATTTGTGTCCTCTCTCTTCCCGACAGGCTAGGCCATGAGCCACTGTAACCCCTCCAGCAGGGCATTGCTCACACCTCTTTGCATGTTCAAAATGCTTGATTGTAGGCAAAGAGGTAATGGTGGTTGTGAATAAGTGGTTTACCTCATGTCACTATGGGGCAGCCTCAATCATTCGGGGAAAAAAACAGTTTTCCAGGTCCCCCCTCCCTGAGCCTGGAGGAGAGGATGTTACTCTAGCTTTAAGGATGAATAAAGCCATGTGGGCTTAATGAAGAGAGAAGACATGGGCAGGGAACTCATCTGTAATATTCATTTTACACATGAATAAAATAGACTCAAGTGACTTGCCTATAGTCACCTCATTAATCAGTAGCAGAGCCAGACACAGAACTCTGGGCTCCTGGCTCCCTCACCCTTGCTCAAACCATCACATCCCTTCCACTACACCTCACTCCTGCAGCAATCCAGGGAGTGTGTATATATTGTCTCATATGTGTGCTGCCTACACACTAAAAGGGCAAAGCAACCAGAGTGTAACTCTTTCAGTCCACAGAAGGTGTGCTGCATAAGTCAGAATGCGCATGTACGCAAGGGGCTTGAATGTGTTGAAAGGCTGGAATGGGGGCAAAACAGATCCAGATTTGAATTTCAGCAGCAGCAGGCATCCGTCATATGACAAATCCCAACCATATGAAGCTTTTGAAAAATTGTCATCTTACCGTAAATATCTGTAACCTATTGAGCTACTATACTAATGGATTTCAGATTACCTGCTGACAGAGAAGGAAGAGACAGACATCAAAGGAAAAATTATCTTTTTAGTTTTCCAGAGTCCTACAGCTTTAATTCTGAGAGTACCCAATCTCTTTGACTCAGCTGTACGATGTAATGCCGGAGAGGCAGGAATGTAAGAACTGCTCAGTATTAAAGGAAAACGTGCAGTTCATTTGATTTCTAGAATGTACCGATCTCCCAAACACCTTTCTCTCTGCAGTCCTAAGAACTTGGTTTTACAGCTGTCAGCTTTAAAGAGTGAATTTCCTCCTTCCCGAGCCTTTTCTTTCTAATGATGGAGATAGTCTGGGGAGATAAAAGGAATGCAGACTGATAGAATTTCTTTAATTAAGAGGCTCTGGACAGGTTTTCCCACATCTGCTGTGAGAAGCTGGAGATGGACCGCATGCAGGATGACTTTCCATAGTTTCTTAACATGTATCCCAGCTCAGGCAAGTTCAACAATAGAAACATTTGACCGTGTTGGGTTAAAAAAAATCCTTTTGCTAGTATAGATTATTTCACTCCAGAAACTGGTTTTAACTATGCCAGCAAAAGTACGCTTATCATCAGTATAAGCTGCTTCGGCTCTAGGAGGGTTCGCTGGTACAGCTAAACCGGCAAACGTTTTCTAATGTAGAATTGGCCTAACTTAAAAGAGCTTTTCCTTCTGTATAACAACGCACCAAGGGGTAGCCCACCAAGTGCTGCTCAGAGGCACAAACCCCTGTCCAATGGGAAGCATGGCTGAGACTTAACTATACTATTCAGCTCAGTCTCCCCTTAAAGCAAGTGGAGACAACTCTCTTGAAGAAACAATCAGAGAAGATTGTTCATCTGATCTTCCTCTCCAACAGGAGGACCAGAGGAGAAGGCATGATAGCTTAGCTTGCTTGTCCCTGGCCCTGAGATCTTGGGTACCCACTTGTTCCTGGGACACTATGGATTATAAATCTGATCTCATCCTCACCTTAATCTGAACCTAAACCAAAGCCATTTTCATGTTACCCAGACATTTTAGAACCCTGTACTTCTCTCCTTGAAAGGAATGGAAGTGCGGGTCCCTAACTGGTACAGATGAAACATACACCCAGGGAAGTTACGGAGGCTGAGAGTCACCTTTAGATCCCTCTCTAGCATGGAGGACAGCAGAAGGCTTTCTTCCCCGTTAACCTTCACGCTTTGTTCCCGTGTGGGGCTGACCTGCAGTACACTAGCCCCACTTGCTGAAATCTGCAGCTAGGACAGAACATCATGGCTGTATACCTGGGTTGGGTGAACTGATCCACTTAGAGAAGCAAGGTGGCCTAGCATAGAAAGTACTTGACTGAGACTTAGGGTTTTATTCCCAGCTCTGTGACTGGCCTGCTGTGTGACCTTGGGCAAGTCATTCCACGGCTCTGTGCCTCAGTTTCTCTTTTTGTAAAATGGAGATAGTGATAACTGACATGCTTCACATAGTGCTTTGAGATCTGTGGATGAAAGGAGCTATATAATAACTAGGTGATGATATCCCGGTGAAAGCATCTGTTACATTGTAGTACTGGACATATATATTCTGACACCCAGCAGGTTATACGATGGCTGTTTCTACGCCAGTAATATCTTATGTGTACAGTGTTGGCTTGAGGCTTTTTTTACGGCCTTCTTTGTAACCAGTAGAATATATTTTTCAAACTACCAAAGGGGCAGGGGGGAAAACTAGAACAGCTGCTATCCCCTTCCCAATCCTCCCTCCCCAAATAACCCTGAAAAAAACCCAGACATACAAAACTGAAGCCGTGTGTTGAGAATAGTTTGGTCTGTAAGGAATTCCAGCCAGCTGCAGGATCTGATATCAGTAATTCCTGTGGCATTGTATATTCGTTAGGACAAAAAAAAAATATGGGAAATCCTGAATAAGTTTGTAATGACATGTAGGGGTTGGGGAAGCCCTCCACTACCATATTATATAAAAATAAAAGTTTCCCAAAAATTCATAAGACAAACTAACTTAAATTTGCTCCTTCACCTGTATTGAGACACTCACGTTCTGGTCTCAATTTTCTCTACTGTGTAAAATGCAACTTCCGGAGGCCTAGTTTCAGGAGTGTCCTTCCCTATTCAAAAAAGCATGTAAGCTTTCCTGAATCAATCCCATAATCAGGTACTTCCGCCTGTGTGGGATGAGTTTGCTAATTGGACTATGTGGTGTCTTGCTCAGCAGCCCATAGCAGAGCTGAGCAGAGAACAGCCATTCTGCTTTGCAGAAACTTTCAAGATTTTGAAATTGTTGTTTTTGTTTTCCATTGGTGCTTAGAAGCCCAGTCACGGACAAGATCCTCTTGAGCTATGCATTGTACAAACACAGAACAAAAGGACAGTTCCTGTCCCAAAGAACTTACAATCTTAGCATAAGACAAGAGACAACAGGTACAGGAGTACAAGGAAGCAATGTGACAGTACTGGTCACCGTGACAGGCAGTGGGCTCAGCACATCAGCCGCCTAACCATTGTCAAGTTGGTTACAGCCCTCATGCAAAAGGAGAGTGCTAAGGAGGGATTTGAAAATGAGGCAGCTTTGCTAATGTTTATGGGGAGTGTCATAAACAGATAGCTAAGGGTTAATGTCTCTTTCACCTGGAAAGGAGTAACCTGAAACACCTGACCAGAGGACCAATCAGGAAACAATACTTTTTCAAATCTGGGTGGAGGGAAGTTTTGGGTGTGAGTTCTTTGTCCTTTGTCTTGGGTCTGACCCTCTCGGCTCTGAGAGTGATCTTTCTGTCTCCTGGCTTTCTAATCTTCTGTTTCCAAGTTGTAAGTACAAAGATAGTAAGACAATAAGGTTTATATTGTTTTCTTTTGTATTTACATGTGTATAGTTGCTGGAATGTGTTAAATTGTATTCATTTTGGATAAGGCTGTTTATTCATTTTTTTTCTTTTAAGCAAATGACCCTGTATTTGTCACCTTAATACAGAGAGACCATTTTTATGTCCTTTTCTTTCTTTTTATATAAAGCTTTCTTTTTAAGACCTGTTGGAGTTTTTTCTTTAGTGGGGACTCCAGGGAATTGAGTCTGCAGCTCACCAGGGAATTGGTGGGAGCAAGAAGTCAGGGGGAAAATCTCTTTGTGTTAGATTTACTAAGCCTGACTTTGCATACCCTCTGGGTGAGGGGGGAAGAGAGATTAGCTCTCGGTACTTCTGTTTTCCAGGACTGGAAACAGGGAGGGTGGAGTCCCTCTGTTTAGATTCACGGAGCTTGCTTCTGTATATCTCTCCAGGAACCCAGGGAGGGAACACCTGGAGGGGAGGATGGGGAAGGGAAGTGGTTTATTCCCCTTTGTTGTGAGACTTAAGGAATCTGAGTCTGGGGGTTCCCCAGGGAAGGTTTTGGGGAGACCACAGTGCGCCAGGCACTGTATAGATTCCTGGCTGGTGGCAGCTTTACCAGGTCCAAGCTGGTAACTAAGCTTGGAGGTTTTCATGCTAACACCCATATTTTGGACGCTAAGGTCCAGATCTGGGAAAAATGTTATGACAAGGAGTTCCTGCCAAGTGTGAATGGCAGCATGGGAGAAAGCACAAAGGTGCTTGTTGAATTTTCAAACAAGAGGATGATGGAGGCTGACATCCTAGGCCAATCAGAGACAGGAGTCAACCTCTTGACAGTGAATAAGAGATGGTTGGAAGGGTGGAGACAGGCCGGGAAGGGCTTTGAAATTATGTATGCATTTATGCACACGTTCCGATACGTGACCCTGGGCTTGGAAGCTTTGAAAATCAGATGGAGGTGCATTATGATTAAATAAATAGCTTTCTGTAAATAAAGAGAAACCAGAGCAAAGAGCAGAGTGCTGGCCTTCCTGGTTTTTTAATGCATTTCCCATTTGTTGGCAGTAAAAGTGACTCACTGTACTGAATTAATCTCTGTTCTCGCTAGTAATAAAAGGGCAGTAGAGTCAGATCTGAGATGCTTGATTTACAGATAAGAATTGCTCCTATGGATCCAATATCCCTAGGGGGAAAAAGAAATCAAACATGAGAACCGTGGGGAATCTCAGAGGTGCTGAATGAATAGTCATAGCGAAGTGAAACAATTGGAGGCAGCTGTCACTCTGAAGTAAAATGGATTTTTTTTTTTAAAATATAGAACTTTTAATGGAGCCTTATATTCTGATGGTGAAGGAGGGAAAGCAGCAGGATACTGCATGCTGTACAGTACTAAGATTTGCAGAAATCATTTCCCCAGAGGTGCAGATAGAAGGCTAGAGCCTTCTCCCAGAAATCAAGGGAGAAATGAAAATTTCCCATTGGATTGAAAAATTGGTAAAGAATTGAGAGGAAAGAGTAGCCCTGGCTGTGGCCTTTTCAAGAAATGCATTGTTAACATTCCACTGTCTCTGGGATCTGAGCTTTTGCAGTTTGTTGGGCTGAGAAAAATAAGCAGAGTTCTGAAGACAAATGATTGCAACAGGCTCGATCCTGCTCCCAACCCAGTCAGTAAGAAAGCTCTTGTTGACTTGAGTGGGGCACCATCAGGCCCCTGGTTTCCACAGGAGTCATAACAATGCATTCAGGTTCAAAGCAGATCTGCGGTGGGTCATGCTTAGTTTGCGGGAGACGATGGAGGAAATGGTGAGACCTGAAGCAAAGAATAAAAATAAGAACCATCTCCAAATGAGAAAGGCAGCACAGCACAGTGCCGTGCGAGAGTTATGGATGAAATCTCCCTCAGTCTGATGGGCAGCTCCAGGAAAGGAGACACAGATAATTCTAGACTATATGGGGAGAAAGTCAATATAAATCAAAGGAGATGCAATCTGTGGCTAGAGATCTGACAGACAACCAATGGGAAAACCAGAGCACTTGCAAACAGTCATGGATGAGGGCACAGACAGCAGGAGCACCTCAAGCAATGAAGCCCTGTATATCTTAATGTTAGATTTAATTGATCATTTGCTTTGTGCCTCCTTGAAGGGAACTCAGATAGAGTGTAAACCATTATTTCCATTGTACTAGGTTGCACTCGCCTCAGTAATTTTTTTATTTTTATGCTCTGGATCACAGGGTTATGTTATGCACACAGGGCTTCTACTGACAAGGCTGCTGACGTACAGCAGAGATGGGGCATATCAAGAGCCTTTCCCTTGCAGCAGGAGTAGACTTTGGAGAGAGTAGGAAGGGTTCATACTAATAGCCCAATCAGATAGGAAAAAAATAATGCTAAATGTTTCTGGATAGATAATTCAGCCCAACTGTGATCTGGTTTGGTTATGCAGGGATTGTATAATCTTTATTTAAGAGATCATTTTGCTATCCTGGGAGCAGGATTTTTCCAGTCCTGATGCGTTAAGGACAGGGCCGGCTCTAATTTTTTGCCACCTCAAGCAAATAAAAAGAGTGCCGCCCCGCTGAAACATGCCCCCCACCAAGCCCTGCACTGCCCCACCGCCACCCCCCCAAGCGCCATCCCGCCCTGCCGAAACATCCCAAGCACCGCCCCGTGCCACCGAAACATCCCCCGTGAGCGCCGCTCCGCCAAAACAACAAAAAAAAAACAACCCTGGGGCACCACCCTGCCACCCCAAGATTGGCCGCCCCTGACAAGGTGCTGCCCCACGCACGTGCTTGGTCGGCTGGTGTCTGGAGCCAGCCCTGGTTGATAGAACACTTAGAACAAGGGACCAATAAAACACGTGGTGCAAGGCGCGGCACTGTGGATGCTTTCTCAGCCCCGGCATGTGGGAGTGTTGGGGTGAAGGTCAAAGTCTTCTGCAGTGATTGGGAGGTTGAGCGACGGCAGAAGTACACAACCTCAGGTTTAATGCTGGCTGCAGAGTGGCTGTGTTTTACTTTGCAGCCTGGAAGGATGTAGGGGAGGAGTCTCTTTTGGTATACTCCCTATGGACTTGTCTGTTGATCCAGATCCAGACTTTGCCTAGGGACCACGCAGAGATTTCCAGAGTAATACTAGAAAATTAATCCAGCAACTTTAATACATTGCACAACCATCTTTTCCTATTGCACTAATGCACCCTGCAAGTGAACAAAATAGGGCTCAGTTCTGCAGCTGCTGCAAAGCAGGGATGCCTGCCAAACTGGGTCCCCTAGGATTGATGCTGAGAAACTGGAGCTTCTTGCAGGTCAAATGAGAAAACTCCAATCTTTGCTCATAAAAGTGTAAAAATCCAAATTCAAACCTTGCTGCAAAATGAACTCCTCATCCTCTGGTCAGTTCTGCTACCTGGCTGCTGAGCAGTGCACCAGATAGTCCAGTTAGCATACTCATCCCATGCAGGTAGAAGGTACATGGTGATAGGCTGGATTCAGGAAAGCACTTAAGCATGTGAAGATTGCAAGGGAATGGTAGGTCTAGCGTCCAGGCAGGCGTGTTTTAAACATGGACATTTACCACTGTAGCTCCGCTGTGTCCCCAGGCATACGTGTGTCCATATGCATGCATAAAATGAAAACACAAGCAGGTTGCACTGACCCACACTGTCCACCTTATTTGGGGACAACTGTACGCAGCTTTAATGTAGAAATAGGAAAATTGAGCAGAATACTCCCCTAGGGTTTAGCCTGTTCCTCTGTGTTCGGTCTGCGGGAGATTTTCAAAGGCACAAGTGACACTTGGACACTTACTTCCAAATGCAAGAAAAGAATCCTGCATTTCAGTGATCCACTCCAATTAGCCAACAGAAGACAAATTAATCTATCTGGGTAACCAGCAATCTGGAAGGTTTATGACTCTTAACTGGATCAAACAAGTAACACTTTAGTTAGTCTGTGTAGTTGTTAAAAGAAAGACTAAGGCAATGCATATGTAGATGACATTCTCAGCTATCTATTGTATATAAATTAGTCCATCAGGTGGAATCCAAAGGCTAAGTTAAAGAATTATATGGTTGTGGGAAAAACACACTTGTCATTCAGTGCATGGGCACATTTGCATTCATTTTTATAAGAATTAGTGACAGTTCTGTGCCCAGCTTACCACAGAATGGCAGAGGCAGTCTCCATTATGCAACAGGGATGCTCCCATACAACAAGAACAAAAGACAGAGCAAACCTAGAGCAATATGCCAAATAGCCAGTATAATTTGCACATGCAATTGACTTGCACTAACAAAATTGTGGATGCAAATAATTATGGATCCAAAATTTTGGCTGTTATGTATTATTTTCAAAGAGGTTGTAGTGTCATGGATGTAATGGTGTATCTCTCACTATCCCACATGAATAAGGCTTGAATGGTTCAGAAGCCTTGTGCTGTCTCTGTGCACTGGAGTAGATTTCACCCATAGAGGGAAACTGATTTCAGTGTAAGGAAAAGTAATTTAGATGCTATTTCTGCTCTGTTGCATGAGGCGTTACATAGCATCTTAGTGGAACATAGATCCCTCGGTTTCAATGGTACTTATTGTGGGAGTGCAAAGGTGCCTGAGGTTGCATCAGTCCTCTTATAACAAGTCCCATAATTATTAAACTCCTCTCCATGAGTGACTGTTAAAGAAATTTGAAATGGCACATTACAAGGTAACATACACAGACAGGCAGTAGGAGAAAAGCTGTTTGCAAAATGCCAAAGACGACACAACCATTATTTCAGGAGGGGAGAAGAGGGGGGTGCATTGTGGGGTGTTGACTTATTCACTTGGGAACTAGGCCACAGAGGATTTAAGCAGTGATTTAAAAAAAACCAGGACATTTAAAAGAAGCTTATGTCTATAATAATACAAAACGTTAAGCACCGATTTTCAAGCATAGATAAGAACTCAGGGCACAAAGAGAGCAGCGATAATGCACAGGGAATGGTAAAGGGGCAAAAAAGACAATCTACCTAACTTATACTCTCCCTTGCTCCTTCTACTCTGGGAGTCCATTTGAAATGAGCTTCCAAGAAATGTCTGCTTGTACCTACAGCTCTTTCCAAATACTCCCATGCCACTGGCAAAACTGGTGACCTCATCGTGAGATTCTTTTCCTGGAGGTTTTGCCTTAGAACTGCACAGTCAGAACAGTAACCCGACTTCACTACCATACCTGCCACCTCACACCACCCCAAAGCCATGGTTTTAAAGAGAGCCACTGCTGAGAATGACAAAGAAAACCAAGTGGGATTGACCCTTGAGTTAGATAGTTAGGGCACCAAACCTTGGTCCCACTGAAATCCAGGGCAGTTTAAACTATGGCTGTTAATACACCTTCTAAGCACCCCTTTCTTCAGCCCAACTCCAGTTTGACCATTTAACTGCTGATTTTCCATATTCCTCTGAGCAGCAGTAGCATTAAGATATTCCAGAGACCCTTTGAAATAATACTGAAATGTTGTTATACCAATTTTATCAGGCCAACTGTGGTTGTATTTTGCCTCACACACCAGACACATGAGGCAGTAGGAGCAAAACAGTTAAATAAAGTGTCACGTTAAAAACAATTTTGGATATTATTTGGTCCACTCCAACCCTTTTTCCTGTGGAGCAAAAGGTGCTAGTTTCCAGTGATCCGACAGTCACATGGCTAGGTGTACTTACACAGGAGAGTGTGAAGGGCACAGGGAAGAATTAGGTGTGCTATCACATATCACTCGTGTGCTTAATGTACTAAAAAGTGCTGTGGTGCTTATTTACAATAGCAAACCCATCCAGCAGTAACAGTTAAAACTTAAGACCCTAGTTCAGCAAAGCTTTGAAGCATGAGCTGCAGCCCATCTCTATTCAGACAAACACTTAAGCACATGCTAAAATCCCATTCAAGTAATTGGACCATATGCACCTGTCTAATGTTACGCACGTGCCTATGTGCTTTGCTGAATTGAGATGGAGTGTTGAATGGGGACTAAGACAGGAGACTGTCGTTGGCAGCTGAAGCTTTGCAACCCCCAGAAGGAATCCCTCTATTATATCTAACCATTCCCCTGCAGCTTAGTCCTTGGGAACTCTGTACGGGATTGAGACATACACTGGATATGGCAATGGAGATACTTGATTATCTTCTACACAGGGAGACTGGCCTTGCTGAGTTGTCACTTTTAAGCAGACTTGTCTCTACTTGAGTGACTCAAGTGTGCTTTATTATATGATCAGCTAACCCCAGGGAAGGGAGTACACAGAAAACAAAGGCCAGATTTTCAGCCGATGTAAGTGGCATACTGCCATTGACTTCAAAGGAGAGATGTTGATTGACACCACTTGCAGATCTGGTACCAAATGCGCAGCAATATCCCTTTTGCTGAAGTTTCTCTAATTATTCTGCTTCCACTGTTTCATAGTTCTGTGGCCTCTATTATGCAGGCAGTCAGACTAGATGATCCTTGTGCTCTTTTCTGTCCTTAAAATGCATTATTGCAAAAGCTGCAAGCTACCTCTTTAGTTACACTCAGCCTGTTTTCTAAGTGCCTGTATGTGAAGCATTTCTTTGGCCTGGGTCTTCTCTCCAGCTTCTCACAATTAGGAAGGCTCCTCCATTTAGAGAGCTGGATGATGTTTTCAGTAGAAGGGTCCTTATCTTGCTTTTGTAAACCAATAGCAGCTCTGGCCTACCAGCAGTACATTTTAAAGGTATAATTTGATTAAATGCCCCTTCATCTTCCTATAACGTTTAAAACATAACCTGGACTTTTTAGCTTACACGACAGTAGGAAAATGTCCACATATATTTGGAGTTGAGTTTAGCACAGTACGACTTGCGTTATTTATATTATTAATTAATTATAGCGTGTGAACTTAATCTAAGTGACATTTCTACTGGTATATTTTAACAAGAAAATTAAAGCTGGGGTTTTCAAATGTGTCTAGGGGAGTTAGGTGCTAAATTTCCACTGACTTTCAAAGGGATTTGAGTGCCTAGCTGCCCTTTGTGGTTTTGAAAAATCTCTTCCTACCTGAATAAACCTCCAGCTAGTTAGAAATCAGCAGGTTATGAATACATTATATATACATTGTGGCAAGATGGCCAACAATAGTATGGTGGGTCCTGCGCTTTTCTTGGAAGGGGGCTAAGACTCCAAGGTCCTGCCAGGGTCCCCGCTTGTGGCCTGGGAAGGTGGTAGAGGAGAGAAGCGAGGGAGGGGTCTGGGTTTGCTCCCCACTCTGAGACCCAGGTCCTCTCAACTGCTACAGGTTCTTACCCTCTTCCCTCTTGGGTGGGGAACCTTTGATCCTTAGATGCTGGGGGAGGGGGTCTCCCTTACTTCAGTTCTTTGGTCTTCCAAATCTTACAACACCTCTCCAAGCTCCAGTCCTCTCCTTCCTCCTCCCCTGACTGCCTGAAGCGGTGGGGAGGGGCTGCAGAGAGATCTAGCTATGGGAATAAAGGGAAACAAGAAGACTTTTTATCAATACATTAGAAGCAAGAGGAAGACCAAGGACAGGGTAGGCCCACTGCTCAGTGAGGAGGGAGAAACAGTAACAGGAAACTTGGAAATGGCAGAGATGCTTAATGACTTCTTTGTTTCGATCTTCACTGAGAAGTCTGAAGGAATGTCTAACATAGTGAATGCTTATGGGAAGGGAGTAGGTTTAGAAGATAAAATAAAAAAAAGAGCAAGTTAAAAATCACTTAGAAAACTTAGATGCCTGCAAGTCACCAGGGCCTGAAGAAATGCATCCTAGAATACTCAAGGAGTTAATAGAGGAGGTATCTGAGCCTCTAGCTTTTATCTTTGGAAAGTCATGGGAGATGGGAGAGATTCCAGAAGACTGGAAAAGGGCAAATATAGTGCCCATCTATAAAAAGGGAAATAAAAACATCCCAGGAAACTACAGACCAGTTAGTTTAACTTCTGTGCCAGGGAAGATAATGGAGCAAGTAATTAAAGAAATCATCTGCAAACACTTGGAAGGTGGTAAGGTGATAGGGAATAGCCAGCATGGATTTGCAAAGAACAAATCGTGTCAAACCAATGTGATAGCTTTCTTTGATAGGATAACGAGTCTTGTGGGTAAGGGAGAAGCGGTGGATGTGGTATACCTAGACTTTAGTAAGGCATTTGATACAGTCTCACATGATATCCTTATTGATAAACTAGGCAAATACAATTTAGATGAGGCTACTATAAGGTGGGTGCATAACTGGCTGGATAACCATAGTCAGAGAGTAGTTATTAATGGCTCCCAATGTTATACTGGAAAGGTATAACAAGTGGGGTTCCACAGGGGTCTGTTTTGGGACCGGCTCTGTTCAATATCTTCATCAATGACTTAGATGTTGGCATAGAAAGTACGCTTATTAAGTTTGCAGATGATACCAAACTGGGAGAGATTGCAACTGCTTTGGAGGACAGGGTCAAAATTCAAAATGGTCTGGACAAATTGGAGAAATGGTCTGAGGTAAACCGGATGAAGTTCAATAAAGACAAATGCAAAGTGCTCCACTTAGGAAGGAACAATCAGTTTCACACATACAGAATGGGAGGAGACTGTCTAGGAAGGAGTATGGCAGAAAGAGATCTAGGGGTCATAGTGGACCACAAGCTTAATATGAGTCAACAGTGTGATACTGTTGCAAAAAAAGCAAACGTGATTCTGGGATGCATTAACAGGTGTGTTGTAAACAAGACACGAGAAGCCATTCTTCTGCTCTACTCTGTGCTGGTTAGGCCTCAGCTGGAGTATTGTGTCCAGTTCTGGGCACCACATTTCAAGAAAGATGTGGAGAAATTGGAGAGGGTCCAGAGAAGAGCAACAAGAATGATTAAAGGTCTTGAGAACATGACCTATGAAGGAAGGCTGAAAGAATTGGGTTTATTTAGTTTGGAAATGAGAAGACTGAGAGGAGACATGATAGCAGTTTTCAGGTATCTAAAAGGGTGTCATCAGGAGGAGGGAGAAAACTTGTTCACCTTAGCCTCTAATGATAGAACAACAGGCAATGGGCTTAAACTGCAGCAAGGGAGATTTAGGTTGGACATTAGGAAAAAGTTCCTAACTGTCAGGGTAGTTAAACACTGGAATAAATTGCCTAGGGAGGTTGTGGAATCTCCATTTCTGGAGATATTTAAGAGTAGGTTAGATATCAGGGATGGTCTAGACAGTATTTGGTCCTGCCATGAGGGCAGGGGACTGGACTCGATGACCTCTCGAGGTCCCTTCCAGTCCTAGAGTCTATGAATCTATGAATCTATCACCTCTGTGCAGGCAGTGGCCTGTGCTCCCCAATACCAGGCTGGAGCCTCCAAATTTATTTGACAAATAAAATTTGCAGATTCAGAATGTCTTCAGGAGTAGTGTGTGTGTGTGTGTGTAATATATATATAGCGTGTGTATGTATGTCCAGTTTTAATAATCTATTTTTTGAGTGATGGAGGCAGAGCTAGATCTGAGCATATACAGATCATGAAGTTGCAAACTTTGTGGAGGGTACTGGGTGGGAAGAAAGAAGAGAGAGATTGAAAGCTTTGGTGTATAGAAATAGCATGGATTTACCTGTATCCTTACCTTTTCAGGCCCTAGTGCTGCACCATTACGGTCATTGGGAGCTTTGCCACTGACTTCAGTGAATGTCCAAGCCCTTCCTGAGTTAGCACATTATAGTCCTGCTTATCCCTGTGATCACATATTCCACCCACAAATACTCCACTTCAGAATCTTTTAAACACAAAGATTCATATGTTTAATCATTTCTAAAGCTAAAAACCAGAAAACTCAAATGTACAAACATGCATTGGGGACTATTGTCTAGAAATCAATGACCTTTCACCTTGAAAATGACATTCTTTTTACCTCTGGCTTTATAACAATGGGCCAAATTCTGCTTGACTTACTGATTTCCATGGGATTACTCTTGTCAGTGAGATGAGCAGAGTTTGATGCAATACATTTGGCTGTGGTGTAGGAAACTCAGGTTGTGAGAAGACAAAAACATTTTTCCCCTCAACATGATATTTTAAAACTATACATCCCAGCTTTTCTAGCATTTTGCGCAGTGAGATGTGCAATATCAGAAGATAGGTGATGATGGTACCTATCTCTTATACAGTGATTTTCATCCAGAGATCGCAGTGTTTTACAAAGCAGACGAATGCCATTGTCCCCATTTTACAGATGGGGAAACTGAGGCACATAGCCATGAAGTGACTTGCGCAAGATAGAACCAGTGGCAGAACCTAGGTTTACTGACTCCCAGTTCAGTGCTCTGTCCACTGTCCCACAAGATAGACTGATAATCTTTCTGTGCTTCAGTTACATTAGTCATAAAATAGGAATAATAATAATTGCCTACTTCACAGGGGTGTCATTAGGATAAATTATCTGTAAAGTAAGTTGAGCTTTCCAGATACATTGCATTTTATAGTGCCTTTTATTATTGATCTTTATTATTATTATATTGATTTTTTTTTCAAACATGGCCATTCTAAACGATTGCACTAATTTTCTCATAAATTTATGGATTTTATTGGTGGTCCCTTGACAATAGTTTATAGCAACCCTAATGTGGGTTCCCTTCATTGAACCATGCTCTAACTGCATTTGTGAAACTGCAGTATCTGTGCAAAGCGCCGTTTAATGTTAAGGATGTTCATAACTTTTTAACAGGGTTACAGTTTCATTCTCTGGGACTAATGACTGTGGCATTAAATATTTATTTAGGAATTTGGGAATATTCACTACAACTTCATTAAGACTGATACCTCCCATTTAAGGCTTTGGGTAAGGAGAAACTCCTTCTCCTTTCACTGTGTTTAATATTTCCGTAATAAAGAATTAAATTAAATGGTGCGGTTTTCTGTCGATGCAGCAGCAGTCTGGTGAATGCAAGGTTGATCCAGGGCCGCCCAAAGGGGGGGGCAAGAGGGGCAATTTGCCCCAGGCCCCGGGCTCCGCAGGGGCCCCCACGAGAGTTTTTCGGGGCCCCTGGAGCAGGGTCCTTCACTCGCTCGGGGGCCCCAGAAAACTCTTGCTTCTTCCGCTCCCGGTCTTCGCTGGTGGGGGAGTCCTTCCGCTCCGGGGCAGAAGGAGCCCCCGCCATCGCATTACCGCTGAAGCGGGACCTGCCACTGAAGTGCAACCCGGTCTTCGGCGGTAATTCGGAGGCGGGGGGCCCTTCCGTTCAGGGACCCGCCGCTGAAGTGTCCCGAAGACCCGCGGCGGGGGCCCCCCGCCACCGAATTACCGCCGAAGAGTGGGCTGCACTTCGGCGGCAGGTCCCGCTTCGGTGGTAATTTGCCGGCAGAGGGCCCCCGCCACGGGTCTTCGGGGCACTTCAGTGGCGGGTCCCAGAATGGAAAGGCCCCCCTCCGCCAAACAGGGCTGGTTCTAGAATTTCGCCGCACAGGGGGTGCCCTGCTGCTTGCCGATCCCGCGGCTCCAGTGGACCTCCCGCAGGCATGCCTGCGGATGCTCCACCGGAGCCACGGGACCAGCGGACCCTCCGCAGACACGCTTGCAGGAGGTCCACCAGAGCCGCCTGCCACCGACGGCCCCAGGCCCCCGGAATCCTCTGGGCTGCCCTGGGTTGATCATCCAACTTTTAGGTTCAGGTCAGAAGTGACCTTAGTTTTCATGTCCCAGAGTACGAAGGAAGCTGCTAATGGCATGTTCTGACGATGGACACTTTCCAGCTCTCTCTCAGACAGATGATGAGCAGAGAATTTGCATTCGATATCTGCATTGTCTAACACAAAATGGCCAAATAGCATTTGAAGCACAAATGTGCAAAAGAAATAGAGAACTGAATTATGTTTTGCTAATGTTCATTGAAATTTTTGGTTACCATAGTCTTTCTGAGACTAAAAATGCCATAATGCCACCCCCCCAAATACTCACCAAGTTTTCTACAAATGTCTCATTTAACTCCTGATTCACAATCTCACTGTCTTCCCCAAATACATTTAACTGTAGCTAATTTGGAGGCCTTGGACTTCTGGCCTTCCAAATCATAAGAATTAGAGACCCAACTTCTATATGTAAGCAAACCCCCTACCCAACTCCCAAAACAGATCACAAATTACCTGTACTAGCTCCACTACATAACACTGTGGTAACATGCAGGAGGTATTTGCTGGTTTGGCAGACTGTAGATGGCATAGGTCATCGAGCAGAGGGTACCAGCCTGGTTACCTTTTGGTGCTGCAATCCCCCCATGCTCCAAGTCGCAAATCTACTCACTTAGATTTGGAAAGGGTGGGTGTAGTGGCTTATGGATAAGGCTGCTGCTGGAGGGAGGGGTGCCTGAAAATGAAGAGGAGTGTCAGGCAGGGGTGGGGAGCAAATCTATGGGCCCCTCCCTTTAAATGGTGCTACACAACCTTGGTACATGCTTTAAAACGAATGTATTACTGAATTTATTATAAAACTTACCAAATAAACAGCAAGGCCTCAATCACACACTGAGCACCATGGGAGGGAAGGCCTATGCCTCACTGAGGTTCTAGCTAGGTGCATGACAAGTCTACTTGCAAAGGTCTGATCGAAGGATCGGAGCCCAAAATCTTCTGTCAAAATGTGGGTTTGGAAGGAAGGATACTTTCTCAAGACGTTGAGACTTCAGGGGATGGAGACGACTTGGTAATTAGACAAGAGTTTTGAAATTGTTGACTGATTTTTGTCCTCTCAGTTGTTGGCTGCTCCCTCAGAACATCCAGTGAAGTGTGGAGTGCCTATAATTGTTCAGTTGTGTCAGGAATGTAAAGTATTCAGCAGCTCTAAAAACAAGGCTGTTGTGTCTGAGGTTGGGCAGCTAAAACTTGAAGAATCTTAAATCAGTGGGCAGTTTTTGAAAATGTCGGCCTTAAGACATCAGCCCTGCAATCTGGTTCATGAATACAGCTTTGAAGTCAATTTACATCCAATGAGCCATTAACTTCAATGGAGCTGAGATAATTTACTCCACCTGAGGATCAGCCCAAGATGTATATTTTCTCATTTCATTGGTGTTGCTTCGGGTGTTATAACTTCTTTTAGAATTTGGGGATGAGAAGAGTTATCAAGTGAATAGTTCTTCAGAAAAATGAATACAGTAGCTGTTTAAGAAAAGCACTGAGGCCACGTCCAGACTAGGTATTAAAATCGATTTTAGATACGCAACTTCAGCTACGGGAA
The DNA here is from genome assembly GCF_025201925.1 of Gopherus flavomarginatus. Lineage (NCBI taxonomy): Eukaryota > Metazoa > Chordata > Testudines > Testudinidae > Gopherus > Gopherus flavomarginatus. The sequence goes on along the minus strand of NC_066624.1, from coordinate 12,459,891 downwards.
TAACGTAGCTGAAGTCGAATTTCTAAAATCGAGGTACTCACCCGTCTGGACGGCGCGGCATCGATGTCCGCGGCTCTCCGTGTCGATTCCGGAACTCCGTTCGGGTTGATGGAGTTCTGGAATCGATGTAAGCGCGCTCGGGGATCGATACATCGTGTCCAGACTAGACGCGATATATCGATCCCCGAGCAATCGATTTTAACCCGCCGATGCCGCGGGTTAGTCTGGACGTGCGCTGAGTTCTCTAAGAAGCGGGTTGAATTCCCATGAGATACAGTTGTTTGCTGAGTGTAATTTGTGAGTTCAGGCTCATTGGAGAGAACCATCCTTGGCAGAGGAATTCAGTGCAAATTGTTCATTGAATCAACTTTGAAAATCAGATAAACTGTTTGTTAAAAAAAAGAAAAAAGAAAAGAAAATCATGAACTTCAACAGGATAAAGAGTTAAATGGTTTGCTACCCGCAAAGCCAACTTGGAAATGTGCAATGCCAGGCCAAATTCATCCTTGGGGTCCAATTCAACCCCCTGCTTTTTATTATTTGAATGTTATATATATTGTAGTTGTTTGAAATTGACTCTGCCCTTTAATCTTCCAAAGGGATACGCTTTTCTCTGTAGCTTAGCATAGCTTAGTTGTAATTCATTACAATTTGCACTGGGCATAGCACAACAAAGCTTTTTCTAAAGTGTAAAGATTTTTTTAATTCATCCTCATCGGTCTATTTGACTTACCTCATTAGGTTTGTTTGTGTTAACATTTAGGTCTAAATCCACCCATCTGATCAATGGGAGTACATCTCAGATAAGCAGCAGAAATGAGAGGATATTTCAGGTGCTATGCAGAAACATTTTTATGGATGCTTCTCTGCTCCAAACAGGGAGTTTTTCCTCATGGAAAATGAATCCAATAGCATTCCACAGAAATTACTGTAAAAAACAATAGAATTTTAGACAGAATTAGACTTTGTTGTTTAAGTAATTGCCCTGTGGAATTCTATACTGGGGTAAAGGTTCTTTATTAAACTCTACAGGAGGCTCAAAAATATAAACACAACATTATGAAATTCTATAGGAATTTTCAGTCAGGGATTGGAACATGCAGTTAGGTTGTCATCTGATTCCTGTTTATGCTTCAGCAGAGGCAATATATAATATTTGGTCCTTGTGTGATATGATGAACACACTTCTAAAGAATGAGATTGCAGGGAAATTTCTCTACTAGCGAAATGACGTGAAAGTCCCAAATTTCTTAATCGCATTTACAAATACGTACAACATCTACAGTGCACGGTGCTAATTCCTTTGGAATGAAGCAATTCATTTATTGTCCTTCCAGAGAGGCAATACCTTCTGTATCCTAGAAAAATTATATCACTCCTCCTCTTCAGCTCACATTGGCTATTTGCTCCAATTTCCCATATATAGGAGAGGTGGGGGATGAGGAAGAGTAAGAAGGAATATTAGACTCCCCTTCTTGCTGTATCTGCTACCAATGTAAAGTGAAAATGAGCTTGGCCAATCATTACATCTGCTCCTCTTTGACAGTGAAAGTATAGGCTTCCAGAGGCCCATTGCCATCATGCCCAGAGTGGAGTTGGTGCGGGGAGGAAGGATCTCTTATGATAACTAGACCTGCCTTTGTAATAGAGAAATGCAGTTGACTGTGAAATAAAAATCTCAAAACTTCACCATACAAGGCTTCCAAGAAATATAACATTGAGGAAAACATTGCTTGGAATTAGAGCTGGTTAAAATTTTTCCATCTAAACTGTTTTTTGGATGAAAAATGGGTTTTTTGACTAACTGAAAAAATCTCACAAAGGCTGGCCACTTCCCATGGAAAATTTCAACTTTGTCCAAAAACACCCAAAATTCAAAAATTTTCATTTGGAACTGCTGCCATGCTGACTCATGGAAGTGTTGTTTGGGTGCCTTATTCCCCCAATCTCCATTATGGACCAGGCTTCCTCGCCAGACTACATGTCCCATTTATACCTTGGCCACATAACTTCCACATTGCACCACACCAGAAGGGTAGACCAAGTTATATCATGGGTAAGGATTCGATTTAGTCACAGAAGTCACTGCTTCTGTGACTTTACTGGACCTCCGTCATTTCAGGGTCAGCTGTCAGTGGCGGGAGCGAAACTAGGACTCTGCATCCCTGCCCCGCACCTGCGGCCAGAGTTGGAGCTGTGCCTCACCCCACCCACACCCTGGCTGCGGCTGGGACTGGAACTGAGGCTGTGCACCTGGGGCATCGGCTGGAGCTGAAGCTGGGGCCCAGTCATTCCCTATGGGGCTCCAGCTGCCGTTCCTTCCTCCCCCATCCCATCCTCTTTCCCCCTCAGTAATAAAATCCTGAGAACTGACAACACTGGATAACCGGCATCGGTCTGTCCAATTTTGTTGTTGTTCTTGACTCCCAGCACAGATAATCATTCTCTCTCTCTTTAAATTCATGATTGAGAATAGGATAGAGAGAAATCTATAAAGTACTGCTGGAACAAGACATTTTGAACCAATTTTGAACTCTAGGGGAAAAAACCTACTATATTGAAGTCAATAGCTAAGCTCCTATTGACTTCAGCAGAGCCAGTATTTTACCTTAGATACAGAGGTAGCTGTTACTTGCACACTGAAAGTATTTGAACACCACAGATCTAGAAAACTCTTCCACAGTGAGCTCTGTATAAAGAAGCTCAGGAGGAAACATGTTGATTTTTGTTGCAAATGCACAATCTCCTAACGTTAGTATTTAGTCTTTAATGAACTTTCTCTGTGCTGCTAGTTCCAGAATATCAAGCAGCAACTTCCAGGAAATTTTAAATTTATAAACATTTGCTCATATGAAAACTATAGTTTGTTCATTCCAAGGAAGATGCAGTGTCATTACCTCAGGCTAAACCAAATCTTGCATTAAAGTAATGTAATACAAACACGATAATTTGTGGCAGTTCAGACTGTTCACCAACTGAACTGGGAGGCAGAATACTGTAATTGCACACATGGTTATTTAGAAAGGTCTTGACATAAAAATAATGATGTTAAATGGGTAACTAGTAAACAGTGAGTTGTATTTATAGATGGAATCATGCATCAGTGAATAACAGATAAAGTTAGAATTAGTGGGACCTGCTTTGATTTGTCTCACCTTCAATCATGAGATACCATGGCTGTATCTGTAAATACCAGGGCTCAGTATTATACACTGAGAAAAGGCTTTTTATACTGCTTTAATCTGCATTCAGATGAAAAGATACTTGCCTTATTATTTTTAATTCCTTCACAAATTTGGAATGATATTGCTTTCATGACCTTGGTATAATTAACAGTAGCTATTTCTTGTTAATGAGCTATTACCTGCAAATCCATATAATTCTTCTGACAGGCTGACAGCGTGACTAATTAACAAGGTTTGACCAATAGCTCAAATCCACTGGAAAGGATTTTCTCCTCTGACACTAAAAAGGTTCTCTGAGGCTCTGTATATAAATGTATCACAAATTGTGAATGACTTCTGCAAGAAGGGTATCACAAAATCACCATGAATAGTTTGTCTGTAACGTTAACCTAGTATAGGGGATATTTTACACCACATTCACACTGGGATTTAAACTTTGCTCACAACGATGATGTGTATACATCCTAGGAAGTGGAAGAAGTACATTATCAGACAAGTTTTGAAAACGATGTCTTTAAAAGACTGCAGATGTAGAGGGCTGGGCGTTTCATAAACAAGGGCCTTATGGAAAGAATCCTGTAGAGAAAGGGTTTGGGGCATATGGTCCCTGCCACAGAGAGTTTACAAGCTAAGTATGAGACAGGGAATTTGAACCCTGGTTGAGAAAGAGGTGTTCCCTTTCTCTGTTACTGAAGCCCAGTTTTGATGTGATGTCTGTATTATATAACTGACAGCATGCACCTAAAAGTATCATGGATACCTACAAGTCTGAATATTACTGGAACCTATTTGGTTTCTAGGGAGAAAGCCACACTGTTTTCATTTCCTTTGGGTCTACTGCCACATTCCATCCCTCGTTAAATCAATGATAGGTGTTTTAATTACTCCATCTGTTCTCTGAAGTGACACTGTGTCTTCACTGCAAAAGGTGGCCTGTTTTTACATCAGAGGTCGCTTTTATCTTAATGTAGCTAGTTAAGGTCCACCCTATGATCCCACCTTAGCATTGGGATAAAAACTATAGTGCCTTGTCTCCAGTGGGATTTTGTATGGAGGCAGCTAACTCGAGATAGCTATCTCAATATTAAAAAAACCCACTCCTCTCTTGCAATGAAGGCATAGCCAAAACCCTTGCTTAAGCAAGGTATTTAAATGTATGGTAGTCTCCTGGATGTCAGTACTTAAATTTACATACAGGGTTAAGCCACTTGGTGAATTGGGGTTAAAGACTGTGGCGAAGAGAAACAATTTGAAGCTTTTGTGAAGAATTAAATCTAAAGTTAACTGGAAGTTCATATGCTGTAATAGCTCTCAAATTTTTCTGTGTTTTGACTGTACTTGGCATTCAAGTCCTCAAAAGTTCTCTCGTAGGCTTTTAAAATAAATAATACTGTAACCGTGTTTAAACTGGGTGCAGTCCTAGCAATCAAATGTTATGAAGGTTTCATTTAAAGAAGGCACATAAATTATAAGGACTTTAGTTCTTAGGATAGACATAATAAATGGTCTCTCTTTCAGCAAAGAGACTGAGGAAGAGCACCTGGGACTGCATGGATTCTCCATAGATACCACTTTAACACAGCAGTGAGTCCTATGTTGAGAATGCACAGTTAAATACATAGCAGCTGTCAGACTGCAGATATAACCACGGGAGTATGTTTCTCTGCTGGAACCAGTCCATCTTCAGTTATTTAAGTTCTGAATATTATAAATGACATAGAGGTTTGCTTGAATACAGGTGACGGCTGTTCATTGCTGATGGAGGTAAAGGCAACAAACCTGAAATGTGCTAAAGATATCCAGTAGGTAAACTGTATTTTCTTATTACTGTTAGGCTACCGGAATATATTGTGAAAAAAATGAACTTCCCTTTACTACAAAAGCAGAGCATGATTAATGTGAGATTCACCACGGACAGTCACTAGAACTCAAAGTGCACTTCTTGGCTAAATATATCATTAATCTTATCACAAAATACTTCTCCATTAATAGCAGCAGAGAGGAGCTCCCACAAATTCCAAGCCATAAAAATTCTAGGAGGCGGCCACATTCTGGCTCTAGCGTGGCTTTCACCTTCAGCTTCAACAGCCTCCTTGGTGAATTACTGTTGTTGTATTTGTAAGTAACACTCCACAGAGAATTTACAAAGCAGCACATTTGCTAAAGCTTTTGTCAAGGCTTTAGCACCCTAAATATGCAGGGCCAGTGCAACCATTTAGGCAAACTAGGCGGCCGCCTAGGGCGCCTAGTGATTGGGGGCGCCTAAAAGTCCCCTCAGGCAAGGAGATGGAGTGGAGGTGAGCTGGGTGGGGGAGCGGGCGGGGAGGGCTGCCTGCAGTAATGGGAGGTGGAGAGGCGCACAGGGGAACAGCTCCCAGCCCCAGATCACCTCCACTCTGCCTCCTCCGCTGAGCACACAGCCCAGCTCTAAGTCTCCTCCAATCGGCACCGCAAGCCTGGCGGGGAGGACAATTAGAGCAGCGCCGGCGTGCTCAGTGGAGGAGGCGGAGCCGAGGTGAGCTGGATGGGGGAAAACCCAGGCAGGGTTAGCTGCCGTGGCGGAGGGGGAGTCTCCCCAGGCAGGGTTAGCTGCCGCGGAGGGAGGGGGAGTCGGGTCTCCCCAGGCAGGGTTAGCTGCTGTGGCGGGGGGAAGGGGGAAGTCTCCCCAGGCAGGGTTAGCTGCTGTGGCTGGGGGGAGGTCAGGGCTCCCCAGGCAGGGTTAGCTGCCATGGGGGGATGGGGGAGAGTCTCCCTTGGCGAGGTTAGTTGCCGTGGGGGGACGGGGTGGAGAGGGGTTAGCTGTCATGGTGGGGGAGGTAGCTGCTGTGGGGGGGGGCTCCCCGGGTGGGGGGCTGAGTTAGCTGCCGTGGGGGGGTGGGGTTAGCTAGGTAGGGGGTGCAAGGTGGAAGTTTCGCCTAGGACATGAAACTTCCTTGCACCGGCCCTGTAAATACGCATAATCTGTTTAGACCCTAGAGAACAGCACCTTCTAGTCTCATTTCCTCCTCTCTCTCTCTCTCGCTTCCCTCACCCCCACAGTTTTCTGCCTCAACAGCCACTTAAAAACAAAAAGTGCAATCCTCAGCTGAGGGGGCAGAAGGCAAAGGTGGCTCTAAGTGATGGTTTACACATCTTCTGGCCAGCCAGGGGAGGGGCCGAACCAGCTTCCAGCATAAACTCGGGACTCTTCAAATCACACCGATAAAACAGTGCCCTAAAAACTGAGCACCTCACACTCTGGCCACAACACCTGCTCACCCAGTGTGCTTCCTTCCACCTTAAGTGTCCCCAATAGAGCTCCGCAGCAGGGGGGCCAGTCGAGGATTGCCTATTGTTCCAGAGGCACAAGGTGCGGCTCAGGATCTGGCCCATACCAATGATAACTAATCTATTTTACAAAGTCCCCAACGAGTGACACAAAACCATTCAGCAAGAGTGACACCAAGCTACTGCGGTGTCCTCCACTTTTGTTCAAGCAGCGCATAGCTCAAAATAGGCTTTAAAAACTGTACTTTCAAAAGATGAAGACTGAGCAGCTTTTAATTAACATCAAAGTCTATGTTGTGCCAAAAAGCTAAGGCTATTCCAGTCTCTCACTTCAGGCTGACAGTAGGAATTGTGCAATGCCACCAACTATTATCACCGTCCAGGTTGTCCCCAAGCAATTTCTAGTCCAGGGGTTCCCAAACTTGTGCTGCCGTTTGTGCAGGGAAAGCCCCTGGCGGCCGGGCCGGTTTGTTTACCTGCCATGTCCGCAGGTTCAGCTGATCGCGGCTCCCAGTGGGAACCACTGGTCTAGTCTATAACAGCTAAAGCATTGCGAAGCTCCATACATTTATATACAGTATGAAAGTAATTACAGAAATAACAAAGAGTCCTTGCAGCGCCTTAGAGACTAACAAATTTATTTGGGCATAAGCTTTCGTGGGCTAGAACCCACTTCATCAGATGCATGGAGTGGAAAATACAGGTGCAGGTATAAATACATGAAAGGATTGGCGTTGCCTCACCAGGTGTGAAGTCAGTCTAACGAGACAATTCTCAATGAATGCAATCGCATACATTATATAACAATCCATTCTTCAAGTTCAATGTATTGGCCAAAGAAAATCCTGGACAATTAAAAATATTCCACTACCAGTCACTGTTTAGAGCCAGATTGTCACCCAGGCTGGGAACAAAGGGTAGAAGAAGTCTCCTTACTTACTCCTTATTTGTGCAGGCTCACCATATCACTGCTAGCAGCACACGGAAAGAGCAGCCTATGATGGACCACTCACCAAGTCTTCTCAACCTACCAATGCAACGATCAATGCAGCTGAGCCAGCATTGCAGTAGAAGCAATCTGTGACAGGTATAGGGCTGGCACAGGTTGCTGTACACCCTCCAGAAGAGATGGGGGAGTAAGGAATCAGGTTGTGACTCTCTGAATCAATCTGGTTCTTTGTCTGCTTCTGGGGCAATAAACTGTATGTTGTCCCTTGCTCGAGGCTATTGGCAAATCCACAACTAATCCCTTAGCGAATTCACTTTGCAGAGTTTGCTATCATTTGAAGATCAGAGAGATGTGTTCAGCACCTAAGAACTGTCCCAAACCACTTTAGCAATCTGATTTTATATTAAACTATTGTCAAGGTCCTTTGCTTAATAACATGATTAAAATATCAGAGGGATCTTGATAATTAGCTGACAGCATTGACTACAGTGGTTAAACCATTACCATATTAATACAGGAAAGACTCATAATAGACTCGCAGAACTGCCTAGCTTTGAGCAGAACTGCTGCAAACTTAAATCAGCAGTCAAGCCCTGAAGGATTTCACTGTCACTCCAGCCATGTTTGTGAAGTGATTGTGTCTTTAATTTTTGAGTCAGCTTTCTCCAGGCTGAGAACTCTGTGCCCTATTGTTTGTTAGCAAAGTGCCACGTGTGCTGGGAAGCACATCTGTGAAGAACTTGATGTGGAAGTGAAAGAAGATGAAGGCTTTAAAAAGGTGTTAATGAGTTGGAAACGGGTCAGCAATGCATTCCTGGCTCATTAAAGATATTCTCTTCATTCCAAATAATTGTCAACTTGGGCTGACGTTCTCAGAACACCACTTCAAACTTGGGTGAACTGGGGAACTAGAGATAAATCGAAATGCCAGCTACTCTCTCCTGCCATGGAGAGAATGGATAAATATCGATTTTAAGTACCTACCAAAATTAAAAATGTATGACTGTTTGCACCATTACAGGCCTTTTTATATCCAAACCCCTTTGTAAAGAACTTTTTTCAGAAATGTATATTTTTAAAATTAGCACACGGGGGCTAGATTCTCAGCTGCTGTCAGTCCTGGAGCTTTGCTGATTTACATCAGATGAGGATCCGGATCATTGCACTTTATATCTCTACTAAAAAAGCAGCCCTTATCATTCTATACCTCTCCCAGGCCAGGACTGCTGAGAGAGGAAGCAAAAAAGGGATGATTTATAGATGAACTTGTTTTCATTCAAGCCTGAGGATCATTTTTGTATTTGTTCTTGTTTTTAACTTAAAACCAATTATGGGGATTTCCTGTTTTGTATTTCAAAAAGCTTTGCTTCTCCTGATAAAAGGCAAAAATGACCTTTTCCCAAATCCTATTAGTGAGTCATAAATTAGAGGTGGGATTTTTTTCCTCCCATACATCATAAAAAAAAGTAAACAGTGCATACTAATAAGAAAGTGCATTTCACAAAGTGTATAACAAAAGATTTGCTCAATAAAGTTAGATGTTGCTTGACATAAGGGGTGCTTGATGTAATCTTCCCTAAAAAACAAAACAAAACCAAGATCTAAGCAATTTTCTGGATTTTTACCATTTCCCTTGTTTCATAAAGACATAGATCATCTTGCATTGTCAAGGTGTGTGGTTTAACATGGGTGACATCCACTGGAAACAATTCTTCCTAGCAACTGGCCCAATGAGGCAAACTCTCATCTGTGGGAATTCTCTTCTCTTGGAAGTGGTTCCATCCACTTTGGCTCATAGATTCATAGAGGTTAAGATCAGGAATAACCAGTAAATCATGTAGTCTGACCTCGTATGTATCACAGGTCCTTAACTTTCACCCAGTTACCCCTTCATTGAGCCCAGTGACTTGTGTTTGGCTAAAGCATACGTTCAAGAAAGGAACCTCGTCTTGATTTGAAAACATCAAGAGATGGAGACTTCACCACTTCCTTTAATAGTTTATTCCAATAGCTAAACATGCTCACTGTTAAAAATGTGTGGCTCATTTCTAACTGGAGTTTGTCTGGCTTCAGCTTCCAGCCACATTTCCTTCTCCATGAGATTAAATACCTTTAATATCTGGTATTTCCTCCCTGTGAAGGTCCTTATACACTGTAATCAAGTCACCTCTCAATCTTCTTTTTGATCAGCTGAATGTGTTAAGCTCTTTAAGGCTCCCACTTGGAAGCATTTTCTCTAGCTCTCAAACCATTTCTGTGGCTCTTCTCTGCCCCCTCTTTAATGGTAGTGGCCAGAGCAGCAGCTGGAGACTCTTGATTCATTGCCTGTAATGTATAGAGGCAGGACCCAGATTGGAAACTGCTGCATTTGGTTAAGTGAATCAAACAACATTTATAATCTGAATATTTCAGACCTGATCTTGCACCATTGAATTCCATGGGAGCGGGATGACACAGCAGATGTATGCCCAGAGCAAAAACTGCATAGGTGGAGGCAGGAGTGGCGCCAGGGTTTTTGGCGCCCTAGGTGGGGGTCCTTCTGCGCTGTCTTCAGGGCACTTCGGCAGCGGGTCCCGGAGTGAGTGAAGGACCTGCCGCCGAATTGCCGACGACGACCCAGAGGGCAGAAGGACCCCCCGCCGCCGAATTGCTGCTAAGGGGGGCAAAATGCCGCCTTCCCAAATCCTGGTGCCCTAGGCGACCGCCTAGGTCGCCTAAATGGAAGCGCCAGCCCTGGGTGGAGGCGAAGCATTGTTCAGTACTAGGCGATGCCAAGTCGCTTAGTTAAATCTGCTACAGTCAGCCAGTCTATACTGGGCATTCAAAGAAACTGCACACCGATTGCTGAAATGTATTCACTGAGTCACATCATTGAGTGCTTAATCTCTAGGAAAGTTAACTTTCTTGGCACAAACTAGATCACATCAGTGGGAATTTTTTTGCTTGTTTATTCCCAGGTCCTGATTGTGCCTTCTGCTCTTTTTTGCAAAAGGGAGTGTGAACTATCCGGTGGGAGCCACTGTGATGTCCTGTAACGTTGCTTTTACTGCACATTTCAAAAATGCAAAGGCACAGCTTGCTTACTGTAGCTCAACAAAGGAGCGAATCGACGTAAATCAAAGCACTTGCCAATACAACATCTGCATGTGTAGGCTCCATTATTAGACAAATCTTTTCAGGGCTTCAAAAGCTGGTGCCAGCCAACAAAATCTGCACATGCCATAAACAGGGCTGTTTCCCTTACTGTACTTGGCAGGAATCAGTGAAATTAGCAGTTCAGCTCTTTGGTAGCAGTACCAGCAGGAATAAGATAAAAAGACTATGCCAGTATTTACTGACCACGCCGCTGCATTCCCAGGCTGAAACACAAAGTCATTTTTTGACATGACTTCTGTGACACTTGGGCTGTTGCTCAGCATCTTAATTTCCTCAGTTCCCTCTTCCCAATGTGTGATGTTCCTTTGAAATAGCTCTAATTATTCATTAGGCAGTTCAATGTCAATGACAAGGAAGTAGAAGACACAGCTGTAGCTCCACAAAAAGAAGTCAAAAGTGAGAGGGTAGAAGTCCCTCTTGGGTTTACACTCTACAAGCCCTCTAACAGGGCACTAGGTTCCTCCAGCCTGCAGATCACAAGAGTGATTTTGGAAAATGAGAGTGTTATGGATATTATAGGGTTCTGTCCCTTACATCAGCATTATACTTTTTCTAGCAAATGGGGAAAGTGAAACTTTCCTGGACAGAATATGGAAGAACTTCTGCCACCCACTGCCTCAAAGATCACAGTGGTAGCATCTTGCCGCCACTGGTCCATCCACAGTTTCCTTTAATCACTGTTAGGGCCCTATATTTTGCTTCAGTGATATTTTCACTTCAGTCACCTGGTTTGTCACCTGTCTTTGCAGAAGCTTTGTCAATAAATCACTTATTGATTTGGAGTTAAATGGTATTTATCACCTCAGTTTTTATGTTGCATCTCTGATGCCTCTAAAAGGGTGTCCAAAAAGCTACCGGGAGGCCAGAGCACTGGAGAAGCTCCTTGTTTCTGATCCCAGATGGGTTGTGGAAAGCAATACTCACACAAGATTTACCAAACTTCTCCCAGCCTTACCTATTTCTAGTAGCCCACAGCCCACCTATATGTAGTGACTGGAACTGACGGTCAGAAAAAAATTTCCTGGGCCTAGTTATGAGCATTCACCATTTTGTCTCCCTTCTCCAGGTGACTTAGAATCTTGCATTTAAAATTCAGTCACTTAGAATGGATTTAAAAAGGGATCTGATATTTATATGAAAAACAAAACAATACAGTGGTGCTATAGTAAATACTAAAATTATGAATGAGAGGTTTGAAAGCAACACAATCCTCATGCTTCAGCATGTAAGCCAAAATCAATTATTGCGAGAGAGGAGGAAATGTTCCCTGGGGGCAAGTTATCCCACAGTTGCTTGATTCCTTGCACCTTCCTCTGAAGCATCAGGTTACTGGACTAGATGACCACTGGTCTGATCCAGAATGGCAATTCCTTTGTTCCTAAATTGGCACTTTTAGCTCTTCAGTGATTATGCTGGGGGTTAAATTAGAAAAAAAATCGAATGAAGAGTCAAAACTATAACGGTTCAGGGCTGCCCAGGGGGGAGGCAAATGGGGCAATTTGCCCCAGACCCTGAGCCCCACAGGGGCCCCCACAAGACTTTTTCAGGGGCCCTGGAGCGGGGTCCTTCACTCGCACAGTTTATATGTGGTAGCACAGTTTATATTTGGTGGCCTTATTATTGTAAAGGTCGGTACTGTTCATTCAAATCTAAAAAGCAACACAAATAGGCGAGTGATCAAAAAAGTCAAATCTTTAAGCCACAGAAAGATTAGATTAAAAAATGAACAGAAATCTATCAGCATCATTTAATGCTTTGGAAACAACTTAATGGCTCAGAATTACATTTTTCTCCTAGTGATTGACTATATCCATTTTCTCAAGCTCTTGATCTGTACAGTTTTCTAAAGCATTTGTTTCTGTTAAATTAGCCTGCAGTAGCTGCTGAGGCTTTGATGCTGCATGTCGGTGTATCTGATATAGTCTAATAATATTAACAATATTAGGCCAAATCCTCAGAGGTGAGGAACTCCTGCAACTCCCATTGCAATCAATGAAAGTTGCAAAGGGTTGGCCCCTCTGAAGGTTTGACCTATTGATAATGCTTTGCACTTTGGTGGTGCCTTCCAGCTAAGGCTCAGCAGAGAAATATATGTAAGTGTCTCAGTTAATTTAGTTCCGCAACATCTCTGTGAGATAGGGTATCATTATCTCTATTGTACAATTGGGAACACTGCTGAGGGAGAAATGCCTACACTTCAAATACTGGTGCCTACATGCTAATCAAGGTGGCCTGATTTTCAGAGGCACATATCACTCACAGCTCCAACCGAAGACATTTGGAGTTGTGGGTTCTCATCGACTTTGCAAATCAGATTATTTATGTGCCTGACTTTGGGCATCTGAGTTGGAAAAATTTAGTGGATTGGTCTGCTTGTTAGAAATACTGAGCACTCTTCCTCTCCCATGTTGAATTCCATGAGAAAGTCAGTTCTCAGTATCCATAAAGATCAAGCACTATGTGACTTGCCCCAGGCCACAGATCAAATCTGTGTCAGAGCTGCAGAACCCATAATTCTTGACATTCAGTCCTGAGCTTTAGCAGCAGGATCATATTTCCATCGTGAAACAAAACAAGGCCAAATCCTGACATCCAAATCAAATTTTACTCAGTCCAACCAATGTAGGGTGACCAAAGAGCAACTGTGAAAAATCGGGACGGGGTGGGGGGTAATAGGAGCCTATACAATAAAAAGCCCCAAATATCAGAACTGTCCCTATAAAATTGGGACATCTGGTCACCCTAAACCAATGGATGTTTGCCTGAATAAGGACTGAATAAAATGTGAGCAAGGTAGGGTCCATAATTACGTTTTTTTCTTTAAATTCATTTCTCCAAGCACATAAATTCAAAGGGGATTGTCAATAGACATGTCTGTATACCCTTTTTAATCGCCGACTAATTGTTTGCTTGGCTCTATTGATCTTTAAATTACATAAAGTCACAAGCAATTTCTTAGTTCATGTCTGTGGCGTTTGTAAGCAATACCAATATAATAGCTTTGATCTTAGATCATCTTGTTTGGAACTGACAACATCGTAAATGCTTGATGATCAATCCTTGTCCAGGGGAGAAGAAGTTGTCTGTTTCCTAAGGTGAGGCAGAAGAGAGCTTTCCAATCCAGGAAGAGGTTTGTTAGCCACCTCTGAACATGCTCCCCTTTTCCCCAGCCAGTCGACCAAAGGTGGTGTTTCCGTTTGGGCATTCTACTGACAAAATGCCTTTGATTCTCAGCCACTGGCCCCTTTTGCATCCATGCTCCCTCCCACCTCCTCCACACACACACATACAGCAGGAAAGAGCTTTTTTAGGCTGGGATTTTCAGAAGAACTTAAGGGCATTAGATTCCCGATCTAATGGTCTAAAAGAACCTTAAGTGACTTGCCCAAGGTCACCCAGGAAATCTAAGATGGCAATAGAAACCAGATCTCCTGACTCTTCATCCTGTTCTTTAGCCCCAAGGACATTTTCCTCATCATTCAAACCTTGATGATAGGGATCTATTCCCTCTTGGCTTTATAGGATGCCATCCTTTTAAAAATAGAACATGAGAGCTTTATTAATAATTAATAACTCCCAGCTTCTCACCAGTCAAAGTAACTTTAAAGCTGTTACCTCTTCCATAGGGCAGAATCTTCCCTTCCGGGTTCCTGATGCTGGACCCATTACTCAGGCTGAGCAGCACTTGCTCCCAAAAGCAGTACTATTGGCTTAGATGAGAGTTAGTTAAGTGCAGAAGTTAAGTGCTACTCCTCCAGGAACAGGTTGAAGAACTGGGCCCATAAAAACACGTGAATTGTGTACCCAATTATTTAAAGCTTTTAGTAGATAATGATGATATGTATTTTAGTGAAGTGACATTAAAAAAAGTGTAAGTTACCATTACATAGACAGCTGAAGGGAAATTCCATTGGATTTGCCAGCTCTTTTTGAGTAGTTTGTTGCAGTGGTTCTCAACTTTTTCCATACCAGGACCTACCCTGGTGGGATTGAGATGGAAAACCCCTCCTCCTCCTGCCCATTTAGCAATATAGGAAGGACAAAGTGGTCATGATACCCTACCTAACACCTGAGCCCGAATTTCAGGCTGAGAAACCACCATTTTGTTGCATGCTAATCATACTTACTGGGAGTGGAATCACTGGTTTTTGTTTGTTTACTCTTTTTCCAGTATTGTCAACTCTGAGAGGTTAAAAAAAATGGATCAGGCCCAAAAACTCATAAGATTGTGTTTAAAAAATTTTTTTGGATGCTTTTTATTTACTTTCTGTGTTTTGAGTCTTTATGGTACACTTGACTCAAGTGTTTTTTTTAAGCTTTCTTCCACAACCATGAGATCTAGAAATGTACTTTAAAAAAAAAAAAGAGCTTAGATTATGACCTAATCACATGCCTCCAGGAGCTGGGTCTTTTGAAAGAACATCAAATATTGAGATGCACACACTAAAATCACAAAAGTTGCAACACTGCTTTTCCTGCTCCTGAATCTTCCTGCATTTTACTCCACATTTCACCCCTGGCTCCAGATTTGTGGGTAGGATGCATAACAAGCCAAGCTAGAACAGGTGTGTCTCCACAGTGCATGACAGTCTTAGGGTGATTCTGGACTTTGTGTTAATCCCCATCTGTGTAACTTCCTTCCTTGTTTCCTGTCTGGGTGTTCTGATGCTTTGTTTTGTCCTAATAGAAAAAAATCACTAAATATTGTGAACATGAAAGTGCTTCTAGGCTGCCCTGCCTGTTCTTACTGTTAATCAGAATCTAGGCATTCACTCGGGCATCCCTTGCTCAACTAAAAGTCCCACTGGCTTCACAGGAAATTTTGGGTATGCCAGGAGGGCAGGATCGGACCCTTCGTTTTTCAGTCTGGCTGCTTTATCAAGACTGTTCTCAGTTCTTCTGGCTCATTACTTTCTTGCAGCAAATATCAAAAGCCAATCTGGATTTTGACTGAGCTCATTAAGATAAGCGATAGGCAGTTGTGCTGGATAGCCTCCTGTTCCCTTGTGTCAGGGAGAAACCTCATCGACAGCCTGCACTTCGCTGCCACCGACTGATTGACTCGCTCTGCTGCCATTTGATTTAATTGACTCTTGTCGTTTGAATAACCTCACTACTGCCAACTGATGTAATGTTGCCTGTCTTGCCTCATCGTACCACCTATATTTGTCATCCTGATCTTCCCTTCCACACATATTCCCCTCTGTGTCTTTCCTGCCTTCCTACTCCTTCCTTCTCCCTCCTGCAGTCTCTTGTGATCTCAAGCTCCCTCCCAATAAAAGGCTGTGAAACAGACCCAAGTTATCACCTTGCCTGACTGTTGTAACCTTTGACCTCTCTTCCCCTTTACCTGCCCTCCAAGGTTTGTTGCTGTAACTTGTCTGTTAAATTTCGGGCTCAGCACACTTCCTGGGTTCCTAGCCCTTAGCTCCCAATAAGCCTGCTTGAGCATAAACCGCCTATAATCCTTGCTCTGACAAGGGTCCCGGAGCCATGTGGTGCAGCTTCTAAAGTGAGCAGAGTTAGGCTGGGAGGGATTGGGGCTAGGGGATGTGGTGGATTTAGCGCCTCTCCCAAGCAGCATCCACTGCTCGGGCCCTTAGGGACCAGTTCTTCAAAGTGCTGAGCATGGGAGTTGATGGGGCTCAGCCCTCACTGGAGTCAAAGCTGCCCTCCTCTGGCAGATTAACTGTGAAAGGCTAGTAATGTTGCTGGAGTGAGGGTCTCTCTGGGGCAGCAGCCCCTGCTGGGATAGCGTCTTATGAAAATGTTGCACCCGCTGAGATTAAACTAGTTGTAAGCTCTTCACCATGGGATCTGGGTCTCCTGTCTGTAAAGGGCTGTGCACCTTTATGGAAGTGCATAAGTAACAATAATATGGAGTTGATACCGAACAAAGATTAGAGCTCACCAAAAAAGAAAAGTTGACGAAACTCTTTTCCACCCAAATGTTTGGTGGAAGAGAGAGAGAAACTTGCTATAGCATGGTGGTTATGGCAGCAGGAAGCCCAGGGTCAAGTTAAGGCCCACGTTCAAATTTCTGCCCTGGAGCAGTCCACATCACACCAAATGAGGTAAAGCAAGGCCTTGAATTTAGGTCTCTAACATCTCAGACCACTGCCCTAACCACCAAACTACACAGTGTCGGAGACCTATGCTCTTTCTCATTGTTTTCCAGCCAGCTCTGCTCAAGATACAGATTTTAACACTCTAAACAACGGAAGGTATGAAACACATCAGAAAACAGAAAGGTGTGATAGAGTTAAAGAAATGCCCAAAATGACCAAACCTGAAAACCGTCTTTCTCTTAGCCAATCTGCTTTTAAAGAAAGCAAACATTCAAAAAGAATGAGGACCATTATTGGTCAGTGGCCTTTAATTTAGATTAAACATTCTTATCTGGTGGAATTTTTAACTAAAAGCTCTGAAAAACAGGAAGAACTAAATGTGAGGAAAATTCCCCGGACAAGAAGTGAGTGGATACTAATGACAAGTACCTAAAATAGTATGTCATCTGGTGACACTGTATGTGCGCATTGGTTTCTCATTACTACAAGTCAAGTCATGTAGAACTCACAGCTTGTCCTTTACCATAATTTATACCCACCAAAGCACTAAACAGATTCATGAAAAACTGCAACCAATCCATATCTATCATGTTTTATGTCTGGATGAAGAATTTGGGAATTACTTTTATAAGTTACATGAAATATCTGCTTTTCTACTTGAAATGATAACTGTCTCCGCCAATGCTTATTCAAGATGGTTTGGGGTGGGGGAACGAGATTGGTGAGGCTTGTTTTATTGGTGGGGGAGAGAAACCTTTAACCTTTTCTTCTGAAGTAGAGGAAATGATTAGTGGTAATAAGTGTGCATGAGGGTGTCGGGAGAGGCCGGAGTCACTCATAATGGAAGAGTGTTTTCAGCTAGGCTTCTCAAACACTGCTCCACCAACATGAATCAATCCTGATATCAACCCCCCTAGGATTAGTTCAGTTCTCTCTTGAGAAGAGGCTGCTAGCTACTGTGAACTTTGCCAGATTTACAAAATCCACTGGGAACTGGACAAGGTGGTATCTTCACAATGTAAGTGTGATGGGGTTCGACTCACCACCGCTAGTGCCCCCTGCCGGTCGCACCGGGAATTAGCTCTTGACCTCTCCGGGGCATCCTCGCTGCATGGTAGTTCGCCCGTTGTCTCCGTTCTGCTGCCCTGGGACCCGCGTTGCTCCCTGCTCAGCGGCATCCTCTTCAGGACAGGCTTCACCCACTTCAGGACACTGCCCTCCAGCAGTGCCCACTACTCTGGTCTCACCCCCTTCCAGGGGGGAGGGTTAACAGCAGTCCTTCTGTTAAACTGCCATAAGAGAGCTACTCCACAGAGGAGGAGGAGGAGCCACCTCTGAGCATGATCTGCTTCCTCTCCCCTTCCCTTTACTTCTTGTTCTCTGATGATCTGGGAATATATTTGAACATGCAATTTAAAGAAGAAAAGCTCTCCAGGCCATTAACAGTTTCCTGAGCCATCCAGTCACCCAGAATTGTTTTTTTTAATCTACTGGCATTGGAATAGAACGATTAAGGAGGACGTTAGAAATTGGAGAGGGTCGAAGAAGAGTTACAGGAATGACTCAAGTTAGGGAAAACATGACTTCCTGCAAGAGACTTAAGGAGCTCAGTCTATTCAGTTTATCAAGGAGAAGGCTAATAGAGGATTTTGTGACAGTCTCTAAGTATCTTGACAGGCAGAATCTATAGGATACTAAAGGGTTTATTAGTCTAGCATAATAAGAACCAACAGCTTGAAGATCAGCTAGAAAAATTAGAACTGGGAATAAGCTACACTTTTTTAACAATGAGGGTAATGAACTATTAGAACAGCTTACCAAGAGATGTTATGGCTTCTCCATTGGTTGAAATCTTGAAATCAAGACTGAATCTCTTTTAAAAGATACTGTCTAGTTCAATCACAAGTTAATGGGCTCAATGCAAGGATTAATGGGTAAAATATTCTGGCCTGTGTTTTATGCAGGAGACCAGAATATGTGGTTATAATGGTCCCTTCTGGTCTTAAAATCTATGACTCTCAACAGAATTTTGAGAGGACTGGGTTTGAGCATGGGAAAAACTCCAATTTATCATGCCATAAATATAACAGTAAAAAAAATCACTAAAGGACTTTAATGAATTTCATATAGTTAGTAAAACAAGTAAAGATACAAAAGCTGCAAAAAAAGATGCAATTTTCAACTTGAATCACATAGGCTTATCGGAGGCCTCGTCCCAGGGTGTAGCTGCCTGCAGTTAGACTATACACACATTTCCCAGACCTCTTTTTGAAATTGGTATCTATCAAAGGCAAATGTATCTGACACTCCATCATGCTGTCAGCACTTCTGGAAACTTCATAGCGCAGTGCCGCAAAACACATCTTGAAACAGAGAAATGGAAAGTGTTCAAGGAAATTCAGGTTTCCAAATACTGTTGGCAGAATAGAAATAGAAGTGGGTGGGAGGTGAGGAGTTGCCCTGTGGAGTTGGTGGTGCCGATATATGTTGACATTCAGGGGAATAAAGCAAACACTTCTGATTCCTGTGTGGCTGTGTTCCACGAGTCACAATCTCGCCTTTGATTAGCAGAGACCTTTGCTCCAACCCCTGCTTTATGGCAAGATGATTTAATTATCCGTAAACCATTGCTGATTGATACATATCATGTTGAGCTTTCTAGCTCTCCAAGACTGACATTTACGCAACCACTGATGGCAGCTTATTTAATGGCTTAAACATCCTACAGATGGTGCCATTTTCCATAACTTCTAGTCTGAATGTTTTCTGCTCCATCTTGGCACCATTACTACTTGTTTACTGTCATTGATAAATTAGAATAATTGATCCGTGATTTCTTTATCAGCTCCGTCTCTGTAGTTATAGACAGTTAACATATGTCCTCGGAACTGTGGAGTCATCCTTTTCAAAACTGAACCCGTCCAGTTCTCAAACCTTACCCCACAGAATCTGTTTTTGCCATTCTTTTACAGCCTTGTTACTTTCCTGTGGATCCATTTCTAGTCATCATCTCCCAGAATTGTTGCTTGCATGCAAAACTGTGCGCACCTATTGTGACTCTGACAACTCCAGGACATATTTTGACAGTAATTTGAAACATGAAGGCTTCTCATGGCAGATGCACCAACTTAGGAATGCTGTGTAAAGCAGAGACAGTACTTTTGACAAGCAAAGCTAATGTTTATTTTCTTTAAAAGCCATTTGTAACGACAAGTCCTTTTGAAATTTTGAGAGAGGACAAGCAATTGGCACAAAATGGCAAACTCTGCTAAAGACAATCATGCCCTAATTGGGTCCCGGTGGGTCAGGACTGTGAGTCAACACCCCTCCAGTAGCCACTATCCTTTTAAAAGTTAAAAAGCACTCGTACTTACAAACTGCTTGTTAAGTAAAGATACGGTGTTCGTGGCTTGCAAAAGTTCCAACATAACACAGAAAGAGGCACATTTGAGTTGTACGTAAAATAAAAATTCTAGGTGTTGATTGCTGCAAAAGTTCTCGTGTCGCTGTTCACTCTCAAAGAGGTCTTGGTCTGTTAAAAAGTTCTGTGAGTGCTAGGAAGATTTTCTGTATAAGAATGAGGCCTTTGTGCTGTTCAGCAGCATGAGTGGCATTCTCAAATTAGCACCAACACACTTTGCTCCTCTTTGGGAGATTTACTTTTGTTAGGAGGAACTCCAGTGAAAATGAAGAGTAGCAGCAGAAGTATCAGTATGCTCCTGTTTTTCAGGTTTGGTAGATGAACTAAAGAACCCGACTGACCCAGTGAGAGTAGTTTTCCATGGTTAATTTTCTCTTCTGTGTTACTAATTTTCCTTTTGCATTATGTTTGAAACTGAGAGAGCTTTGTTCAATGTTAGCAGCCTATGGCAATGAGCTGTAGAGATGAGACTGCACTGAGATACAGGGCAGGAGAAAAGAAAATGTGTGAAAAATTGAAATGACAAGATTATGTTGGTGACTTGTAATATGGAGAAAGAAAATGTATACCCAGTGTGCTTTGCCAGTAGTAAAAGGAAAGGACCGTACTATACAGGAAGGTCTTTAGAGACCACAGAAAAGGCAGAGCTTGAGTCGCGATGATTTAAAACAAAAAGAAACTGAAATATTTTAATTTAAAGGGCTTGTATTTTGGAGACGGGAGGATGATTTAATAAAAAAAACAACCTAATTTCTCCTTTCCGGATAGTCAGCTTAGAGACTTTGGAGTATATTGTCAGCGGAGATTAGACCAATTTTGGGGTGCAATTTGCATCCATATTTCTGCACCCAGAAAGCAAATTGGCAGTGTAAATCTGTAGTAGTTCCACCTCTATTGCTTGCAGTCTCTTAGGGGCACAACTATTCAGCTTTGTGCTTGCACCAGACCTGTGTGAAAGAGAGACCAAGCTTCTGAGAATTGACCCCTTCAGTCTTGTCTGCGTGCACAAGCTGTACTGCTAACTGACGTAGAAGTGCTTCTACTGGCAAAGCTTATTCTTACAGGGGAAGGAAATAAGGGGCCTTTAGGTTCCTACTAAGGATTGTACAGGTGTATAATTATATTGGTAAAAAACCCATCCCTGACTGACCTACTGGTATAAAAACTATGTGTAGACCAGACCGCAGAGAGGGAACTTTCTTGCAGCTTTCCCCTCAACAAAAGCCATCAACACAGATGAGAACAGATCCTTCTAAAACTGTCAGTTTTGAGTGTCCTCCATCATTTATTCAGGTGATGCTGCATCACGGAGTTCTGAGACGCCTGAGTAGGGATTGTACCTCATTACTCATCAATCTCTGGAAATACTTGAATTGTCCCTGTACCTGCCCTTCCCTCAGTAACCCAACCCATGTCCCATAGTATGAAAGAAAAGGCCAACTTCCCTCCACAATGCGGGACAAAGAGATGCAGAGGGTGGAACTTACCGCTCCTCTTGTGCTCACTTAATGAATTTTATATGGTGCTCAAGCACTACAGTGCTGTGACCAGAATAAGCCCACAGACAGAAAAAGTTCAATCCCTCTGTACAGAGACCACACATGGTTTTTATATTACTTTTGTGTTGGAGGTTCCACTGTTCCCCTATAAAACTTGTCCTAACTCAGTAAAAACTTTGAGTGAACTTCACCTCTGTGTACCATATAAGTCAGGGGTCCCCAATGCAGTGCCCGCAGGCACCATGGCACCTGAATCTAAATGCGCCCGCATCCTGGTCGATGGTCAAGCATCTGCCGAAATGCTGCTGAAATTCAGTGGTGATGCCTCTCCATGACGCTGCTTGCTGCCGACAAGTGACGTCATCGAGAGGCGTTGCCACCAAAATGCTGCCGAAATTCTTGACCACCACGACGGTTCTTCATCTGGCACCCGTCAGACGAAAAGGTTGGGGACCACTGGTCTAAGCTGAGCCCTGAAATGAGACTTAAGTGATGGCTTTCTGCACCAGGATGAATGTCACTCTCTTCCCGTTCCTTTTTTCAAGTTAGACTAGAAAGCATCCATATGCAGGCTTTGATCACCCTGCCACTTATTTAATATTACAGAAGCAAAATGTAAAGCATCCAAGCAGGGGTGAGCACAGAATCGACTGCTCACACCCCATACCTCCCATCAGCCTGTCTGCTAATAGCGAGGTATCAGGGAAACAGCCCCATTACATGTGAGCACGTTATCAAAAAACAGAAACCCATTTTAAAGCGTAGTCCTGTTAAATAATGACATTCATTGGTGTAATGCAAGACTTTTCACTGAAGACCTGGCACTGAGAGAGCAAGCACACCGATGGACTTGTGTTGGCATTCTCCTTGACACACAGCACTTGTTTTGCTTTGTTTTACTCCTTTGAAACAACCCATTGATCCTGTACCCCACTCCCTCAGCTTGTTCCAAGAGCTTTGGCCTCCGTTCCAACTAACATCCATGCTATTGAAACAGAAATGAGTATATTTCAATGTGGGCAAGGCCGGTGCAACCATTTAGGTGACCTAGGCAGTCGCCTAGGGCACTGGGATTTGGGGGGCGCCATTTTATTTGGCAGCGATCGCAGTGGCTGGATCTTTGGCTGCCCCGGACACTGCCAGCATTTAGGGAGAGGGAGCTGGGGCAGGAGAGTGCGGGGAGAGCCTCCTGCAGCAAGTAAGGGGGAGGGAGGGCGGCACGCAGGGGAGCTCCCCGCCCCAGCTCACCCCTGCCCTGCCTCCTCCTCGAGCACGCCGTGGCTGCTTCACTTCTCCCACCTAAGCTGATTGATGCTGCAAGCCTGGGAGGCGGGAGAAGTGAAGCAGCCACGGCATGCTCAGGGTGCTCGTGCGCGGAGCAGGGGTGAGCTGGGGCAGGGGGGTGCCTCAGGGTTGGGGGTGGGGAGCTGCCACAAGGGGGGTACCTAAGGACGAGGGGGAGCGCCTCAGGGCGGGGGGGGAGCTGCTACTGAAGGGGGCGCCTCAGGGCGGAGGCGTGGGAGGGGCGTGCAAGGTGGAAGTTTCGCGTAGGGTGCGAAACATCCTTGCACCGGCCCTGAGTGTGGGATGGGCAGACAAATCAAGAAGGAAAGCCCTTCTCATCTTGTGAATTGAAATTATCCAGTTGGATAATTACCTGGGAAGGTAACGCTGCATCATGGTCATGCACACACCGCCTTAGGAGGGGATCAGCACCATCATTTGTATTCTTTCAGTCACTCCACAACCGGCTCTTTGCCCACCTCCCTTCAGATACGTAGGGAATGTTTGTCCATGCTGGCAGTGAGGTTAACATTTCTAGACGTCTTTCAAGTTATAAAGGTCCTGCTACTCCTCAGCTTAGTGGCAGTTGTCCCTCTGAAACATTCTGTCTGGAAGCATAACCTCTATCCCTACCAATCCTGTTATACAGAATTTGCAATCCCCTCAGTAGATACAGGGCCATGTGTGCTGATGCTGTTGGGGCATAAGGAAGGGGTGTCCAACCTACTCATCTTCCTGTGAGAAAGTTGATGGAAATGCCTGAAGAAAATGCAAAAACACCCTTGTGATCGCCACTTCCATTTCTGCATAGACATGATTTTGAAAGTGGATTTGTTTGAACGGGGCAGCCGTGGGCTATCAAAGAGCTCATGTACCTAATTTGGGTTGAGTTTGAGAATAGCGGAAGGATATATTTTATATCTATGGCTGACCCACCCCCACCAATCAAAATGCTCAATATGCAGGACATTGAGATGCACAAAAGTACCATACCCTGGAGATCAGTGATTATTCTGTTCTCCGGCAACAGATGCTGGGCTAGCTACACCCTAGTTAGTGCAAAGAACTGTCAGTTCCACCCTCTGCATCTGCAAGGGGTATCACATCTAGTGTGAGATTCACCTCATGGGAAAGCAGGTGGGGTTTCCGCTGCCATCCTTCCCTGAGGAGTCAACCCCGGGCAGTTTTAGGAATTCAACAGGCTTTGGGTCAGCCTCTGAATCTTTGATCGGGGCCCCATTGTGTCCCAATTAGTAGAAACTTCAGTAGAGAGATGCATTGAATTAGCCCACTGCCCTAACCACCCATTCCCTAGGCAGTCCTGCCTCCATTTTGAGTACTCCACCGTGGAAAGGATTTTTCAGGTATTTTGTAAGCTGCAACTCCCTCCACGCAGGCTTACTATCACAAGGGGGTTGCCTGGCAGGGCTGGCCCAAGATTAGTTTTGAATCTTGCCCATTATCTGCAAAATTCAGCAGGGGGAAATTGATTAGAGTAAATCTAGGCTGGAATGTGGCAGATGCAATGTAGAAGGCAAAACATTTCCAGGCAACAGTGAAGCCTCAGAGAAAACAAACCTTACCTAAGTAAAGGACCTTCCTGTTTTTCAGGCAGCCAGCATGGATATGGCAATGTAGATTCAGGCTTTATCAGATTATGGAGCAGAGATTCCAGGGTTGTCAAGTTTAGTCAGGATGATGCCTGTCACACTAGAGGAGCTACAGAAACTCATGTCTTTCTCTGGTACATGGCCTGCAGATAATCACAGCAAAGGAGCACTTGGCATGCTGTTCACTAAAGGTTCTACACAGCTGATCTGACACAGGTTCTGACACACGTTTTAGCTCAAACTTTCCTTGCCATCCATACACAAAGCCCTTGGACTTGTGCCTGTATGTCCTCAGAACAGGGGCTTCCTGGGGAGGCATGTCTCTCTCTGGGAGCCATTAATGAGCTGGGAAAAGAATTATTTTTTCTGCCAAGAAATGAAGGAAATACCTTAGCACAGGGGTAGGCAACCTATGGCAGGCGTTCCAAAGGGCAGCACGCAAGCTGATTTTCAGTGGCACTCACACTACCCGGGTCCTGGCCACCAGTCCGGGGGGCTCTGCATTTTAATTTAATTTTAAATGAAGCTTCTTAAACATTTTAAAAACCTAATTCACTTTACATACAACAATAGTTTAGTTATATATTATAGACTTATAGAAAGAGACCTTCTAAAAACATTAAAATGTATTACTGGCACGTGAAACCTTACATTAGAGTGAATAAATGAAGACTCGGCACACCAGTTCTGAAAGGTTGCTGCCCCCTGCCCTAGCAGGTGATTTGCTGTACAGCGGGAGAATTTTACCCAACCTTTTCTATATTCAGCCTTCTACTGGCCAGAAACCCATAAGCCATGTAGAGATGCCTCTCGGACTCCAAGTGCAGAGGACAATTACGGACCCAGTGGTGTCTGCTATGCCACATTTATTCCTCTGGCTAAAGCCATATAGTAATGAACTCTTGTAGCTATATACAGCGGTGAGTAAATGTCGACCGCTTAATGGTGCCTATTGTACAGGGTGCTGGAGTTATTTCTGAATCTGGAAACTGTACTGCAGTGTTCTCCCCAGGAACGAGACACGTTGTATCAGATTTAAAATCCTTCAAAGAAATGTACACAGATTTGCACATGCCTCATCGTATATCAGCTGTTCCCTCCAGGGGGTTATTTCACAGCCGTAGATCTGACAGATGCACATCACCATAGGTCAGTACTGCAATCATGCCACTCCAGCTTTGTGTGAATAGCCCATCACGCTATAAGATTATCACAATTACCTGTATCTTTTCTGATGCCCAGATGGTGGCAGTAGCTACCCCAAGGGACAGGGGAGGGAATCTGTAACCGTTCGTGGATAATGCACTAGAAGCAGCTCAAATAACAGTCTTGACAGTGAAGTGTCTGTGGTCTCCTATTAGATCTCGCAGAGAGCAACTTAATTTCTTTCTCAGCACTATCACAGCTAGGAAAAGAGATAAGCATAAAGAAGGGCAAAGCTTTTCTCTCAGAAGGATTTTGTAAGCTTCTCGTCTACCTCCTAAGTAAGATACTGTCTTGTCTCCAAATAATACCACAGGCAAGGCACCGCATGGGACATTTCAAGGCTCCAGAATTGTAGATCATAAAAGTCAGTTTCTCTTTGGTAGCCAGCGCTGTATGCAAAGTGCTCTTGCGGTACAGTTTTAGCTGTTGCTGGCTGCCAAAAGCATGCTAGAATAAAGTATAGTCTTAAATGGATGTCTCAGTCAGTCTGTAGATCACTGAGGCCATGCTTAATGCTATTGATGACCCTGTCCATGCCCTCAAGTTCTTCCCATGACTTCCTAGCCCCCTTTATTTGAAGATAAACTATTGTTTTTGCACAATATAGCTACATTAAGTTCAGAAAATGGTCTCAGAAGATTGCTCTATATTAACTGATACAATAGCTTTCCCCAGTGGAACAAGAGTTCATGAAGAGTTCTCCACAATGGGAAAATATTACTTCCTTTCTCGCTCTGTATTTCAGATTCAAATTAGCAGCTATCTTCTTTTGAGCTCTGGGAAGGACGTGAGCCCTCTCTCCACAAATGGTTATTTTTGAAGGTCTCATCATAGCCACATTATCTCTGTGTATTATTCATGGGGGCCCAGACTTTTTTTCACCACTGCAGGTGGAATGCCTTAAACCACAAGCCTCAGAGTTAAACTAGCTGTCACAGAAGTGGCTGGCTGATTGTTAGCCATTGTCTGTAAGCTTATGACTTTACAAATTCTTGTTTAAAGAAGAAGAACCTGGTGTCCTGTCATTGGGACGTGCTTTTCCACAGTACCAAAGACTCAATCTGGGAGCCCAGTTCACTATCACAGTATGGCCCATTTGTGCCACTATCCTGAACCAAAGGGAATGTAAACTCAGCAGATCTGGTCACCTGGGAATTCCCCCCAATCAATGCGGTAATCACTAGGCAGTGTGGAGATCTCATAGGACTGTGTACATAGTCCTTCTAGACCCCAGCCCTAGGGAATATGGCCAAGGGAAAGGAGTATGATCCAAGTACTGCTGGATCACATTGTGGTGATAGGTAACTGGGCATAAATTGGAACAAGCCAGAGAGTATTTAACTTTGGGGCGAGGGCTGAAATTGCTCCTAGTCTGCCACAGAACCAGGGTGCTACAAAAGTGGCAGAGAGTCACTTTTGTCCACTCCCTCTGCCCTGGTGCTAGATGCACAAATCCAGCTCTCTGTTTTTGTTATATTTCTCTCTCTCCTAGTTAAGGATTTTCTGATCTAATTTTCAGTCCTTGCAGAGGCTTTCCTCATCCCCCTTCCCTATTTACACAGCAGGGGATTCATTAACCTTTGGAGATTTTGCTGTTGTGTTATTAGAAATTGCCTTTTCTTTCCATGATCATCTCAGGGGGTGGGGGTGGGAGAGTGGGCGTGCCTTGAATCTCAAGTAAAGCACTGGGGAATAGGACTGGGTTTGCCTCACCAAAGCAGAATTGTCCTTGGGCAAGCAAAATATCCACAGCGTTGGGTTTTTTCCCATTGTCATCAATCAACAGTGATGATACTGACAAGGGTGAGTGAGTGGATTTTTTGCTTGGGCAGGTAAATTTTCCTCTCAGCTTTGCAAGGCTGGCAGTGCCATCTCTCGCGATGGTGCAGACCTCAGGAGTTGTGAGTCACAAAGCCTTCATGATTTGGCACCCACCAAGCAAAATTTTAGATTACTAGAGCCCTACGTGCCTGAAATTACATGTACTAGGTGGCTAATGTGAATTTTATCAACTGAGTGCGAGGCAAGAGACTCCAAGTAAACTAGTGTTCTCACCACTAATAGGTTTAGGACAATTAGACTATTGCCTTCAGTAAATCACATCTGTCAAAGAAAAACCAAGGTCATTTTCAACATGACACTTAGCTGGACTGATACGTTATGGCTCAAATCACTGAGCACAATGGGTTGTCACAATATCTCCTTAGGAAGGAATTGTTTTAACCCCTCAAAGTTGTTTGAGTTTTTCTAATTTATTATGACTCTTTTAGTTTCATTCAGCTTTATTTCCCCATTAAATTATCGCATGCCTGCTTCATTTAAATCTCATCTTTTGATTAAATAAATGGACCATAAAGTATTTCCCCCCTCCCCAGGTCCTGAGAATAAAAACTAAAGAACCAGAGAAAATCGTTCCTTTTTACCATATTAGCAAATGTTTTCAATGTGCTTGACCTTTTTTCAAAATTTATATCCATCTTAATACTATTTAGGTTTTATGCCATTACTTGTTTTTTTATAAGAAGGACAAATAAAAAATGTTTTGTTTCATTCTGACAGATTAGAAGAGATTAAACTTCATAGTAAATTGTTTACTGGATGACTGAAATACAATATTGATTCACTTGCTGAGCAAAACACAGGTTGTATTTATTGAACTCTGTTTTACATTTTTACTCTCCTTAACCGTTATCTCTAAATTCAAATAAACAAATGGAAATTATCTGCTGGAATGAGCTTGGTGAAAAGGTCATGCTGTAACATTTTTGTTTTTCTTCTTAAAAATAGATACTTTATATATTTAATATTCACAGGGGCTCTGATTCAGCATTGCACTTAAGCATGTGCTTACGCATGCGAGTAAGCCCATCTCCATTGAGCAAATATAAGAACATCATGAGAACAGCCCTACTGGGTCAGACTAATAGTCCATCTAGCCCAGTATCCTGTCTTCCAACAGTGGCCAGTGCCAGATGCTTCAGAGGGAATGAACAGGCTGGACAATTTATCAAGTGATCAATCCCCTGCCATCCGTTCCCAGCTTCTAGCATTCAGAGGTTTAGGGATAACTGGAGCAGGGGATTGGTCCCTGACCATCTTGGCTAATAGTCATTGATGAACCTATCCTCCAGGAACTTCTCCAATCCTTCCTTGAACCCAGTTATACTTTTGGCCTTCACAATACCCCCACAATACAGGTTCCATCCGTGTAACTCCATTAATGTCCATACTGCTACAGTGGTTTACGCCAGCTGAGGAACAATACACAAAGAGGTATTTGTGTATCCTCATTATTAACCAGGATAACTGGTCCTTGGCACTCAGTGCATCATTTTTGCAAAACTAAATCCAGAAAGAAAAAGAGCAGAGAGGGTTGAATCCTCAGCGAAGGGCATCTTTGGCTTTCAGCAGGAAAAGGTCTTTGGCAAAGTAGACAAAGGTAACACTTTTCTGCCAGTATGATTGAAATAGCACAGCACAAGCTGCTCTTGCTGAAGACAATACACATGCTCTCAGTCAGGGTTTTTTCCTGTCTTCTTTTTTTTAATAGTTTCACAATAACTAGAATTGTTGGGAGCTGGCTCTGAAGTGGCCTCAGTGAATGCTCTCTATTTCCTCTTATATTGCTGCTTATTTGAGTCTATATTGCAGCACTTCTACAGGCCATATTCTGGCATTGAGAGGATATATAACTTGAGATTCCATCTATGTGGGATGAAGCATTCTGCTGAAGGTTCCCACAAAAACCTGAAAGTCTTGATTGGTGGTTAGGCTCCACCAATCCCAAGTTACCAAACCTTCCCCAGTGAGGAGCTGGGAATTTTAGCTGAATAACACTTTCCTTAACAGCTGGACATGTAACCTATACCTGGTAAATTCTCCACCATCATAAACAGGTAAAAGTCACACCAAAATTCTTCTTAAAATTAAATTTACTACATCAAAAACAGCGAGTTTCCTGCTAATGTGTCTGTAATGAACTTCAAATAGTCTGTAACTTTTTCCTGGATGGTCGGGGGTTCAGTGGAGCTACTTGACTGATAGAAAAACACTGAAAGATGATTTTCTGTACCTTGTTAGAGGAAGTAACAATCACAGCCCAGCAATCCTGATCACTTGAAATCAGCATGATTGGCATAACTTCTATCCTTTTTAGGGGGAATAGGGTACAAGGTTTGCTATTAATTACATTATTATTATTTATTTTATTTATTATTAATTACCTTTTTTAGATATTTGTGAGAACATTATCTGTTTGGTTGCATTGTAGATATGTTAGTGAAAAATGAGTGATCACAGTTATTAATTTTATTGTTAAAAATCACACATCCTGTGTAGTGATGTAAATTTATGTAGTGCTTTACAAACTGAGGACAACACATGCATACACACAGTAGCAGCTCATTTTCCTATCTTGTTCTGAAATTTAAAACTCAGGACCTGAATTTTAAAGTGCCCTCTATTTCTGTGAATGAAATTTTGCTTTTTTTTTTGCCAATTACCTTACGAGTGCTGGGCAATGAGGGCTGGGATGGGCTGGAGATTAAATGGAACAGTGGCTCTTAGTTCTGCTGCAGGGTTGGGTTCTGGATTGCGAAGGGGCAGACCAAGCTGGCCTCCAGCTATAGAAAGAAATGGCTCCTCGTTCTGCTGCTACTGCTGTGGGTTGTTCCATTTAGAGGAACTCACCCCCTGGATAAAGTCCCCGAAGACTGAAGCATTCAATGGAAGGCCAGAAGGAAGTCTCAAATGACCACTATGAACTTTGGAGTTATAGTCTGTCTATACATTCACCAGTTGTGTGAGTCTCTGCAAGCACTTATATCTGTGGAGAACCTATGGTAGCTATAAGAAGCAGGGGGAGATGTGTGTATCCAGATCTTTAATGAAACTCCATTCCTGAGGCCAGAAAGCTCTCTTAGACCTGCCTGCACACATCTGACGTGAAAGTGTAGTCTGACCAGCCCAGCATATGTTAAACTCTAAAGAGCCCTGCCATGTTAACCTGACATCCACACTGAACCACACCTTCACAGCCACTTGAAAAGCTGTATCTTTGTCATTCTGACATGAGAGAGGGATATCCTTGATCCTTGGTCTTTATCTTAACAGGATAGCTTTATCATTGTCTGAGCCCCCAAAGCTGAGAGAAGTTAGTATAGTTTCTTAAGTGTGTTCTACCATGTCGCTGATTTCCTTAGCAATCTCGCACATGTATTCTGCCCAGAAAAGTGAAACTTGCTAAGACAGAATAGCCACCCTATACATGTGAGTAAGATACAGGATTTGGCCCTTTGTGTGGTAGATTATATTTTTTTGATACCCCCCCCCCCAAAAAAACCCCACTTGTTAATATATCTTTAATTTCCTTTGTAGGAAGTCTGATCACCCTGTTACAAAGTGATGCCGGACAGTATCTCGTTCTTCCCCTGGAAGAAAAAAAACCCTATCCCTAATTTATTTGTGTTATGCTGAAATGCCAGAAATAAATTTTCATAGAGAAATATTAATCTTTCAAGTTCAGGTCCTACTGGAACGCCTCCCTGGGCTGGCAGGGGTGTATGAAGGGCAGTTTGGGCTCTGTCCCGCCAATGTGCCACCCAGCAGAAATCTGCTGGTGTGGAGTGGGAGATAATCTGCTACTGACATATACCAAAAGTAGATGGTTTTTGCTTTTGGATCAAGAGCGGGATCCAAAGAAGCAATGGTGACTCTGAGTCAAAATTCCCTCCCTGTTCTGCTCTTGAGGTAGCTCAGCTGCATGCTGCCCCTTATTCAGGGGAGATTGAAGAGTGACCCTCCAACCGCCAATGGCTATGAGAAATGGGCTTTCCGGCTGTGTTGATGGATCAGAGTGCAGGTCTTGAGCATGCACAAAGTGAAGAGTAGAGACAATTCTCACCATTCCCTGGTGAAAGGTAGGCTAGCATGACAGCTTCAGTGTGCAAAGGGGACCTTTTACCTGTTATTTGACTGAAGTTATTTCACAAAGCATTTTGCCAGAGGATGGAGAAATTCATGTAATTCCTTATACGTTTTGCATAAGACTGAAGTTGTTGCCCTTAACTGTAGAGGGATAAAAGGAGTGGCCTTGTGTGGAATGAAATACAGGCAGGGATGAGGAATAGAAGAAGTCTGTAACAAAAGAAATAAGCAGTTGGCAAATAATTGTCACGACAAATGTCTGTCTCTCCTCCAGCTGTCAGAGCAGTATCAAAAACACAGTCGTCTGCGTGGTGTGATTAACGAGAGAAACCCCAACTTTAGTTCAAAGGCTGATAGTGTGAAATGAGATCTGAGATCTGCAGCCCATAACAGTATGTCATTCCCCTGGCAGAAAACATATCTTTGTACCCTATTACTATAATTATCTGATCATAGGAGCCTCACATAAGGATGTAAGAGAGCAGGGCTTCTGTTTCAAAGGCATTAGTGACAGCTACTTATAGTCTGAAATACTACCTCCTCTTTTTCAATTCACAGTTGTATATAAAAGTTTCTGCTAGACTGATGAAATAAAACATGACAACTTGTCTCCTAGCCCTAGTGTAAATTTCCACTTCATTATTATTAATCAAATTTGTTAAGTGCCAACAACATGATCAGGACTGTTCAAGAGGCAGACACCACGACAATTCTGGCTTCCAAGAGCTTATGTAAGATGCAGTTTGCTAAGTGAAAGCATTACTGAGAAAGTGCTGGAAATGTGTCACTCGGTGACTCTGTTCATATATGAGTAGCCAGATGCCAAGTGCTCTGAGATCTTCCCGATGACCTGGATCTGACCTGTAATTCACTATATTCTGCCTCATTGGGTTAAAGTAAAAACCACCCCTGTTGCTGTGTTGTCAAGAGGAAGAACAAAAAGAGTTTGCAAACAGGGCTGGCCTGAAAACAAGATTTTTGGTTTTGCACAAAAATGTGAGGGTTTAGCTCACATCGGAATGGAAAGGAGATGTTTCAAATATTTGAGAGTGTGTGTGTTAAGTCCCTGCCCAGCCTGATTCAGAGCAGGTACTTCCACTTGGGTTCCCACTTCCCAGGAGAGCACCCTCACCACCAGGCTATTGCCCATTCTTCCATAGGGTGCACGCTCGCTGTCCTCTCCCCAACCAGATTTCCATTCTGGACCTGAGAAATCTTCCCAACAAAAGTTTTGTCGAAACCGATCTGTTTCCATGAAAAAAAATTGCTTTCCATTAATCAACATTTTAAAAAAAAATTGTCAAAAACTTCCCGACCGTCTCTATCTGCATGACCTCCCCAGATGTTCATTGAACAGTAGTTCAGTCCCAAGGCAGTTGTGGTCCCTGAAGGACCCCAGGTATTTAGAGCTTATGGTGGGGAATTTCAAAACTGCCTTGAAATTCACTCAGCCTCTTTTGAAATTCCTAGCTTGGGGTAACAATTTTGAAAGAAACTAAAAGCCAGGTATTTAGGTATTTAAAGATATTTAGACTAAGGATGAAAATAGGTCAGGTGTTGGCAAACTATGGCCCACGGGCCGGATCCGGCCCATCAGGGCTTTGGATCCAGCCCATGGTATTGCCGCCCCCATGGTGCCATGGGCCCTTGCCACTCCAGGAAGCAGTTGGCACCACGTCCCTGCAGACCCTGGGAAAGGGGGGACAGAAGGCTTTGCGTGCTGTGGGTACCTCCCCCGAAGCTCCCATTGGCCAGGAACGGGAAACTGCATGCAGTTTCCCCACCCGTGTGTGGCCCTCAGGCCAAAAAGTTTGCCCACCCCTGAAATAGGTACTTAGTGTGATCCTCAAAAAAACCCAGTGGGAGTTAAGCACACAGAAGCTTCTGAAAATTGCACTAGCTGCCTAAATATATTTAAAAATCTGGCCCAAAGTGACCTACGAGCCTAACTCAAATTTTCAGAGTCTCTTAGGCATCTAGGACCGTGTCCCATTGACTTTCAATGATACTTCAGCTCTTAAGTGACTGTCACTTTTGAACATGGAACTTAGACTCCTAGGTCATTTGGGTACTTTTTGGAAAATTTTACCCTAGAAGATTTTGTTCTGATTGATCCATTTCCGAGGGAATTCAGAATATCTGATCACTTTTTGAAGCACCGTTTCAAGTTCTTGTATATTTTATCTTGGCTTTTCTCTTCTTGCAAGGGTCACTATCAACCAGAAGAGCCACAAGCAGTATATCCTGTGGATCATCATTATTTCCTGTGAATTAAAAATGGATCAGGGTGTTCAGCATTCTTACCTACAAGCTGTCTAATGTTGTTCTGCTGCCTCCTAGATATGCTGTATGTGCTTTTGAGTCTCATGCATAATAGCTATTATGGAAGAGCACAGATATCTAGCAGCCAAATATGTGAGGATGGCTCAGGACATTTTAAAAAAAAGGAGAGACTGGAACAAAAGAATCAGGAGCAGCTTCAGAAACTATAAAGGTCAAAGCAGGACAAGCATAAGATCTTGTACGTTTTCTTCTCTGTATCCTGGCTTGCTCTTTTTCTTGTTGCCGAAGAATTGCTTTAGCGAAACAATCCATATGTAAGTGAATATACAAGTTCTCAAGTTAACTCGTGTCATGTACAGCAATTTCTTTTTCACACCTCTCAGCACAGATGCCAAAACGCCGTTTGTATTCAGTTCTTGAATCACGCTACAATGTTGGTGACCTTCTTGAGATTTATTTTCTTTGTAGAAGTTGCGGAATATAGCAATCCAGCACCTGAAAAAAACAATTCTTAAATGCTGTTTAAATTATTTTAACAAAGCTGGAAGCTAGTTGGATAATTTTCCTTCACTCTAAAATGGCATTATTAGAGCAATCAGTGTCACTACACAGAGCAGGTCTCTTTGTTTATCAATTTTATTTAAAAATGCTTTCAGCGTGTTAGTTCCTGGCTCATCCTTTCATTATTCAAACATTAGCTGACACTTGTAAGGATTCTGCCCCAGTCAGAAATCTACTAGTTGCTGAAATGGAGAATTTTGAAACATGCAGCAATGGAATTTTTCAAAGAGCAATGAGCCCATGGACTTTAATGGGTGCAGTTAGGCCGATGCTGCAGTCTTTTGAAAATCCTACTAACCACCTTTCCTGTCTGTTCTTGCCAGGAAAAAATAAATTCCTTTTAATATAGATCATCAAGGTATGGCTTATTTTCACAGACCCAAATAATACAATCTGTGCTTACACGGGTCAAACTGCCATTGGCCTCAGTGGGAGCATTGCCTGAGTAAGGGAGAGCAGGATTTAGCCCATAGCCAGGTTTCCACTTTGTAAAATAATCAGTTAAGCGAAGGGGGCGGGGAGAATCACCTATAGTAATTAACATGAACATTGTAAATCATGTTATACCAAACAAAACATGGTTCCTTTGATCAGTTTACGCTGGGGAATGCTAATAAAAAAGAACAAGAAAGTTGTTAACATGCCTCAGCTGCTAAAAATATTTACTGCAGCTGCCTCTTCCAGTCTTGTGGAGACACTGGGAGTCTGAGCAGATCAGCGGTCTGTGGGGCTAGGTGCCACAGGCCAACGTATTGCAGGGCTGCTAAAATTCCCTCACTTTTGAGTGAGTGCAGCAAAGGTAGAATAAGCATTGTGGGTCAATTGCAGTCCCAGGATCTTTGGAGAAGTGGAGGGAGTGGGGATCCAGACGAGAAGCAACAGGAGGAGGATCTAGACTGTACCTTCAATGTCAGTAGCAGCAAGGGGGAGAGTGGAAGGTCTAAAAAGTAGGTGGGATGGGTCTAATAAACTCCTTTATTTCCTGACCACAGCCACATAGTAGTGGTCAATATCTGCTGACCGCAGTGACTGATGTTACAGGGGAAACAGTGGGGAGAAAAAAGAAATATGGGAAAGGGAAGGAAAGAAAGTATTTAGTGGGCGTCTTGGGGAAATGTTGCCATGAGAGGAAGAGGAAGGGGGGAGGGGGAAGAATGAAACTCAGAGGGTAAAAAGAAGGGAGAAGGGAAAACCTGAGAACGAACCATAAAGCTTGTGAGTCCAAAGGGAATTACCAAGTGAATAAATGCTGAGAAGGAGGAGATTTTGTGGTGGGATGGAAATATGATGGGAGACAGAACATGAGGGAGAGACAGGAAGAACCGAGTCTTGGGAAAGAAACCCAGCCTGGTGAGATGGAGAGAGAGAGAAGAGAAAGTTAGAAAATACTGACGGAGAGTAAAATGGCAAAGAGCCGGCAGGAAATGATGGAATAAAGGTAGCAGAAAATAAAGAGGCAAACAAAAGAGGAGGAGGACTGGGATGAGAATGGAAAGAAGATACAGCACACACGAAAATAATACAGCCCACAATGGTCAGTGCAGTAATTTTTATTTTTGTTATAGTTTATTCCTTTTCATGATTGAGGCTTTATTTACCTTTCATGAGTTCGATGCCATCCTGGGGCCTCTGGATGCCGTATTAAGGTGCACAAACTGGCACTGATGTGTGCAAAATGGGCTTCTAGTTGCCTAAGTGCTGATCTGAGCGTCTGAATCCAGGATTTGAATACCCCATTATGTGCTCCTGTGCGATCGATTACGCCCTCTATCTGCAGAGTCTCCAGCTTCCTCTGCCTATTACACTAAGTAGTTAGCATCTATATTCAGGGTTTATTAAATGAATCCAGTATGAGGGGGAAGTATCAATTTTTAAACCAACCTGATGTTTATTCACCACATAGCACAAATCTCAAGAGGTGCTAAATACCTGCATCCATGTTCCATTGGAATCACGGAGAGCTGTAGGCACTCAGAAGCTCTCGGGATTTGACCCATGAAATGTATGATATGAAATATGGGAAT
This sequence comes from Gopherus flavomarginatus, assembly GCF_025201925.1. Classification (NCBI taxonomy): domain Eukaryota; kingdom Metazoa; phylum Chordata; order Testudines; family Testudinidae; genus Gopherus; species Gopherus flavomarginatus. The sequence goes on along the minus strand of NC_066624.1, from coordinate 12,423,453 downwards.
GAGGACATTTGCTGACAGTAGCAGAAGTACAGAAGTCCTTTCTTTGCACAGTATCATACTGTTTATTCAGTACTAATGAATATGCACAGCTCAGCAGAGGTTGCCTACCTAAATCTTTCATTAACTGATACCTTTTAAATGCAACCTTGTAAACTTAAAGAGCAAAGAGACAACCTACTTAACAAAGCATTTGGCACCGTATGTATTTTTTTTTCCAGAATTTCAGACTAAGAGGGTTGATCTTAGATTGCAAGACTGACCTCTAGTGTAAAACATCTGCTATAGTTTACTGCCATAAAATCTATGGCTCTTATTCAGCAGATATTGAGTATCCGCAGGCTACCCGAGTTCCTGCAGTTCAGCACCTACAGAACTAATTCTCCCAGCAGCCCAAAAGCTGTTATTCTTTGTCTGGGCTCGGGTGTACTTGTGAGTTCCTGGATTCTGCCTGTTACTGCCAATTGCAAGAGAGTGGCTAAAAGCAGGTCCTTGGAAGGAACTTGCCGAAAATTGACATTCTCGGCAAACTAGACATCAGCTACTGCACAAAGATTGTTTTATGAATCAAGGTTTATGTTGCCCCTGGCATTTGTGGTGTGGATAAATTGAAAGTAGAAGCCCTGCCTCCCTTATCGCCTTACATCCAGGATTTCCTTCTGAAGTAAAGGAAGTAAGTTCTTTACTTCACTGTTCTATTCAGTTCAGCTCACTTTGCCAGATGACTATAAGACAGTCTGCGCTTTGGTTAATTCCAGACATTTTTAAAGTTCATTATAGCAGCCCAGAGTTCTGGTCAGTGACAAACCCATGACACAATGATTTGCCTTGCAAACCTCACAGCTGGAGATTCAGATTCAGTCCCATTGACAGTCTCTAGAAGACTGTTAGTGAGATGGGCTAAAATATGTCTTTCATCTCTTACATCTAGTTATCTGAATAATGATGTACAGTACTCAGTGGAATGTCTATGTAATGTCTGCACATGAAAGTTACATGTCAAACAAAAGAAAAAGTTGTCTTATGCTACATGAGCTTGTAATAAACTCATAAAGCATGCAGCTACATCCTCACAGTTTAGGGAGGAACATAAAAAAGTTAAGAGAGGTCATAAGAACATAAGAACGGCCATAGTGAGTCAGACCAAAGGTCCATCTATCTCAGTATCCTGTCTACCAAGAGTGGGCAATGCCAGGTACCCCAGAAGGAACGAACAGAACAGGCAATGATCAAGTGATCCATCCCTTGTTGCTCATTCCCAGCTTCTGGCAGAGGCTAGGGACGCCATCCCTGCCCATCCTGGCTAATAGCCATTGATGGACCTATCCTCCATGAACCTATCTAGTTCTTTTTTGAACCCTATTATAGTTTTGGCCTTCACAACATCCTCTGGCAAGGAGTTGACTGTGCATTGTGTGGAAAAAAAACTTTTTTGTTTGTTTTAAACCTGCTGCCTATTAATTTCATTTGGTGACCCCTAGTTCTTGCGTTATGAAAAGGAGTAAATAACACTTCCTTAGTTACTTTCTCACACCAGTCATGATTTTATAGACCTCTATCATATTCCCGCTTAGTCGTTTCTTTTCCAAGCTGAAAAGCTCCAGTCTTATTAATCTCTCCTCAGACGGCAGCTATTCCATACCCCTAATCATTTTTGTTGCCCTTTTCTGAAACTTTTCCAAGTCCAATGTATATGTTTTATAATAAAAAATGATACATGGATAAGATAGGAGGAGAGAACTTGGATACTCAATACAAATACACAAAAGAGAAGAGCTGGGGAATGTGATGACAGCTGATTAATAACTTTAAAATAAACGAAAAGAGAGCATTATTCCCAGAACTAGGTAGGCCAAGGAGCATTGGCCTGAATCTAAATGTTAAAATAGATATGAGGGGAAAATTAAGACCAGCTGGATTGTACAATAGACTCTGCCCTCACTGCAAGGGCAGTTGAAAGTGAGATAGTAAGTGGTCGTGCAAACTGCAAGGGTCCAATGCGTGACTACAATGTTCCTGGCTGGCAATACAGCCTGTGGTTCTTTAATAATCACAAGCACTGTGTTCTGTAATTGAACTGGGTAATATGATGTACATTCTTCGCTGATGCCTCTGGTATGTCCCATGAAACTCTGGCAATATAAATCTGAAAGCCACTTGAATAATGTGTGCTCTCTCTCCCTCCCATTGCTGGCTGAGAGCTCTAGAGGTCACAAAATGCTGATGTCTAGCCAACATCTGAGAAGACGCATGTAGAGCTCTTTGCCAGCTACTGGGCCCAACCGAATCTTTCCCAAGAAATATAATGTCTTTCTATCAAGTAAGACACCTGCACTATTGTCAAATGTGAACCAGTTAAAACTTACGCATTGATGAGGAAGGCCTGGAATGAGAGAGTGATTCTGCAGAGATGCACACATCTTGCCTTCTGCATGTGCACAATAGCCATTACTGAGGCAAACCAGATCAAACTACCATATAAAGGCACTAATTGGCAGTATTAATGCCCACAAGTGTCTGCAGATGCAAACCCAGAAAATGAACCATGCAGAATTAACTTGACACCGCTTATGACAAGAAGGATTTCCTTGTGAAGGGGGTATCCTGTATTCTATTCTGCAGGCCACTCTCTTCAGTCTTTTGTTTGGTAGCCAGTTTTGGCACCTTAACTCAGCTTGAAACTGTTTTCTACTTTCTGAGAAGGCAGAATGCCACAAAAGCAGATGAGCATGATCACGGACGTGCCAGAGAACCAGTATGTGCATCAAATTGGTATATGAGTGGTCAGATTCTTGTCCAAGAATGCTGCTAGAGCAGTCATGAATCTCTGCCCAGATTAAAGAGAGATACTGTCATCAGTCTAGCCAAGTACTGACCTGACTTTGGAAAGCTTTAACTCATTTCTTATGGTTTGGGTGGAGTGTTTTGTGCTTTAGTGTATAAGAAGAAGTGTGTTGTGAGGAAAGGAGACTGAACAATGCTAGTAAGATCTGTGCGATCTAAGCAGTTCTAGAAAGGAAGCACCTGTAGATCGTATCAAAAGTGGTTTCCCCACCAAATTGAGTTTCCTGCAAAAGAGGTGCAGATGCAGAGACCAAATTATGACCTTTCACAAAGATTGTGCTGATTCAGACCCAAGAGTACCATTTTAACTGTCTCAGGTTATTGTTTAATTGTGTACTATGCACATATCAAAATCAGTTTATGGCCAGAGGGAAAACAATCCCTGCCCAAGTATCATCATTTTTTAAAACTTATTTATTAAGAAAACAGTTCTCCAGTACATGTGCCAGGCCTCATCAGAAATCCTTACCTTTCTGAAAGTATATTCTATACAAACAACAAGTGTGCCATCAACCTGCATTTTCAAACTTGAGTGCCGATATTTAGAGACCTAAATGCATCCATTGGCACCAAAGAAATATAACTTGCTTTCCAGCAGCACTGAGCATCCATGCATGGCCTCTTTGGGGTCTAGTCTTTTTTCTCCACAGCCCCTCGACTCTCATCTTCCTAGTTATATTGGACTGAGGTAGGATTACTTAGCTAGCAGGGGAAGACAGAACTCTATCACTTTAAATAAATGTCATAACGAGTGACACAGGCAGAGCACCTTTCATCCAAGGATCTCAAAGGACTTTATTAACAATATTAAGCCTCCTGACGCCGTTATGAAGAAGATGTTACCTCCATTTTAGAGATGGATAAATTGAAGCACAGAAGGGTTGTACCTTGCCTGAGCTCATCCTGCAAATTCATGGCAAGAACCGGAAATAGAACCCAGCAAGCATCACTGATAGAACCACCTAATGTTGTAACTATTTGGGGTGGGAAATCAGAATGGGTTTGTGAGATTTGAGGCGGGAAATTGATCTCATCGTTACCTTTTATTTCTCCGACCTGACATTATGCAGCAGAGGTGAGGTCACAGAACAAGTAAAATCTTGCGTGTACCTAAGAAGTCTGTTCAGATCCGATGGGTCCATCAAGGAGGAGGTTTAAAGGAGATGTGCTTTAGTGACATATGCCGCACAGAATCTGATTAACTGATGGACGGATAAAAATATTATGTTTGGTACCAAAGTGAAAATACTAACTGTATTACCCTATGGTCTGGAAGCAGCTGCATTAAATGCAAGAGACATCAGAAGGCTGGAGGCAGTAGGGATGAGTGTCCTTCCAAAGATGGCATGTGTAAAGTGGAATGAAAGTACAAGAATCAGGAAATCCCAGTATTTCAAACTTTTGAGCTTTTGAACAAAGGATAATGGTGACAAGGAGCCTCACTAACATTAGTGGGCTTTGGATCAGGCAATCTGGAAAGAGCCATTTAAGCCCTATCTACTGGAGGAAAAGATCACTGTAACAGGAGGGCTGGGGCTAGCCAATCCTGGTTACAGACTGAGCCACACCTGAAAGAGAGCAGGGTGATTGCCCTGTAAAGAGCAGCAGGGGGCTGCAGTGAAGGAGGGGATGCTCAGAGATTAGAGACTGCTAGGAAGGAGCAGGCTATAGCAGAGAGTAGTGGGAGTTAGGACAAAGACTTCACCCAGGTAGGACACGCCAAAGCAGGAAAGGTATCAGGCAGGAAGAAGAGACGCCTTTGTTTTGTGTAGACATTTGGATGGACTGGAAAACTTTATTTTGAATGTTTGTTGATTTAATAATGCAGAACCCAATGGAGGATGGGAGTAGACAAAAGTGATTGGGATTTTTTTAGTTTAGTGAACAGTCCAAGAGGGGAAACTGAGGAAGGCTGACTCTAGCCTGACAGTAGGCCACAAGGGGGCACATGAGAGGCATCTGGCCTGATTCCAATCACTAACAGAAGTTAGCCAGGAAAGACTATATGAGTGTTCTTACCAGTGCAAATAGCAACCAGTATAAAGTGGTAGAAAATAATCTACCTGCCTACAGAGAAATCGATATGCCAGTGTGCATCAGTTGGATCCTGTGATCTATATACAGCTTTTGTTTTTGTGCACCAGTCTCCGAGGCATTCATTTAGCCATGATATTTCAGTTTTTAAAGGACCAAACCCCTTTTGCAGAGTTATTTTAAGCATCATTTGTTTGAGGCTGGAAGGATGTAATAGTCAAGACGAGATGCAATACGGAATATGGCATTTACTTGCACAATATGCCAAACCCACAGTAAGCATGTTCAAAATCACACCAAGCAATATTCTATTGCAAACGCTTTCTCAGTCCTTAGCAAAGACATTCCGTGAAATCACTTTCAAAAAAGGTCTGCAGGATTTGGCTAACTGTTTTTAGTTGGAATTCTCTTCTGAAAAACGAAATGCAAGGGGAAATGTTACAATATTCATATTCACTTATTGTTATTACAATTGACAATAAGATTTAGCTATCAAAAGTTCCATTTGCCAGCAGTTGTGCCTTATCAGCTGGGAGTTTTCAACAAGCATGTCTGATTGACAGAATAAGGGAAGAAAGCGAAAGTAGAGACTTCTGATTGGAAGCAGAGGCTTTAATGTAACAAGGTGACCTCAGTTTAAAAAAAAGGAGAATTAATAATATCTAACAGTCTTTTCTACTCTTTCCTCACTGTTACTTAAAACGCTCCGTTAAATGTTGACTTCATTAGTAATCCCTCTAATCATTCCCCAAGTTTAAGCCAAATATTTAATTTAAAAAAAATGTCTATTGGATTTAAATTGAACTTACTGGCAATCGAGGCAATTGTAGAATCCCACAAAGTCTTTGGAACTTTGATTTTTAATTAAATGATGCAAGAGACTTTTTAATTTAGATAAATTTTAACTCTTTTGTGCAATGCATAATGTGAATAACTACGTGCAGTTCTCTGGGGGCTGGGCATGGATCTACATGAGTCAATAGAGCTATTGTATACAGCTATATATTAACCAGTTGTCCAAGAAACTCCGTTCAGGACATGATCACTATGATAGGCTGCCTCAGAGCCAAATCCTGCTCCCATGCTGGTGCAATGAGAATCCCTAGATGCACCGCATCCCCTGATTCAGAGATTCTGCCATCAATGGTAGGACTTCTCCAGATGGATACAGGGTATTATGGCACACACTTTGCTTCTTGTCTATATCGGTTTGGTTGTAATTCCCAGAAAGCCAATGGAACAGGCTTCAACTGCAGCCAGTTTTATCTCAGCATGGGATGGAGGAATGGTGGGAGCTTGCCCCAGTACTGAGATTTACATCTGAGTATAAAGTCTTCTTTTAAAGAAGCCTTCTTAATGTCTTCTTTTCTGGCCTAAGGGTATGTCAACACGGCAGGCAGGAGGTGTGATTACAGCACATATAGACATACCTGAGCTTGCTTTAATCTAATTAGCTCAACCCTGGTTTGAATAATAATAGTAGTGAAGCCACAGCAGCCACTTCAGTATGCACTCAGGGTGGGTGGGGCTAGTCCATGCAGCTGTCATGGCTTCACTGCTACTGTATCACACCTTCCAAGTCCCGACTACAGTGTAGACAGACCCGCAGCCTGTAAGGCTGTAGTAGGCCAATAGGGCAACCTGGGAGTTATAAGACCTATACGGACCAAGCACAATAAAAGTGAAATTACTCCATGTGGATGAAATACCATACAAGGCCATTGCATAGACTTTTGTGTACCTGTGGGGAACAGGCGGACTCTGTGTACGGCTGTTTGCAGAAGGTATTTCACCCCGGGCATAACAGTATTTGTACCATTTTGTAATACTTCGAAAAGACAAGTTGTTCCATCAAATAAGGTCTCTTATACCTGCCTCTGATGCATCTGCTACAGGTCACTGTCAGAGGCAGGATACTAGATTAGAGGGATGACTGGATTGATCTGCTATAGTCAGTCCTATATTCCTAGTTGAATACAAATTGCAGAGGCTGTTTCTTTCTTCTAACTGAACTTTTACATTAAAAAGATCTGTTTATTTTTCAGTTTTGTCAGCATGGCAAAGCTGTGAACTACAACCATAACCTGCAAATTTAGAATGTATAAATCTGTCAAGGTAAAGAATGCTGATCCCATGTATATACATTAGGTATGTTTCACAGGCAGAAATACTACACCGACAGCTATTTAATTAACTTTTCCTACTTTGATAAGTGCATAACTTCAGGATATTTACTTTGCACTTATAGAAATCAGACATCTCTTCAGAATGTTTTTGTTTCTTTCATTTGATTTGGCGAGAACCTGCTGGGTTAGTGAACAAAAAACATCCTGTAAGAAACTGTTCCAGCAAATACTTAATGGCCAGCACAGTGTGGGGCAAATACTGTCATTTTTAATAGACCACGTCTAGCCTTTTCCTTTTTTCACATTGCTCTAATTGTCTTTTTCCATTAAAGTCAAACATGGATTGAACACCCGCATGCCAGGAATCACTAAAATGTGTTTAAATTGATACGCATCGTGACTGCTGAGTAAACAGCACAATAAGAACTTACACCTGGCATTGGCCATCTACAGAAATTGCAAAATGTATATAGCTGAGGGACTAATTCTCACTCACATCAGTTAAGGACACTAGTCAGCAGCTTACAGAACTGGTTCCTATGTGAGAATGCAGATTGGCCCAGAATATTTCAGAGAATTATTCCCCATGTTATTGTCTTGTAGTGAGTGAGGCTGAGCAGTTCTACATTTGGATACACATTGTTTGACTGTTATTTCATTGATTCTTTATATCGCTTTGTTATGGTATTAATCAGTATTGCAGGGGTGTGTGAATAAATGTAGATATATAATCGATACATCAAACTATCAGTATATAATCAATATTTACAGATATCAATATGTTTTGTGGCTAACTACAGATAATAAACACACTAACAGTAAATACTGTAGTTACAATTTTCATGAAACCTTGTTTAGCACACTTTTATGAAGCACATTCCGGTTTCCTTTCCATTTTTTCCTCCCGATCTTTTTTGGAGAAACAGTCTTTTTCTCAGACAAATCTGCAGATTTTCTTTCCCTCACTATACTCTAAATTTTCAAAGTGACTCGTGCTTTTGGGAGCCCAGCTTGAAACAACTTAAAGGGTCCTGATTTGCAGACACTGAGTATTTAGCATTTTATGGAACTCCAGCTCCTTTAAGGTTTCTCAGGTTGAGCCCTAAAAGAGTGAGGTGCCCATTCTGTTTCAGTGTAAAAATTGTTAATTACTAGCATGACTGGCACAATAAGACAGTTCTTCTAAATATAATTTAGTCCATTTTCCACCTCCAGGTATTGATCCAGTTCCAGTTGAAAGTCTTTTTCATTGATATCAACTCAAGCTCCAATTGCCCATCTTCTGTCTTTGGAGCTAGGGATATCAGAGTTTCTTCAGCAACATCCATGACATATGCATGCAGAAAGAGATCCAACAGTTGTATTTGCATACTCGGGGAATGGGCAAGATTCCCCAAAATTCACTGGTGGTGGCTGCTATTGCTGCTTCAGCTGCAACTGCAACTGGCAGGCAAGCAATCATCTGGCTTGCAAACCAAATACTGAATGATCCTTTTGGCTATCTAGTATAGCTAAAGTCATGTTTCAATGAAAACTTATCTAGAAGCTGATTCCTTGGAGAGAAAACAGAGGCAGCAGAACCATCTGTGTTTTGTTTTATTTCTTTTAAAAAAAAACTTTTGAGAGAGAGAATGGGAAAAGAGGCTTCTTTACTTTATTATCTGATCAGTCATTTGAGTTTTAATCATTTTTCACAAATCCGATTGATATGAACATTGCTCCTCTTGTGACTACCTTGCAGTTATACACAACCTTTACTTGAGGGGCTTTTACTGCTTTATGAACAGTACACATGTGAAGTGGGAATTATTACACCCATTTTACAGAAGGGTAGACAGAAGCACACAGATTTAGTAACTTTCCTACTGCCTCATGATACTGGCCAATTTTTGGAATAGAACCCCGAACCTTGCAGGGAGGAAGGCCTCTCCTTTAGCAACTAACCCAGCATGACTTCCCCTATGACCATTTCTAGTAGCTGCCATCTCACTGTCCATGTGATACCATTCTGAGAACATTTAAATGATGGATAACATAAGAGGTTTATATTGCTACTATCCACTGCACATTTAGTTCACACGGTAATTTCCTCTCACGTCTCATGGCTATTTTTTCTTATGGCCTTTTACAAAGAACTTTATTAAAAGCTTTTAGCTATAGAATTTTCACAGTTATTTTCCTTCTCTGACATCTATGCTTATTTGTCTAACCTCCTCTCTGTATGTTATCCTCAGGTAACCCACTAAGCATTGCCTGCAAAGCATTCTTTGGATTCAGTGGAGAATCGGGCCCCGTGATCTACTGGATGAGAGGGGAAAAATTCATTGAAGAACTAGAAGGTCACATTAGAGAAGGGGAAATCAGGTACTGTTTGGAGTATTTATTTTACTGCTAAAAAAATGGTATGGCCCAACAGAGAATGTTTTTAACAGCTTTTTAATTTGAACTGAAAATGATTTTCTTGTCTAAAAAGTGATGGATGGCTGCAAACCAGTGCAACATTAGCTCATTGCTTCTGAATATACTCTAAAGACAGTGTGGCTATCCATGTGTTCTGAGGATATGTCACCAATTTCCCTAGGCTACCACTGACATGCTTCTGAATATCCTGGGGGTTGTTTTTGGCCTTTAACTATAATGATATTGTCCACTACATTTGCCCCAAGTGGCTGCTCTTGGGAAATTAATGTTATTTTCAGTATTGATGTTAATCCTAAAGCTGGATGGCCACCTGCCAGAGATTTCCACACTGTTTCTCTTCTATTTGCCCAACCAGCATAGAGAATGTACAGTGCACATAACTTAAGCAATGCCTTCTCTAAGCGTTTGTGTTCCTTTCTGCAGACAAACAAGTAATTGTGAGCTTTTTGTTTACCCATCTTGTGCCTTTTTTGTTTCATCAGACATTCAGGTTGCTGACCATTGCTTATTGTAAAAGTTTTAAAGAAAAGAATCCTTCATAATATGTGTCTCCGTTAATTTGTATGAGTCCAAATGAACCTTATAGTTCATGGAGTTTGTACATAACTATATTCCCTTGTCACCCCTCATTAATGATCCCTTGAGCTTCTTGAGTAGGCCCCACATCTTCATCTATGTTTGCCCAACTCATGGTGGTGTTCCCAATTCTCCTTGACAAATGATGAATAAAAGTATTAAAAGAACCCAGGTTCTTTTCATGTCTTCCATCTCTCACCTGTTTAAGATCCATCTTTAACAGCAAATTATCAAAGAAATCCAAAATAACGGACCCAAAATTTCCCCTTAGTCATATGTAAGATTCCTCACAAAAAGTAAGAAGGGTTTTTGTTGCACAGTCGCTGTGGTGTTTAATGAATGCCAGTATAAAATTCCAGCAAACTGCTGCCTGCATTAATGAGCATTATAAAAACTCTTCATATGGAAGTTCCTTTATAACAACAGAATGATTTTGTTACTCCCCTGGAACATCCAAACTTGATTCCAAACTAAGTCCCCTGTTCTGCCCCAAATTACACGCGTGCCTCTTCCACTGACTTGTTTGAGAACTGGATGGACATAGACTTTAACCCAAAAGTTGCAATATCTTTCAGTAGAAGTACATTGGGCTACGTTTCCCAGCTGCAGCAGATCTCTGCTCAGTGCCGCAGGGGAAGGTGGGAGTCAAAGTTGGCTGCCATGCATCTGTCCACACTTGCCAGAGATTGCTGGAGCCCAGCATGATCTGACCATGTGCCCTCCTGCAGCCCAGCATGCATTCCACTCTGGAGGGCATTAAACTAGCAGTAAGCCCTTAGCACAGATTACAATTGGTTTCTTTATCTGTTGGCTTCTCAACTTAATTGATTGAATCGGAGGTTAAGTAGCATTTGTGTTCCGTTGCCCCTATCTAATTGTTCCTCTTAACTAATTTCACATTTCCCCCAATTAAAATGCTTTAACTCAGAGTATAAACTCAGAGCAATTCAAGTGTGTCTTTTCTTCAGTACATCTAATAGCACCATATATCCCCTCTTGCTTTTATAGACCATGGTCAACGTTAAAAGCTCAGCACTTGCCAACAGCTCCAATGCTGTTATTTTAGGTGCCAGAGTTCATGCTTTTCTTTGAGTTGGAAATAAACACAGCAACCACATACATGGTAACTGTTTGAAAAAGTTGACTTTCTCATGGTGACCAGTGTTGTCTACATCTAAGATTGACCATGCCCTCTTGATTCAACACTAAACACGGCTGTCATGTTACGAGCACTGCAAGCCTGCCCATATCTTCCATCCAGTCATTGTTATTGATCTTTTCCAAGATAAAATATATGCAACCGATGCATAGAAATTGATTAGCAGTGGTAGGCCCTGTCTATTTGACACTTGTCCTACTCCGCTATCAATACATCAGCCATAGGTATGTCCCTTTAAATGCTGAGATAGACTTGTAATAACCAGGCATTGATACAATCAGACCAATGAGTGTCCAGGCATTTTTGCGTTGCTAAGAGTCTAAAGCTGTAGCTCTACTTTGTATTTTAGAGAAAGTTAGAAGCCCATCCTTTTGCTTTTCAAACTTAATCTGAATCTTCCCTGGCTACTTCAGATATTTTCCTTTACACAAGATTTAAGCTACTCCCTTTTGTTCTGAAGAGAATGTAATATAGCTGGTGAGGTCTTTTGTACACAGTCATGTGACACTCCAAAGACTCTCTGATATCCATTTCCACCTCTAATATTGATAATTGACAGTGAATTAATCTGTGCTTTCTTAGGAGAGCACTACAATGTGTACTCAGATATATTCCTTTTGAAGTCATATCCATGGGACTATTTGCCTGGGTAATGGCTATTCAGCATGGTTAAGGGCTGTAGAACTGAGTCTGGAGTGATTTATCAAGGGTGTGTGAGATGGCATGACAAAAAAGGTAAGGTCTGACCACCGTGAGGTAGTGATTATCATTGCAGGGGCAAATCGAAGGCGGGATCTTCTTTTTCTAAGTGAGAAGGGCCCACTCCTACCTCCCTCCCCCTTGAATTAAATTCACCAAAGGATAGAAAACTGTAGGGAAGGGGGTGGGGGATGAGACCTTGCCCAGGTTCTTCTTGCCCAGGAGTGGGATTTCCACACGGTAATAAAAATGTCATGTAAATTGAACCAGTGCTATTAAACAAGGAATAACAGTCTTTCAGCCTGCCTGCAGAGTTGTGAATTGCATCTGATTATCAAAGCAGTTCTCAGTGAATTTCAATTCTATTCCTTTGCCATGGCTGAGAAATATTGTTCACTATAAATCTTACCTTACAAATTACCCTATCAATTGCTAATATTTTTGTCCTTTTGCGACCCCAATAAAACAGTTTACAAATCCCTTATAATGCTTGTCTTGGAAAATATATTTGTCTTTTTCTTTTCTCCCCACAAGAAGCTTCTCGGTGTTTAAAATGGAAATAATTTAATTCCTATTCAATGCATGAAAAGATGTGAATGGGGACATTTTAAATTGAAAGCCTCATTTTCCCTCACTGATTTATCTCGCTCTCTGCACTCTCGCCCACACAAGTCAATTAGCAGGTGCAAAACTCTCCAAGAATACGTGAAAGCTTCTATTCCACTACGAGAAGTAAGAACGCAAAATTACTACTGCAATTTAGCTAGCGTGTTAAGGTGTGTCTGCACTGCAGTCACAGGGTGTGGATGCAGCTCGCATAGACATGTCTGAGCTAGCATTAATCTGGCTAGCTCAGGATCCAGAGCAGTGAACCATGGCAGCACACACTTCAGAAGAGGCTACCCACTCAAGTCATTGGTTACAGCCCAAGCAGGTTGGTACAGCTTACACTGAATCCTGTGCTGTAGTTTCACTGCTCCAAGACCCATTACATTCGACAAACCCTTGAGTGCTTTATAGACAAGTAAGAAGATGATGACTCTCCCCTGAAGAGCTTCCAATCTTAAAAGACAATATACAGAGTAATAAGTGGTTAGGCAATGAAGCCCACCATACAGTTTGTTAGTTCATTGGCTTCTGTCTGGAAGTGTCTATGTATGTGTCCTTTCATCTACAATCTATCTTTCTTGAGGGAACAACTAGGGTTTTTGTGCCTATTAGAAATAGTGGCCCAGATCCTCGGCTATGTATGAGAAGTGTATATCACAGGGCTGGAGTTCGCCTACAGATGTGGCTGTAGATCACATGTTGATTATTGAAGGCCCTGATCCTGCAAATAGAGTCACCTGTATGTACACTTATGTGCCTAACATCAATGAGAGGGATTGTAATGATCTGCACCTAAGTCATTGTGTCTCAATTTGCTGCATGGGAATTTGGATCCCTGCGTGAAGTCAATCGCAAAAATCCCACTGACTTCAATGGGACCTGGGTTTCTCCCTGTGTATGTGGATCCCTTTGCACGTTCAGGGTCTGAGTTTGTTAAAATTCTTCTGTGCTTCCCAGAAAACATGGCTCTGTCTATTCACAGGATCAGTTACAAAATGCAGCCATTTAGAGTTGCACATCTTGTAATATTCTGTGTCTGTACAGAACACATTTAAAGGAATTGGTCATGAGCTCTGTTCTGTGGGTAAAAAGCAAACAGAAGGTCTAACCCCATTAGGAGCTTCCTGCAGTTTGCTGCCTTTACCTCAGCCCACCCCAATATTGAAGCATCACTTCTCATTTCCATGATTAGATCCCCTTCTACTGAGTTTATTTCTCTGCCATTTTAATTAGCAACAGGATAAGTGACAATGATTCTCAGTCCAAGTGCAAATCTTTTTTTTTTTAAGAGAGCTCTTTTTAGATGATGCTGCATTATTTAAGTGTAGCGTGAATGGCTGGTACTTTCATTTTAAATGGCTTTGGAATAATAGTTTATTTTATCATAATTTTGAACTATCTTTACAATTGCCATTGTGTGTAAGATTTGCTCATTATAATAAATCTAAGCCTGGGAAACCCTGAAAACTCATGAACTGCTTCTGATTAATGTCCCCAGATATCTTCTTTGTTAGCTGTTTTATTCCTTCCCTGCAGTGTGATTTGTGGACCAAAATGGGGAGCATATTGTTTACCAACAGAGAAGAAAGACGGGCCGGGGAAACTATCTCAACAGATACAAAGAATATTAATAAAGAAAATGGACTTAATTGATTGGACGTGTAATGAGTCAGCCAGATGGAATGCAAGCAAAAATTTAAGTCTGCAGGCTGAGCATCTTCTCTCTGGAGGTTCCCATTCCGTCCAGAAATGATGCAAATTCACCTTTTCTTGCAGTATTTCAGCCCTTGCAGTCTGTCCCAGAACCAGGAAATGCAGAAGTACACAAGAATTGAAGATAGTTGTGCAAAAAGAAGCAATTCAAACTTTTCCAAAATTCAAAGATATGCTGGGGGGAGGAGGCAGTTCTGATTCTCAATGCACTTGTGCAGATACAATGTAACTAGAGAAAATGTGGCTCCCTCCAGTATGGTTTCTGACAGTTTGTCTCAGATCGCATAAGGTTTCTTGGTTTTAGAGACAGAATTGAAAGGGATTAACATACTGTAACTAGGTGGTTTAGAGAGGCACTTGAGTCACAAGTTCAATGCACACCCGAACTGTAGGGGTGGTCAGAACCCAGAGGCAAATCCAAATTCTGGACCTCAGGATCTGGATCCTGGATCTAACCACCCACAAACTCCAGATCACTATGTTACAGCTGAAACCATCTCTTACTTTGGATCAGATTTTTAAAAGTTGTCCACTCTCATTTGGGCATCAAAATTTGTTGCCAGATTTCCCAAAGTGCTCAGCATGCTGAGTGCATGTCTGGTCCTGAGCTCTTCTGAAAATCTAATACTGAGCACAATGGGGCCCCCAACCCAACCGATACTTGGTTGAAAATTGTCTGTCTAAATTGTTTTTCAGTGGGGGAAAACAATGGGGTTTTTTTAATTAAGTGAGCTACTTTCCATGGAAAAAATTTTCTTTTTATTGAAAACTCCCAAATCAAAACATTTTTGTTTCAGCCAAAAGTTTTCAGATCTTGTTTACCAACAGAGAAGAAAGATGGGCCAAGGGAAACTATCTCAACAGATACAAAGAATATTAATAAAGAAAATGGACTTAATTGATTGGATGTGTAATGAGTCAGCCAGATAGAAAGCAAGCAAAAATTTAAGTCTGCAGGCTGAGCATCTTCTCTCTGGAGGTTCCCATTCTGTCCATCATTTTATGATGAAAAGTCAAAGTTTTCCTTGGCGGGGTGGGGGGGCTTTTCCAGCTAGCTTTGCTGTACAAATGATAAACAAGTCTGTTGCTGTAATTATGGGCTTCCTTGGGGAAGGGATTTTGTTCTTTGGGAAACCTTAATTTATTTTTCAAGAGTCTATACTGTTGTGATTGCAGCACCTATAGGTGTAACTGAGCTAGCATTGATCTAGCTAGCTCAAGTGGCAAAGCAGGGAAGCCACTGCAGCATGAGTAAGCCATCCAAGTAAGTCATCAGGATCCCAGGCACGTTTCTACAGCCCGTGCTTCCTTGGCTTCGTGGTTCCAGTACCCGATCTAACTAAATTAAAAATGTGCCCGTAAGCACTTTGCATTCTTAGTGCACTGCATTATACACGGTGCATGTAAAACTGTACTATCGTCATTACAATGCTACATTGTTTGTGAGTGCTGTGCAGAGTTCCTGATGCATTTTTCTCACATATTATGCAATAATACACTAAGAGGGCTGAAGTGACTCCGGTGGCTACAGAGCTGATTATGTAGACGCTGCATTTCCTGTTGCGAACTTGTTAGATGTCTTTTACAGGCAGCTGATCAGCACCAGTGTCATCATCAAAACCCATCTGGGTTTGCTTGTATTGGTTGGGTTGATTTTTACGTGCTGCTGCAGGATTGCAGGAACCCAAACCCTTCCCCTCTGTGCCTTAGAACATGTGAAAGACTGAGCCACAAATCTCTGATCCTCCACGTGATGTGCCCATAAAAGGGGAAGAGCAGAATCCCAGCAATCTCTGGCTTTCCGCAGAGCTGCATACCTGCTTTCGTAGGTTTTCCACCAGAGCACAGTATGCAACCCTGCTTCTGCAGCACAGCCTCATCTTACTCTTAACTGTGGCCTCGTAGCTGTCTTTCCCTGTGCATGATCCTCCCTTTCAGGTCTCCTCCATGCTGGGTAAGTGGAAGGCAACCTGTGGCCTTTTGTACACTGTGTGGCATATGGTGATCTTTTCATGGGCATCCTGTCCCTATCAGACTAAGAGGAGACGTCATTCTCGCTTTCAGACTCCTCAAAGAACATCTTGGAGAGAAAGAAGTGGAACTAACATTAACCTTTGATGCTGTTGGGGAGGCAGACCTGGCTAACTACACCTGCCACGTGGAAAACCGAAATGGACGTAAGCATGCCAGTGTCCTTCTGCGTAAAAAAGGTATTTAACTCTCCCACGCCTTAGAGAATGGAGTGAGATCCTGGCTCCATTGTAGTCAATGGCAAAACTCTCCTTGACTTCAAAGGGCCAGGATTTCTTCCTGTGTGCTTATTGCAGCTAAAATACGTGCGCATTGTGGCATATGTGTACCATTAAGAGTAACATTGTTTTAGAGAACTACTGAGCTCATATTTAGACTCACTAATTGAGTAATATGGCCCCAGCTCCAGTGAAGTCAATGAAAGGATTTCAATTTAAACCAGCTGAAAACTGAAAACACACACTATTTAATATTGAAGTTCATTGTTTTTATATTTCTCCTTTATCATATTTTCACTGATTAAACTGAGCATTTTAAACAATACAGGCGCAGGTTGATTTATTACAGTAACAAGAAGGAAAACACTGCTACAGAGGAGACTGTTCATAGAATCATAGATTTTAGGGTTGGAAGGGACCTCAAGAGGTCATCAAGTCCAACCTCCTGCTCAAAGCAGGACCAACCCCAGCTAAATCATCCCAGCCAGAGCTTTGTCAAGCCGAGCCTTAAAAACCTCTAAGGATGGAGATTCCACCACCTCCCTAGGTAACCCATTCCAGTGCTTCACCACCCTCCTAGTGAAGTAGTGTTTTCTAATAGCCAACCTAGATCTCCCACACTGCAACTTGAGACCATTGCTTCTTGTTCTGTCATCCATTACATCCAATCGATTGTTAATCCATTACCATTGTGTTTACCTTTACCATGATATTTGCAGGATTCACTGTGCTGAGAATGGCAAATATTGCAAGTGCCACTATATTTTTAATACTGTTGGTTGTAGAAGAAACATCCAAATTAGTATTACCTTTCAAGAAACTCTGTGGTTTAGAACAAGCCATTATCTTATACAGAATGTAAACAGTATCTCATTAGAATCCTTTCCATGTTGTTAATTTCAACATCCTCTCTCATTTGGAATTAGGGTGACATTTAGAGGGAAAGACTCCATCAGCCTTTCCCCGCTGCCTCCCCTCTGCCAGAACCTTTCACTGACATGTACAGCTACACACAGCAGTGTGGACACAGCTTGTGTTTCACTGCCATGTATAGCTACACATACCCAACATGTGTGGTGTAGACGTAGCCTTATGGAGATCCCCATTCAATCTAAAATGAAGCATTCCAACAGGTACAAAAGCTATGAAATTGTATCTATTGGAAAAGCAAAACTGAGAAGCCACAGGAAGCTCAGGAAGTAAAACTGAGAAGCCACAGGAAGCTCACAAAAGGGTTAACAAATTGGGTGCATTACTACTATTACCCTTGGTTGGAAATGCATTTACCAGAAAAGTAAAGTTGTTTTTATATGTGCACCTGGAAGTTTCCATATAAAGGTTGCTGAAGCAGTGTTTTGTTTCCTTTACTGAACGTTTAGGATGCACAAGGAATAGTAAGAAAATTCAAGGCATTTCAGAATGCTAGTGGCGCTACATAAGAAATATTGCTGAGTATAGAATTTGGAAGTTGGAAAGGACCACTTTTCAGTTATTCTATCATCTCCCCTTGCACTGTGACTGGATACATTTCATATTCGCCCTAGAGTACCACCAGTAGTTGAATTTCAAGTCCTGCCTTGAATATCCCCATTGGTGGCAATGCCAGAGTGATTCTTGGCTGCTTGTCCCATTGTTTAATTGTCTGCATATTTATAAAGTTCTAATATTTAACCTAAATTTCCTTGTTGTGCCCTAAACAAATCAATTCTTATCCTATCCTAATTGCCCTTTGTCTCCCTGTATGGACTTGCAAAGTACCCACAGACCTGTGAATATTAATCCTGATGTTCCAATTATAATATTAAGGATCAAAAAGAAAATCAAACTTTAATTGTTGAATGGGGTTTCTGTATTAGGCACTGATCCCTTCAAGACAGGGCCACCTGGAGGGGGAGGGGCCAATTTGCCCCAGGCCCCGGACCCCACAGGGGCCCCCGCAAGAATATAGTATTCTATAATATTGCAACTTTTTTTTTATGGAAGGGGCCCCGAAATTGCTTTGCCCCAGGCCCTCTGAATCCTCTGGGCGTCCCTGCTTAAAGAGCATGCTTAACAAGGAAACTAAAGCCAAGGAAACTGTTCACGTGCTTAGATTAAATGTGTGCTTAAGTCCTTTGCTGGATCAGTGTTTTAATTGTCTTGCAAACGGGAAAGTCTATTTCAAAGGATAAAAACTACAGCTGTCCCTAGGCATCAAGAAATATTGGTATTATAGCCACACAGTAATGGTGTTTTATCTAGTTATTTAGGATTCAGTGTCATCCAGAGTGGGGCAATTTTGCCTACAAATTAAACAACTACAGCTTTACATGGACATCTTTACATGGAAACCAGTCTGATTGTCCCACTTCCGAAAACAAAGACACGGGTCTGTTCCTGGGCCCTGAATACCACAGTCTATTCTCTGTTACACAGTTCTTCACTGGCGTCTTTCAAAGACACTTTATTATTTGCTTTGATATATTTTAAAATGTATTTTCCACACAATCTTTGCTCCCACACTGCCTGAGTATGCCTGTTACTTGGGAGTCCATAGGTTATGCAGTCCTCATTCACCTACCAGCAGCTTCCCTCAGTAAATAACAAGGAAATAGCTTAGAATTCCCTTTAGATGAATTTGAAAACAGTCCTTGGCTTTTCTGACAAAAAAAATATCTAAGTGCACTATAAAATGTACTTCTTATAACAGAAATAACTTGTCAGGAGCTGCTGAGTCGAATCAATCAGTGGCCCGAGTTGAAAGACGCAGTGGGCTTTTCAATGAAAGGATATACTGCAACAATATCAGCTCAACACTTATTTTCAAGAACGTCCACTTCACATCAGATATAAAGGAAACAAATTTTGGATTTGATGACATCATTAGCCATGAGGGAACCTTCTGAGCTTCACTGAGCTGTTGGTTACTGGGTATTTCTAGTTCTCCTAGCATTTAAACCAGCTCAGTGCTCCAAATAATATATCATGGATTAATCTTTTTCATTATTTTAAATAAGAAATATTCTTTGCAACTTTTCCCTTTACTGATTTTCCCTCGTATAACAGCATAAGGGCCAGATTCTTAGATGCCTCATGCTCCACAATGCCTTGCTGCACAAGTTATCCCATTGACTTTAATGGGACTCCTAAAGGAGAAAGGAACTACTCATTGTGACTTGGGGCCTGAATGAAATATATCTGAATGTATTTTTTGGTTTTGATAGAAGTAATGGGCTAGACTGCGAACTACACCAAGATTGGAGACAGTGCAGTTCAGGGGGAAAGGTCTCAAGGGCTGGTCTACACCGCGGGAGGGAATCAATCTAAGTTACGCAACTTCAGCTACGTGAATAACGTAGCTGAAGTCAGTGTGCTTAGATCTACTTACCACAGTGTCTTCATTGTGGTAATTTGACGGCTGATGTTTCCCCATCAACTCCACCTACTCGTCTCGCTCCGGTGGAGTACCAGAGTCGACGGGAGAGCGCTCGGCGATCAATTTATTGCGTCTAGACTAGACACAATAAATTGACCCCCGCTGGATCGATCGTTGCCCGTTGATCCAGCGCATAATGTAGACATGCCCTAATAAGTCTAGGCCAATCAAGCACTGAAACAGCCAGCCAAAGGGACGGTTGGGCCATCCCACATCCCTTCTTACATATCAGTTAAGCAGAGGGGGAGAGTGGGTGGCATAGAACCAGCTACGCACGCAGGGCTGAGTACGTTTACATTTAGCCTAGTCTCAATCCCATATTAGTGGAAGATAGTGACAAACTGGGGCGAGTTCAGAAGAGAGGAAGAAAAATGATTATGGAGTGATGGGCTAAGTTATGAGGAAAGATTAAACCATGTGTAGCTTGGATATTTAGTGTGGTCTATGAGAGGTACAAGTCGGGCTAATGGAATGTAATTAAGAAAGCTCTACACTCATCCAAAATTTTGTCTATCAGACTGTGGAGTAGTCTCCTCAGGATAGTTGTGCTACCGCTATCATGCAGGACTTTGAAAACGAGCACTGAGAAATGCAGAGTGACTTTTTCCTTCTTGTACTTCTGTGGGACTATGCTTTCTTGCTGGAGAGATCTTGCAAATTGGAAATTGAAAATTGAAATTGAAAATTGAAAATTGAAAATAAGTTGAGGGCATCTGATGGTTAATTACTGAAACAGGAAGCATTGCTAAATGAAACTAAGCCCAAAATGTGCCCTCCTAATGTTCTTTTTTCAACCTTAAGATGACATTAGTGGCAGAATGATGCATTTTCTTAGCATCTAAGTTTTTGTAAGTTTTATGCTTCTAAACTTTGTCTTTTATCATCCTAGTTCTTTGCTTTATGTCTCTTTGAACTATATTTGTCAAATATCTGCACTGACATCTTGTGTAAAGTAATCTGGGCTGTTGGTGATAGCTGTGTCAGATTGTCTTCTTGTAAGTTTTATGGATGGATGAATTGCAAAGCAAGGCTGAGTAGTTCTAGTGTCTATTCTATGTTTGAGAGGACACTTCAGTCTGATAATGGGTATCTCCAGTGCTACAGATTTATTTATTGTAGGTCATTCCAACTTTTGTCATTGGTTTGTCAGTGACAGGCAGAGTTCTGGGGACCTGGGTTCTATTACCAGCTCAGTCGCTGGCTTGAGGTCATGTCACCAGTCTGTGCCTCAGTTTCCTCATCTGTAAATTGGGACAAAGACTCTTACCTCCTTTGTAAAGTGCTTTGAGATCCATTTATGAAATGTGCCCTATATAATTATCATATTAGCATTTTCCTCGTGCAACATCAGCTGTAATCTATAAATGTTTACGCCAGGCTCCACTTGTATGGCTCCAAACCCTGGCAGTTTTGCATTATACCATTTCCTGAAGGCCAGAATATTTGGGCTCTGTTAGACCAGAGTACTGAGTTGATTCAAGAGACAAGGCCTCTCCACAGAAAACAATCCTGCCCATGGTCTACAGAGACACACAGGAAATGTTAGGATTGGCTGTAGAGAAGATACAAACGGTTGTTATGGCTTATAGAGAGAAGGACTCAAATCTTGTAGGTCTCTATAGATCCATCTTAGTTATCATAAATCAGTGGGCCCTTACTGTCCACAGTGTTAAACCTGGGTGGGGGCAAGAGAGAGGGGATTACGTTTGACACCGAATATACGATAGAGCATAATGGCTCTTTCAGCTTTGTCCATTGAACAGCACGGAAGAAGGTAAAATTAAGAGCAAAAGTGAAGAGAATGATTAATTTATTTTCCAAAAAGGGAAAATCTTTATCTCAATAAATTCTCCAGTACTTTCCTGATGTCACTCTTCCATGTAAACAGTCACTGTCATTGTTATAAGGATGTGGTTGTAAATGGCAGAAGAGATTGTTCCTCTGGCCACAAAGGGAGTGCCCGGGTGGTATTGACCGATCAGTCCTGATTGAAAACTTTGAATGGAGGGAGGGATAGCTCACTGGTTTGAGCATTGGCCTGCTAAACCCAGGGTTGTGAGTTCAATCCTTGAGGGGGCCATTTAGGGATCTGGGGCAAAAATCAGTACTTGGTCCTGCTAGTGAAGGCAAGGGGTTGAACTCCAATGACCTTTCAAGGTCTCTTCCAGTTCTAGGTGATAAGTATATCTCCTATTATTATAAAAAAAATTCTATTCCATAGGAAATTTCTGATATTTCAAAATATTCTTTCATCCCGATTTCGAACAAAAAGTTGAAATTTCAGAATTTTCTGTGAAATGAAAAAAAAAATTTTTGGTAAACATCAAAAAGACCTTATTGAAGAGCTGCATTTCATAAGGTTGCACTGCTTGGTTTTGGCTTTGTCTTATCTAATAGTATAGTATATTGGTTATAGTATATCGATGAAGAAACAATAGAGTTGAAACAAAGCACTTTGATCATTTTTTGTCAAAAATTTGGACAATGTCAATATGTTCCAGTGAAATTTTTTGATTTCATCAAATCAGCATTTTCCAATGGAAAGCTGTTCCCGTTGGGAAGTTTTCAGCCAGCTCTTGTCCCTTTTAAGATATAGCACGTACTAAGCAAAAGTTTGAGAACTCCCATCTTATGCACATTGGTGCCTTTAATATCCATCATACCAAAAAAAAAAAATGGCACTTAGCTGTGTCGTGTACATCCCTGGCTTCCCAATGGCCATTAACACTGGACATGAACATTATGTTGTGCACTCTAGAGGCTAGAACAGGGGTTCTCAAACTGGAGGGGTTGGAGCCCTTGGGGTCACGAGGTGATTACATGGGGGTCACGAGCTGTCAGCCTCCACCCCAAGCCCCGCTTTGCCTCCAGCATTTATAATGGTGTTAAATATATTAAAACGTGTTTTTAATGTATTAGGGGGGGTCGCACTCAGAGGCTTGCTATGTGAAAGGGGTCACCAATAAAACAGTTTGAGAACCACTGGGCTAGAACAATTCTCAAATGAGTTAGCCAAAGCCCTGGCCTACCAGATCAAATCAAGTCACCTGCTGACTTTATAAATATAAAAGTTTTGTTTAGTTTGCATTGGGTAACTAGGGTCTCCTAAATAACAGTGAAGTCCATCTAGTATAATTACTCTTACAAACCATGTACAGTATTTGGCGCGTTGTGCCAAAACAGAAGATACAATTATCCTCTGCAAGCTATTTAGAGACTGGTTATTACTCTCTGTAAATTCACTGCATAATTCCCTTATTGAAGAGTTATGATTATAGCCTCAAATGAATTTTAGGTGGCAATTGTAGACTGGCAGTAGAAGGAGTGAATAGGTAAAGTATGATATTAGTTAATGAACTGAAAATTAGGTAGAGTTAATTTTATAATGGCAATAAAGAGAAGCTGCTCAGTTGTACATGGAATTGCACACTGAATTAGTGCAATTAAAGCTTGGAAGGATCATAACCGGTCTGTCTTTTTCTGCTTATTCTAGATTTGATCTACAAAATAGAGCTTGCCGGAGGATTGGGAGCTATCCTTCTCCTGCTTATTTTGCTTGTAACGATCTATAAATGCTACAACATAGAGTTAATGCTATTCTATAGACAGAATTTTGGAGGTGATGAATCTATGGATGGTAAGTAGTCTCTCAGAGAAACTGACTATAAGCCCGAAAGAGATATCATGGGCCCAGTGCTGAGGGACCTGAATTTTAACTGAAGCCAAAAGGTGCCTAAAGTCAATTGAAATTGAAGGTATTTAGCACCTTGAAGGATAAGGCCCAAAAATCCTATTCCAAAATCCACTGAAATTAATTGGATTGCTATTGACTTCAATGAGCTGGCAATAAAGGAATTGTTCTGAAACCTCTTTTATAATCCTTTTATTGAGGACAAAGTGTGAATGGATTCCTCAGAAGAATTCAGTCAGGTGAAAATCAGTTCTGACCCTTCCTCGGATTTCTTAAATTCCATTCACGTTTCCCAGCATCACCCCCAATAAGAACAGCCACCAGTAAGGTGCAGATTACAGATATTTCTTGCTGGACAATTTCACTATATTTGCTGATTTAAAAGAATCAGCAAAAGACCGCAGTAATTATGTCTGTTAATTAATACGTCGATGCTATTTCTCCCCACTCCCCGCCCCCCCCAATCAAACACTAGTTGGGAGCAGGAAAATAATTTAATGCAGATATGTGGACTATTTCAGAGGACTCACTGGACTGGCAGTTTGGTGTAAAGCAGATAATTTTTAAATGCTTTCTCCCTTCATATCTGTAGTAGGTGCTTAACTTGTCTGCAGTGAGACTACTCGTGCTTAATAAGCATGTACTTAAGTGCTTTGCTAGCTCAGGACTTTAATTGGTAGACACATGAGGTTTGATTCACCACTGCCTTATTAGCTTCAAAATCAAAGTTTTGAGATACTGTAAAAGGAAGCAGCCCAGATGTGACTCAGGTTCATATAATTTGTTCCATGTTAGTGTACTCTGTGTCTGCCAAAGAGCTAGAGTGGCATTTTCAAATGCTTCTAGGCCACTTGGGAGCATAAATCCAGTGAATGTCAATGCACCTGAATCACTTAGGCACTATTGAAAATCCCAGACCTAAAAAAACCCTATGTTTTGGAAAAGAAGAGAGGAAGGTTTTTTCCTCTTATGCAAAAATAACCGGTTCCCCCGAACTATTGCTTAGGCACCAAGCTGTGTCAGTGTCCAGATAATAATCCTTTCTATTAAACACTGTATGGATATGTTAAGGGAAATCCTGGCCTTTCTCAATTTTGCCATTGGCTTCAATGGAGCTAGAATTTCATCTGCTGGCTTCAAGAATGTGTATGCTACTTATGAGGCAGAGGAAAATAATTTCCCTCTTACTCTGTCTGCATTAGCAGAACTGAGAAACTGTTTAAATATCATGACACAAAACAAATCTCTTCCAAATGGTCAGTATTCAGACTAACAAGTCAGCAGCTAGGTTCTTAGGTGGTGTAAATTGGTGTAACTCTTTTGACTTTATTTCACACCAGCTATTACTTTGATGCTTCACGCCAGCTGGGTCTGTAGCTCAGAGTGCCAACCTCAACTCTGAATTGCCTGGGTTCTGTTGATTGGTGTCGTCAGCATCAAGTTATTGCTATTTTTAATGTGATTTTTTTTCTTGTTTGCTTCGTTTTCATTTAAAAAACAACCCTGGTTCCTGGAGGTTTAGAGAATGTCCTTTGAGCACACAGGTCATTTTGTGCACCTGTTAAATTCATAGGCACTGACTCTGTTCGGCAGTGGGTGGGAGGTGCTGGGGAGAGGGGAGGAGTGGGGCAGGAATAGGCAGAGCGAGGGCAGGGCATGCTTGAGGGAGTGGGTGGAGTGGGGGCAGGAGAAGGTGGGAAGGGGACAGAGCCTTGGAGAAGGAGGCAAGGAGGGGGCGGGAAGAGGCAGCATGAGGGTAAGGCCTTGGGGAAGGGACTGAGTGGGAGCCAGGCCTCGTTCTGAACGGCGGTGGAGCACCCACGGGGAAAGCGGAAAGTCGGCGCCTGTGGTTAAATTTGAAAAACACAGTTGTATTTCGAATGGATGTTTCAGTTTGTTTAGAGCTATTACAGCCTAGTGTCTTATCCACAGAGGCACAGAGCCTTAGTGAAATCACAGGTTCTGTACTGATATTCCTTCTGCCTATGCAGAGTGCGTTAAGAATGAGGACAGGCATAAAGGTACTCCTGTATAGATCCAGTTACAGGATTGGGTCCTAAAACTATTTCTCATTTATTTTAAATGGAGGTGCTGAAGCCAGGTGGATTTGTTTTATTCTACAGTTAAAAAATATCTTGTGTAAGTTTTCTTGGATAAATTCACATCCTGTACAGTGTGCAGCTATATTTTTAAAGAAAATGTTAAGGATTAAAAGGTCCTATTCAGAGGCCTTTTTACAAAAAAAAAGTTAAAGTGGAGATTTTGTCTAATTCATCTGACTCCAGGAGCCAGAACTTTAAGGAAGACACCAAATATCACAAGGCTGACAATAAGATCATAAGAGTTGACAACACTGAAGTGCACAGTTGGATTCATAAGTGAGCATTTAATTTGCGTTTGCAAATCAGATACAAAACACATGCCTAGCTTTTTAGAAAGCCAGACCCAGGAAGTCCACACATGTTGAATACACACAGACACTTGTGTTTCACAGACAAAATATTTTTTTCTCAATAGCAAGTTAGATTTAAAACAATGTTCAGACATTTGTTAACCTCGACTATTAACCTGCTCTGCATCGTAGCTTGATTGTTTTGATTTCACTCTACTTTAGAGCCAATGTCAGTGCCATCCCTGAGGTTGGCTTTACTACCTTGTCAAGGGCCTGAACTGTTAGCGGTGACATCTGCCTCCCTGCTCACCCATTGGCTGTCCTCTGAACACCTTCTGGCAGGTTCCATTGTTGCCTAGTGCGTCAGATTTTGGAACAGCCTCCAGACTTGTCTGGTTTTAACCTTTTTGCTGCTGGTCTTCCTGACTCAGCAGTGCTGCCATCCTTGCCATTCTAGTAGTTTGCTGATATTGATGAAATGTTAGGATACCAGTTAAACTAGATGCCATGCTGCTCTGGTGATTAGAGGCAGATCTGTTTCTGTTAACTGAGCCATTGGAGGTAATCACGCAAGACCTAGCTCATCATATCAAAATTTACCAGACTGTCTTAGAACCAATAGTTCACTTGAGCACCCTGTTTTCAGCATGAAATCAATTCCACAGCTAAGTAAATAAATGCCCACAGCTTGTCTGCTTTTGCTCATGAGCCACAGTGGACTAGATTTATCTAAGGAATATTAGGGAAATAGCCACCATGTACAGAGCAGCAATTAATAAATCACATTCTCATCAACTATTTATCTTCCTTTAATACAAAATATTGATGAACATTGACTCTGCTGTAAAGATCTTTTCCAGTTCTTTGCAGAAAATTGGTGCTTAATAATCCCACGTTCACATACTTCTCTTTTCACTACATTAATTATTTGATTTTTCATTTTCTGTAAGAAATGACAGCTTGTAGCCATCACTAGAGACCTTTCTGTTAAAACTTGACTCTTTCACATATGTATTTTTCCCACTATTTCTGAAATAGCTGTAGGGCTATAATAAAGGTGACGGCCATTAACTAAGACAGCATTACAAACTCCAAACATTAAAAATGATGAATCAGGCCCAAGAAAACCCTGAAATTAGCTTAAAAATCATTAGATTTTTTTAAAAATTAATTGAGTTTCTTTATATTTGCCTTTTGGGTTTTGTACTTACTCAAGTTGTGTTTTCAGGCTTATTTCCACAAACACAAAGGCTAGGAACTTTTTTCTTTTAAATGCAAGCTCAGATGTTCCCCTAATCACATGAATCCAGGAACTGGAACTTAAAGAAAAAATCCAGTTATCATGAGACTCGCAATAACATTGCAAGAGTTGGCTCCACTGCTAAGATGCTGTAATACAGTGTGGGTGAGATTGTCCCCGCCTTGTTCTTGTGTGGGTGTGTAGGCTGGGTGGGGGTAAGTGGCACAAACAACCTTACCCTCTGTTGTGCCTCTTCTGCCAACTCAAGGGCCAGGTCAATTATACTGCTTCTTTAAAGTGCCATCGAGGGTGCAAGCCATCTCTCCACATTAACCAGCAGAGATGGCCAGCAGCTAAGGGAGGAGCTCAAGTGAGTCAGGCAGTGAACTCTGTGAAAGGCTGGGTTTGATTAAGGCACAATAACCCCTGGAGTTTCCCTGGGGATGGTGCAGCTCTGCACTTCTTCCCTCCTCCCCCCATTCCCCGCCCAACAAACACCTGTACCAATCAGGCACAGTCTGGTCCTTTATTATGTATAAAGGACAAAGAAGCCCAAGCTGCAACGTTTGGACTTTCCCAAAGCCTGTTCGGGTGTGGGACAGTCTCCAATGCACCTGTTTACCTTTTGCTGAACCATAGAAAGCCATAATTTACCAGCTCAGCATGCAAAGGGAAAAGAGGAAGTGACAGATGAGTGCCGTCTTCTTAAAACTTCTATAAAAAGAGTTGGATAAAATGAGGCTTATGAATACCCACTGATAAAGCCGTATGGAGTTGAAAGTTACGTATAAAACCAGGAATAATTCACAATCTCTATTATGCAATATGGAGCACTTGTGTTTCACCATTAAAAGTTTTTGGTATGATGCAGTGGTCTTTAAGCTTGATATTGAACAACCAGGAAGAAAATATTTTCACCAGTACTGCATTCCTTACATGTGCAAAATCCCACTGACCTCATGATAGGAATTATGACACACAAAGGTTTCAGAGCTAGGCCACAAGACAGTTTGCCTCTGCCTAGTACATTTACAAACAGATGACTGTGAATAGGCTTTTGTTTTTCTACAGACAACAAGGAATACGACGCCTATCTCTCTTACACCAAAGTGGATCCAGATGCATTAGACTGTGATGATAATGAAGAGGAACAGTTTGCACTTGAAATACTGCCAGATGTTCTGGAAAAACATTATGGATACAAACTCTTCATTCCAGATAGGGACCTGATCCCTAGCGGGAGTAAGTACTTCTGAACTTTGGGTTTAATCCTGTCTGACGCTCTTGGGAAGACATGTTAAATATTGAACAGAGATAGTTACAGTTCATTCTCTTTGCAAGCCTGCTTTCAGAAGCTCAAGAGTTTCCTAAATACACGAAGGTGTGACCTCCGGCTTAGGGTCTGATCCTGCACCAGTGAAGTCCATGGGAATTTTGCCTTTCACATCAATGGAAGCAGGATCGGAGCCTTACAAAGGGGGATTCTGCAGAATTGTAAGCCATAGTAAAAAGGCTCAGTGTCAGACAAAGGTAATTGCCAAAGGCTGCTAGGAAGGGTGATCGGTACACAGTGAATTTCTAGTGTATCATTTAAAATGGGATTCTCTCAATAATTATTATTCAGGCAAATACTTATTTGTCCACAGCAACCTTACCAGTACAGCAATTCCTGCTGTCTTCTACTTTTTTCTGATTTTACAGTGAGCAAATATTATACTTCTGTTTCCAAGTTAACAACATCAGCTGAGCTTTTTTTAAACTAGAGTTTTGCCCAAGCACTGCATTGATAATTTGTACTGTGTAAATAATACCAATTTTCCAAAGGGATGTGCACTGTTCAGTTATCTGATTCTGTTGCCCGTTTCTAGTTAGTGAAACTCAGTTGTCCATTTCAGCTCAATTTCACTGCAGTGGCCCAGTATTCTGCTGCATGTGTTGATGTCTGTAACCACAATGACACATCTGTAGCTGTTTGGTTTTTTTCCTAATTTGTTGTGGGACAAGTAAAAATTGACATTGTAATATGCATAATATTCATGGATTCGGCATGCACGGTTTGTTTGCATTTATACCATGTGTTTTTCCCAAATAGTTGAGATGCTCCTGTGAGAAATATGCTTTTGAATATTAATTTAGTTTGCAATGTCTGTATTCAGTTAGCTTCCACTAAGATGCGTTAGAAAAGGGAAATATTTACCTCTGTGTATGTGTTAATGTAAAAGAAATATAAACATAAAACCCAACTATGTCTGCTTCTAAGTAGATGTACAGAAAGCCCTGCCCTATACTGAGGCAGTTATAATCGGCTGCTTTAGCAACTTGCCTGCAAAGGAACCTGATAATGGTTCCCCAGTACCACCAACCTCCACTGCACACTCCAAAAATTTGGGCATCTTATCCCTTAAGTATATGGATGAATTGGAAGCAGGGCCACAGCTTTGCCCCCCGCCTCGCCTCAGTCACTGGCTAGTCAAAATGCACTTTGCCTCTTTGTTACACATGGAGCAAATGCTTCCCCGGCGTTTCTGAAGGCCTTATAGCAGTTCCTGCATTTGCAGCCTGTAAGCGATGGCTACTTACCCTGTCCCCACTGCAGTGCTCCTTTACCTCTACAGGCCATCAGATAGGGTCTGACCTTACACCACTAAAGAGCATTGCAGAATTGGTCCCTGTCAGCATCAGCATATCATACCGCTTCTTAGCAGGAATTAGAAAAGTCAAAACATTCCCTTCTCTCCCCAAAAGAAACTGTTAAATGGAATTGAAAGGGTTAAATGCCTGGGCAGGACTCTGTTCTTTCCTGGCTCAGAGTGCAGACTGAGAAGCGTACTCCTTCCCATCTGAGAAATGGTTACGTTAATAGGTGAGATACTGTTGAGAGAAAACACAGATGTATTTACCATAAAAATCCCAGTGGGCTTGATCACTAGCAGGGATTATAGTAAGTAATTGTGGTTCAGATACAGTCCGTGCAGCAGGTTTTTGGTTTTTTTGTTTTTTTTCATGTAGTAATAGTACAAAGTGAATTAAAGAGAGAGTTTAAACGTATCCTTTTAAGGATAAACATACTGAAGGTGAAGATTTATCTGACATGAGTCTGTTTCTCTCAGCTGCTACAATAACTAGCATGCAATTTTATGTTTGGCTACCTGTCATTCAGACACTCAACAAATACTTGTCATCATTTTGGGTATTCATTTAACACCTCCTGGAATGCTCATTTTATGAACATTCACAGATTTAATATCTCTTTTCTCCTCTCCATCCTCTCTGCTTCACCATTATGAAAGGGCTTGATTCTTTCATATAGAACCTCGAGAATGCTTAATCAAACTTAATGACGACAATGCAGAATAAAATATGTACTTGAATTAGCATGATTTGTGTGCCTGAGATTTGTGAAAAAAAGGAACTGTATTTCTAGAGGAAAAATTGGACTTTTGTTATAAACTGTTCAGACACACAAATGTATGTATACCTGCATATATGTATGGAACATACCTACTTAGATGTTCTATTTAATATTGACTTTACATTACAAAGAGTTATCTACGGTAGATTAAAAACAGAATAGACTACATAGGCGCTCCAGAGAGGAAACACACAATTTATTTTTTAACGAATCTCTCAAAAGCAACAGTTCTATCGGACTATCTGGTTCATAGGTGCAGATTCCTTCAGGGGGAAAACCTGATTTATTTTTCTAGTGAAATGTTTTCATGTACTGTATTTTGTCATCTGATGACTCTCAGTATAATGCAGCACTTTCCCACCAGATGATCTGGGGTGTTTCTTCGTATAACTTTTCTTGTGCATTTAAGATGATAAGATTCGAATGCTATAGTCAGTCGTGTATCCTTTGGAAGGCTGGTTTTTACAGATAATCTCTGTGATGGTAAACTGCTGCCACAGGAGGGTGTCCATTTTTGCTCTGACTTCCCGGCATGAGCCAATGCATACAGTTGCTCTCTGGACTGGGAAGTATCCAAGTATAGATTTGTTAAATAGTGTTTGATGGTTTATTTTGTCTCAGGGCATTTTTGAACAAAGTGAAAAGCTTACCTCA
This sequence comes from Gopherus flavomarginatus, assembly GCF_025201925.1. Taxonomy (NCBI): domain Eukaryota; kingdom Metazoa; phylum Chordata; order Testudines; family Testudinidae; genus Gopherus; species Gopherus flavomarginatus. The sequence goes on along the minus strand of NC_066624.1, from coordinate 12,392,222 downwards.
GTAAAATCAAAGGGCAAGTTTGATTGTGGTTTAATTAAGTTGATTCTTAGCTTAGCCACTGGAAAAAATATATATAATAGTCTCTCTAGGTGGAGGTCTTTAAGAACAGAATGGACAAACACCTGTCAGGGATGGTCTAGGTACAGTTGTTCCTGCCTCAGCACAGAGGGATGGACTAGGTGACCTCTCGAGGTCCCTTCCAGCTCTACATTTCTATGATACTGTCTTTATATGCAGGATATAGAGCCAGATGGGCAAGCTACTCAGGGGGAGTGAATGGGCCATAACCTAACCTCAGATACCCAGCAGAGAATTCCGCTGTTGGAGAGGGAACTTCCTGCTGGTACGTTTGTGCCATATTCAAGCCCTGCACTTGAGCTCCCGCTCTTGAGTTGGGGGGGAGTGCTGGGGACAGGAAGGGCCATACGGGGGGAGCATGGGCAGCAGCTGTCATTGTCAAGTGGTTTCCAGCAGCACAGATCAAAAGGTGTCTTCCATTTTGGAAAATGGGAATCTGGCTTGCAGAGGCCAGATCAGACAAAGGCAGACTGCTGCTTACAGCAGGCTCTGCTTTCTGTGGTATGGGATGTGTGAATAAAAATAATATCATAGCAAAATACAAGTGATCTCTGCCTTCCTGAGAGAAACATGGGGAGAGAGGAGGTGTAATGGAATCTGCCTATGTTGGGATCCCAAAAAGCAAGAAGACCTATTTGTGAGTCTATTCCAATAAATTAACTGGTTGTCCCTAAACCTCTGATGTCCAGAAGCTGGAACTGGACAACAGGGGATGGGTCACTCAATAATTGCCCTGTTCTGTTCATTCCCTCTGAAGCATCTGGGCATAGTCAGGACCCCAGGCACGCCGGAATGCCAGGTGGCAGCAGAGCCCTGGCAGGGGGTGGCAGCCGGGATGCCAGGTGCAGAGGGATGCTGGGCAGCAGCAGAGCCCCAGGCATGGGGCCGGCAGCACAGAGGGACCCCACGAGCAGGGTGGCAGCCGGGACCCTGGGTGGAGTTTAACCATTAACAGCAACTGATAAGCACCAAGCTTATTGGTTAACCAGTTAAACTCTTACATCCCTATTCTGTGGACGGTTGTGATTTTCATGAAATGCCATTTTCTAATGGAAAAATATCCTGGTGGAAAATGTTCCACCAGCTGTAGCTGTTATATGGATGCAATAAAAGCATGAAATCCCAAAGTTCTTGCTCACTGTTTTTCTCAATCCTTACTTAGAATACAGTCATTGCCTGACAAATGGCTTAGTAACTGAACAAGAACCTCAGGGTTTGGACCTGAGTGTTTAGTGGGGTAAGTTCTATGACCTAGAAAACTTCTTGTAAATCTTGTTGCTGGGTAATCAACTTGCCCAGGGGGACTCCAAGTTCATCATAATTTGATGAAGCTGAAGAATAGCGGAGATGACACAGAAGAAGAACACAGCGGAGAAGAACCCTTCAGCCATTGCATTATTCAGAAATAGGGGATATTAAACATAGGTCACTATATATCGCAAAGAGGAGACCGATGTTACTGGAATTATATTTGTCACAGAAGAAGAAGAAATTCAACTTTCATTTCTAGGGTCCCAGATTGGTTACAGTTTCTGTGAACCTGGACTGGAACATACTTCAATCCCTTTCTCTCCCACCCCTACCGAAACTATGGAAAAGCCTTGATCTGTATCTGATCTTCATAACCCTGGTCTTACCTCTGTGACAGGTTGGATTGGAGCCTTGAATACTGACACCCTCAAATGCTGGGGTAGTTCACATCCAAATCTAGAGTGTAGATCCAAACTTCACAGCTCAGGCCCCGCCCAAAGTGCAGTGCAAATTAATTTGTTGGTCCAGTTCGTAGTAGATATGTGTCCACATCAGTCTGTGTAATTACACTATAGTATATAGTTACCACACAATTTGACAGAATTTGACACAAATTGAATACGAGATCAAGGGCTATAGTAACACGCCAACCCAACTCACACTTATCCTCCTAACCGTTGAATAAAATTCCTCGAGATGCCAAAACCAGGATGAGTGGGTGCCATTTCATCCCGAATACTGCTATGAAGCACGTTGGTAGCTAGCGGGCCCAGACTGTAGAGAGTGGATAGTTTTCGGGCTTAGGCACTGAACTTGGACACTGAACTATAGCTGGCTCTGCCAATCCTCCTTTGTGTCTTTAAGTAAATGATTTAATCTGACTGCTCCATCTCTACTATTTAGCCCAAGTGAAGGGCGAGAAGATGTCTCTGCTCTCGCCCTCCCCTTCCACCTGTAGATGTTATTATCCGGTTAATTTCCAGGTCCTTTTTCCAGGGGCTTTGCTTGACCACTGCAAATGAGGGGAGGGAGTTGGCAGGCCCCATGCTTTCCCCATATTCTTGCCCAGGCCTAACACACAGGCTAGCCATACAAGTTTTCTGAAGATAACTATTAGGAATTGGGCTTCCAAAAACCAAATGATCTGGGGGCCTAGGCCTCCTTGATGTAAATCTGGCCATGTACCAGGGAGGATGTTTGCTTTTTATTCACTTTATTTACAGGTAGGGTGACAAAAGGGAACCAGGTCTTTGAAACCAACTCAGCTGAACAATATCCAACTGAGAACTACAGGCTAAGAAGGAAGGTCTAATCTAATGGGAGATTTCCCCTCCGGCTTGTACTGTTTCATCTTATTTTTGTTCTAGCACCTATTAGCAAAGGCGATTTTATAAAATGGAACTAATAAATACACTCATTGCGATATGTGCTGCATAAGGTAGTAGATGGCTTTGGTATTTGAACTTTCCTATTTCCTTTAGTGTCTGATGTGAGATCCTAAAAAAAAATCTTTATGTAATAATGCTACGTTCAGAGTACATAATACATACATTATAGTGCTACTGCATTTACCTTCCATTGTGTTTCTCTTTACGTCTTTGCTTCTCTGTGTCAGCTTCCAGTCAAGTCTGACTCACAAATGCCAAATGGGAAATTACACAACTTGCACAGTCAGACTTGGTGCTCCCACTGCCCTTTTCAGTGTTGTTGCATGCTCTTTTCTTTTGCTACAAAGGGGAGTCCTGATTCTGCAAACCAAAGGTTAATGTGTTTTCTCATCATCATCTTTAACCAGCTTATACCCCCACTAAAAGAAAAACTGCTGTGCCTCTTGAATTTTGTAGGGTTTTGGTTCTTTGTTCACTTTCTCATCCTCTTCTACAGTACGGTACCCACCAGCCAAAACAGGAGACAAAATGGACCACATGTTGCCTGAATCAAACTTATAAGTAAAACGTAAAAGATGCCTTTTGCCTATTTTGATCAATGTTAAACATTTCTCCTTCTGTTTTAGGCTTGGTTTGGTTGGGGTTTCTGTTGTTGTTTTTTAGTTTGTTTGTTTTTTTGTCAGTGGCCATGCTACTTCGCTGCCCTTTGAGAATCTTTATGGTTACAAAATGCTGCTGATCAAAAGCAGATTATCTTGATCGAGACAGGAAGCAGACTTTGAACCTCACAACTTCCACTCCCGGTCCCTCTCATTTCTGGCCAGATCCTCAACTGGTGCAAATCAGCATTGAGCTGTTGAAATAAATGCAGCTGCGCTCATTCCTACCAGCTGAAGATTAGCGATGCCACTCCAAGAAATACAATTGCACTCGAGTACGTCTATGTTGCTTATGAAATTTGCAGAACTTTGTGATTATTTTTTGTTTTCCAGCTGGTGGTAAAATTGGCAGAGGAGAATTCCCCTACTTAAGTTTCACATCTGAAATGTTTTCTCAGCGCTCTGTTTCACAGATGGCATAAAAGCGACAGCAGAATATTCTGCGCCTGTTGCAAAAGAATCCCAGCCTGCCTGTTTCACCACAAGCAGGGACTTTACAGAGAAGGCAACAATGTTGGCTTTGTTTTAGTGCAAGTTTTCCAAATCACAAGGCAATGTTCCCCTGTAAAAATAAATGTTGTGGAGAGATCTTGTGTTAGGCCCCAGCCTCTGTCTACCACCACAAGGGAACTGGATTCTGGACATTACTTGACAGCAGAAAATTCTCCTGGAAGAAGAGACCTTCCTGCTGGTGTGACGCCAGTACAGCCAGCTCCTGTACCAGCCACCTAGCCTAGCCCCACATGCTGTGTTCATGGGTGGGGCTGTGCTGATCCTCCACTGGTATAAAGCCCCTTAGGACCATAACCACGTGACATAAGTTAGTGCAGCTCCAAGACTCCCTGAACTCATGCGGAAATCTGGCTGGTACAGACTCAGGGAGTCACAGGCTGGAACTTGGCATACTGCTGTGAAGATATTGGAATGATTGTGTATTTATGGGTCGAGCAATTTCAAAACCTGCTTTCCTTTCCTTTGGGATGCATAGAAGGGTGCGTCTAGTTGTGTGCAAGCCACTATTCTCAACTCCATCCTCACTGCCCCTAAGGATCCCTTGTTCACTGGTCAGGTCTATCTGTGACCCAGCTGCAAACTTGAGGTTTGAGAAAGGACTCTGAAGGTAACCTTGTAAGGGCTAATTCTGGTCACCTGTAGAAAGAGCTCTAAATGTCCACCAATTAAACTGCACACAGCAAAATAGAGGAGAAACACAGATGGGTGAAGAGCTCATATGGGGAAGCCAGGGTGTCTTTTTTCCCCCAGAGCGTCTCTTCAGCTATAGAGGATATAAGAGCTAAGTCTGGTGAGTTTTCAATTGAATTGATACAATATTAGCTTTATTGTTGCAATTAAAAATATCGCCACAATTTCTTTAAAAAGATAAGTGCAATGGATTGATTTTTTCAAAAATTGTGTGTGTGTTGTAACAGACATGCATAGTACCTGCGTAGCTATGCATAGTATTAAACTGAATATGTGAGACTTTCTGAAGTGACTGGACAATATTGTGTCCTATGCACTTGTACACACCCGTAGTCTGAATTTCTTGAAGGAGGAATGAAAATGTATCAGGAAAGATGCATGATGGTTTGTTGTTTTACTGTATCTTGCAGATCCAACCTCTAATGATGAAGCTTCCCACCTAACTTCTTTCTTTTTGGGAGCAGAAAGAAAGGAAGAAAATGAAGAGTCTGAGCTGTTGATACATTGGGATAATCTCTTTCCATTGTATTGAACATTTCTACCTTGCCTTCAGTTTTGTTTCACCAGTTCTGCTGATAGCTTTCCTACTGCTGCTGATCTTTCCCCCCGATTTTAATGCTGAATTTTCACTTCAATAAGTAAACATTTTAGAGAGAGCAATGTTTTTTCCTTAGAAAATATCAATTTAAGAAAAAAAATCAAAGAACTGTATATGCTGCATGAAAAAATGATCATAACACTTTAACTAAAAAGATTGTTGCATAAACATTTGTACTGTATGTGTATGTCTTGAAATGTTTGTTTGTCTGTAGGGTGTATAAAAATTTGCTTTTCTCATATGTGAAATAATTTTTTCTTGCTGCTAAGTGGTGAAATAAAACCCTGGTAAAGGCAGATTTTATGCTAAATATACCCTGAGTCTCCTGAAATGAAGATATTTCTGAATGTTTGTTGGCCTATTTTGTAGCTGTCTGTTTGGTGGGAAGTGGTGTCAATAAGCATGGTGCGGCATTTTGCCTGGGACTATAAAAATAAGTATTACAGTAAAAGATATTGTTCAGTGAAGTGTACTGTAATCATTCATCCTGCTAGAGGTCAGTATGTGTAAGACAGACCGTGCCCTGTGCTGACTAAAGGCCTGTTGTGTGCAGCTCCTGTGTCTAAGTCTTCATTTGTAACACATGCCTTCCCTCCTTTCTCAGACTGCGTGTTTTTGAGTAGCATAGCTGCGAAGGACAGTTTGTTTAATAAAAAATAAAGTGTTACCAGCAAAATGATATGCAACCAAAGCACGTTTTTTTTCTGTTCTCACTATCTTTATCACTGTTTATTATTTTTCTGGGCCTGATCCAACACCCACTAATAGTCTTTCCATAGCTTTGAATGGTTTGGGGTCAGGACCTCTGTAAATAGATGTAAAGAGGTCCATGTCAGATTACTTTCATTGGCCTCTCTCCCCCATTCTCCTTTGTTGGGCACATCAAACACACAAACTAAGATTCAACCCCCAGAATGAATTCCGGGCTGATAAATTGACCTTGTGAAACAGGAAGATGGTGTACAGCATCTCTGCTCACACCAACACCTTGCAAATGCTAGCATGAATAAATACTGTAGAATATACATTTTCCTTGTCAGTGGTACCTCAGAAAATAAACACCTCTGAGTAATTCTACATTTCCTTATGTTTTCCATTTGTTTGGTTTTTTTCCCCCCATCATCTAATGAAGATTCTGTTAATTATCTTATGTATGTAGAAGCATAGATTTGCAATACTAAAACAGATCATTGGACCTCCAAGATTGGTATCATTGGACCTCCAAGATTGTGATCAATGTGTGTAGAAAAAGGTAAAAGCTGCCCATGCTGTACCTTTCCAATAACATAATTTGTACATGTGGTGATGGAGGATTCCTTCCCGAGCACCGGTTAGCTACAATCCATACACCCTGAATCATCCTCGCATCCTTCCATTCTTTATACCTTGAAGCATAAGAACTGCTTACTGTACCTTAGCTTGCATCCCAAGAAATTTTAGTAATGGCCATAGCATGTGTTGTGAATTTTATGCTTTACACAAAAGTTACATTGATCTAGAGTGAAAAATTTTCTGTAAATGAAAAACAAATATTGTAATTTGTAAGTCACTGAAATGCAGCTGAACAGTGAGGAAGTTAAATCAATCTTAGCTATACTATGATGAATATGGGGAAACCATTAGGAGCTAGACTTTTTTTTCCTTTTCTAAATTTTACGTAAATAGAGAGATGATGTATATTAATGTCCAATCATATTTTTATTGTAAAGCGCCATTAAATGGTGGGGATCAGACCCTTAGTAAACCTGGGTATTTTAGTATACTTAATTGCAAGACTAATGTTTTAACACAATAGACTTCTTTATTTTATTCTCTCTCTCTTTCTATAATTTGTAGCATACATTGAAGATCTCACAAGGTGTGTTGAGCAAAGCAGAAGACTCATTATCGTGTTAACTCCAGACTATGTTCTCAGGAGAGGATGGAGTATTTTTGAGATGGAAAACAGACTCCATAACATGCTAGTCAGTGGAGAAATCAAAGTTATTTTGATTGAGTGTACTGACTTAAAAGGCAAAGTGAATTACCATGAAGTGGAATCTTTAAAGCACACCATCAAACTTCTCTCAGTGGTCAAGTGGAAAGGACCAAAAAGCAGCAAACTGAATTCTAAGTTTTGGAAGCACTTAGTCTATGAAATGCCAGCGAAGAAAAAAGAGGTTTTATCTCGGCGCCAAGTCCTGGACTCTGCAGAACAGGGACTTTTTGGAGACCTCCAAACTGTGCCGTCTCTTGCTATGACAGGCGCTTCTGCCACTTTTGTAGCATCTCAAGCAGATTTAGCCAATTACCATCAAACAGATTCCATGCAAATGAGACATTATTGCAGAGGATACGAATATGACATGTCAGCGGCAACCATGCCAATAGCTTCTATAAGTAATCACCACACCTATTGCAACATACCCTTGACACTACTAAATGGACAGCTACCTCTTAATAATACGATGAAGGACACCCACGAATTTCACAGGAACAACCCATTGCTACCTTTATCATCGCAGGAACTTAGCTTCACAAGTGATATTTGGTAGTGAAGATGAGAACTCTTTTGAGATGCTTTCTGAGTACCATGAAGACAGATTTTTAAAGAACATTAAATCAGTGCCACGGGGTGCCGAATCAGATTTGAGGCAGAGGCACATTTACTCAGTTTTGTACCTGAACTTTTTTGTTTACATTTCCAAATTATTGACAAAGGGGACCTTCTCTTGTAGTTCACTGTGTAGCTCATATCATTTAATGTACAGTTGTGTTGATTCTTTGAAGGGGGAAATATATCCTTTGATTTTAACATATATATTTTACAGTCTGGTGTGGATGGAAGTTCAATACTGTATATGATCTCCGACACCCATCTTTACGTAATAGGATTTCAACTATTTACACAGAATTTTGAAAAAAGAAAATATAAACTTTAGTACAGATTGCAAATTCTAAACTTAACATGCTATAAAAGAAAATACGTCTCAAAAGAAAACCCTAGGCAGCACTTCCCATAAGGTTGTCACAAGTATACTTTAGAAGATGCTGGTTGATACAACAATGTGGCTGAAGAGTTACTAGCTTTATCAATAAAGTGCACAGTAACTGCCGAATAAATCAGCTGCTCACATCAGCATCCATTCATTTTGTTATTGAGGCATAATTTATTCCTAGTCAATGGTTAGCTGCGTGTTTTTATTAACAGATTATTAGCATACTGTCAGATGTTTAGGATGATTTCAAACAACTTTTCTGTGGTTTATTAGATTTCACAAATGTCACAGTTTTAAATGCCATTTTTTAAACACTTCAAGTACAAACTTCATTGTCTGTTAACAAAATCATGATTTCTTGACTCCCCTGATGTGTTGTAAGATTTGTACTAATGGCCATGTAATTTTACATATTTTTTTCCAAAACTGAAACAGTTGCAATTTAAAATGTACATGTTACTGAGAATATTAGCAATAGAAAATTAATACAGCAATATTCAGAGATTAAGAGCTAAATTATTCAGGATTACTACTAATATGACTTCAATTGCAGTGATAATCATCTGAAATGCTGTTATGAAAGAGAGAATATGCTGTCTCTATATCTACCTGTCAATTTATAGCACAAGTATTTCTTTTCTCAGTGCTTCTAGCGATATATTGTGTAGATTGGGTTGCCTAAGCAGCTCTTAAGGTCAGTTCATGCATCTCTTACTCATGTGAGTAGTTTATGTGTCCCATGAAAATAATGCTACTTATCCTCTTGGGAAGCATTCTGAGCTCTCGGGATGACAATCATTCTCCAAGTCCTAAGTATCATTAATTATTTAATCAAGGAGTCTCTTGGAAACCATTAAGATTTGTAAGGACTAATTACATGATTAAGGGTTATAGAATTGGGCCAATGGAGACAACAGCATTTGAAGAAAAAGTTCCAAATAACAGAGGCAGGAACCAATTCTGCAGTTCTTAGCAAGGCAAAATTCCCTTTGACTTTAGTGAGAGCACGCCCAACATGAGAATTTTGCCTCTGTAAGGGCTGCAGGATCAAATCTAGAAATACGTTGATGGAAGGCAGTGTTGCCCACATCTTAATATCTTTTTTAGTCTTACTGATTTTTGCATAAGTTAAAGTTTGCACTCTGCACATAGCTGCCTGTGGTTCAATCAGCAATCAAGGTATAGTAATTCTCACATTTTGTAAATGTTTTTTTAAATCATAAGTGCAGTAAAATTAAAATGAATACCAACTTAAGATCAAAAGAACTAAGTATTTGTCCAAAGGTCATAAGAATGAACTTAAATGTGCAATAATCCATAAAGTTCTGTATTTTTCCATTGCTTCTCTCACAATATTTATCAACTTTCTCTTGCACCCCGTCACACTAGTTACGAACTGTAATATTTTCATACTGTTCTCAATAATACAAGTTTATTTTGTTTTTCTAGACATACGTGCATTAAACATGGAAACCTAGAAATGATAGTAATTTATTACAAATGTGGAACTATAACTTACTCTTTTGTAAAGTCAAGTTCAACATATGTAGGTATTTAATATAAATATTTTTCTATTGAGAAAGAAGGTGATTTTTCTCCATTATAAATACATGTATTTAAAAAAAATGAAATTTACAACCTTTGCACTGTTTTATAAGTGTTACAGATTGTATTTACACTGGTTATGTTCTTTAATGAAAAGTGTAACTTAAAAAAAACTAAAACAAAATTGCATGAAGAGAGTTGCATATGTTTAAGTGAAAAGCTGTACTTTATTTTCATTTTCCCATTATTCTAAAATCTTTTTAATTCACATAGAATGTTCAGTGAGATTTTTAAACCTACTAGTTCTGTATTGAGCATGCAAACTCTGAAAACATCTGCAGGTCTAGCTGCTTCTTTTATTTACAACGATTAAATATGGGTATCAGTTTCAGTTGCTTGGCCACAATATGTATCTCAGAGCAGTAGATACCCAACAACGAAATGCGGCCACATCTGCATTGGGGTAACATGAAAAGAACAGTTTTTCTGTCATTTTTCAGAACACATTGTGTATCTATGTATCTATATATTTTAATCGTACATGACAAATCACATTTTGCTTTTTAATCTGAGATTTACAATTGTGTATCACATGCTGCTACAATATATACATAACTTGGAACCTGCCGTATCTCTGCTTTGAGTATGGGAAAGGGGAACAGATCTTGCAAGAGATACCACTTATTTCAATTCACATTACAAAGAAATTACATGGTGGATTTCTAGTTTTGCTTAAGTAGCAATTAAGCTTCTGGATAAATTTTATCAAAGGGTTTAATTTAGAGTTAAGTGGGACCTGAGTGGTGCATAGACTATGTGCTGGTCCACTGTTCCTGGGGTGAATTTAACCTAATGGGCCCTATCAAACTCCCATTAAAGTCAATGACTTTAATTAGTCTCTCTATTGAGTTCAGTGAGAAATGGATTGGGGCAAAGGGGCTTTTGTCCTAGTATGTTTCAGCATACCCAGGAGAACGTCATTACCTGAAATAAGGAATTGCATACACCATGTTTAGCTTGACTTTCTTTAGAAAAACAATATATTTGTTCTACTTGCTTAGAGGAAGAGATTTTGGCTGGCAGAAAATATTTAGCAATGCAAAATGGCTGTGAAGAGATGGGAAATTCAAAAGGAAGGAGGGGAATAGCAGCAATGAGTAACATGCAGGCTCCAGACTACAACGGGCTGTATGGATAAGCAAAGGTCTGAATGGTAACCACAAGGTTATTCTGGTTTGGGATGACAGTCATCTTTTTAAAATGGCATCTGTAGCATAGTAGTGTTTGAAAACTATTTTACATACATTTGTCCTAGTGTGTGAAACACCTTCAAAAAATCAAGTAGGAATGAAAAGACAATTTATAAAAATGAGATTCATAAAGCTGGAAATATAAATCTGTTCAGTCTTTCTACTGATTCTATTATAGTGAGGGAAATTCAGACAGAAGACCATTTAACTTGGACTGAAGTGCCAATTCTGAGTGAGTATTGACTGTTCTTGGAATGATTTGTGTAATTACAATGAATCATACTATGTGGGGGTGGGGTGTTATGCACCAGTGTTTCAGTAGTTAATAGCCATTTTGCTGAATGAGAAGGCTGTATAATTAAATGTTGTCATCCTCTGTCTATATAAGGCTTATCTAAAGTCCATTGAAACCATTAGAAGGATGCCCGTCAGGTTCAGTGTGCTTTGGATCAGACTCTAAAGATCCAGGTTTACTGGAATAATACAGAAAAGAAACATAAAGAAACAAAGAGGCTAATAACTATTTACTTATTTAAGCTGTCTACAATCAAACTTGGTTTTGTGTTTTGCTTTGTTTCAATTCAATGCTAACACAAACTGTGGTACTTCAGGGCTGTTTGGCCTTGGGAAAGGAATTTAGTGTACCCCTTTGTTATAAACAAGATAAGGACTTAAGGAACAAGTAAACAAGACACGAGAAGTCATTCTTCCGCTTTACTCTGCGCTGGTCAGGCCCCAGATGGAGTATTGTGTCCAGTTCTGGGCACCGCATTTCAAGAAAGATGTGGAGAAATTGGAGAGGGTCCAGAGAAGAGCAACAAGAATGATTAAAGGTCTTGAGAACATGACCTCTGAAGGAAGGCTGAAGGGATTGGGTTTGTTTATTTTGGAAAAGAGAAGACTGAGAGGGGACATGACAGCAGCTTTCAGGTATCTAAAAGGGTGTCATCAGGAGGAGGGAGAAAACTTGTTCACCTTAGCCTCCAATGATAGAACAAGAAGCAATGGGCTTAAACTGCAGCAAGGGAGATTTAGGTTGGACATTAGGAAAAAGTTCCTAACTGTCAGGGTAGTTAAACACTGGAATAGATTGCCTAGGGAAGTTGTGGAATCTCCATCTCTGGAGATATTTAAGAGTAGGTTAGATAAATGTCTATTAGGGATGGTCTAGACAGTATTTGGTCCTGCCATGAGGGCAGGGGACTGGACTCGATGACCTCTCGAGGTCCCTTCCAGTCCTGGAGTCTATGAGTCTATGAGTCTATGAAAAACAACAAATGCCTTTTAAAAATCACTACCTTGTGGTTTTAAAAATGCTTCTACTCTGCTCTCACCAGAGTTTCTCCTGGTTCAGCAGTCCATCCCCATTCAGCAAAATGCTTAAACACATGCTTAAGTTCCATTTACTTCAGTGGAACTTAAGCAGGTGCTTAAAATTAAGCACATACTTAAATGCGTTACTGAACTCACACTGGTCACTTTTCAAAAATGCCCTTTACCTGGTAATAGACCTTCTGAATAAAATCCAATAACTGAGCTTTATTATACCATAAGGCTGAACAACCCATAGAGATTTTTATTCTAGGCTTTTTCGTATTCTGGGATTCCTCTTCCTAATAGATGGTCTCTCTAGGCCCAATCCTCAGAAGTACTGGAGCTGAGGACCTCATCCGCTCACAGGATTAAGGCTTCAGGGACAGTATCCTAGCTGGGCTTTTAATTTTTCATCTTCTGAACTGATCTAAATACCTTGACAGACTCACCATTAACAGGTTCCATGCTCCAGGCTGTAAAGATAAGACGATCTTCAATGCATGCTAACCTGGGACTGAACTCTCTCCAGGAAGTCAGTAGCAGATTTGAGATCAGAGGTTTCTTCTTTGTTACAAGGTCAGTTTGGTAAGTTTTCCCAGCACACCGTCTGTGTGCAATTCCTCTGAAGCTATGCCATAGCTCACAGATGGACTATAGTTCCTCAGTACATGACAAGGGTCAAACCATTGGCCCTGTGGTATGCCAGTAAGGGGTGAGACAACCCCTTACTGCTGCATAACCCAACCTTGCATCAGACTACTCAATCCCAAGGCCATTTAAGTCTGATGTGCAGATGATCTGCACCTAATCCACAGGCCCCTGGCATGGAGTTGCTTGGTGTGGTGGACCAGGAATGTGATCTGTATGAGCTCTCTACCCCCCAAGTGGCCTTTTATGCATCTTCATCAGCTTTCAAACACCTGTGGGGACCATAGAGCTTACTGGAACCCTAAGGCGTAAGCACCATGCTATTCAACACAGGCACAAGGGGGGGCAAGACTGTATCAGGGTCCTTGTATTCTTGTAGTTCACATATGACATTTGCCTGTTCCTAGGAGAATTACGGGGGGGTTCTGACTGTAGTAGGGTAGGGCCAGGTCTTTCTTCAGTACAGGTGGCCCCATCTTTAGTTAGTATTGTGCAGATAGAAACATCTTGAAACTGGCAGATGGAAGCTCACTTTGTAGCCTGTTTAGTTTCCTCAGTTATTCAATTTAGCAGTAACCTTCCCACCTCTCCTTCCCTGATATGCCCCAGGGTTCCAGGTGCCATATACAGCAGCTAGGGCAGAGGTCTTACAAATGCCACTTGTGGGGAGGCAGCCACGCCTGCGCTCCAACATTCAAATTAAGTGATGAGGGAGCATAGGATTCTTTAAACCCATTGAGATTGCCAGCAGTATGGCCCTATTGCCAATACCATGTGATGGATGCAGATAGGATCAGGATTGGGCCTATCAATCTAGGGCGTTTATTCTGCACCTATTACCATGATATCTTGATGATCTTACAGCCCAATGCATGCCAAATTCCTGTTAGAAGTATAAGGGTAGAAGGGACCTCCTGGATCATCCACTCCAGTCACCACCTACCACAGGAAATCCCATCATATACCTCATTCATAAACTTATCAAGCTCTATTTTAAAAGTAGGTAGATTGTTTGCCCCCCATTACTCCCATTGGAAAGCTTTTTTGCCAGTATAAACTATGTCTCCGCTGGGAGAGCTGGCAGGCATAGTTCTACCAGAAAATCCTTTTCTCATATAGACAAGGCCTTAGACTCCTAAGCACCTAAATCTTTTCTGAAAATAGGAACTTAGGTTCAAAAGTCAGTTAGATGTTTTTGAAAATTTTACCTTTGGTCCTGTACTCTGACGGTCCTTTCTGGGAAAGGCTGGTATGTGCTTTATGCCATCAGAAGGAAAAATAGGTACTGAACATTATAAAATAATAATGAACATGTCTGTTTAATTGTGTAAATATTTGTCTGTTTATAAGTTTATGAAAAAAATGCACTAAATGTCCCCCCAAATAAACTTTTGGAAGCATTTAACATTTAAATATTCAGAAGTAGTCTTGTCCAAATACTTACCTATTTTTCTGCCCTGATTAGCATAGTTTATACGAAAAACCACAAGATTTAAAAAAAACCAAAGAGAAGTCCAGTTACACCTTAAAGACTAACAGATTTATTTGGGCATAAGTTTTTGTGGGTAAAAGACCCACTTCTTCGGATGCATGGAGTGAAAATGAAAAAATGAAAAGATTTTTTAATACTTTATGGGTTATAGAAAAAAATTAAATTAGAAAATGGGAAAGTAGCTGCCCACTCGTGTTCCGTAAAGACAGTGTTGGTTTAACTTTCCTTGCCATTGAAATGTATTTAACCTTACTCCCCTGAAGAACTGAGCTGACTTGCCTGTGGTGCTAAAATGAGGAAGTCTTTTTCAATAATTAGAACAAGATGACATATGATTTGATCATCTTAATGGTTAACACACTAACTACCCTACATGGAGAAAATGAAAATAGGGTTTAACAAGGACACTCTAAAGAGAAATATAGAAAATCTGTATAAAGTGGAAAGCAAAAGCTATTGAACCTTGCCAAAACGTTTGTCATATAAATGATAAAAGGGTAACCCTGCCAATAGAAGCAGAACACAAGCTGTCAGCATTTTCACTTCATTGCAATATAGCCGCACAGCTATAGACCAAGCGGGGAAACAAATACATACAAAATTCAGTTTTTCAAGATGAGCCAGATTGTTATGGCAGATATACTGTAAACTACTCCCCTAATTCATTTTGCACTAGTGCCAGATACCATGTAATTGGCTGTATTAGGTTGTAAGAGCTTTATTTTCTTCAGTACAAAGTCCAGACAAACGCTCTTCTATTGGATGAGTGTTATACGCTTCTTTAAGGCTTTAAAACGGTTTCTGTTGATGGAATATTGAGTGGTGTACAAGGCTGTCTGGTATTAGCGTTGGCCAAAATTTTCAAATATAGGTCCCTAAAGTTAGGCCCCGAAACAGGAGTAGATTGATATGCAGAAGTGCTCAATACCCATAGCTGTCACTAAATCCAATGGCACTAAGAGTATTCAAAACCAGTGGGACTGGGATTGAGTTCAGTGGAATGACTGATGTGTTTAAAGTTAAGTGTGTGCTCAAGTGCTTTGCTGGATAGGGGCCCAGAATGCTTAGCACCTTGTTGGATTGTGCTTCATGTGTATCGAGTGATTTGTACCAGTGGTTCTCAAACTAGGGCTGTCGCTTATTCAGGGAAAGCTCCTGGTGGGCCAGGTCGGTTTGTTTACCTGCCACATCTGCAGATTTGGCCGATCACGGCTCCCACTGGCCACGGTTCACTGCTCCAGGCCAATGGGGACTGCAGGAAGCGGCACAGGCTGAGGGACGTGCTGACCGCCCTTCCTACAGCCCCCATTGGCCTGGAGCGGCGAACCGTGGTCAGTGGGAGCCGCAATCGGCCAAACCTCTGGATGCAGCAGGTAAACCAACTGGCCCGGCCCGCCAGGGGCTTTCCATGAACAAGTGGTGGCTCTAGTTTGAGGACCACTGATTTGTACAACAATCTGTGCCCTGCTCTGAAGGAAGAGTATAGCAGAGCCGAGGTGAAGATGAAAATTCTCATGGGAGGAGTCCTGATGCATTTGATATCTGAACACAAATGATGTGGAATTCAGAACTTGGCACTAGGCTTTGTGATGTGGAGAGGTGACTCTCATACAAAAAACTGAAGGGGAGGTTGCTTTTTGCTATCAAACACAGTTGCATGAGAAATCCAGATCCTGATCCTGCAGAGACTTGATGTAAATTAGCCTTCTCAGAGGATATTCAATAAGAATCATATCTAATGAGATGTGAAAAAGTTAATGTACAATATACTATGACCGGTGTCTATGTGAATCAAATGTAACATCTGCCAGTAGCTACCAGGAAGCATAGAAAAATTAATCTCTCAACAGAAGGAATTAAAGAGAGAGACCCCTGTTTTCAAAAGCCGCTTTTTACATTGTGCATAGAGAATGCAGAGCTGTCCCACAAATACTACCACCATTTGAAACCTCCAAAGCCCTTTGAGAAGAAGACCTCAAAGCTCCTTGCAATCATGAAATAAACTTGAGACCACATCACTAGAGTAAGAAAATGTTGCCATCCTCAGTTTTCATAAATGGGAAACAGAGACACAGAGAGGTTGAGATCCTCCCACAAATCAGGAACAGAAGCAAGATCTCTCAACTGCCAGGCCTGGTCTATGCTAACGCTAAAGTTGAGCTAAGTTACGCTAGTTAAATTACAAAGTAACGTAATGTAACTTAAGTTGACATACCTCAGATCCACATACAGTGGTGTCCAGGCTACATTATGTCGACGGGAGACCCAATAAATTGATGCTGCTGCATCAATCGCAGAACGCTCATTTAGCCGTGCAGTGTAGACAAGGCCCAGTCTTGTTCACTAATTGCTAGCTAATCCTTCCTCGGTTACAATACTTACAAGCCCAAGTGACAGTCTGAGTGCACAAAAAGTGTAGATAGAGGTGACTACTTTGAAAGAGTGGGTCAAGATTCATTAGAAATCAATGAGATTTGGAGTTTGGCTGTTAATGGCTACAGTACTATTAAGAAAGAAATAACCAAAGATCAATAGATGATTAGTTCCATTTATTCAACCATTTGGATGGAGTGCAGATTCTGGATACACTGAGGGAGAAATTCACCCCTGTGCAGACGGAGTGGTGTATAGGCCTTGGGCTGGGGTGAATTTCACACTGTAACAAACAGAGCTGAAATCGAGGAAGAACTCAGCTCCAGCACTCACTGTCCTACTGTCTAACACTGGAGCAGAGCGTTAGAAAAGACATTTCTTACTATTTCACTGGATGAAGGAAAAAAACAGTGAATATTGAAGGAATTAAATATAATTAAATTTGGCCAAGAGAAAAAAAGCTCAGGGGAGAAAGAATAGATAATTAGTCCTGCCTGCCAATGCTCAATCCCATGTTCTGGTCCCTACTTACTACCTTCATTGTGCATTACACCACTTCGCCCACTTTGAGCATGGATATCACACAGAATAATCTGTTGCTTTACACTTAATCCAAAGGAATAGAAAATAACATGCTGCTTTCAGGTAGCCAATAAATTTAATTTCGTAGCCTGGGCATGGATTTGTAGCTGAGTTGTCTCTTGATCAAGCGTAAAGCTTTTGCGAGTCTGTGTGAATGACCACAGATTTTGTGTCCTTTGCCCTGTTTTTACTACAACTATCCCGTGGGATATCAGACCTATCTCTGAGAGCTAATCTTGGCACTTTCATTTGGGATCAGACACCACTGCTGAAAGAGGAATACACAGAGGTTTACTATAAGCTGTGGGACATACAGTGATTTGGTTTGTACTTTGGAGGGACATAACTTGATAAGAAGATGGGAGGCTAGATTGCTTGATTGCGGGAACAGATTCCTGGGGAAAGGAAGCGGGAGAACTCTGTATTGAAGGATGATTGAATCCTAGAAAATAGAAATGAATCCAAACTGAAATGAGGCAATTTAAGCCCCTAGGAAAATCTGAATCTGGGCCTCAATTTCATTGCTGGACCCCTATCTTCATATTAAGTAGACCCAACTCCTTGGCTACCAGCATGCCTACCCTATTGAAAAAACTCCAATCCAGATCAAAATGTTGGCCACCTAAAGCCTATCTTTCCTGGGAGAGTGTCTGATGGCAGAGCAAAGTAAGTTCATCTTATTGCACTGTAGATTCAAAACAGCTTATGACAGAGCCAGAGAGAAAAAGTCTGAGCAAGAAAAGGAAAAGGGATGAATGTTAATGAATCCATATTTCCTCTCCTGAGATGCAGCCAGCCCAGGCACCTTTTACAAATAATGGGAAACTGTACGAAGAGTTAGACATATGAGTGATTGGGTTAGGGTCAAACAAAACCAACGGTCAGAACAAGCATCAGATGAGCAAACGCAGACTCGATCCTGCAGTCAGATCCACCCGCTGGGGGCTGTAGTGTAGACAAACTGGTTGGTAGCCCTTTTAAATAGTTGGCAAGCCCTGCGGGCCTCCCTGTTTTCCTGGGGAAAGTGTTAAAAGGGATACTACCCAATTCTTATACACTGCAGTACAGACTCCCTACAGGTGTAAGTTCCAGTCATGCAATTCGATTGCTGTTTTAGGCCCTGATGCTGCAAATAGGCCTCGGTAATAAGAGAGCAAACAGTAATGAAAACACTGTCTTAAAAAAATCAGGCATTGACTCCCTTCCCATTTATCTGCATGTCATAAGCTTGTCAGGGCCAGGAGTGGTTGTTTTACATGTCTCTAAAATAATTAACACACATCTACATAAATAACATAAATACAGCATCTGGCAGACGATGCTCAGTTACTCTGTTAATAATGTATTATGCTAATGATCTGTCTAAAGCGGAGAGGAGCCGAGTGGAAGATGTGGGCTGAGGTTTTCAAAGCTGCCTAAGCGATCTGGATGTCCGATTCCAAGTAAAGTTCATAGGAGCTGTGTTTCTAATGGCTTTGAAAAGCCCAACCATAAACATTTTAAATGGCAGGAAATAACGCTGGAAGACTACAGAATTACTATATGGTAGCTACTGACGCATAATATGGACATGCTAAAAAGTAAGGTGATGTTGCACATAGCTGAAAGCCCCAGGAGTCAACAAAATAGTGGCAGAATATAACTAAGGCTGCGACTGCAGAATGCAGCAAAGCTAACCTTTGGGCTGCTAAGCATTTTTCCTTTTTGGCAGCCAAATAAATGTTACGAAAGAATGACTTTCGGCATGCATTGTATCCGGAGGGTTAACAATCATGTATAAGAACAGATGCAGAGATAGGGCTGAAACTGGCAGACTGTGCTTCCTCTTCTGAATGAGTGGAGAGCTATGGAGACTCAAGGGATGATGGGAGTTGTCTGTGTTGGAGAAATAAGGTCACAGGAATGGTCAGAGGGGCCTTGGGAGTGATCATAGCAACAGCACAGAAGACAGCCAGAGAAACTTCTTGACTTTAAAAAACCAGATTCTCATTATTTTACACTGACCACATTGCACTAACTTTTAATAATGAGGGGAAATAAAAGCCTAATGAAGTAGGAGTGACTTGTAAAGGGACTTAAAAGAACATCAAGCAGGTACTGCAGGAAAAGAGGCTATAAAGCAGCAGGTCTCCCATGTGATTGTTAACAATGGGCAAATCTCAACAGGTTCACTGCAGATACATCAATCCAATAGGGACTTGGCTCAAGGTATTGCTAACAGGATAATACAGAGCCTTTTACCCCTCAGACAGAGGTTTAAATCCAGCCAAGTTCAGCAGTGGGCTGATAACCAGAATGGGTGCCAAATGGGATGTACACACCTGACAACCAGGAACTGGACAGAGATCAACAACTCACTTCACACAGGCCACTAATGGCCATCAGATGGCAGCAGCTTTTGACTATCTCAGCAAAAAGATCAAGGACAGAATAGGCACAAAGACCGAACGACTGTCTCAACCTCTCGTGGTGATTCCTTCCCAGACAGAGTGTGCATTTATTAGCTGGGCGGTGTGGGAGAGCTTATGGGTTGGGTCTGCACCTGGGATAGCAGATTTCAGTTTATCCAAGCCTTCTTGGTCCAGAAATCTCATTAATGTATGAGATTTCCAGTTTTCCAGCTGATTTTAGGCAAGGTGGAGAATACTTTTCTTGGGGCATTATGGAAAAAATACCTCCCGTTTGGGCCATCAAAACAGAATCAATGTTCTGCCATCTTAATGTGAATGAATAGGGAATTGAGCTAGGAGTAATCGTGGCCTTGATAGTACTACCAGTATGGCTACAATCAATGCTGCTGTCCTTAATACGGTGCCTTTGGAATTCTTACTGTCTTGTATATTTATTGCAGACCCCACATCCCTGAATTCCATCAGTTCAGTCTGTCTGCGTGCCCACGACCTTGCGCCTTAAAATGCAGCTTCTGCCCTGTACCGTCACCAGGATGCTTGTTCTTCCCCTCAGGAGTTTGCCAGGCCCTGAATCTTCCCACTCCCTTCAAGAGCAGATGAGGTGAGGCTATGACATGGTACATCAGTCAGCTGCCACTCAATTAGTAACAGACCAGAAGACAGACTATGCACGAGACTACCTCATTTTGGAAATATATATAGTCCAGAAGTATTTGCCGCTGTCTCATCTGGGAGAACTCATTGCTGTGCTAACACAGTGCAGAATGATGACAGCACAAACTTCTGTGCACAGGGCGCTGAGGCAGCTAAAGCAGTATCTGACATACTGAAATGAGCGCCAGTTTGTCAGGGGGGAAATTTGTTACTATAATACTAAAATGCATCAAGCTAATATTTATCTTAATGTGATGGAGGCTACTAGGAGATGGCCCTGTGTTTTCTTTAAGAAATGAAGTTGGGGATGGGGGGAAATTCTCACTAAGTAATTGAGAAGTAGAGAGTGAGCCTAGATCGCTGATAACTGCAGCCAGTGTAATGCTGCACATTCACCTACCAAAGTCAGGAAATCGAATTCTCCCTCTCAGACATTCTCTGTTCCAAACAGCCCATTGCTACACCAGATTTACCCTGAAATCTGTCTGCGATTGCGGTATTTTAAACTGCCATTCACAGAGGCTACCTTATTTTTCCACTGATTTCATGAGTCAGATCACATCTTTCAATGGGCCTTTATGGACACCCCATTTGATGTCAAAGAGGGGAGATCACTTATAGAAAGCGAGCTTGAAGTGCAGAGTTTGAAAGGCTAGAAATCACTGAAAGACCAGCTCGGCCAATAATGCATACTGTAGCAATTGGAATTAACATACCATTGCCCGGCAATAACTTAGGAGCCACTCCCAGCTATAAAACAGCCAGTAATGGGCTCAGATGACCCCAATGTTCCAAATTTGGCAGGAAGCAAACGCCAAATAGTTGTTCATATGCAAAGTAGGTAATTAAGCTTAAATGTGAGCAGTGAACCAATAGCCTTAACCTTTATTAGAACCTAGCATCATTTCATTGATGTCGCTACCACCCATACATCAAGGGAGTAACTAACTCCTCAGAGGGCAGTCCATGGATGGAGAACAGATGATAGACTTCAAGTACCTGTTGAAAACCACAAATGTTCTGGTCCTTCTCCCTTCATGATACAACCACCTTATGATGACACAATGCAACAGCAACACTGCCTCTAAGGTATAATTCCCAAGAGGAATCACAGTTGGCCAATCTGAGTGTTCTCTTAGTGTTTATCTTAGTGTTCTCTTGCACATGGACCAAAAAAGAAAGGGGATCTGGATTACCAGTTTTGCAGATGACTGGAGATTAATAATAACCTGAAAGAGAACAGTACACCTGAAATGATATCAACATTTACATCTGTATAGATCTGGAATAATGCCATTAAAATCAATGCAGTTCTTATGGATTCCCATCAGCTTCACTTAGAAGAAGATTTGTCCCATTAATCCTTGAATGTTCAAAGGAAATATAAAATAACAATTAGCTGCATCCGACCCCCCTTTTGCCCAAAAGTCTTTTAAAGCCTCTGTCAAGGCCAAAAACATGTCACCGAAATTTTTCTTTTCAAAGGACTAATTCATGTGAAGTTGAATGACAGAAACTACATTTCTTCTGTACGTTGATAGGACTTAAAGAACGTATTTCCAAACTGCTACACAGGGCTGAAATTAACAATGACAAAACTTAGTTTTACAAGGATTTGACATCAAAATACTTCACTGGGACTTTGGGGAGAAACATGATGAAAAAGATTGAACTGTACTTTTAAAAAGTTGAAACAAAGCAAAATGTGCAACCTATTGTGCAATGCTGTACATGAGGGGGGAAAGATGCCTTCCTGACCCTGACAGCAATTAGTTTACAACCCAAAGAATGAAATATGATTACCCTTATCACAGTGTGCATCACTGGAAAATCTCCCATGCAAAGCTACCAAAGAGTCTCCACACACACAACATGCACACACCCACCCCGACTTAATATTTTATAAACACAAAAAGAAGCCAAATGGAAGAAAATCAATTCACGAGTTTAAAAAAATGATATTGAGGAGCAATATTGGCCAAGTAGGATCTAGTCCAGAAATCCATCTCACTTCGATTTGTAAGTGGGATATGTGGGGAAAAATAATAGTTGTACAAGGAAAAACAGGGTCTCCCAAACTCCATTAAGAGTAAACAATGCTAAGGGGCATACACAAAAAAGGTAAGCGATGAATATCCTAACAGCACAGAAACAAGGACATAACAATGAACTGTTTAATACCATCACGTGCACTGGAAAAGTGGAGGTGGCCACTGGAGGGGATTAAATATGACTAAAAAAACATAACTATCCTAAGTACAGAAGACTCATCAAAAGAAGCCCCCAAAAAGGGGGAGGGGAGAAACATTGAATGCAGACCATTGCTACATTGTTCATGCAAATGTCAAGAGAAAACACAAACCCATTCGCCCATACTTAAGTAAAGCAAACCATTATCTGGCTGAACAGACAGACATGCCTGGACGAAAAAACAATCAATCTCTCTAGGGCGAACCTAAGACCAAAAAATATAATCCAGTATTGGCGTTCACTAGTGCTTTTGTGGCTTGTTAGTTTAAAAAAAAGCGAGAAAAACCTCTGAAAGCCACAGCAGCAGAGGAGAACAGTGGTGGGACCAAAGCAAAGAGCATAGCAAACAGGCAGAACTGAAAAGAATTGTGCATGTGCAGTCATCAGATGGAACATCTGCAGCCTTTGCGAGTGGATTAATGAGAGCGAGGCCCAGGCCTGGAACTGCATGGGAAAAGTCTTCTGAACAGCCAGCCTAGAAAAAGCTGCCTGAGAAACACCTTTATAGTATAACTAAAGACGCTGTTCAACTGCCTGGGCACAAGGCAGAATAAAATTAAATTTAGGATAACCAGACATGTGAGTAATGTCATCGGTATCATAAACCATATCACAATTATCTATTTGGTGATATAACTCTGCTGAACCCAGTTTGTTTGTCCCCATAGACCCAAGGGAGAATATAGGGGACCATCTTCTCACTTGCAATAAAGACTCCAGATCAAAAGTGCCTAGTTAGAGCACTGGGGTACTCTAATTGTTCCAGCAACAACAGCTCACTGTGTCGGAAAATAAGCGACTGAGATTGAGAAAAGTCACCTCAGATCTCTTGCACAGATGAGAAGCCTGAGGAGAAAGGGAGTAAAAGGCTGAAGAGAGGTAGCAGTGGAGTTTGTGGGACTTGAATAAGGAGCTCTAAGGGGAGGGAACAGCGAACTCTTCCACAGCTCTTGGTCCAATGCCTAAAATTACAAGACTCAGGAGATCAGAGTTCATTTCCTGGTTTTCTGTCTAAGGCTGTGCCTTTAAGGGCAGGCTTTGACCAGCACAGTTCTACTCCTCTAAAGACAGGTATTCTTGGAATTGTAGTCCACCAAGGTCACATGACTGCAGGCTGGACGCAGGGCCTGCTGGGGGAAGAGAGCCAGGTTATAAAAGAGCTTCCGGCTGCCCAGAAATGGGGAGGATTTAGGCAGGGCTAGGAAGTTTTCCCATAGTGGCTTAGGGAACAGACCTGGGACAGGAGTGTTACTGCCCCACTGCAGGGTGCTGCTGTGTAGTAGTATCTTAGGCATATTGTGAGCTTGGAGGCAACGGGTGCAATTGCTCCAAACACAAGGCCCTTCCCATAAATGCTCACAGCTTTTGAGTACAATGGGGGTTTCCTTTACTAGTGCAGCAAGAAAATATTACCCCAGGCATTGTGCTTTAACGGTTATCCATAAATTAAACTGGCAATGTCTCACCCACCCTTATAGGCGGATCACAACAGGATATGAGGATAACCACACCTGTGGGGCTCTTCCGAACACTGCCTTGTAGCTGCCTGCTGCTGCTACTAACTTCCTGCCAGTGACAGGCAACCGGCTGCTTCTCGGTCCAACCCTTAGTCCCACTTCTTGGGCTGCCTAGAACTATAAATTCTCTCCACAGCCAGCTCTCAGGCAGTCAGGCTATTGCTGATGGCTTGCTGCTCCTCCCCACTTGTAGTCTCTGACTTTGGGATCTCTCCTTTTCCAGTGCTGGAGAGATTATAGAGCCCTCCACTGGCTCAGTGGTAGGGGGGCGGGGGGAGTAACAGTACTCAGTAATGAGCCAGCAAGTTCATTATAGGAACCTGTAGCAAGGCTGCTGCTAGAAGCCTGGACAGGGCCAGGGAGATAAAGGAGGAGGCACAATCAGGAGCAGAGCAATCAGGAGCACTGGCAGTGGTGTGCAGGTGTGAGCAGTGGTTTGCTGTGGAGAGGAAGCCAGGGAAGGGACCAGGGAGGGGATCTGAGGAGAACCGCTGGGACGAGTGGGAAAAGGCCTAGACAAAGATGAGCACAGAAGGCAAACAGCCCTGGGAAGCAGTGACAGACTGTTTGGTGTTTAAAGGCAGGCAACCTCCCATTGTATAGGACCCTATGGTGGGAGCATCTAGTAGAAGAAAGGCCTGGGCTTCTCTATAGTACTGCTTTGTGGTGGTGGTACTGGGGAAAGGATCCTGCCACTAAGGTCTGGTCCACACTACACAGTTAAATCGATTTAAACAGCGTTAAATCGATTTAACTCTGTACCCGTCCACACTACAAGGCACTTTAAATTGATTTTAAGGGCTCTTAAAATCGATTTCTGTACTCCTCCCCAACGATATTACTATATCGATATTACTATATCGATTTAGGGTTAGTGTGGACGGAAATTGAAGTTATTGGTCTTATTCCTTTAATGTAGCTACCCAGAGTGCACTGCTCTGGAAATCGATGGTAGCCTAGGACCATGGACGCACACCACCGAATTAATGTGCCCTAGTGTGGACACATAAAATCGATTTTATAATATCGGTTTTATAAAACCGGTTTTAGTAATTTCGATATTATGCTGTAGTGTAGACGTAGCCTAAGTGGGAGGACTTGGAAAGGAAGCAATTGCAGCCTGGGTTGGGCCAAGTGTTTTTATGCCCTGGAGAAGGAAAACGGATGGGCAACCCCTGAGGGGAGGGCTGTGGCCCAGTAACCAGGCTGTGGGGAAAGCTATGGACCTTTTCAAAAGTCAATGCTTTGGAATTTGTGCTGGACTTTTTGTTTGCCCTAGAAGGGGAGACCTTTTGCCAGCTCACCCAACCCAGCTGGGAAAGAGCATCTCTGAGTAGCTGCTGAGCCAGCAGACGCATCAGAGGTAAGATGCCTGTTACCTATGCGACACTGGGCAAGTCACTTAGCTTCTCTCTGTCTCAGTTCCCCACCAGTAAAATGAGCTAGTGACACTTACTTTCTCCCACCCTGCATCTGCCTTCTCTTTTCAGGACAGGGACTGTCTCTCATTACGTGGCTGTACAGTGCCTCGCACAACAATGCCTTGATTATACTTGGGGTCTCTAGGCACTTTTATAATACAATAATAATTTCTGCAACCTCCAATGCCAGCTGCTGAGGCAAGAGCCCTAAGCTGTTGTTTATTGCCTGTCAGGACTATGTGAAAAATGCCAGATTGGAGTCAAAGGGAGGGGAGACTAAGGGAGAACTCCTTATAGGGAACCAAGTGATAACCTGATCCTGCTTCCACAGGAAAATGGAAATCTTGAGTGGATCCAGTAAACCTCCTGCCATAGTGTAAAATAGGTGCCACCACCTCACCTTTACAGCCTCAGTGGTTTCTGAGAGATCCCCATCCTATCGCTGCTTTGTGTGCCCCCTCCTACCTCATCACTGCAGTTCCTTACCCATGGAAACAGGTCCCACCATTCACATCCGCGTGCTTATTGCTCCTCAATATCATTTTTTTAAACTCGTGAATTGATTTTCTTCCATTTGGCTTCTTTTTGTGTTTATAAAATATTAAGTCGGGGTGGGTGTGTGCATGTTGTGTGTGTGGAGACTCTTTGGTAGCTTTGCACGGGAGATTTTCCAGTGATGCACACTGTTTTTTGTAACTGAGTCATTCTAGCCAACACATAATGTATATTGAACATCCGTCTTTGAGTAAAGAGGGTCTATTCAGTGGGGGGAGGTTGGATGGTAGAGTTTTATATTATCAGACTGTATGTGCTAGCGTTGTTTACCCAGCCTTCTGACAGTCTTCTCCTTTCAGTTCCTTATCTCAAAGTTAGCTTACACAAAGCCATTCAGAAGGGACTGCCCACCTTATGTGGTTTTACTCTCTGCTTGAGTTTGTGGTATTGGCTACTTAGATTGTAAGCATTGCTCCCACTGGTCTATTTGGGTTACCCTGGGTTTTCCAAGGGGGACAAAAGCCTGCTCTAAGGTTATGCAGGTGGCTTTGCAGAAGGTTATGCAGTGGAAGAGTAACCCACTGGTGGCTGGGTGTTACAAGTCAGCCTTTTGTGACAATCACAGAGGATAGATGAGTTGTACAGCCTCCCACTATTGAGATGTGGCTCTTCAGCTCAGGCTGTAGCAGTTTATGCTTGTAGCTCTGAATGCCCCTGATAAGTCAGCCAAGATGGCTGTCACCATGGAAGCACCACACATTCTTGAGAACTGGGTTGTTGTTGTTTTTTTTTATGAGATTTCCAGTTTGGTTGATAAAGGTATTAGTGTGAATGTAATGTACTTAGATTTCTGTAAGGCATTTCACTTGGTACTGTATGGCGTTTTGATTAAACAACTAGAAAGATATAAAGTTAGCCTAGCACACATTAAATGGATTAAAAGCTGGCTAACTGATAGGCCTTAAAATGTGGTTGTGAATGGGGAATCGTCATCAAGCAGCTGTGTTTCTAGTGGCATTGCACAGGGATCAGTTCTTGGTTTTATGCTGTTTAATGTTTTTATTTATAACTTGGAAGAAAACAAAGTCATCCCTGATCAAGTTTACAGATGACACAAAATTTGGAAAAGTGGTAAATCTTGAAGAGGACAGGCCACTGATACAGAGCGATCGGAAGTACTTGGTAAGCTGGGCGCAAGCAAATAGGCATTTTAATATGGGTACATTTAAATATATACCTCCAGAACAAAGAAGGCAGGACATACTTACATGATGGGGGACTCTATCCTGGGAAGCACTGAGTCTGAAAAACATTTGGGGTCTTGGCAGATAATCAGCTGAACATGAGCTCCCATTGTAATGCTGTGGGCAAAAGGGCTAATGCAGGGGTAGGCAACCTATGGCATGCAAGCTGATTTTCAGTGGTACTCACACTGCCCGGGTCCTGGCCACCAGTCCAGGGGGCTCTGCATTTTAATTTAATTTTAAATTAATTTTTTAAAACATTTTGAAGCCTTATTTATTTTACATACAACAATAGTTTAGTTATATATTATAGACTTATAGAAAGAGACTTTCCAAAAAGGTTAAAATGTATTAGTGGCACACGAAACCTTAAATTAGAGTGAACAAATGAAGACTCGCCACACCACTTCTGAAAGGTTGCCAACCCCTGGACTAATGCAATCCTTGAACGTATAAACAAGGGAATCTTGAGTAGGAATAGAGAAGTTATTTTACCTCTGTATTTTGCACTGTTGTTACTGCTGCTGGAATATTGTGTCCTGTTCAGGTGTCCACAGTTCAACAAGGATGCCGATAAATTGGAGAGGGTTCAGAGAAGATCCATGACAATGATTAAAGGATTAGAAAATCTGCTTAATAATGATTGAGATCCTTGAGTCTATTTACCTTAACAAAGAGAATGTTAAGAGGTGACTTGATTACAGCTTGTTAGTATCTACGTGGGGAATCAAATATTTAATAGTGGGGTTTTCAGTCTAGTCGAGAAAGATATAATGTGATCCAATGGCTGGAAGTTGAAGCTAAACCAAATTCAGAATGAAAATAAGGTGTACATTTTTAACAGTGAGCGTAATTAACCATTGGAACAATTTACCAAGGGTCATGGTGGATTCTCCATCACTGAAAACTTTTAAATCCAGACTGGATGTTTTTCTAGACGATCTGCTGTAGGAATTATCTGGGGAAAGTTCTATGGCCTATGTTGCACAGGAATTCGGACTAGATTATCACCATGGTCTCTTCTGGCCTTGGAATCTATTAACTTAAACTGGAACAGGACTAATCCTCTTGGAAAATCCACACAATGTTCCAGTAGACCCTTGTCACCTCCTTTATCACCCAAAGGCTGCGGCCTAGATCATGGCACCATTAAGTGTCGCCAACTTTTGCACTATTTGGTCTTTCTCTTAAAGCCTTGGATCTTGAGGTCATGCTATTTCATGAGAATCTCAGCTTTCATTTAAAAAGTACTACTACGTTTCTAGCCCTTGTGGTTGCAGAGAAAACATGAAACCTAAAGGCTCAAATATCAGGAGCCAAAAAGGAAGAACCCAAGATGTATTATCTTTAAAAAATCACGATTTTAACCAAACTCATGATTTTGGGGGGGTCTGACTCACAATTTGTGATCTCTTGGGCTGGCAATACTGCAAACATACAATCAGCCTCAAAAGGAAAAGCTTTAACCTATTTTCTAAACAGTTCCCTGCTGCCCCCACCCGAGATCACTTCCAGTTGCAGTTCCCAGCACGCTTCACTTCACTTCAGCTACAAAAACTAGGGTGACCAGACAGCAAGTGTGAAAAATCGGGACGGGGGTGGGAGGTAATAGGAGCCTATATAAGAAAAAGACCCAAAAATCGGGACTGCACCTATAAAATTGGGACATCTGGTCACCCTAACAAAAACCTATGGAGTCAATTGGACTTGTCTGACCTGATAACCTTAAAGTATCTTTTAACTGTACAGTACCAGCTCCTAGCTTGATTGGCAGAAATCTACAAGATCCACCATATTGTTTTCCTGTGCTTTCTTTTCAGAAAGAGAGCCCTGCAGGTTTTCAACTAGTCCTGTGAACATTTTAATTAAATATGGATAGTGATGTTTTTAAAATATAATCCTCAGAGACCTCAATATCTTTAATCAATTGGCACTTAATTCATATTTCAGCACATGCCACCTGCATCCAGGCTGTCTGGCAACACCATTCTCATCTCCCTGTATATTACTATAATGGACATTCTACCTACTTGTCACCAAATAATGAGGATAAACCCAACCAAGGCAACACCTGGATACTATGGTCAGAGAACAGCTAGACGGCTACATTTTCCTGCATTAGGTAGGTGGAGTAGTGACATCTATACATGTGACAGCTAGGATGAATGGCACTGAAATAGACCTATTAATATTGCATAAGAAACAGTGATTTTTGACATAGTAACCTAGCAACAGCCTCAGTGTTTCCAAATACTATACCCCTTGCAAAATTGTCATGAACATTCTCCAGCCCAGGCAAAAAATCTACGTCCTTCCTTCCCCTAACAAAATGATAATGTAAATACTAATAATATTTTACTCACACATGAGAAAATTCTGCTCCAGGTGACTGGGTGAATACCAGTCTTCAAGGATGAGTTAAGGAGACGATGGACATTTTAACATTATTTTTATTATTAGGAAATTACATTAACAGCTAAAAGACCTAATTCAGATTAGGGCTAGGCATGGTACAAACATGTAGTAAAAAAGAGTAAAAGTGAGCAACCTCATAAAATGCACAAAATCTCAGATAGTTTAAATCAGCATTAGCTCCTTAAAGCAATGTAAGCCTGTAAACTGCTTTAAGGAGGTGTCCAGAAGCTTAAGGAGTTAAAGACATTTGAGCAGTTAATGACACTTAAAGCAGTTAAAAATTTAAGCTGCTATTACAAGTGGAGTTGCTTTAAATCTCCACCCTTAGAGTTCTAAGTACAAGTATGCTGCAGGGTACCAATTCTGGGCTCTGTGGTGGCTCAGCCTTTGGACAGAGGCCACAAAGCTGGCTTGCCTGCTGCCCTGGAGAGAGAGATTACAAGGCAGTGTAGACCTGGCATCATGTGTGGCCAGGGCACTTTCTACTCCAATTATTCTGGGCTGGCAAAGTGGCCCCTGGGGCCATTCAAAGCAACTGTATGTTGGACTAACCTGAGGCACCAATTTAACTTACCTGGGGAGCCAGTCTTGTAAGAGGCACCTCTCAGAATTTAGGGAGGGGAGTGTTAGGATTCTAAATTCAGAGATGGGAACCATATTCCCTGTGCTGCCACTTTTCTCCTCTTCTCCCTGCCTGCCAACATTGTCCTCTCCCTCTTCTAACTACAGAAGGGGCCTCCCCGCTTCCTCTCACTGCTCTGTTTAAAGCCCCCTCTAATAATAACAAGGCCCCACTGACCACCTTCCCAGTACAGAGTCACTTCCTGGCTAGTTCTCTCAACCCCATAAAGCTGCCTGGCCCCTTGCTGCTTCCCAGTCTGAGCCAGAAGGTGGGACCAATATCAGGGAAAGGAGCAGCAAAGCTGGCTGGGGAAGGTAGGGTATGTCTGGTTCCATTCAGGAATCCCTGTGTCGCTTCTCATTATTCCATCGCAGACCCTGGCCTCATATCCCCATTCAGATCAGACCCCATCTTGGAAGCTGATGGTATTTATAACAGTGGGACTCACTGTTCATCGGATTAAATCATCTGCACAGTTTTCTTCACCAGAAGGAGCTGGACCTGTTTAACAATTTGACATCTTAACTCCTTAGAGTGGCTTATTGGTATTTAATATCTAGCCAAATTGCTTCCTTACTACTGGTGTTGAGCACCCATCGGTTACAAAAATAGTAGATTCATCCCATATCTACTGAGGGGCAATGGAGCTTTTCTTCTTCACAGCACTGTAAAACCATTAAAGAATAAGTCCTCTCCACACCTCTGTAAGGCACGGGGAATAAGATCTCCATTTTACAGATGAGGAAGCTAAAGCAGAGAGGTTAAGTGACGAGGCCAAATGATTCTCTGTCTCAAAATTTAGAGGAACCTAAAGCAGCCAAGAGTAGCCAGGGTGCAGCAATACCTCCCCCCGCTCCTGCATTGATGCTATGCAGTCAAGGATTCCTCCTACGCCAGGGTTAATTCCCCGGGGTGCACCTATAGCTGCCTCATACTGGCATAGTCAGGGTAAAGGAGCCTTGTA
Organism: Gopherus flavomarginatus; assembly: GCF_025201925.1. NCBI lineage: Eukaryota > Metazoa > Chordata > Testudines > Testudinidae > Gopherus > Gopherus flavomarginatus. The sequence goes on along the minus strand of NC_066624.1, from coordinate 12,360,870 downwards.
GCAACAATGAATCAGGTCTGGAGAGATGAAGTGACTTGCCCAAGGTGAGGCATACTATGGCAGAGAACCCCAGTCTCTTGCCTTGCAGTCCACGGCCTTAACCCCCAAATCATCCTGTTCCCAAACATTTGAACTCCTTTGACTAATTGAATTTTAAAATGGTTACAGTCAGAGCCGACAGCTACGCTGCGCAATGTGTCAGAACGTAACCCCACTCAAGCCCTCCACTGGCTCTATAGTCACTGCAAACCCAGGTTTGTAATGAAAATGCTGGCAGGCATTAATTAGAGCAATGTTAAGACTATCATAGAGAGCACAATATTACGGACATAACTTCCAGCCAAGCTTCGGTTATGTGCTGGTTGTTAATATACAAAGATAAAGATTGTTCAGATGAGACAGGCAGGGATATAATGGAAAAGACCATAGACTTAGCCACCAGTTAATGTCAGATGAGGCCAGTATCACTGAGGGTTTAAACGAGTTTCTCTCTGTCCTTCCCATCAAGTGATCACAAAAGAAGCAGTAGGCAAGATCCCAAAGACAGGACTGCCTTTCCCTTGAGGGAAAAGAAAAAGATTTCAAAGGCTCAGACACTGTGCTGGGGCAGCTGAGTTCATTGGAAATGTTCAAAGTTGACTAAGTACTGAGATGAAAAACAACACAGGACTTTAAGGAAGTGGGATTGAGAGCAGGAAAGACTTTACTGGGGATGTTTAATAGCTCACTTTGGCCAGCTTTTGTGCCAAAGGTCTGGATGGGAGCTAATGTACTGTGGTTCTTTTTTTTCCTTTTTTTTCTTTTTAAGAAAAGGAGCAGCAAGGGGCCAAGGAACTATAGATATGCAATTGGGACTAGTAATGAGGCATAAAAAACCTTGGAAACATTTAATTTTGTGAGGCACAGAACTGATTTATAAGGAGAGTCTCATGCCTGAGAAAATAGTTGAACTTGCTGAGTACATTGCTGAATTTGTAGATGGCATTAAAAAGCAGAGATGGAACAAAACTAGGACATTTTATTTAAGTACTCCTCATACTTTGGAGGAGTACTTAAATAAACCATCCTGGTTGTTTTTTTTAAGAACAAAATGACATTTATTTGACAATTCCCCTGCTTGTAAACCTTGGGTGATTCAGATATGAGTTCCTTATTATCCAACCCATCACACTTCAGTGGCTGGGATAAAAGGGAACTCTGATCTGAGTCATCTGTGTTTTAGCTTTTTGCCAAACCAAAACCATACTTACAAGATTTTAAAAGTCCAAAACCTCAACCAGTCTGTCAAAAGTTAACATAATTTGTCAGAATTTCAGAAAAGCAATTGATGCTGTGCCACGCAACAGATTAATTTATGTCAGTGTGGAAGCTATGAAACTGTGATGCCTTTTGGTTTCTTTGTACTGCATTTTTAAATGTCTTCTTGTGTGCAGACACAGCAGCTGTTCCCCCAACCCCACCCCCACAAAGTTACTACTAGAGGGAAAAGACACATACTGTGCTGAAATTCACCAGAATGCACATAAAACCCACCAAGATCTGAGGAACGAGTGTCCCACAGGGTATCTTGAAAATTATCCCTTGCAAAACATATGCAACTTTGAATGGGCCCCATTAGAAGCAACTGGAGTCTACTACTTCTGCAACAGGAGACTGGGGAAAACCTGAAGAGAGAGAGAGAGATGTGAGCGCACACAAACTTTTTACATAAAATGAGTGAGTTAAGCTTTGGTGTACCCCATCAAATCATCTTGTTATCCCTCCTGCAAATTCTTAAACCAGCATGATCACAGTGAAAGCCAGCTATGCTTGAGGCGAGAGGTTTAAAAAAAAATTTGCAAGACCAACGAAAAATACTAAGATTGGCACTATTAGAGTATAATTTTATAGTGTTCTCAATTACATAGTGATTCAGAAGGGATGGGTGAAAGGAACTAAACTAAGCAAACAAATTTAAAAGGATTAGCTTGATGAAGCTCATTGGAGAGAAGCAAAAAGCACCATTCAGTAAGGCAGAGTCCCTTAATGTGGGCAATCTGTTTCATCCTTCTATTTTTATTCTTCGCAAGGAATTTGTTCTTTCTCTTTCTGTTATAAGCTGCCAAACTAAATCCACATTGAACCTGATGTACTGGGAAGTCAGGCTGATATATTGGTCCGTCAATAGCACTTAAACCGAACACGTGGCAAGGTGCCCAACAGATAGCAGCAAGCAGCGGTAAAAAGGGATGTTGGCAATGTTGCAGGGAAACCAAAGAAAAAGGTAGAATTAAGAGGATGTCAAAATCATTCTGAAACTAAAATATAAAGAGTGAAATTCTGACCCTACTGAAGTTAATGGGAGTTTTGCCTTTGACTTCACTGGAGGCAAGATTTCACCCCAAGTTAGCAATCTCAGTTCAACTATTGCATGAAACTATCTTTGTGAATAATCCATAGAGCAAAAGGATATGGGTTAAAACACTGACCCTATTGAAGTCAATGGAAGTTTTGGCACTGACTTCAAGAAGACCAGGATTTCCCCCATGGTTTAATTTGCTTTTGGGGCTGGACTCCAATATTATTTCCACTGAGGAATCAGAGTATGGAGGGTGAATTGTACATAGGCAGAGAACGGCTGCGTAGATATGAATGACTGTATAAATCTATAGGTGTTCAGATATCAAGGTGACAGGCAAGGTAGAACAACCTGAGTGAAATAGAGGGGGGAAAAGAGAGGGGAAATTTATGATGTGGGGAAAAATGAATACGGAATACACTTTGTTGCTGTATTGACACAGCTTTCATACCATCAGCCATGTATGTGCATAATTCATCATTTAACACATTGAATTACAAGCAAATGACTCCAGCTGGGAGCCCAGAAAAAGAGAGAGAGAGAAAATGCCAGGGATTCCAGAATGGGAAAAATGTGGCTGTTCTAGTAAAAGTATTTGCATGGATGTTGTCTGGTATAGCAGAGAAATGTACTGGGATTTAAAGGAAACAGGAAACCTCCAGTAAGCAGCATTACTTGAGAAACTCAGCTCTGCAGTGCTGAAACAATACTATGAAGTCATGGGTCATGCTGTAAATGGGAGGGTTATCAGCCTACTAAGGAAGGGTTTTCTCTGGCTTTTTATGTACAAATAGATCGAGACACACATTGCCCAGAAATGCCCTTGCATAAGGCCAAAAAGAACATTTGTTTCTCCAAGAGCACCAATACGTAGCATTCTGACTAATTTGTGTTTTGAGTGAGACCTGTATCATTAGCTTTACCATGGGAGATAAGAGGACATTGTGGCTGTGATTAAATTAAGAGGCGCTTTTTCCAACTGGGCCTATCCATTCAAGGATAGAAAGCGATTTGGTCATTTAATGTCTCATTTTGGATATCCTGCAAAACTAAACTATCACCACCGCCAGGAACTGAAAAATGAACTTTTAAAAAAGAGATTAAAACTTCTGGGTGTATTATTGAATGCTGAAGAGAACATGGTTTGAGTTTTGTTTTTCACTCCTCAGATGCTAAAAGTAGAGGTAGATCCAAACTCAATCCCTGGATTCTTGGATCCAAACACCATCAAACTCAGGAGAGTTCAGATCCAGAGGTGGATTCAGGTCCAAATATTACCTCCTGACCTAATCTTTACATTTATAAATCAAGGTGTAATAGCAGAATTTGGGAAGGGATGAAAAATATTTAGCACTTAGGACCTGATCCAGAGTTCACTGAAGTTAATTGAAAGACTCCCACTGATGTCAGTGGGCTTTGGATCATCCCTTAGATGCTATGGTAATGAGTAGTGTAGAAATACCTTAGACAGTAGACAGATGCTGTGATATCTTAGTTAAATGCTAGGTCTTGGAATCTAGGTGCATCTCGCATGAAACTATAGAGTGTCTCTTTCCCCTACAGGCTACCGGACTGCCACACCAGGCAAGAGAGATATGTTGACTGGTACAATAGTTCCCCATACACTATATATCAGGAGTCAACAACCTTTCAGAATTGATGTGCTGAGTCTTCATTTATTCACTCTAATTTAAGGTTTCGTGTGCAAGTAATACATTTTAACATTTTTAGAAGGTCTCTTTCTATAAGTCTATAATATATAACTAAACTATAGTTGTATGTAAAGTAAATAAGGTTTTTAAAATGTTTAAGATGCTTCATTTAAAATTAAATTAAAATGCAGACCGGTGGCCAGGACCCAGGCAGTGTGAGTGCCACTGAAAATCAGCTTGTGTGCCGCCTTTGGCACATGTGCCGTAGATTGCCTACGTCTGCTATATATCCTCAAATCTAGGGATAGATGAAGCTGTTTTTCACTTTGCTCTGATTAACAAATGGTGCATGTTCAACATTGTGTGGATCAGTGGCTTTCAACCTTTCGAGACTACTGTACCCCTTTCAGGAGTCTGATCTGTCTTACGTACTCCCAAGTTTCACCTCACTTAAAAACTACCTGCTTACAAAATCAGACATAAAAATACAAAAGTGTCACAGCACATTATTATTGAAAAATTGCTTACTTTCTCATTTTTACCATATAATTATAAAATCAATTGGAATATAAATATCGTACTTACATTTTAGTGTGTAGTATATAGAGCAGTATAAACAAGTCATTGTATGAAATTTTAATTTGTACTGACTTCACTATTGTTTTTTATGTAGCCTGTTGTAAAACTAGGCAAATATCTAGATGAGTTGAGGTACCCCTGGAAGACCTCTCCGTACCCCTAGGGGTATGCAAACCGCTGGTTGAGAACCACTGGTTGGGATAACTTAGTTCCGATTGCAAGTATCTAGAATGAAGACATTCACAGGGCACATACACCACACAGTTGGTCATAGAGAGTGTCTGCACCTTGTAGCCCTATGGCAGAGAGTAGACAAAAGCCACCCATGAAAAGAAAACCATGTTATAATTGGAAACTTAAGGGACAACTTTATAGTTAGAGGATGGTAAAAAGAGGTCTAGTAAATCAAGATCTTAGCAGCAGTGAGTTTGCTCTATAGGGCTTCATAAAAACCATTAGCAGCAATAGATCATTTCTAGGATGATGTTCTAAGAGGAAACGAATCTAAGCATTGGCCCAGGAGCCCTACTGATTTATGTTGGTTGTGTTTTCTTTAATAATGTATTAGTTATTGCCATTAATTTATTCTACCTCAATTTTATTTAATAAACCTGTAGTCTGTTGTCCTCTTCCTCCATATGTCTCCACCCAGGGACCTCTGCGGAGCACTGGGAGAGCTACTAAGCTCACCACCTTAGTTGGGCAGGCAGGGTGACCCTACCTTCCTCCACGCAAGCCAGCAAAGCTAGCCAGGCTCAGAGAAGAGCACCCACATCCCCCACTGGAAGGGTTATGCAGGGGATGCAGTCCCCAGGACCTCAAGGAGCCCCATGCATGTCAATGCGAGTTGGGTACCTAAATTCCTTTGGGTTTCTGGGCCAAGGAGCTTCTCTGCATTGACCCCCAAAGCCAGGGTGTGCCTTAAAGACACACCAAAGGGTTATTTAAAATCTCTAGTTAATATTCAAAAACCATTTCAGAGTGAATTCAATAAAAGACTCTGTTACTTTAGAAGGAATATTCTGGTGTCTGAATTTCAGAAGCTGCACTGGTCCTAGTATAGACATGACTTACATTGGCAGAGTGAAGTGTGCACTGGAGTAAGCCATATCTGCACGAGGATTTGCTCCATTGTAGCTTCACGCCAGTGACTGAAATCCCAGCGTAAACAAGGCCTAAAAGAAACAAACCAGGCAGCAGTTTGGAACACACTCTTCCTTTAGCAAGTGTCACATCTGGCAGTGATCATTATTATGGTGGGCCCAGATCTGAAGTCAGTGGGAGCTGTTCCAGAGAGTGGAGTTCGGGATTAAGCCCCCTACTTCTTGGGTACAATGGCATTTCCTTTGTTGAAACAAAGGAAGTTCCTCTTCCCCCTTTACATTTGCATTTCCCTTTTAATACAAAACATCCTTTGCGTGAATATGGCTCTTTAACAGACCTTCCTGCTCAGGCCTGCGGTGGCTGCTGGTGGATTTGGTTGCAGTGGCTTGTACTTTGCTGCAGGAGGAGAACAGAAGGCTGTACCAATGTACTCCTGCCGTGCAGTCAACTGTCCATGGTGGCTTTTTTTTTTAACTGATGTAATTCTAAAGGGAATCTGTAAACTTTTTTATTGTTAATAAGGTTAATGTATTTTCTTGATGTCCTTACTGGCAGTCTGAGATGTAACACTGAATTCACTGATCACTTGGGGGTTATTCTGACATGCCGAAGCAGAGTACAAGGTACAATAGCAATAACACAAGATAGCAGAGACCCTCTCTGCCGATGCTTGATCAGGGACTGGAGCAGAAACAGCCTACAGAGTCAGCAGTGGGACTGAGAGCCCTCCTGCCAGTTCCTGTTTCTGCAGAAACAGACCTCAGACTGGCAAGTGGAAGATAAAGGATTTAGGGCTTGTAAGTCTGGCTGCACTCTGAAAAGTGACTGTGTACAAACGGCACTTTCTTACTCAACAGATCTGCCCCCTCTCTATATTCAGAGTTAAGATCTGCTAGCACTCAAGATAAAAACAAGCTACCCTTTACTGCTGTGAGCCCTGCAAAGCCAACACAGCTATGAGACAAACCATGAGCTGGAGTCAGTCCCTTCTTTGGCATTATCTTGAGAATTGCTTCCTAAATTCCAAGAAGTTTTACCTATGTAAGTCTAAGGAAGGCAGTGGGACTGCATGGGCATCATTGAAAACCCAGTTCTTCTCGCAGGACCTTTACTGTTGGCAGGGGATTAAAGAAAAAAGACCATGGTGAAGGGCAATGGTGGTGGCACCGGGGGAAGACATTTCTACCACATCCAGGAGTTCTCACAAAAATATTGCAAATAATTTTGTACCCGGTGAACCAGATTTTTAAACAAGCTAGGAGTACAATTACATATGCAAAATGTACATGTGGTAACATGCACACACCGTAGCTGCGGTTGTGCATGTAAATAGCATATGTGCACAGGCAATGGTCATACACAGCTGCATGTGCAATTGCAACAACACATATGAATCAGAGGCACGGTTATGATCCCAACTTGATTTTAACTCAGCTCAAGCATTTATCTTTTTAATTTTCAACCACCAGTTCCCCTTTTGTTGTTACTCTTGTGTTGTTGGCCTATAAGCTCTCTTTAACAACATCCTGCTGTTACAGTAACTTCACTGTGGGCTGATGAGTACCCTGATGGATAGGAACAGAGGGGGCCATGACTTTAGAGTGAACCCACCATGTCAGCATAGTCCAGCTGATAGTTGTCTCATCTGTCAATCGGATGGTTCTGGGTTTGAAATCCAGGGTAAAGCCACATAAAAGAGCCAAGCAGACAGAACAGATGCCTGACATCCTTCCATCTTTGTTTTTAAAATGCAAAAACTGCCTTAAAATACACGGTCAATCTGTAACTCAAGCCAAAAAGTCAAAGCCGTTGCATCCTTCTGGCAAGGATACTCACCGTATTCCACGTGGGAAGCTGTGAATACATTTACCTGTTTTGTTTTACTTTCAATAGGATCAGTACAACCAAAGGTCTGTACTTAATCCTTGGCATCAATGCCAAATCTGCATGGGAACTGAGGGTGGCCTATGGGCCCTGAAAGCACACTCCATATAGAAACACTCTAGGATTTAAGGACATCCACCTGCAAATCCTTATGTGGGTCTTTGCTTTGGGATGGTAGCTTGAGAGGGTTAGTTTTTGACTTAGACATTGCAAACACAGCTTTTTTTCCAGGGCGCGTGTTGGTTTTTTATTACTTGACATTTTATACTGAATTAATTTTCAATTCCACTGTACTCAAAAATGTTGTATTTGATCATTTTAGACTGCAAATCTGGTGGAATTACAGGAATTCTGTATAATTCACCGGCAAAATTAGTTTAGGTTAACTGGAATTACAAGTTTGAGTGTCATTTTTATAGGGCCTAATCCTGAACCTGTGAAGTCTATTTGAGTAAGACTGAAGCCATAAAAGGCCTTGTATGTTTCAAGCATTCTCAAACTTTTTCATAGTGTGGCCCACATCTTAACAGAGACAAACTCTATGCCCACTGGTAATCACATGACCTATCAGGGGCAACGACAGCAATTGATCACTTGGTGACGTGTTAGAAAGTAACTATTTTAATTTACTTTACTGATGGTTAGCAGCTGGAAGCCAGGAAGGATAGCCAGCACCGTGGGACCAGCCTGCTCTCCATATACCACCAGCAAATGTTGATGGACCACATTTTAAGAACCAAAAAATCCCAGTGGTTCCAAATTAATTAGAAGTAGGCAAGATAAAATTCACGTTTATTTGTATTGTAGTCGTGCCTATGAGGCCCAGTCATAGCCTGGGACCAGTGTGCTCGGTGCTGTACAAATATAGAACAAAAAGACAGGCTCTGCCCCAAAGATCTTACAATCTAAGTAAAAATATTCCTTAGGGCAGGGCAGAAAAGCTGGAGATAAGGAAATGGAAAGAACTATCTGTCTGTGGGATTACTGCTAAGCTCTTTTTAGAGCCTGATCCTGCAATATTGAAATCAATGAGAGTTTTGCTTTTGATGTCTATAGGAGCAGGATTATGCCCTACCACATGGGCAGCAGCTGGTAGGAGGCCAGAACACAGGAAGCGTCCATAAATTATTACTGTTATCCTTAATCAGCTGTAAAACATTCTTTGCCTTGTAAAAATACTATGTACATTTGTGGTAAGACATGTTTCCTGCCCTAACAAGCTGATAATCAGTGAAAGACAAGACAACAATGAGGCAACAGTTCAGAGATAGAAATGTTTGGAAAGATTCTCCAGGAGGAAAACAAGGTAGGTAGGATCCATTAAAGAAGAGAGTCTCATGGAGGTTTAGAAAGTGGCAGAGAGAGAGAGGACACTTAGCAGACAACTGGGAGACTCTCTCATGATGAGGAATAGCATGAAAGAAGGTATGACGCCGAGAAGAGAAGGAGACAAAGACAGCTCTATGGCTAGGGATTGGGAGGGGCACAGGGAGCAGGATGGAGAGTGGAGGGAATGACAGCTGAGACGTAGGCTAAGGTGAGATTTATATAAAGCCTGGCAGGTGAGGACAGGAATCCAGTAAAAAGGATTCAAAGGGCAGGCTGGCACAGAGTGCTGGGAGGTGACCTAAGCAGTGGAGTTTTGGAAAGACTGGAAGAGGGTGGGGAAGAGGGCAGAAGCAGGAGAGGAGAAAGATATAGTAATCAAGCTGTGAGAGGAGCAAGGGCTGGCGGCATTTGTGTCATCAACAGATGCTTGTCCCTACATACATAGTTCAGCCCCTTGAACAAACTTACACATACCAAAGATCTGATTACTGCAACCAGCCCCAAGTCCATAACTGTCCTCCGGCAGCTGGCATACAGAGGAACTGGGTGTGCAAGCTGGGGACAGCTTCGCTGTTTACATACACTGCAGGGAACTATTTTAAATGAACATTTTCAAGTCAAATGAGGCATCAGCATTTCTTCTCAAGGAAATTGCTAAAGGACTTTATTTCAACATTCTGTCCCTCAGCGACAGGCCTTGCATCCGCAGTCATGTGCTAACAGATATTTGAAACACTATGACTTGGTTTCATATGTAAGATTATAAAATGCCTATTTCAAAACTGATATGGGTATCTCAATCCAGCTAAGCCTCTTTCCAGTGGACCTCTGCTCACTCCTAAGTAAAAGAGTATGAAATTCTGGCCAGTGTCTCCTAAGGATGATTTTTAAAGTTCAAGGAGTTTATCGGGGGTTACAATATATTTCCCTTAACTTGTGCCTTTAAGTATGAAAACTAGAAAGCCCCACAGCATGTAGATCTCTTCCATCCCACAACAATACAGTCGTACATTATGTTCTTTCTGCATTTGTAATTACAGGGCAAAACAGATTTGTAACGGGCAGCATAGTTTGTAATCACATGCCATCCTGAGAGCTAGCCATAACACTTTACTGCAAGCTTGCCAAATACATTTTTGCCATCCTGCCCTAAAGTGTAACTGATTCCTCTCCACCATTATCTCACCGTCATGCACCAAGCTGGCTTAAAGATGGGTTGGAATTCCCTTTCTTCCAGGATAAAGGACTCATTTTTGTGAATGGAATCTTCAGTTCCTGCTGCAGAACTGGAGCTCAGAAAATTGTTCCCTTCAGCATTAACTACTGGCCTGTATTGATTCATGCCTTCAAGGCTGTCTCCACAAGGAAGGAGTCTAGAAATATCTCTAATAAAAACATGAAAGCTGGAATCCTCTTTTGCATGGCTAGTTACCCCAAATCAGGGAGGCCAAGGGCTGTGGGCTTTGCAGGGGCAAAGGGCAGCTCTGTCTAATGTATCTTCCTCTGCCCAGGGTGATTTCTCCTCTCCCCTCCTCCTCCACTATAACACAGAATGTATTCTCTATAACAGGGAGTGAAACCCACTGGAAAGAATTTGGGCTCTAAAATTATATGCCAATGTACTGATGTGTTTTTCTTTAAATCTCTTCCAAGTTTACTTTTCACTGAAGTTTGCCAGGTAGGCAGCCTGGGATTTCCTCTGGGGTACAACCAGTCCAGTGACCTCACTGCCTCTAGAGCAATCAACGCCGACAACTCATAGCTGGGGCCAGACTTCTATGTTGAAAAAAAGAGACCAAGAATTGACTGATGGCATGGAGGATATGCTCAGCCCTTGCAGGAGTGGAGTCGCTGGACTTGCTATATCTAGGAATGCCACCGGGGGGGGAGGGGGGAGTATCTGCATTGTGGTGCCATGATGCTGTCGGCTGTTTCAGGACACTGGAAGCTACCTTGCAGAAGGTAGAACTGCCCTGCTGAAATCAGTCTGGGTGGTGACCCAAGCTGCCCTTTCCTGTGAACATTGGCAGGGCTAGCTCCAAATTCTCAGGGGGGTCCCCCAACTTACATAGCTGCATCCGTATTCTGTACTGAAGGGAACTTTCGAAAGCGTCTACCCGTCTTTTGCTGCGGCTGCTGAGCGCGCTCTCTCTCTCTCTAAGTAAAATCAAAGTGCCCATCATTCCCTCTCATGTGAGCCTTAATATGTATTCACAGTTAGCAGGCGTTTCTGTCCCAGACAGGACAGAGGGTGGGTGGCTTTTCCCAGGATACATTGTGAATTTCAGGACAGCTATACAGAGGGCAGGACTGGAGTGCCTGTACAGAGGGGCAGCCAAATAAGAAGCAATAAATAACATTTGGTAATGCTCTGTGTGCTATGCTCCTCCTCAGCCGCATGGCCATTGATTCCCTGGGCCCAGCATAAGAGACTCCAGCTGGTAAGAACAGAGCAGCCCATGTAGGGATTGCTGCACTGTGGGGAGGAGGTAAAATGGGCCCAGCAGGGGCCACTCCTCCCCTCAGCAGCCCTGGACCTGGAACCGTGCAGGGGAGACCTCCCCCATACTCTGGGGGCACTGGGATTCAGGTGGTGCATCCTCTCCCACTCCCTGCTGTGGGACCTAGGAGGTGGGGGCAGAAATTGCAGAAAGGAGCCAGGCAGAGTTTCCAGCCAGTAGGGACCGAACCAGCTGAAGCAGGGACCCTGGGATATGCCACTCACTGCTGAGGAAATGTTCTCTGGCTTCTCTGTTTTGCTGATCGGCAATTTGCTCCAACCTGCCCCCTCCCTCACAGCCACCTCACCTTGTCAGCTTCACTGAACACCCTCTTCTCCCCTGCCCAGTCCCGCTCACCCTCTGCCTTTCCCTTTTCTTTCCATTTAGCTGATTCCCCTCCTAAATCCCCCCCCCCCAAAAATTATGGAAATAACATGCCATGTGCTGCCATCATATTGTTCTCTCCACTGTGTGCCTTGTCCTCCCCCACCTTGTGTCTGTCTTAACTGTTTAGACTGTAAATTCTTTGGGGCAAGGACTGTCTGCTACAACACCTAGCACAATGAGGCCCCATTCTTGGTTGACCCTGAGGCACTACCATAACGAACATGATTAATAATAACAGCATCCTCCATCAGCCAAGAAATGCAGGTGTTAATGGTGCAAAGCAGTGCATTCAATTCCACGTGAGATGCCCTTGCAATCTCTTCAGGCTTGCCAGGGCAGATTGCAGCAGAAAGCAAAGCCCACGGATGGATGCCCCTGCCTACAAACAGATGGCCTACCCCTGGCCAGTTTGCAAGAGAGGCTTCCATGGAATCTGGGAAAGGGAGCATGACATCACTTGCAAGCCCTATCTCTCAACCCTCCAAGGGTTGCTGGTCATTCCCTCCAAGGGTGAATCCCTGTGCTTGTCTTCACTGCAGAGTTAAGTCTAGTTATAACCTGAGGGTTGCGCATCTCGAGTCCTGTCCACACCAACCCCTTCACTCGAGGGTGGTGGTGCTTCTAACAGAGTTGGCTAGCCTGGCAGGGCAGCTGCTTTCACCATTACTTCTGTGGAGTTCCAGAGTTATTTCACAGTGTGGCAGCTCTCATTGGAGTGAGGCTAATGTGAGAGGCAAGGCGTTAACTGGTGTTAGATAACGCCACTTGACTCTGCAGTGAAGACAGGACCTGCTTGTGGGGAAGAGGTGTGACTTGGTCCTTGGACTTGAGTCTCTGGAGGTACCTGTACACTGAACCCTCCGTCCCTGCAGAAGTCTAAAAATAGCAGTGTAGATGTCCTGGCTTGGGCTCTGAGACTAGGGTGACAAGATGTCCTGATTTTATAGGGACAGTCCCAATTTTAGGGTCTTTTTCTTAGATAGGCTCCTATTACCCTCACCGCCTGTCCCGATTTTTCACACTTGCTGTCTGGTCACCCTATCTGAGACCCAACCCCCATTGCGAGCTCCAGCCCAAAGGGGAATGTACCGGTGTTTGTACTCCAGTAACGCAAGCCCTGCAAGTCAGGCTCTGAGACTTCCTGCCATGGAGGTTTTTTTCTGTTTGTTTTGCAGTGTAGACATACCCTGGCTTTGTCAAGCTGGTATCAGTGCTATCTCTGCAAAAGAAAGGGAGAAGATCCCACGCACCCCTCCAAAATAGCAGAAGCTGTCCAGAGATCAGGAAGAAAGGAATGGGGCGGGGGGTAGCCCTCAAAACCAGGGGTGCTGGAACAATTTGTATATCGGGGGTGCTGAGAGCCATGGAACCCTGACTATAATGGAAACCACTTGAAACCAGGGGGTGCGGCAGCACCTATGCCCAATACCCCAGGAGGCTGAAACTCTGCCAGCAGAGCAATCTAGGAAGCTCCCAGCTGGAAGCTGTCGGGCTCTGGCTCGGAGCAGAAGAGCTTCTCCAGCAAACAGACATTGGCTGACTCTGGAGAAACTCAGAGCAAACAGCTGACCCGGGATCTGCTGGGTCTGACACCTGCTGGGTCCAGCCTAATGTTCCCCGTAGTCTAATGCCTAAGTGGAGACGTTGCGGGCTCGATCCAGCTGCCGCGTTTTGCCTCGGGCTCCGGAGGGGCTTGGTGGCACTGGGAGCAGCTAGCCTGGGTCTGCCAGCTCCAGTTCGTTACCTTTTCCCCTAATCAATTCCCTGCCCCTCCCTCCCCAGTCCTGATCCGCTCCGGCCGCAGCTGCTGCATCCAAACCCCCTCGGGCACGTCACTTCCTTGCAAACTTTCCCGAGGAAATGTCTCTGCAAAAGTTGTTTTTCTTCAAAGAAACTCGGCTCCGGGGCTGTTTCCTCGCCCTCTGACTGGGGAGGATTTCCCGGCGGTGCCTGCTGCTTGCATGTCAAGCTTCCTGTGTTTGTCACACAGACAGACAGCTCGCAGCCATGGATGGACCCGCTGACAAGGGCTGAGCTAGATCGAGACCTTTAGCTCTGCAAAAATCAATAAATTACCTCCACTCCGCTCGTGCAGCGCCCCTCACCCCGCAGAGAGAAACGTCTGCACCAGCGGGGCTTCTCCTGCACAGCCACTGACTTCAGCGGGTGAAGTTTCCCGGGACCTCGGATCATGGCTCGGGACTACACGGCTAAGAGCTTGGACAACATCGACCTGGCTGCGCTCAGGGTAAGTGGCACCTCTGGCTTTAGCCAGGGCTGGGGCATGGGGGAGCGGAGCTCATGCAGATCTGGCCGGGCTGGAGCCATCTGAGCCTGGCTGGGGTCATCTAACCTGGGTTGAGCCAATGCACGTCTGCTTTGGCTGACCCGGTCCATCCCTAGCCAGTGTGACCTGAAGCGAGCCGTGCTTAGCTGGGCTTTTCTCGCCCAGCCGGGTCCATGCCCCTGCATTCGCAGAGCCAGGAGCCGACCCAAGGCTTGCTCGTGCCCAGACGCCTGTTGCTTCTGGTTTCAGCTTGCTGCCTTCTGCGCGGATGTTTCCTCCTCCTCCTCTCTGGATGAGAAGCCTCAAGGCTGCTTCAGTCATTGCTGGTGCTGTTGTTTTTCTGGGCAGGGTAATGGTGCGCTTCAGTGTCAGAACTGAGGTGTTAAGAAAGCGATTTTCAGCCTCTCTTGGCTGCTGCCTTCACCCACCCAATGTGTTTTCTTCCTCTATATTATTCTGGCAGATCCTTGATTTTACAGCATCTGGTTTTAAGATGGGATTGGCAAAGGATTCCCAGCCTTACAGAGTTTTAGGTTTAGTTGGGAGACAATTTTTTTCCCTGATAAGTACAAGTCACTGCTGACTATTGCAAAAGGAGCAGCTAGGTGGAGTCTGTGCGGTGCACCTTTAAGGACAAAATAGCTGATGCCTGATCTTTTAAAGGTAGGTGTCACTATTTGGGTTGCCTGCAAGCTGCTTAAAGCTATGTAAAGATGTCCTGGGCTGTGCAAACTGTGGGCCCAGTCTTCCTTGCATGGCTGACCTTTAGGGGGACTGGACTCCTTGCAGAGTAAGATAAACAGGATTTCACCCCATCTGTGTAAATATCTCTAAAATGCACACCAAGGGCCACATGTTCTGGTGGTGCAAATGGGTGAAACTCTATTGAAGTCAATGAAGCTGTGCCAAGTTCCACCCGCAGAGAATTTAGCCCCACGTACTCACATACACACCATGTAGGACTTAATGCTCCTCACCTTGCTGCTGCAATAACTGTAGTCAAGTCAACTCACAGGCTTAAAATAAACAGGATTTTAGGGGCCAGAGATGGTATTTTATTTTATTTCAATCTCATCACTGTCCCCTTCCCCAGTAACTAACTCACATTCATTTCAATTAGAATTACTTTAATCCTGCAAAGGTGTGGGGAGAAGGTGAGTGTGGCAAATAGGGCCCCTATGATGAGGAGTATGTGTCCTATTTTTGCAAAGCCAACAAAGCTGACCTGAATATGGCTGATAATAAGTACTAGCATCGTGCCTGCTCTTGCAACTTCCAGGGTTTTGATGTAAACCAGTTCTGTCTCCTTAAAAACGATCCTGATCATATTTCATGCCCACAAAGAGTTAACACGGTTGCAACTTAGGTGGCCAGCTTAGATTTTTAAAAAGATGAGTGGAAATATCATGCCAGTCCAGCCACAGCTATTCTTCTAATCCACTCTTCCAATCCAGGGAGGGGAAAAAACTAGTAAAACTGTGGTGAAGTGCTTTCAACCTCAAACAGGGAAACCAAAGCAAGATATTTTCTAAAAATGACTTAAAAAGAGGGTTTGGAAAACCCTGCACAGAAATCATATGGCAGGGGTTCCAAACACAAAGGCGGGAAGAATAAAAGGCCTGCAGTATCATAGGGATTGCAATGATGGCACAGGACCCACTGACCCGGTCATGGCCAGGAAAGCCAGAATTCAACCTGAAACGTAGCTACGCTTGTACGAGTAAGACAAAGTGATGAAGTTAAGTGGATGCGTCTTATCTTGTTAAAGAAGTAAGAATCCTATGTGAGCAGGAAGGAGAATAGCTTTGTAAAGCAGCCTGCTGATTTTCAGTGTCAAAGCCAGCAAATCTCCCACAGGGTTTTACCCCAGAGATCCTGAATACTGCAGGTCTAGACCTCAATAGGGAAACACTAAAGAGTCCCAAAGTGCCCCCTTGATCCACATGTAAGACAGTGTTCAGCTACCTCCACAGCATGGTCCCCACTCCCCAGACCCAGCAGAGGCTGCAGTCTTGGGCCCATGCAGGAGACAAGAGTGAAGGCAGGCTGAGGCCAGCAAATTTCCAGCACTATGGAAATTATGAGTGAAGGGGAAAACAAATTTGATCTGGGGTCATAGTGCCTATTTTGCAAAGCCCTCTCCCTAAGTCAGCCATGGCCAAAGCTATCGCATTGTTGTGAGGGAGGCAGCCGATTGAGGGCAGAACCAGTGTAGAGGCACATGGCCTTGGGGCAGATGACATTAGTTCCCTGTGTGTTAGCCCCACCCCCTCCAGTGGGATGGTATGAGGGGATCCTCACAGAGATGTCCTCCTCCCGGGTCCCCTCCTCCCATGGGAAGGGGTGGTCTGGCCCATACATTCCAAAAGTTTAGGGAGCATCAGGGTGGAGTTCTGCTGCTCTTTGGCTTCTAAACCAGGTTATTACCCCATGCTGCCCTGGTGATCTAACGGTGTAAATTTATGTTACCAACCTCCCAGAGTTGCTTGTTTCATAAGGGCAACCAGAGGGCTAAAATGCCTTTTGATTTTTTTGTTCCTGTAAAGAGGGACGGAGGCCCAGTAGAAAAATCAGAGCTGCAAACTCTTTTCCTTTGCCTGGCTGCAGAAGCCATGAAAAGTGTATTTCAGTTGGTATCCTGTTGTGTGCAGCATTTGGCATGCCACCCTGTAGATGGGTAATATGTTGCCCAGGTGGCATCCAGGTCAGCAGTCTTGCTGTTGCCTTTTGAACACTCTGCAGATGATAAAAGAAAGCAATAAGACCAGCATATGGTACAGGGCATTACAGTAATTAACCTCAAAGTGATGAATGTTTGGGTCAGAATTTTGGCATTGGTCAAAGGAAATGTAGCAACTTGGCAGTGGGTAGGTGGTGAAGGGTTATACGGGTTGCGGAGTTTTAAAATGTTCGCTGAGAGGAAGCACTACATCAAAGATGATTCCTACCTTTGAGATAATTAAGAAGCTGGCCCAGTGTGAGGACTTAACCGTAATGTGCCAGCTGAGGATGTAGTGTTCATGTCCAACCAGACAAGGACAGTACACAGATCCCAGCATTTGTGACACCAGCAAGGCCTGGTTTAATACTGTGCATTGATTAAAAGAAGAGAGATGGTCAAGCATATTGGCTACAGTCATTTCTTTGGAGACTTGAGACATGAAATTTGAATTGGCTACTAAAGGTGGTAGGGTTTTTTGCTATGTCTGATCTGCTGTTGGAATTCAGTTAAATGGTGGAAGCCAGTAGCTAGCTGAGTAGGTTTTTCCTAATGTGCTCAACACTTTCACAAACAGATCTGGAAAGGGTGGGGGGTAGTAGGCCAAATGGGTTGATAAAGATCGTTTTGAGGCAGATAAACCCTGCATAGGTTATATTTGCATAAACAGAGAACTTCTTTCCTCTCACCCTATTATAGACAGAGCTAATTTTACCATTAAGGTGTTGGGTGCATGAACTTACTGAGAATTAAACTTCTTTTCATCCACATTGTTGTGTGCCATTCACAACTGCTAATTTATCCCTACCATCTTCCAGAGAGAGAGCCATGGGTAGGGCAATTGCTCTAGGACTCTATATTGTGCAGGAGTTCACACAACATTTTTGGTGGCCTCAGAGTGCAGCCACCAACACTTGTTGGTGCCGCTCTGTCAATTTTTCCTAAAATACTTAATTAACTTTGGGGAAAACAAATAAATATGCACATAGACATGCCCAAATCATTGTAATTTACTTATGTAGGGTTGGTTTTTTGTTTTTTTTGGTCAGACTTAATAATAGAAATAATGTACAGTTGTCTCTATTCTTTACTGGACCTAAACAGAATAGAAACACAAATAAGGTGCTTCCATGTTGTCTTTTTTTCCTTGTATCAGAGAGGTAGCCATGTTAGTCTGAATCTGTAATGCATCCGACGAAGTGGGTATTCACCCACAAAAGCTTATGCTCCAATACGTCCATTAGCCTCTAAGGTGCCACAGGACTCTTTGCTGTCTTTTTTTCTTGTGTCTTTTGCTTTTTTGGTTGCTTGTCTTTAAAGACTTGCTAGCTATTAAGCCTGCTGTGAAAAGTGATATTAGTATACCAACAAATATGACTTTTCACAGCAGATTTACTCAGCCTAGGCAAACCTGGGGACAAATTAAGTTCTGAATGGGGAGATGGGTAGGAAGGCAGTGGAGGCCGGGGGCGATGGGGCACTGGGGGCCAGTGTTGGGGGGGGGTATGGCGGGTGAGCTCAGGGCCAGAGCCCGCCGCTGCATGGCTGGGGAACGGAGCCCAAAGCCCCGTGGCTGGAGCCTGCCACCCCAGGGCTGAAGCCCGACCTTACCGCCCCCAGAAAAGTGGGGAATTCGCTAGCCGCCTGCTCCTGCAGCTTTTTGGGTCTCCGGGGGAGGAGAGGAGCAGGTCCCAAACACTGCTGGGTACTCTGGGGGAAGAGCCACTGTTTCTCTCCCACCACCACCTCCCAGGAGGCTATGGCTGCAAGAAAAGCCCCTGCTGGCTGCATGGAAGAAACACTGCTATAGTGCACATTCCACAAAGATGCTCTAATGTGGAAGAATTCCAAGGAGGGTGTCTGAACATTTGATTGGACTGCCTAGCAACCACAGCTCAGCACTGCGGGTAGCGCTTATGCTGTCCTACTGTAAGGCCCCACGAGTCTAGAACTCAGGCCTGCAGAGCTGCCAGGCTGTTGGCATCTCCATGTTGCCAGTCAGCCGCTGCTGTAACCAATTTGCTGCTCAGCTGCCCATGACCCACTGTGGGCATGGACCATGGGAAGTCCCGCCTCAAGGGGTCTGACAGGTACCAGCTTCATGGCTCCTGATTGGCTCCCTGTCCTATATAAACCCAAGGGGTGTTCCAGGAAGTGTCCAGGCAACAGTGTGGCCTGCCTATAGCTGCCACACCCATTCTTTGCTCCTGACTTTGACCTTGGCTTAATTTGATTTTCGGCTTAGTGCTGGCTCTAACATAATTGAAAGAAAGAGCACAGCTAATTAGATCCCAGACCAATGGAAACAAAGCACCATACAAGGGCTCCGCTTCTGCAAAGTCTTTTATGTGCTTTCCTAACTTTTTGCACATGAATAGTTCCACTGATTTTGGTATGCGTAAGAAATTGCAGAATCGATACCGAAATCAAGAAAGGATAAACTCAAACTGTGCCATAGCGTCTAATGTGTAATTTCTCTGCTAATTTCAATATATTTCCTTGTACCTTTCACTCAAGCATGTGCATAAGTGAAAAGTCAGTCTGAGCTGGTTCCATCTTGTTAGTTAAACAGAACAAATCTACAGACAGTTGGAGATCTGGGAAGGACACAATTAAAAATCATCTAACTACAAAGGATAGAAGATGAGTGCGTTCAGATTTACTGTCAGGGAACACAGAGAATCCAAGCAAGATAAAAATAGACGTTCATGGCTATAAGGAGGACTTGTGCTTTTGCAACTTCCGGAGCTATTTGACTTTGGAATAACTGCGCAGTAATGCAATTGTAGAAGTCTCTACATTGTTCTCACGATGAAATCTATTGCATGCTCATCAGGACATTCTGCTGACAAAAAGCCTGGTCCGGTTTTGTTGATGTAGAAAACTCTTGTTTATTTCAGGGGGGGATTTGCCCAAGCAAAATGTGTTGGATCAGTCCCTAGGTGGACAGTTTCTGTGCCAAAAAAAAAAAATTACTCAACAAATAATCTTCAACCAGATAATCATTTTTTTTCTGTGATAAATGACGGCCTTTTCCAGCCAGCGTCACAGAAACTGGACTTCTGAGTGAATTATGTGATTCTATAGCACATCCCTCAGTGGTACCCAAAGATATCACCCAACGTGATAGATAGCTAAAACAGATGGTGAGAAACGGATTCACGGAATTAATAATATTTCATATAAACTTCTCAATGATATCCTCCAAAGAAATGCACTAGAGTGATAAATTGCTCAGTCAGCTACCAAGAATCTGGTCTCTTGAGTTCTTAATGGTTTTATATAAATCTCTCAAGTGAGTTTTAACTGAAACAACAGATTTCTTAACATGCTGAGTTGCAGGAGTAGATGTTTACTTTTCCATACTCTTCTGCAGAGTACTCTTGCTACTTGAGAAATGATACAAGATAGATCTCAACTTCATCCTTGTGGACAAGGGTGGGTTTTAATGGAGTGGATGCTAAATGACTAGGAATTGTACTAGCTTATTTCACATAGGCCCTCGATCATCTGTTACGTGGCAGTTGGTCGTAGTTAATGGCAATCAAATCTGGATTCAAACCCATGATGTTGAGACAAAAAGCTCTTTATTCCCTGCATCTTCTAGTCCACCTTTGCGAAGTGAGACAGTGTGCATTTTAGACGTAGACTTGATATTATGATTGTTTTGGTAAGGATAGGTCTAAATCAAACAAAAATGAGTTATAGGATGTTTTTGTAACTTTGGTTCATTCTTTCTGTAGACCACTAACCCAAATTTTTCATGACAGAAGAGAGACGTCCAAATGCATCCTCTGGATAGGCTCAGTGGTTAGACTTGGGAGTTCTTGGTTCTATTCCTGCCCCTGCTACTAAATTTTCATGTGACCATGGGCGTCATGTAACTTCTATATACTTCAGTTTACCCATCTGCATTTATGTATGATATTGGTGTGTTTGAACTTTCATTGGCTAAGATTTATATAGTGTTTTTAGAGGCATGGATGAAAATTGTAATAGAAGTTCATCATATTTTACTATTAATGATTATTGTATTACTATTTAGTTTTATTATTCTATTTATAATATAAATTGTTACAAGAAAGCATGTTGGACTTTTTGCATTCTGTTTGTGAACAGTAGTGCTCCCTTCGAAAAGTAAGTAACCGTTTTGCCATGAATAACAGTATTTACTGTACTTTTTACAGGATCCAGCAGGGATATTTGAACTGGTGCAAGTAGTTGGAAATGGGACATATGGACAAGTCTATAAGGTTTGATGTTGTTTTAATTTACTATGTCTTTCCTGCTATAACTGTTGCCCTATAGCAAAGAACAGGAAACATGTAAGATGCGGGAGTGGTTGTTACAATAATAGCTTGCTTTGTCTCTCTGCATAACTGTTTGTGCCCGATCCTGAATAGTGGCAGCTGTGAAATTGTTTTTTTTTTCCTCCAGTGACACTTTCACATTTTCGTGGGCAGTTTACCATGGTGGCCCTCACACTGATTTCCATCACCCTGGTCTCTCCAGCTTGTTGTCATTTTCACTCTAAAAATATTTTTCATAGATTGCAGGTACAGTGCAAATACAGTGAGAACATTTTAACATGAGAAATAACTAGTATACTGCTGGATCCGGTAGAGTGCCTTCTTTGGGGGAGAGGACACAGAAAAATATTCACACAAATAGCCGTGCGCTGTAGGGAGCTGGCATGAGTGAATTACTTAGCCATGCTCTTCAGGAGGGCTGACAAGTATCTGACTCTTCCTGTTGCTACAGTTCATTGCTGGGACACTAGGGCAGAACTACCAATCAGTTAGTTATGTCAACGGATAATTCACCAAGCACAACATGAACATGCTGTACAATGCTGGGCAAAAAATGCAATACGGAGTTTGACTTAAGATGGGAATTGGTGTCAGCTGGTCCAAAGAAGTGGATTTTGGGTCTTTCAGTCACGAGGCCTTCTTTAGGAATGATCAGAAAAGGAGAAATAGAGAAAATATATAGGGAATTTAGATCAGTGTTTCCCATCTGGAGAAGGGAAATGGAGGAGGGTGCATGGCACAAGATTAGTTCAAGGAGAGCACAGGGGCAGGTGAGAAAGCTCCTTAACCTTGGATCTCCCACAACTGCCACCAGAAACAAGCTCCCACTGCAGTGGATAATGTGATGGGCTACTCTTTGGAAGCCACTTTCATCTATCACCGCTCCTTGCTGTGTAATGCAGTTGGCCACCGGACAAGGTCACATATAGAGGATTCAGGCTCAGGCTGTATCCCACTAGTGTAGGCTTCTCTTCTCCTGCAGCACTCACTCAGCTTTGAGGGCATATGTAACCCTGCTCTGTCCATCCACCAGCGGACTTTCCCACTCTCCCAGTCTTCTGGTTAGCGGGGAACAGTGAAGGGAAGCCGCAACAGAATAACAAGCCAGAAAAGGAATTAATTTGTCTATGAATACACACACAATGAGAAATAGAAAAAACGAGGAAAAGGAAGAAGGATCGAAGGCAGGAAAAGATGGAAAAAATGGACACGGGGAGGGGATATCTATTGTATCAGGATCTGGTGATGGAGACTTGGGTTCTCCTTCAGCTCATCCATAGCAATGAGAGGGTCAGGTGTGGGGGAGGGTCTCCGCTAGGAAGAGGCTGTGAACCTCCTTCGTGGATAGCACTTACCGTTCCTCAAGATGCCCAAGATATATAATTCTCAAATGTATGTTAGTGTTTAATAAGAAACAACTGATTCCACATTTTGGTCTCCCTTTGAGATCCGTAGATACCTTATGGAAAAGCCTGGAACACTTTGTCTGTAGAGACAGTTCTGCTGAAATACTGTATTTTTTTGCCTTTCCATCCTGCATTTTTTTTATTTGACATTTTCATTTGACATAACTTTCCATCTGCTGCAGTTGTTAAATCTCACTTGTTTGTTACAATGCAGCTCAACGGCTGCGGCAAGGATTATGAAGTCAAAAGTAGAGAATTCAGAGTTCCAGTAGGCAAATCAGAAGCCAATAAACTTTTAGGGCCTGTGAAATCAGTGGGGTTGCATGGGTTTTACAGAGGACAGAATTTCCGTCTGCAAAAATGAAGATTGCTGCTGCCTGCTACATCATTTCACTTCATAATTTAAAATAAACTCATGCATGACAGAGAGAGAGAATTATTTCTATCTGGATACTCATTTAAGGATTTTTTGGGGTTGGAATTAATCAGCCGTTCTTTAATCACCCTAAAAACAGGAAGGAAAAACATAGTTCAGTTTATTTACTGCAAAAGAAAAAGTTTTGAGAGATCATATGGTTTAGCTGAATGTTAAAATCTAAGTGCAAAAGCATGTAAGAAATGTTGATAATACTAATTAAGGGTAGTGCCTGAGGCATTTGTTCATGGGAATGAAGGAGAGCCTTGTATTTGGGGGAATGTATGGTACAAGGATGAATATGATTGGGTAACACTTCCAAGAACCAGTGACCAAACAGTAAATGGGTCAGTTTAGATATCTGGGAATGGAAAATAATCACAGCAGCATAAGAATTTAAATAAGGCCAATGTTAATAGGACAATAAAACCAACTTTGTTCTAATAATTTGTTAGGGCTTTTCAGATCTGCAAGCTAGGGACAGATCCTGATGTAACTGAGATCAGAATCTGGCCCTTCAAGTGCTAAGATAGCAAAGCAATACAAGGGTTTTTTTTTTAAAGGCCTGTTTGTGAGTAAACTGAACAAGAATGCTGCTTTCAATTCAGCCTATTTTGCATCACTTAATTTTTGGCTGTCTGTGAACATTCTTACCACTAATGTTTCCTTCATATAAATATTTCTGACCACTGAATTTGGGGCCCATGGACAAAAATCTGTTTAATCAAGAAATACAAGTGGCTCTTGGCGGAAGTGTAAAGTTAAGTCATCCAGTCAAGGAACGTAAACAATATGATGTGATTTAGGTGACCAGACAGAAAGCTTCTAGCAAATTCCAAATATTAAGTAATGAGCTGAATACTCAGTTTGAGCTGTCTTCACATAATCCTGTGCTCAAATGTGTTTGTAAAAGCCATTGATTGAAATTTTTTTGAATTTTAAACAAATTTGTTAAAATGCAATCTCTTTGCAGACAACTTGCAAAGCCGGGGGTTAAATGCATAGAATAAACGGTGCGGCCACCTGTAATGGAAATAAGATTATGGTCAGGGTTATGGTATTTACATATTTTATTCTGGTGTATTATTTGTTTATTTGTAGTTAGCTGGGACTGATAGAGATGGGTTAGTGGATGCTGGCATCATTTTTTTTAGTTTGTGATCATAAATATTTTAGTCAGAAAGTAATCCCAGCTATCCAAATACTTAATTGTGTCCTGGGAGCATGTATTGATTCTTCAAAAGGCAGCATATCTTCCATACATACAAAAATAGCTAAATATACACATAAACAACCTAAAACACAACTCAGGCTCAACAAACTGTATCCAAAGGAGCTAAGCAGAGCAGTTGGATCTAGAAAATCAGAATTGTTATACTGTATTTTTTAAAAAAGCATGCAACTCTGTGAAAACAAAATTAGAGGTTCATCATTACATAGAAAAAGCCGCTTAACAGACTTTCTGAGAGGAAAAAATGATATCTAATCACTGGAATGTTGTAGACCCAGTTTCAGCTTTTTGCCAATTAAAGCTGAAGTTATAAAGCCACTATAATGCAAAGATTGTAACAGAAATACCAGTCTACATATGTAGTTGGCCCACAATAATATTAGAACTGCACAGAACAGCTCTAATGGTAGGATCTGTATACGTTAAGTGAATAAAAGCTAGAGAAGTATGTATTCACACAACATATGGGGGTGATCAGGTTTGCAGATCCCAATATTGGCAACCTCAAACATTCAAAAATCATGAGTCAGACACACAAAATCATGAGTTTGGCATAGAAATAATCAGAGTTTTATAAAATGATATATTTGGGGTTCTTTTTATTTTCCTTTTAAATTTTTTTTTAGGCTTTGGGTTTCACATTTTCATGCTTTTATCTTCAGCCATAATGGCTAGAAACATAGGTTTGGATTCGGGTTTTTTGAATGACAGCTGAGATTCTTATGAAATCACGTGACTCCATGAGCAGAGGCATTAAGAAAGAACAGATGTCACATGACTCATGATAAAATGGGGAGAGTTGGCAACAGTGATGATGGTTAGCGAGCGCAGCAAATTTAACGTCACATAAACTTTCTTTCAACTGTGCTGCCTCAGGTTTTAAACACAGAGGGAGCAATGGTCTCCAGTCCCTGCACACAGGTGTGCATGGGATTGGGGAGCTGTAAGGCGCTTCCCTTGTGCATGGGCTGACTGGCACAATGGAAAGCCCTTGTACTTAGGGAGGACAGGGGGAGTGGTGCCAGCCTCTGCGAAGCATGCAAAGAGGAGGTGAGGTTAATGGCACCTTTTCTGGACCCCTTCTGCACGAACCAACAGAGCTGGTTCCCTGTGGAGGGAATTCCATCCTGCACCCCCTTAAAGCGTGGCCAAGAGTCCCTGCATCTTTGGAAGTCATTGTCCTAGCCTGCAACGCAAAGCCGCTCAGCACTCCTCCTGGGGTTGGTTACTTTGACCCCTCAAGTAGAGAAATGTCACTGGTTAGCCTATAGCAGTGGTTCTCAAACTTATTTGATTGGCCCTTTCGTCTTTGTATCTGTAGTCATTTACGCCTCCCCCACCCCAAGTACATATACTGCCTCTCAGCTCTGATGGCAGCATGGCGCCAGCAGCAGTGCAGAGGTAAAGATGGCAATGTGAAAAGTGAACAGCAGACTTAGCACCCCATTGCCACCCTTACTTCTGCACTGCTGCTGCCACCAGGGGCTGACAGCCAGAGCCCCACCTCTAGATGAGGGATAGGGAGGGAGGAGAGCCCGAGCCTGGGTGCCAGGGCTCCGACTGTCCTCATGGGCAGTGGGTATCACCCAAGCCATGGCCTCGCCCATGCTCTGTCCTGAGGCCTGGCCTCACTTCCCCTCTCCCCCAAAGGCGGTGGGGGCTCAGCTCAGGCCAGCGGCTGGAATTCGAGGTTTGAGGCAGTCTGGGATGGCTTGGGCCAGCATGCAGCTCAGGCAGGCTGGCGCCTAGGGGCAGCTCAGGTTGACCCATGGGTCGGCTCGGTACTTGGGGTCAGACCTGTGCTCAGGGCAGGCCGGCTGGTGCTCAGGTCGGCCAGCACAGCTAGGGCAGGCCACCTGGTGGTTTGGGGCAGTTTGGCTGGCTCTCCTCTGGCCGCAGTGGTGGGCTGTTGGGACTGGCAGGGAAGAGGGGTGGAAAGGTTAGGGGTGGGGCCTCGGGCAGAAGGGATAGAGCCAGGGGCTCACCTCCCCAAAAGGGGGGGATTCACATGCCTCCCTGGTATGCATGACCTGTCTGCATGAGCCCCAGCCGCCTGGGGCTGACAGCCAGAGCTCTTTAAAAAAAGCACACAGCTCTTGCACCTCCCTTGACATATTCCCAGGCCTCTTTTGGGAGGCCTGCCCCAAAGTTTGAGAACTGCTAGTATGGGTGGGGGAGGCGTGACTCAGTCCATTGGTGATATAGTCATTCCTGATATACTGACTCATTTATTAACAAGCAAACCTGCTATTTGGGTGCACTTGGCTTGATCTCCAGGGGAGATGCTGTATAGCTTCAGCGAGGATTTGTAACAGCTGCTGATCAATACAGCTGCCCAGATGGAGCAGAGAATGCAGCCATTTGGATGAATATTACTGCCAGGGAGGAAGTGAGAATGTTGTAGGCCATCGGTGTGACACTCTGATTTCAGTTCCTTCTAAATCTACAACCACATGACCTCAGGCTTTCATCTCGCAAGTTTGAGCCTGGTACTGCTGCCTGGAAGCTTACTAAGGTTTACGTAGCTGCTCCCAGACATGGTGTAGGAGAGGCAGTATGTGGCACTCTTTCCTGTGAATCAGTGCTGAGTGATGTCCAGGACGTTGTACTGTTGTGGGTGGCATCATGCAGAAGAGTAGTAAAGCCAAGGGTCCGATCTCGTGTGGTCACTCTTCGCAAGGAACTCTTAGTGTCCTGGCCCAGGTTTTTGAAGCTATTTAGTTGTTGCTGTGTTCAGCGTTGCAATGCCCAACTGATTTAGGAGCCAAATTCTCATTTTCAGAAGGGATTTAGGTACTTAGGAGCCAAAATCCTACCTTCTGAAGATGAGAATTTGGCTCCTAAATCAGTGAGGCGTTGCAATGCTGAGTGCAGCAATGCTTAAATAACTTTAAAAATCTGGGCCTTAGTTATCTGTCTACCTGGATTACCCTGCATGGTATCACCTGCTCTTCCCTTTTTCCCCTAAACTGTTGTATTGCTGTGAGCTGCTAAACCCTAGCCATGTTACACCCCAGATGAGGGTCCATTTCAGTAGGGATTTATATGTATATCATTTGAATTGTTTGGGATGAAACATACTATTTATTTTATTTACTATGCCTTTAAGTCTTAGTGTCAGCCTCGTTGGTGGCTGAGTGTGCAACAGAGATCTATGAATAGAATCTAGGTCTTCTGACTTCCTGCCCTGAGCATTAGCCACAGTGGCACTCTTCCAGCAGGTGTGACCATGAAAAAACTGGGTAGCAGATAGGTGGGGCACGTACAATCGGTTTCAGTTTTAAAGAATCACTCGTCTGCCCAAAACCACACTTTAAAGTGTGCTCTGAAAAGTGACAGTCAATCCCACAAGCTCAGTGTGGGCTCTGAGACTCAAGCTGGGTTCTTTCTGCCTCACACGTCACCACCACGATAGATGTTGTAGGCCAGATTAGGCCATCGTGACACCCATGCAGCCTTATTGTCTTCCGTGTGACCCCTTTGATGGGGCCTTTTGACTTTGATGTTCACTTCCCTATCTTGGTCCGAAATGTTGGCTTTCTTGTGAGAAGGCATTTGTGGAGGGCTGAGGCCAGGGGCTGGGGAGTGAATCTCTTCAGGGTGATCTTGTTTTGGAATATCTGCTTGCAGGCTGGTGGTAAATTATGGAGGGGTTGCACAGGCACTGACTTTTATATTTCCCCATGGCTGCTCTACCCTGAGACCCCCTCCCTCACTCCACCTCTTCCCACCCCCGATCCACCCCCTTCCCTAAGGCCCCCGCCTGCCCGCTGCTCTCTGCCCTTCCCCAGGCACCTCCAACCAGCTGCCAAATAGCTGATCGGCAGCCGATTGGAGGCCCCGCCCAACAGCTGTGGCCAGTGGATTCCAGAGCACCCACAGAGTCGGCACCTATGAAGGGTTGTCACTGTTTTGTGTGGCATTGGTGGATAATGATTGCATAGTTAATAGATCACAAGGGTTCCTAGAGCTTAGGATGGATGTTCCTTTTTGGCTGCTTAAATCTAAATGAGTAAATGGGTTGATACTCTGGGTATGGTTTACTGTCCTGTCACAGGCATGACTGCAGGTCATGTAGACATTCCCAAGCTAGCTTTAATCTACCTAGCATGAGTATCAATAGTAGTGATGCTGTGGCAACATGGGCTTCAGAATGAGCTGTACAAACCTGCCTGGGACACTGGCCTATTACCTGGCCAGCTAGTCCTGCTGCTGCTTCACTGCTATTGAAACCCGAGATGGCTAGGTTAAAGCTAGCTTGGGTAAATCTACAAAGGCTGCCATCACTCTTCCAACTGCAGTATGGACATACCCAGAGTCAACAGTTCTGTGGATGATGGACTCCAGCTCGCTCTCCTGTGGCTTTGTCGGTTCTGCAGGACAAATGGGAGCGAAACACCAATAAAAACTTGCCTTTATCTCTATTCTGATCATGAGTGACTCTGAATACATACAAGGAGCAGATCTGCTGAGCAAGAAAGTATTGTTTTTACACAGCTGCTGTTTGGAATTGAACCACTCTTCAACGTTGGCATGAGTTATGAGCTACTATAATAGTAAAGTACAGCAGCAGGGGCTGTCATGAAAAATACATGTGACTTTTTGGCATCTCTTAAACAATTAAGTCTGTTAAGTTCTGCATAATTAATTTTATTAAATAGCTGAATAAAATAATTGAGGCCTATTATCCAGAAAGAACCACACAGATACTGTACATAGTATATTTGTCGGGGAAGAATTGGAATTGCATGCAAAGCATCACATGGCCTTGCTAAATTGTGAAGTGTGAAAGCCTGAGGACTATGCTGAAAGCCTTAATTGATAGTTGTGCCTTAGGCATGTATTTGAAGGCTAAATTTAAGAAATGTTACTATTATGTTCACTGAAAGACAAAAATTGAACATGCTCGGGCCCAAGGACTGGGCTGAAATCTTTCAACCACCTGCCTCTGAGGGCTGGATGGGCTAGGCTGCCTTCCTTGGAGGAATGTTAATCCTTTATCCCAGAGCTTGTCATAATCACAGTTCTTTTTAAAACATCAGATAGGCACGGTGTATTTTAATACCATAGTTCCTTATTTTTGGTCATTTATGTTTTCCAGGCCAATTATAGTCACCAGGGCTCTGGGGTTTAGGCAAGGCAAATAGGGGCTTCTAGATAAGGGTAAAATATAACTTCAGATCCCAGCAGCGGTTGGTTGCAATATTGTTCTGTATGTTGCCTTTCTTTGTAAAGGCTTGAGTTTTTTAAGAGTTCTGTTGGCCTTGTTTGTTATCTTGTCACTTACTAGCTTTTTATATTATAGTCCATTGGCTAGGGTGTACAGTATGTGTACCACTGTCCTCTATTGGATGCAGTCAGACTTGATCAAGTGTGTGTCATCAGCCCTTTAGTGCTAGCAGCTAATGGAGATTATCCTTTAGTTCCAGTGGTAGAGGTGTGTGCTTTGGGAACCAGAGGATCTGAGTTCCATCTGTGCTATTGCCATGAAGTTTGAAAAGCTACAGTGAGCAGCTGAAGGAAAACCATGAAGTCCTAATGTGGGTGGCCACGGGTTTGTTGTGGTATCGTTGTATATATGCTAGAGAATCACAATTCTGTGTGAGAAGATTGTAGTATGGCACTCCAGATTTAAAACAACAGACACATGATTTTAATAAAATATGTACGCCACACATACTGCTAGGCGTTTCACCCTCTCTGCTGTTTACTCTCTAGGCAGGTTCACATACACGTACCCTCCAAACACAATCTTCATGAGTAGGGTGAGCAAGTGTGAAAAATCAAGACAGAGGGTGTGTATGGTGGAGGGGGTAATAGAAACCTATATAACAAAAAGCCCCAAATATCAGGACTGTCCCTATAAAATTGGGACATCTGGTCACCCTATTCATGAGGCTTCTCCCACATTTGGTGCTTTCATTTTCTTCCTATTTAGAAAAGAAAAAAGATATTATATAGCTGCTGCTTCATTGTACTTTGAGAGAGTGTCACAGGCAATGGCAGGCTATGTGCTACTGTGTGGTTCACATGTTCCTGGAGCAGTTAGAATCCAGAGAAACTTGTTACTCTTACTTTTATCTGCAGATCATGCCACAGTGGAAAGTGTCTTGATTACTAATTGCCAAGTTCTACTGTATCTTTCTCATTTAGGGCAAGATTTCTCAAAGGCCCCTCCCTCCCTTTGGGGAGAGCAGTTTGCACCTGCAGTTCTATTGCAGACACAAACCAGAGCACTTGCCAGGAGAAGTTATTTAGAGGCACAAGTAGTCTGATTTGTACTCTGAAGCTTCCCTTAGTGACTGAACCCCAGTATTGCTAAGTCTCATGATTTTATTACAAGTATTGTTTTATTCACTCTTGTTTCTTAAAGCTCCTGGAGTCTTGTAAGTAGGAATTTCAGCTTTCATTTAAAAAAAATAAAATGGTTCTAGCCCATGTGGTTTAACGTGCTTAAAAACATGAGCCCTAACGACTTAAAATCAGACGGCAAATAGATCTGGTAACATTTTGCACTTGCCCTGGACAAGATGCAAGGCAGTGGGGAATGAGGCCTAATATTTACAAGTGGGAAAACAGGCAGAAAATGTATTGATTCATTGGCTATCTTTTGGACATTAGAGGAAGAGGCTGGGTAATTATCTTGAGCAGACCTTGATCATGCAAAGTGCTGAGCACTCAGTCAACTGAAATCAGGTACTCATGTGCTTAATGGAGCTACTCATGTGCTTAAAGTTAAGCACGTGCTTATGGTTTAAGTGCTTTGCTATATCGGGATCAGAATGATCAGCACCTTGCAGGATTGGGAGGTGTGTGCTCAAATCCTTACCCACTTATTTATATTGCGGTACTCATGGACCAGGACCCCCATGTGTTAGGTGCTGTACAAATACAGAGCTAAAAGATGGTCCCTACTCCAAAGAGTTCATAATCTGATCTGAGAATACAGCCATAGGTTTTCCATCAGAATTGCTGCATGTTTTATTATAATGGTTATTTAGTATTTATACGGTGCTGTAGAAAGAAGCACATCATGCCTATACAAATCAGGAACTGGAAAAGAAAACTCTTGTTCCAAAGAATTCAAAATCGAATGAATGAGTTTAGTATGAATAACTAACAAGGGGCATGGCGACTTGAAAATAGCGAAACCTCATGGGAATATGACAAGTGAGTTTGGTGGTCTCAACTTTGGGCCTGATTTACCACAGTGTTACTCTCATGATTTAGTCAGATAACTGTGGCTGCTGATACCACTGCAAGAGAACTGGTAGTAAATGCAGACAGAATTCTCTATCCTGTTTTCTTCTAGTACCTTAATATTCCATTTCTTTCCTTAATCTTTTTATACAAGTCCGTACAAGTGTTTAAATAACACATTCAGCTGCATCAGTGATCCTCTGTCAAACATCTTATCCTTCCTACAGGGTAGACAACGAAAGAACTCGTCACCCCTTTAGTCCTGCTACCAGATTTCAGAGCAAGGATAATATCCAAGTACAGGCTGAGATAAAGAGCATAAAGAGATAAAGACAGCAGCTATTGACAATAATAGTTGCTGTCCGAAAGTACACGTAAGTTTGCAATAGACTTCAGTTGAGCTACACCAAGATAAGCTGAGGGTCTGGCTTGTACACTTTAAAGGCCTGGTTTTAAAAAGACTGAGTACCCATGTCCCCTAATGCTCAGCACTTGAGCTGGGCAAAATTTTTCGACAAAACCTATATTTTGGTGAAAAATGCAGATTTTTGTCAAACAAAATCTGTGGCAAATTTGCCCACGTTGTTTTGGTCAAGAAAACCCTCTTAAAATTAAAGGAAATTTTGAAACAAAAAATTGTTTTGAATTCAGAAATCAAAACATTTCATTTAGAAAATGCCGAAGTGAAACATTTCAGTTTTCCCCCGAATAGTTTTATTTTTAAAATGTTTAACAATCAAAAGCTCAAATTTAAACGTTTCTTCAACCTGAAACCCCCATTTTTTAAATGCCAGTGAATCAAAAGACTCAGTTACTCACAAAGCTGTACTCACACCTCTACAAATTAGACTGTCTCGGAGTCACACTAGTTCTTTCTGTCTCCTTCATTATCCCCATCATAGAGGTTCACAGGCCAAATTAGATTGTTGGTCAAACCTGGGATCTCCACTGTCTCCTAGGTTTAAAATCTATGACACCTGAGCAGTCTTACAGTCCTCTGTGGCTTCTCCTGGTTGGAAATGATTGGAATGTCGAGAATTGAAAAATCAATCTGCAGCTCAGTCAGTCTTAGACTGTGTCTTCCCTGAGGAGTTAACTTGAGTTATCTTCACCTGAATTACACTGGCTCTCTGCTGCCTTATATCCTGTGTAGTCATTTACCCTAGTGCAATGGGAGTGCAAAATTTTTCCAAATCAGCATTTTGCACCCATTTTGCACAGGTGCCAATAACTGCACAAGATGCAGGGCAGTGGAGAATCAGCCCTTCCTCCCACCGTCCAAGTGCATCTATGTACTAGTGCAGTTGCCTGCCACAACTGGTGTTCATTGATAGGCGCTTAATTATTCCTAAGGTAAGAGTCACCAGCAGCATACTAACCAAACACTATGTAGCAGGAGGTGAGAGGTGGGCAAGTAGAGGGGCTTGACAAAAAGGCAACAATTGGCCATTTGTTTGGTCACTACAATACCACGTATGTCACTAAAAATAATGTTATGAAATTGAGTGTAACGACTGCACTGCGGAGAGCTGCTTTCCCTAATGCCCTCCCTCCTTTGTCCCCCTGCATGGTGCCTAGATATAATGGTGTCGTTCACACGACCTAAGAGGAGGCTGAGGCAAGACTGGCTAGTGCACACGCCAATATTCCATGACCCCGTGGAGGTGTGGCTAAGCAGGGTGGGGGAGGAGCCAAAGCCCTGCCTCCTGGGTGTCTGCTAGTGCCCTGGTTCAGCCTTGTGGCCCTGTTGCCCAGCCCAGCCAGGAGGAGGAGCACAATTTGGCCCAGACTCCTGCCTCATGCTAGTTTCTAAGCAGGCAGGTGGCAGGACTCTCCCTCAGACCAGCACAGAACTCTGCTCTCCTCTTCAGGCTCTACCTGGCTGGCCGGCTGGCTGGCAAAGCAATCACTAACACTGCCTTTTGGTGGGATTTACAAGGGAATTGAGTTTGGAAGCCGTTTTTTATTGCCAGCCCTGGTTGAACACCTCAGTCAGCCAATAAACCCAGGAGCAGGTCAGCCACTTCTGCAGCTGTTATGAAATGTCCAGTAAGTCACTTTACATTTTACTGTCTAGGAAGTGATAAAATTGTACTTGCCGGCTCTGGGTTTTCGGCTGTTCCCAAACTGCTGGCCAAAAGTCATCTTCCTGGACTGCACAGAACTCTGAATGTGGATCTTGGGAAGAAAGCAAAAGAATAACTGATTTTCAGCTCATTTTGGTTTTAAAATGCACTTGTAATCTTTAAGCATACACAGTTTACCTGTCCACACATTTTGAAATCTGCTTAGAATCCCACAGTATTTTTAAAACAACAGTTTTTAAGGTCCTTTTCCTAATTCCCCAGTAGTTTCTTGGGTCTGATGAATGGAGTGATCCAGGGAAAGCGCTTGACAGAAAACCTTGTGATCTTTCTGGTCCCCTATATGGATTTTTCCCTCATAGGTGACAATCTGGGCTATATTGTACAGTGAAAGCAAAACAGAGTCCTGGTCTGTGACTGGGGTGCTTAGGTACTACTGCACTACAAATAATATATTTTTGTGATTAAAATGAGGCAGTATTATCTAATGGTTAGAACAGGGAACTGGTACAGAGGCGATACGCGTAATGTACCTAGCTCTGCTGCTGAATTCCTGTCACTAAACCTATAAATTCCAGGTTTTCAGAAGATCTCTGTTCCCCTGTAGGCCCATAAATAAGGTTCAGATTTTCAAAAGTGCCAAGCATCCCCCAGCTCCCATCATGCTGTTTCTGGCCAGATTTTCACATCTTTCAATGGACTGAGTTATTCTGAAAATCTAGTCACTTATTTTGGTACCTAAGTGGGAGTGGAGATCTTCTAAAAATCCGACCCTTTCTGATCCCATGTATTAGGGTGGAGATAATAAATCTTTCCCATTTTCGTAGAACTCTTTGACATCCTTGCATAAAAGGAACTGGGATAAGCACGAAACATTATTATTAGAGCTGATTGGAAAAAATTTGACAGAATAGTTTTCTGTAAAAATGCAGTTTCATCATCTAAATATTTTGTGAAAACAGGTTGATTTTTTTTGATGAAACTTTTGACAGCAGAAGAAGTCAAAACAAATCATTTTGGTTTTCTCTTTTTGTTTCAATAATGCCAAGAAGTTTCATTTTGACTTTATCATTTTGCTTCAATTTGTATATTATAATAATTTTAATTATATGTAATGTTCAAGACGATGTTTTGCAGCAAATGTTTCTGAATCAAATTTTTTTTTGGAATTTCCATTCTGTAAGAGAGTTTGCTATTTCAGCTTTGTTCCAATTCAGAACAAAAGCCCATTTCAAAATATCAGATATTCCATTTCCTGACTAGCTCTAATTATTATTTATTATTATTCAGTTTGCTTTCCATATTTTTCCTGTGACATTTCCAGTGAGTATTTCTTGCATATTTGTATGTCCCTTTTTGATAATTAAAACAAACTTTTGGGATGAGGAAAAAGGACAAAAAGAACTTTGTCTGGTGTGCTTTTAAGAAATTAATTCCATTGAAATTAAGGAACCTTCTGGTCTATTGAATTAAATTTTATGATGGAGTCTTCCTAGCATTAAAAAAAATAGGGAATAAACAATTTGCAAATTATTTCTGCTACGGTACATTTGTCTACTTAAATCTCTTTTTTTTACTTTTTGCTTTAAACCTGTGGATAATTCTGCTAAAATATATAATGAAAACATTATAAAATAAATATGCATTTGATTCAGATAATGGACTCTGAGATGTATTATTTAAGCAGATTGTCCATGATTGTAACTTGTAACAAACCTGGATGATAAAAGAAGCAGCCTGGGAGAAAATTACGTCTTTAGTATTTGCCCCTTTCAGCTTAACATGAAAGATTCATTAGAAAAGGCATCCTTTCAAACATTCCACATCCGCTGGCCAAATTATATAATCAGATATGGGATTGCCACATATTTGTGTCTCAGGGCTCCGGGGACCAAATTCTACTCTGAGGCACTATAAATTCATTACTTCAGTGGAGTTGTTCCAGATTTAGACTGGTGTAGCAGCCTCCAGAATTTGCCCAAATACGTGCAGTTTATATGTGCTATACTTAACCTGCAGAACCATGCCGGCAATATGGATCCATACATTAGGTATCGGACATTGTCCATCTTGTAGGTTTCCTTATTGATGTAGTGTGATAGTTTCTGAATCATTAGACAGTATTTCACTATCTGTCTCCATAGACAGGGTTGGACATGGAGAAGGAACGATGGAGAAGAGAGGTGGGTGAAGTTCCAACCTCTTGATTGTGCCTTCCTTTCTTGAGAACATCAAGAAGACTTAGCCAAACTGCTTTCACTGGGGGCAATTGCAAAACAAAAATTGGAAACTTTGGCCTCCCATCCAACATGCTGGAGAATATAGCTGAGAAGAGGATTGTTTTCATCTCTTTTCATCTTCCTTCCTAACCTGTATTTTGTACAGAGGACCCACCCTGCAAATGGCCCTGCATGGACAGAGTTTTGTGCCCACACAGAGCCAAATGAAATCAGTGGAGGAGCTCCGTGAGGGTAGAGCAGGTTTGCCCGTGCAGATTCACATGTGTGATCAAGTCCTTAAATTTGAACATCCCCTTGGCATGGCCCTCTCTTTTTATGTTTGTAAAGCATTTAATGTATTTTTGAGGCTGTTTAAATAGTAATGACAAATATATGGACAAAGTCCGGTTGATTTCTGTCTAAGGGCACATCCACAAAAAAATACCCGTGGCAGCCAGTCTCAGACCCCGAGTCAGTTTACCCAGGCTCGTGTTTGTGGGGCTAAAAATGGCAGTGTAGATGTTGGGGCTTCAGCTGGAGCCTGGGCTCTTAGACCCTCTCTCTTGCTAGGTTTCAGAGCCCAGTTCAGCCCAAGCCCAAGCAGCTCCACTGCTATTTTGAGCCTCGCAGCACAAGTCAGTTGATCCGTCCTCTGGGAGTCAGTGCGGCAGGGTTTTTTTGCTGTATAGACATTCCCTAAGACTGTTCGTTTGTTTGTTTGAATTTCCAGATTGAACTTCTCCATTATTCGGAGGCATTTTTGTACTGTATATTTGTTCTGTGCACACATGAGTGCCAGCAATCCCTTTAAAAATAATAGCTTCTGCAAAAGAACTCGTGTCATATTTGTGGCTTTTTGGTTAGCAAAAAATGAAAACATGAGCCATGTGAGGCAGAAGTGACACACGGGGTTTGCAGAGACACCCATCACCCAAGTAGATGAACTGTGTGCAAAGTCTGAGGTTTGTGTGGGGTAAGAGAATTTGGCGCAGTCAACGTGGATGAAAGGCAATTTTGCTTTCTGAGCTTCTGGATTTGCTTGCAACAGCAATATTTACATTACAGCCATGACACTCTCTAACTTTGATTTTTATTAATGGGCAACACTAGGAGTTCATTTTAGGAATACTAGCATCTTGTACAACGTTCACAGGCTTTGCTGTTGGTCAGTGTGGGCTGACTGGCACCGCAAATGGCTTATCTCACTCTCACTAAAATCAGTAAGATGACTTTCTTTGACTTGTGGGAGCAAGATTGGGCCTCAACAAATGGGATTGTCTGTGTGATATCCAAGGTCGCCTAGACTTTGTGGAGTATACAAGTTGGTTATTAATGGGGAGTCTGAACAATCAAACACTGTTGTGTGTTAATTCTGCCTGTACTTGCAATATAGTGTATTTTCTGTGAGATTACAAGGGCATATGCCAGTAGTGGGTTTTCTTTTCTTTTTGGCTGCTTTCAGTGTCAGGCATGCAATATGAATCTCATAAGCTAGTGTTTTGTTATATAAGCTATTAATTTTTTTCTTCTAATCCTTGCACACTGTGTAAAAAAACAGTAACAGTATGATTTATTAGGAGTCAGAACACACAACTGGATGTGTGGTCAGCAACATATATGGATAGGCTGCTTATTCAGATTTTATAGCAGCAAAGAGCTGATTACACTTCTTTCTCCAAAGTCTACGCCGGCTTTCCAGGTGGCATCCAGGTGCTGATTTTGATCTATTGAGCCATCTGTGGCTTGGGTCATGATTACCTTAGAGACTTCTGTGTGCCAATCAAGATCACCTGGGGTGTTTTTGGTAACAGTCCCTGGGTGTGAATTTTGTGGGGCTAGAGGTAGGGACTTGCCTCTGGAAGTTGATGCCTACATTGGCCTGTCAAGACATATGCATGTTGGCCGTCAGTGTAAATTTCATCTATTGGGATTTCTCTTCAGGAGGAAGATAGTGGGATTTACTGAGATTGTGGCATTTCTTTTAGATGACATTGGTCAATCAGTTGTTGCCTGTGCGGTATTGTTACATGTCTCCAGAACCTTAGCAATGGGAATCCATTTTATTTTCATTTTATAATCCATTATAATCCATTTTAGAAAGGATCAAATACCCAAGATGCAGGATTTGATCTTCGGTGTCTTCAGCCCGCTCAGAAGCACGTGTGTGCATATTGTGCTGTTGAGTCCTGATAGAATTCTCATAACAAATGTCCTTTTAAAACTACAGTGGAGACGAGGTTCTGGTTTGGGCTCATCTGCACTTGTGGCTGAAAGTTTGTATCATCAAATGAGGCGTCTGCCTGGACCCCAGTAGGATCAAATGAGTCGTCCGTGATTTATGAGAAATGAGTCGGTGGTGGTCAGACCTAGTTCCTGCCCCAAAGAGCTTGCCATTTTTTGGATCTGTTTGTACTGTGCCTGGGACAATGGGGCTCCTAGGTTTGATTGCAATGCAAATAATAAGCAGTGGCCAGGTGCCTCTGCCTCACTATTGCCTCCCACCCTTTGTCTGTTAGATTACAAACTCTTCGGGGGCTGGGGGGGATTATCTCTTAATATGTGTCTATACAGTGCCTAGCACAATGGCACCAACCTTGGTTGAGGCCTCTAGATGCTATAATACAAACAATAACAATAATTCATAACAGGCGGGAGGATAAAGAAATCTTTAACTGCCACTTTTTACACAGAGCCTGTTGTCTAGGAAAACCTCCGCTCATTGTTGTCTTTTATGAGCACTAAAAAAATAAAAGGAGAAACCAAGTTTTAAAAAAAGTTAAAACGTGCCAGGGTAATTGGGAGTTCCAAAGAGCTTAGTCCAGAACCTGAGCTGGTGTAAAAGGACACAGCTTCATTGACTTCAGTGGGGCTGCACCCATGTACATCTGCTGAGATCCTGGCCACTCACTCTAGAATGGTTTACTTGGCTTGATAGTGCCAGTGCACAAGTAGAGAGAGAGAGAGAGAGAGATTGATTGATTTGAAGGTCTGGCAGAAAGGAAAATGATTCTCACCTTGCTGCTTGGCAAAAACAAAAGCAGGTTTTAGCAGGTGGAAAAGCTGTCACTTTGACACAGAACCACGTTCTCACATCTGGCTGCTGTGAAGGCCAAACCACCAGCTGCGCCCAGCCCTAATTGTGGCCAGCATTTACTGAGGTGATTATTGATAAGGCTCCCTTCTAATTGGAGCAGAAGATAGATGAATTTGGGGCTTCCACCCATCAGAAGCCCTGTTACTCAGTGGTAAAGCAAGTAACTGCCAGCCTGCTACACCAGTTTATTTAATGATTTAGTAGCACAGAAGTAAAGGGTTGATTTTTCAAAAGTTCTTGGCATTCGCTTAACTTTGCCCTTATTGAAGTTGCTGGTACAACTCCAGGAGCTGAGTCAGGCCAAAGCAGAGCACTTTTGAAAATCCCACCCAAAGTAGTTGGCCGAGCCAATATTGACACAAGCAGAACTGATAGAAGCCAGGTTCAAATCCCATTCAGAATGTCCACTCCTCATGAAATTGGGTTAAAAACAGACTTCTACTTAAACTGGGGCGATTCTGGGTGTAGCCCAGATCTTTTAAAATAAACATTTGGACTCTGATTCTTCAGTGTCCAGCAATTGGTGTTGTCGTTTACACCTGGGTGTAAAATGCCACCAGGTCTAAATGACAGTGCTTTACACCCACATTGCACTCTCTTTGGCTATCACAGAGCCCTAGGGCTCAGCTTCAATGGCTTGGTTTTAGTAATCGTCATAACTTCCTTCTAGCATGTATTTAGCAGCAGGCTCCTGTTAGCCACTTGGTTTTCATAACATTGTAATATATACCTGTTTTTATATAGCTGCAAAGCTATACATGCTGGGCCTGAATCTCATTTATCCTGAGACTGCTTTGCCGTGCACCACTCGAATAGTGTTACTGCTGCTTGCTAGAGCAAATAAAATCTAAATAAGATTTGGCCTCACCTGTATAGGGAACAGTGATTTCATTTAAACTCCCACTTATCCAAAAGTACTTTGTCTCCACCAGCCGAACGAGGGACAATTGTATTCTTCCCCTGTGTTGCAAAAATCTATTTGTATTAAAGCAGAGTTCCCAATTCGCATGGTGTGATCATGAGTCTCAATGTATTTCATGTCTTTCTTAAAGCCTGAGCTGCTGGAGTCATCGGAATCTCAGCTTTCATATGGAAAAACAAAGTGAGCATCTAGTCCTGATGGTGGCAGAGAAAAGCTTGAAAACCTGACCCAAGTGAACCCTAAACCGGAAGGGAAATAAAGCACTCAAAATATTATCTTTTAAATCAATCTTATACTTTTTTAGCCAGTCTCATGATTTTGAGGGGTCTGACTCAGGATTTTTGAACATCTGGGGTTGGCAATATTGTAAAATTTTGGCTGTCCCAACATACGTTTTTTTACAATGGAGATTTACTTGCATGGGAAATAGTATGCTGGTTTTTAAGCTTATTTTATACCCTAAGCCATCCCCCAAATCTTTGCTACTCTGAATTTGTTTCCTCTAAGTCCCTAATACAGGCTAGGGACCTAGTGGAATGTTCAAGTTGTTTACTACTTCTCCCCCACCCCCCAGCAGCCCCCCATCTCTTTTGTTATGTGATGCAACTGGTTGTCTTGCCTGTTGTTATTAAAACTAAAATTGGGTCAAGGAGGCAGTGAATAAAGCTGAGGTCTTATGATCTGGTCTGGTGAGATTTAAATCTCATTATTATAATTATTATTATATATTTATGTTCCATAGTACATAGGGATCCTAGTGAGGGTCAAGGCCCCATTGTAATAGGTGCTGTATAGATGTATACAAAGGGTATTATTACAACTGCAGCTGGGATTTGTAATTCCTAGCTTTGAAGGAGCTGTGTGACTGTGGCAGCTGGGGCTAGCTGTCCAAGTACAATCCGGTCCAAGGTGCGTATTTGGGCTGGCACGAGCGGCCATGCATGCCCTTGCAGCCACACCTCTGTTTTTAGCACGCTAGCTCGATTGGAGTTAGCATATGTATGTCTACCCGAACTGGGAACTACGTTTGTAGCTCCCAGCGTATCATACCCAGAGATGCAGCGCCTGCTCTGAAAAGCTTACTGTGAAATATCAAGGGTAGCAGGGAGAGGGATACAATCAAATACATACATAGGTAGCCAATGTACTTTTGTAATTTTAAAAAATGGTTGTAAATAGGTAAAATAAGTGCCATCTAGTCGCTTCTGTGCCTCACCTCCAGCCATTTTGATGGACTGCTTTCTTCTAGGCATTACGCCGGAGGTGGTACATAATGGATCTTAAAAGTATTGTAAAATCTTCTACTTAAACAACAGTGTGGTCCATTATCTGTTAACGGATCCCACGTAAGCAGAAATTTAACATAAAAAGTTGACAAAGAACAACGGTAACAGAAGTGAACTTCTTCTGTCACAAAATCCTATGAGCTCTAACTCCAAACCATGGCTGAAGTCTTGCAAAAAGATGCAATTGCATGGACCTTTACTCCCAGGGGACTTCAAATGAGCGTAAGAGTCCACAGGAGGAATCTCTTTGCAGGAATGGACCCATGATATCACAATTCTGGGGCCACTGAACATGGCTAGGAGAGCAAGAAAAGTTTAGCAACTCTGAAGAAAGAGAAGTGTCAATAGACAGGATGTACTGAAGAGGAATGACAGAAAATGGATTGGAGACCAGTCTGGTGGGGCCAACTACATGATATTAATGAATAGTTGAAATTGTAGCCTTTGTAGGAGCTAAATATTCACGCATGCCACAGGTAGGAATGCCTGGCAATTCGGGTGACCAGATGTTCTGATTTTATAGGGACAGTCCCGATTTTTGGGTC
This sequence comes from Gopherus flavomarginatus, assembly GCF_025201925.1. NCBI lineage: Eukaryota > Metazoa > Chordata > Testudines > Testudinidae > Gopherus > Gopherus flavomarginatus. Next base: position 12,319,378 of record NC_066624.1, on the reverse strand, counting down.
TTTTTCTTATATAGGCTCCTATTACCGCCCATCCCATCCCGATTTTTCACATTTGCTGTCTGGTCACCCTATTGGCAATTCGTAAGCAACTCCTCCAACATTGAACAAAATGAGTCTGGGAGGATACGAGCGTTGAAAGACAAAAACAAATCAGAGCTTTAAAATCTGGTAAAGCAATCCTAGAAACTGGTAGCCCCTTCTTTGATTAATTCATCAAGTAAAGTTAAATCTTGCTGTTGTTTTAAAGTTACCAGTAACTGCTTCTCCTGTCTAACTGTAGGTCTGCAGTTCTTTAACTGGACTGTATTTAGCAATTATTATATAAAATTTTTCCCAAGAGTTCTCCTTTCATCTAGTTAATTAATTTCTCTCTGGGTGCTGATTGACTTCAGTCGCTAAAATAAATGCAATAAGTGGACATGCACTTTTAGCTGGCAGGGAATTATTAGAATAAATCTGACCCGTAGCTTACTTGAAGAGAGAAATTTTGCCAAATAGACATCTGTCATATGAAACATTAGAGTGGTTTAGACAAAATAACAGACTCTACTCAATTTAGAATTTTCTTTATGAAAAACAAACCTCGAGGCAGTGTTTTAAGGCATAATAGAAAAAAGTACATTAAATAAACTGATTTGTCTTTTCAGAAAGACAAATGTAAGAAATCAGTTTATTAATTTTGGAAACCCAATTCTTCAAAACATCGAATGCTGTAGACAGTGGGCATAGGGACCCTTTAGTCAGATTTTTGGACACAGGGGTCTCTTCTTGCAGAGTTCTTTGCAGGAACAGTGCCTTAGAGATTATCTCCTGCAGAGTCCAATCAGAAATCAGGAGACCAACATTTTGCAGTACTCATCTCACAAACTCTAATTGTGGCCATCAGATCCTTCTTTTCTATGTCTAGATGATAGTCAGGTAGAGCTGGCTGAGAAAATGTTGAGTTTTTTTAAAATTTCAGTGGATAAATGGGATAAATTTTGTGCAAAAATTTTTGCAAGAAGTTTGTCCTTTTTCTGAATCAACTTCATGGCCAACTCTGATGATTTAGGGTGGATGCCACTGAGTTTGTGGGGTCACATCCTGGCAAAAACTCCTACTGATTTCATTGCGGCCAGGATTTCACCCACAGTATCCACCTCAGGAGGAAAGGGTTGCATGACGTTATTTGTCAGCAAGTTAGCCACTGGAAGGAGACATACAAGACCATGAACCAGATCCATCAAATGGTTGTCAGGAAGATTTTTGTTGTTTGCCCTACTCTGTATTTGTAGCAATGCATTCTAATTCTTTTCAACAAGTAGTTTTGGGGCCTGCTATCCATGCACCACACCTGTCTAAGGTCTGATCCTCAGGAGAGATAAAGTGACTTCTGTGGAGCTACACCTGTTTACCCCAGCTGCAAATCTGGTCATGTATGTATAGATATGAAGCATACATGGGAGTACGGTGTGGTAATAAGATTTTACCAGCATGTATGTGAGATGGATGCATTATTCACAAGCTGTGCAGGAGAAACTTCAACAACCAACATAAAGAGTGAAAAACAAATCCGACGTTAAAAAATTCTTACAGGTTTAATGATCTAGGCTAAAATTTTCAATAGGAGTTAAGTGCCCTAACTCCCTTAGGGTATCTCTACATTGCATTGTAAGCCTAGGGTTTGAATCAGGCTCAAACCTAGCCCCTCTTCTGTCTACACACAAATTGTGCTAACCCAGGGCCTGGACTCTGGATTCCAGGACCTCATAGGAATGAAGGTTCTGAGCGTGAGTCAAGCCAGAATCCAGTGTTAAAGCCCTGTTGTTTTTCAGTGTAGATGCAGCCCGAGTGGACTCGTGCTCAGGGAGTCCACCAAAAGTATACCACAATTCCATGAGGCGACTTTCTGTGTCCTCTGGATAGTCAACTTTGGTGGACAGTTGAGTTTTCCCACACTGCACCATGAACAAAAGGCTAGAGGAGCAATATTTTGGGAGGGCGCTAGGCAGTTTGGGATATGGGTGGTTGGACTTGGGCCTGCATAATGAAGTGTAGAGGCTGGAGCCCTAGATTGGAACAACAATTCCTAACTTAGGTTTATAAATATTAACAAACCCAGGATCTGCTGCTAGCCCTTGGCTTACATTGCAGTGTATGCCTACTATTAGGCTCTTCTGAAATTCCAGTCCTATTAGTTATATAGATAAGGATATCTCTAAAAAAAATGACATGATTTTAACCTGAGATTGTCCCTTGTGCATACTGCATTGTATACAACAGAAAATTCAAATAAACAACAATTTACAAAACACACAAGAACCAGGGACCTGATCATGCTCTTAGAAAAGTCAGTGGCAAAATTACTTGAGAGAGAGCATGCCTGAGTGCGTGCGCACACACACGCGCGCACACACACACACACACACACACACACAGAGTGTACATTTGTGTCTCTGATCATACAAAAGGTTTTATTAGCATGAGGGAAGGCAACATTATTCGCAGATATATTTAACTTCATGGTTGTCACTGATCTGCACAACTCAGAGCTTTGTGGTGAAGGTTGGCCTAAAACTCAGATTCTTCTGCTCGAAAATACCAGGCCTCTTCCTCTGAGCTAAAGGAAAATCTTCATTTCCTGTCAGTAGTACAGGGCCTATGAGACACAGTTTAAACCATTCTGATTTAATCTAGAAGAGCATTGTGATGCATGTACGCATTAGTTAGTCCATTATGTTTCTGAAGCTGGATACAGACTGCTAAGGTCAGGGAAGAGAATTCATTGACGTGGAGACATACTTTTCTACCTCACCCCACTTTAAGTCTCTCTGTACGGGCCTCATCCTGTAAAATGAGAAGAGAAACTTCCAAAGCCTGAGTTTTTCCTAAACTGTTTATTTTTTAGTATGAATATTTTCTTGGTGCCACAGAACTTTGGTTTCATAAATCACTCTCGAATTCCACAGGTGCTGAGCAGCTTTGGCCTTATGCCGGGGCCTTTGAGGTCTGAGCCCTTGTAGTTTGAGAATGAACCCTGGTCAGACAAAATGAAAGTGGCCCCCTATTCCTTCCCACCCGGTTCTTTCTGGCAGTTGAATTCCAGCTCTGCTGCTGACTCATGGAAGCCTGCAGCCCTTCTGCCAGCAGGCACCCACAGAATCAGAAAATCTTTGAGGCAAATAAAGCCTCCTGTGTTTGTGAAATCACCATTTTTTGGCATGGAAAGATAGCAGCATCCTTATATAATTGCGTTTCTGAGGTTGGAAACCCTACGATGTGTTTCAACAGATGTTAAGAGATATGACAAATGTTTAAACCCAAGATGAATGGGAAGACTGTTTAAACCGTTATTTATGTAAATACTGAAATTTAAGCCTAAAGAAATCAGGTTTTATGTCCCAATAAATAAAATGTGAGGAAAGGGAATAACTGAGCAGCCTGCATTTTCACGCATCTCCTTCTGTTCACGCTGGCTCTGCTCTGTGTCTGTCTATACCTAGGCGTGGAACCTCTTTTCTCTTGATCCTAATAATGGCTCCCATTCAGGAAGAGTGCCTAAATACTTGCTTTGTTTTAAGCACATGCTTATGTCCCCTTGAAGTAATGGCACTTAGGCACATGTTAAACACCTGTGTGTTTTTCTGAATTGGGAACAGCCAGTGTTTCAGAGAAGCTTTAGTCTTCCTGGTTAAACAATTAGGAAGACATACTTTGGATTTCCTTCAGGACGCTTGGATGTAAATCACTCAAAGTCTGAGCCAACTTCATAAGGTCAGCGGGAGCTTTTCCACTGACTTCAGTGGACTTGGGTCTGGCCATCACTGAGCATAGCTGCACCCGTGCTGCCCTATACGTGTGCCCCGAGGTCTCTGTGGTCCACATAGACCACAAGGGCACCTAGCAGACTAGCTCATTAACTCTGTGTAGTCAAATGTGCTGCCGCTTACTATTTCCCTCCATTTTCCACCAAGGGCTACAGCAGCTTGTTCAAATGAGCCTTGAGAAGATCACCCCAATTTTTTTTTCCCATTCATCATTATACATGTACGCTGATGGCATCTGTAGGAGTTCTGCCAGTGAACCGTTACCCTAGTCCAAAACTTGAGAACCTGAAATGGGAGTAAAAATAAAATGACCTTTGTCCTAATTCTACCTGCCTTTCACGGTTGTGCTAGGACAGCTGCCGTGTAGTTGACATTCCAGTGGGGGCTCCAAAGAGCATCAGGACCTAGCGACATTTCACTGCATAGCTAGATAGCCACAGGGCAGGGCCGGCTCCAGGCACCAGCTTATCAAGCAGGTGCTTGGGGCGGCAACTCCGGAGCAGGGAGGCACTTTCAGGTATTCGGCGGCAATTTGGCAGAGGGTCCCTCACTCCCACTTGGAGCGAAGGACCTCCTGCTGAATTGTCGCAGATCGTGATTGCAGCTTTTTTTTTTTTTGGCTGCTTGGGGCTGCAAAACCTCTGGAGCCTGCCCTGCCACAGGGGAGGGCAAAAGGGCACTTTGTAAATGCCCCATAACAGCCACTTGGGCAGCAGTGGGTTGAAGTAAACTTGTATCAGTAGCCATCATTGCCAGCTACCTCATTTTGTACTGACTTCTCAAGCATAATCAATGAGTAATTTTTTTTAAATGTTGCAATAATGGCTGCTTGGGCCCAATTTTCAAAGTAAAACACCTTCCTTCATTGTATGTCCAGGGTGGGATTTTCAAAGATGTGCAGTGTTTGGTCTAATTCTACTTCCATTGAAGTTAATGGTACAAAGCCCATTGACCCCTGCATGGGAGCAAAGAAAAGCCAACACTGACACTCCTAAAGCCTAGAAAGAAGTATTTTCTTTGTCCTGAACCCTAGCTGTTTCACAGAATCATAGAAATGTAGGGCAGGAGGGGACCTCAAAGTCAAATTCATATTTTGCTTTCACATTTTGCACAGGGACAGTAATCTGGTGTTTATATTGCAAAAATGTGGATATTCAAACCTGTTTGTGAAAAGGTTTAAGTTGATTCTTTTTGTCTGGTTTTCTTTTTGCACTGGCCTGCAGTCAACACAGATGAACATTAAGCAAAGCATACACTTTGCATTTCCACTGGTACAATGGGAGGAAATAGGAACTGTAAGGGTGAAAAAAAGAAAAGGGAAAAAAAAGCTGCTTCTGGTGGCTGAGTGCCTCTTGGTTTTTACAGTTCATATGGATCATGATATAATCAGTTGCAATATAGGCATAAAAATTGTCTATTTCCTCCCACATCTGTTCGTTCTAGTCATTTGCTCTGAAAAGGTGACATGCACACCCCAGGATTTTTAATGTATTCTAACTAATGGAAAAAGATACATACTCTAATCTCTCCTCTTGACTAACGTGCTGCTACTGTTGCCCCTTTTCGACCCAAGCAGCTAGTCAAATATTGGAGTCCTGGGAATGTTCCAGTTAGAAGTAGAAATGGATGGATTCTGGTATTCTTGACACAGGCTTGTTTGTTTACATGTATGTACAAAGTCCTGTGTCTCTGGATGGAGAAGGAACCAAGAACAAAAGTAGCCATTTCTGAGCTTGCAGCTTTAAGCCTCTTTAGGCAGCAGACCCCAAAGCTTTCTCTCTAGCTTTTCCTGGGTCACACTGTGCTCACAGGGTACTGTGTGGCTTCTTTGCTTTTTGCCTCTGTTTCTCTGGTCTTCTCCACATCTGCGTGTTCTCTCACACACCATTGTGTATTGTGACAAAGCTGTATCCTCGTCTCCATGGGTTCCACATTTCCTGGCAGATTTTGCTAGCCTCAGACCCTCCACACAGCCCTTCTCTCTCTAGAGGCAAGGGTCACAGGTTACTGAGCCATTTTCATCATAAACCAGCAAGGGAGATGAGGAGAAGCAACCCTCCCTGACACAGTCTCTGTTGTCTCCCAGTCTCAGTGATTAATCAGGGAGGGGAGGGGGAAACCCAGGCCCACCCTCTACTCCAGGCTCCAGCCCCAGGACCCTAATCGTAGCAGCTATGGTAGCTGACTTTTTGGAAATAGGACATGTACAATTCCCTGGGCCACTTTCCCACAGCAGCCCCCACTCAATATCTCCTTCACAGTTACCTCAGGGTCTCCTTCATTGCACCTGATACGGATTTTGTACTGCTTACTTTCTCCAACAGCACAGCTCCTGACATGCACACCTCACTGACTGACTGGGAGGCTTTTATTAGTTCCAGCCAGCCCTAGATGGCTTCAGGTGTCCCAATCAACCTAGCTGTCTCCACTGCTTTCTAGAAGGATCTTAATTGGCCCCAGGTGTCTTGATTAACCTGGAGCAACTGCCATTTGGTTACCAAGATACCAGGGATTTGTTTAGCCTGGGGCTAACATACCAGTTCCTCACTGCTTTACTATAGCCATCTGGCCTTGGCCTGTCACAGTATGCCCACACACCTGGTCACAATACCCAATGGAACCCCCTGCCCACATGGTGCTCGTTTCTGGGCAGAGTGTAACACTGCAATTAAACACCCACAGCTAGCCCATGTCAGCTGATTCGGGCACGTGGTGCTTGAGCTATAGGGCTGTGAAATTGTGGTGTAGACATTTTGGGTTTGGGCTGGAACCTAAGCTACGGGACCCTGCATGGGGGAGAGTCCCAGAGCCCAGGCTCCAGCCCAAGCCCAAACGTCTACACCGCAGTTTTACAGCCCCACAACTTGAGCCCCACGATCCCAAGTAAGCTGACACAGGCTAGTGAAGACATACGGCTACCACTCTGAAGGCCTATTAGGGTGTTAGTCTGTATCAGCAAAAATAATGAGGCGTCCTTGTGGCACCTTAGAGACTAACTTGTTTTAGGTGTGGCCCTTAACTGTCTCTTACAACTATGTTGAGTGAAAGATGTAGTCACACATCAGTTTGAACAAGGTTTTAACACAGCCTATAACAAGGTTTTACCCAGCTCGTAACACTACTTTATTATAGGGATGGGAAAGTCTCATAACTTAACCTCCTGTGCGTGAATGTTATGAGTGTGGCTGATAGGAGTTACGGCATTTTTTTTTGCTTAAATCAGGGGTAGGCAACCTATGGCACACATGCCAAAGGCAGAACACAAGCTGATTTTCAGTGGCACTCACACTGCCCGGGTCCTGGCCACCGGTCCGAGTGGCTCTGCATTTTAATTTAATTTTAAATGAAGCTACTTAAATATTTTTAAAACCTTATTTACTTTACATACATCAATAGTTTAGTTATATATTATAAACTTATAGAAAGAGACCTTCTAAAAATATTAAAATGTATTACGGGCATGCGAAACCTTAAATTAGGGTGAATAAATGAAGACTCGGCACACCACTTCTGAAAGGTTGCCAAGCCTTGGGTTAAATACTCAGTAGATCTGGGAGAAATGCACACATTTTGTTTTTTGCCTATTTCATACCCCCCTCGAATTTTGATAAAATCGATATTTTCATTTCAGATCCATGCAGAATTTTTTGTATATTTGGAGTAAAAAGCCATCAAGATTTGGGGGGTGAGAGAAGCTAATTCCTATTTAGAAATAAGCCAGTGTTTGCTTTAAAAGGAGCTCATTTTTCACTAGATATTGCCATTGTTTTTGCTGAATAAATTTGCTAACCTTAGCAAAATTATCCATTTTCAAGTTTGGAATGAAATGTGACAAATTTTGATTTTTTTTGAGTGGTTTTCAATTTTGTTATTAATATTTCACCTCTCTAATTCATGGTATTAATATAACTGCTGTGTTTTAATACAGTATGTTGGATATCAATAATTAATCTCTGACTGACTCTTTATGTATCAACATGCAAGATTGTTAGATTAGCATTGATGTTTTACATCTTGCCGTTCTGTAGTGTAATATGCAGTTGTTCAACTATATATTCTTACCTATATTTCCCATTTAAAGGCTAATAAATAGCTGACTGTATACTGCGTGGCATATACACATTCACAAGGTCGTTTGTGATTAACCACATAAGAATAACATTAGGAACCATAAAGAACATTTTTGATTTTTTGCAGTGCATTAATTAGCATGTTGTTCACTGGAGTTGGTGGGCAGGGATAATCTTACTCTGTAGAGTCACTTGTATATGGTTTTCCTGACGTGGTTGCAGCTAACACCCCTATCTGGGGAAAGATTCCTGCAGCCAGATCCGTAAATGGTGTAGTTCCATTTAAGTCAGTGGAGTAATGCCAGTTCACCCCAGCTAAGTAAGCTTTCTAGCCCAGAGTTTCTAAGGTTAGGCCAGTTGAGAGCTAGGAAGATTGTTTAGTTTGCTGAGGTGTCATAAGTTAAGGAAATTTTCTCACATTATCATCATTGCTTTCCACTCTCATTGTTGGCTATAGCCATGGTAAATGGCAGAGGCAGCTCTCTAGTTACCATTGAAGGCGGATGTTTATGGAGAGCGGCGAAGGAGAAAGATTTTATCCAGCCATCAGTTGCCCTGGTGCCCCAGCATTAGAACTGTGCTTGCTGTGGATTTTGAGTGAGAGTTAGAACTCTTTGGAGTATAATAGAGATGAGGTGCCTGAGGGAATGTGATGTGTCTACAGGTTGAGGCTTCTGACTGGGCTACTACACTGCTTCTCAGCACTGCCTGCCACTGGGTAGCATCCAGGCAGCGCAAGCGGCCGGTGGCTTCGCAGATTGCAGCGTATCTTGCCCTCTTGGCATGAAAGCAGTCCGTAGAAGGAAGAAGCTTTGCAGATGACAAATGGAACTGAGAGGCCTCCCAGAACTGAAGTGGAATAAAGCTCGTTAAGCACTGGAATAAATTGCCTAGGGAGGTGGTGGAATCTCCATCATTGGGGGTTTTTAAGAGCAGGTTGGACAAACATCTGTCAGAGATGGTCTAGATAATACTTGGTCCTGCCTTGAATGCAGGGGACTGGACTAGATGACCTCTCAAGGTCCCTTCCTGATCTATGATTCTAAGAAAGCCTGTGCTCACAGGCCTGAGGGACTCTTGCCACCTCAAAGGATGGAAAAATCCCTCAGGGGAAGGTGCAGTTTAATTTAGGTAATCAACATATGACAAACAGGCAAGGCTGTGAGAGAGCTGCCACAGAGAGTTTAATAGCGTCAGCCAAAGTGGGCTTTTCACAGCAATACCTCCGATTGCATGATTAAAACAAAAGGATTGGGCCATAATCAGAATTAGAAACCCGTCAAGGAGTGTCTTGAATTCCTTGGGAGTGGGAGGGTGAGGAGAGGGGAAGTCTGGTAATTAACTGCCAAAGAGTGATGGAATTTTTCCACCCTGGCTGTCACAATTGCTGTTGTAAATCATTTGTTATGGTTTATAATGGTGTAATCCTGGAGAAATTGTTCATAACTGCAATTCAATGCTTGTTTTTAGTGCATTAACCACCCTGAGCTCTGCCTCAGACCATTAACTAACAAAAACTAGCTATAAACTCCTAACAACTTGTGTCTCGGCATTTATTCATGTCCCATTTAAACAGTTTCCCTTCCCCCCCAGCACTGAGGCTTAAGGCGCACTGCAGCGGGCTGTCCCTCAGCTTCCCCTTCTCTGGTACCAGCCAAAAGCAGGCAGTGCCGGCTCCAGGCACCAGCTGAGCAAGCAGGTGCTTGGGGCAGCCAGGGGGAAGGGGCAACACGTCAGGTTCTTTGGCGGCAATTCGGTGGCGGGTCCCTCTCGGAGGGAAGGACCGGCCGCCGAAGAAGAAACCAACGTGGTGGAGCTGCTGCCGCTCACAATCGCAGCTTTTTTTTTTTTTCCTCCCCGCTGCTTGGGGTGGCAAAAACCCTGGAGCCGGCCCTGAAAGCAGGGAAGGCTGAACTTCCTGCCTGGGAAAGCAAAACTGGTCAGTGGGACGCAGCTCATTGCCTTGATCCAAGCAGCCCCTGAATACACACGCTGTGCACTATTGGTGTTCACCTGTAGTACCGAGAGACCCCAGCGGCGATCGGGGCACCCAAACAGTCAGTCGCAAAGAACTTCCCATCTCAATACCGAAAATACACAGAGGAGACAGAGGAGTGAAATGACTTGCCCAAGGTCACTCGCAAAGCCTGGACTAGGCCATGGATCTCCGACTGGGGGCCTGTGCCCTATCCAGGGGAGCGCACACTCTCCGGCAGCTACCAGGCTAGAAGGAGAGGGGAGGGTCCCAGTCTGTCAGACACACAATCCTGTGTTGGACGTTTGCCAGGAGCCACAGGGCCACACACAAGCACATTGGCGAGAGATGGGCACAAGCTTCGAAGTCCAGATGTGGGTTTTGAAGAGGGAACCTACTTGTTTAAGTTCACTAGCAATAACAGCCTGCAGTTGAGCAGCTTTGCCTTCACTTGCACTTATGAGGAGTGAGTGGGTGGCTGCCTGTTTCCTTTACTGTGCTGTGGGCTCCCTTATACTAGGACCAGTCACTGTCCTTGGAAATGCCATATCAGGCCAAAGTTTTAAAATAAATAGAAGGAGATATACCTATCTCATAGAACTGGGAGGGGCCGTGAAAGGTCATTGAGTCCTGCCTTCACTAGCAGGACCAATTTTTGCCTCAGATCCCTAAGTGGCCCCCTCAAGGATTGAACTCACTACCTTGGGTTTAGCAGGCCAATGCTCTAGCCACTAAGCTATCCCTCCCTCTATACAGTTGGTGTATGACCCCAAGGGTATGGTAAAAGTTCAGCAGTGAGGCAGCTGTTGCTCTGCCTTTCACAAGCTCCTCTTGCCTCAGTTTAGCTGGGACAGATGGAGCGGATGGACCCAGAAACAAGGGGAAGCAAATGAGTGCTTGGTGCCAAGAAAGACATGTGGGATGGGAGCTGCAAGGGGCTGACTTGAGCCAAAGTAAATCATCAGTGAGAGGGAAAGAGGAGATGGAAGCCAGAATCAGTCATGAGACACTTGCATCCTAGAGCCCTTGGCTCAGATTCTCTGTGTTAAACCAGGTGGAGATGCCCATGCGCAGTGGGACTCTCCATTTGTGTAGAACTGGAGGAGCAGAGCTGGAGTAGCCACTTTCTGCACCAGCTGCACTCCCCCTCCCTCCCCCGGCATAGGGTGTGTAAAGGCGCATGTTGGGATTGCGTGTGCCAAAGCTGAGCTCCACTGTGTCTGATGCACTGGCATAAGGGACCATACTCTACCAGCATCAATTAGATCAGGAATTCTGCTGGGGCCAGGTGGCTGTGAGCGTCCATCCCTGCTCTGCAAGTGCAGCTTGAATGTAACTGAGAATCGGGATCTCCACTTGTAATTGCTGCCTGGTCCACACAGGAGAACCATTGACTTGCTCCTGATATGGAGCAGCATTTGCAGTAATTGTTCTAACCAAACGAATCTCATTGTAAATCCATGAAATTGCTGCAAAGCCTCTTGTCCAGCTCATAGCCTGACCACTACTGACGTTCTCCATATGCATGTACAATGTGTCTGACACTTTAGGGGATGCAGATTAAGGGCTCCTCTAGCTAAGTTAATTGAGAAGATAAATACATGGGCTAATCTATTCCCATTCTCTGCCCTCCTGTGTGAATACCCAGCTGGAGCACACAAAAACCAGATCTCTGGCATGGAGTAGCCTCCACAAATGTAGCTGTGATCAGCGATAAGTAGATTTAGGGGAATGTGTAAACTGACTTCAGTTTTGCAAACTATTATTACAGTGACTAGTTAAATAGGAAAGTGCAACAAAACTTTCTTTGGAAACATATTGCAGAAGAATTTTGCTATTTGAGGCCAGATCCAAAGCCTGTTCAAGTCAATGGGAGAATTGCTTTAAGCCCCTCATGCATGAAAATGTTGGAGAGATCTTTACTAGAAAAGTCATCATGTCTGAGCACTGCTAGATGGTCAGGCTATTGCTGAGTTTGCTGTTATTTAATGTAGCGTTTGAGGTGAAAACCTGAGTGACTCTCATGGGGTGGGGTGGGAGGGCACTGCTGGATAATTTCTGTCTTCTCAACTGTCATAATAGACTGACAAACTGAGCACACAGATGAAGACTGAAACTTAAACAAACCTCTTATTAACGACATGGAGTCACTCCCTCGCAAACACCTTCAGCCTAATTCTGCTGAGCCCGAAGCGTGAGTTAAAAGACTAGCCTAACACAGGACGCTGCCACCCAAACGCCTCTAGCTCCCTGTGAGCACTCTGCAGAAAAACAGCTTAGAAACTAACAGCTTTTTAGCATCTGTCGTTTATGGGGTGGGGTGAGGAAGCCCTTTAACCCTTTCCTGCTGTTGGAAGGTGTTTTCAAAGCAATTTCCTTTTTTTAGGGGCCTAATTCCACTTCTCTTACTCACCGGGGGGACTACTCACATCAGTGAAGTGCCCAGAATTTGACTCTTAAACGACTGGCCTAAGATGTCCCACAGCATAAACACAGTGGCTGATATTACTCAGCAACAAAAGGGTCAAAACAATCAGTGGGTGGCTTTAAGCAAAAAAAACAAAAACAACACCTCTTAGAAAACAGATACCAGTTTTGCGTGGCTTACCGAAACAGACCCTTGCGGCTGCTAGAGAAGTAGCAGTGCACAAGAGTTCCCATGAACTGTGGATAACCCCTGAAAGTTATTTGATAAATAAAACACAAAAATAAAAAAAAGTCTTGACTTGGTCTTTACTCAGGAAGGTGGCTTGAGTGAGAACTTCAGGGTGGAGCTGAAGATGTTTAAAACCACTTATAAAGCTTGCCAGGAAAAGAAACTTGCTGCAGCTGAAAAGCCAAGGGAGCAGTGATTTTACTTGTATTATCACTGCCGTTCTGCCAGAAAAGCCAGTAGCCTTTTCTATACATCAAAACAACTTTAGCATGCAACCTCTGGTAAGCCTCACTGCTAAACTGCACATGCATTATGTTAACAGTCCATGAAAATCTACATGCAGGAATTTAACCAGGGTTAATTAGAGTTGCCTAAAACATTTTTAAAGAGCCATCTCTGTGGTAGCATGCTCACCTTATAGTTGAGAGGTTCTGGGTTCAAGTCTTAGGCTGGGACTCTGGCTTGCAGCCAATGCTGACAGCCTGGGGACTGTTACTCATTGGATAAGGGGTTGAAAAGATTTCCCTCGGGCCCCTCTCTGGTAAGTGTCCAAATGGACACTTTAACATTCTTGTTGGCTGTTTAGAATAAAATCTGGGAGAAGTCCAGTGTCCTCTCTGCCGTTCCCGTCGCCTCCCGTGACTGAGGTTGTGTGTGTGAGCTACTGTGGAGTGTGTCATGACTGTCATGTTGTCTCTTTAGTCATAGAATCATAGAACTGGAAGGGACCTCGAGAGATTATCTAGTCCAATCCCCTGCACTCAAGGAAGGACTAAGTACTATCTAGACCATCCCTGACAGGTGTTTATCCAACCTGCTCATAAAAATCCCAAAAGATGGAGATTCCACCACCTCCCTAGGCAATTTATTCTAGTGCTTAACCACTCTGACAGTTAAGATATTTTTCCTAATGTCCAACCTAAACTGCCCTCGCTGCAATTTAAGCCCATTGTGTCTTGTCCTATCCTCAGAGATGAAGAAGAACAATTTTTCTTCCTTCTCCTTGTAACAACCTTTTATGTACTTGAAAACTGTTATGTCCTCTCTGTCTTCTCTTCTCCCGACTAAACAAATCCAGTTTTTTCAGTCTTCCCTCATAGGTCATGTTTTCTAGACTTTTAATAATTTTTGGAGCTCTTCTCTGAACTTTCTTCAGTTTGTTCACATCTTTCCTGAAATGTGACACCCAGAACTGGACACAATACTCCAATTGAGGCCTAATCAGCGCGGAGTAGAGAAGAAAAATTACTTCTTGTGTCTTGCTTACAACACTCCTGCTAATGCATCCCAGAATGATGTTTGCTTTTTTTGCAACAGTGTTACACTGTTGACTCATATTTAGCTTGTGATCCCCTATGATCCCTCCCCCTGCGCCCGATCTCTTTCCCCAGTACTCCCTCCTAGGCAGTCCTTTCCCATTTTGCATGTGTGGAACTGATTGTTCCTTCCTAAGTGGAGTACTTTGCATTTGTCTTTTATTGAATTTCATTCTATTTACTTCAGACCATTTCTCCATTTTGACTAGATCATTTTGAATTTTAATCCTATCCTCGAAAGCAACCCTTCCCAGCTTGGTATTGTCTGCAAACTTTATAAGTGTACTCTGTATGCCATTATCTAAATCATTGATGAAGATATTGAACAGAACCGATCCCTGCGGGGCCACACTTGGTATGCCCTTCCAGCATGACTGTGAACCACTGATAACTACTCTCTGGGAACGATTTTCCAACCAGTTATGCACCTACCTTGTAGGAGCTCCAGCCTATTTAATGGGAAAGGCCTGTTTGTGCATATCTGGGTGCGGGTGGCGTAGGCTTATGTGGAAAGTGTATATTTGTCAAATGTGTAATGCTGTCCTATGTCAGGCTTATTACAGAGGTTAGCATGTGCATAGGCTATGCTATGAAAGGAGCCACGTCCCTGCCATGTTAAGAAACTTAGGGTGTAGACCCATTACTCATTTATTTCTGGAAAGCATGTCACAAATCACACCCACAACCCCACATTTCACCACAAATAGCGTTACAGTTAGTGTCTCATGACAAAATTAAAAAACTGTTTCATAAGATGTTTCCAACCTTGCTAAAACATTCTCTCTATTCTGGCCCTCCAGCATTTTAAATGATTGCATTCCACCCAAGTAATTGATCCATGGGGTTTATGTTAACCTTTTCTTACGAATTTTGTGAGGGCTGAGATTATCTCCCCAAATCCAAGCCAAAAAAAAAAAAAAAAGCTTAAGCTCACAGAGAGGATCGGAACAAGAGTGAATCTGCAGGAATGGCTTAAAATTCTTCATTTACTCTCAGCTTTTCTCCTCTCTTCTTGACGTGGAGACAGATTTGACATTTCTGGTTTACAGTGATAAAAGTAAGCAAGTACAGCAGGTCTGAATGGAGTGGAAATAATGCTGGCTGCAAAATAACAGCTATCTTTATACAAAGGGACAAGTTAATTGGGCAGATGTTCTGATATCAAAGTAAAACACCAAGGCCCCCCTTCTTAGCTATTCTGTTGAATTGTCTTTACCCCATGCAACGCTATCTTGGTACTAAACTTTCTGTGCTTATAACAAAAGGAAACCCTTTTCTTTCCCGCATCTCGATCCTCGATCTAGCTGTGAAACAGCAATGATGAGAATCCTTTAAAATTTTCAAAGGCAAACGACGTGTATCATCCTTTTGCAGTGCACACAGCTTCCCTAAAAGCTGCTGTCACCAAGAGAGGTCAGCTGCCTGCTAGGTACAGTGGCTAAAGACCTGAATTTATCAGCATGTTTAATTCCAGACAGGCTGTGGGGTTAAATCAGGGTGCCAGCATGTCTGGCATTACTGTACTTTGTGGTAGGTCCTCTCACTGTATTGCCAAGACATTCAATGCCTGGAAACATTTGCAAACAATGGCCTCCAACAAAGGAACTGTGGCTGCTAAAAGGAAGCTTACTAACCATGATTGACGTCAGCTGAAATGGATAGTGACCAAAGGCAGGCATCTGTCTAGAGTAGCATTCATCACTAGAGACTCTCTAGTCAGACACGCTGATGGGTGTGTCATGCACATGTTTTGGGTGTGTCTCATTTATCTTCCTCTTAAATTCTGTGCTAAACTAGAACTATAGGATTTTTTTGTTACGCGAAAAAGTTTTGCAGGACCACAAGTGCGCCCACGAGAAGAGAGCACTCACAAATATACAAAAATTCAGCATAGTTTATCTTTTATAAAGGAAAACAGGACTGTGACATACTGACTGATATTAAACAATCATTTTTCCTAATGCAAAATTGCTTAGCCCCCAAAATAATTCTCATATGGAATTTTGAACATATAGGGCCTGATTTTTTTTTTAAAAGGATCAACTCACCTTCTAATTTTACAAGTGTAAACTGCACTGCAAATCAGTGTCCACAGATCATACCAGTTCATGTTGGAATACCTGATTTCCTATGGTTTGCCCTCTGCAGTTAATTGTGGGTACAAAATTGCAGACGATTATTTGCAGGAGAGAAATTGCACTAAAAAAACTGAAGGCTATTTCTGCGAATCTGGCCCGGGGAAAACATAATTGGAGCATTTAACCTATATGATGTCAACTCGTGTAATTTGATGCAATCTTCAACTATGAGATTAGTGCTGGTTAGCATGGTAATATACTGTACTTTCCATTGCAATGTGGCCTAGCCATCCTGGTGAACAGAGAAGTGTAAAAGGTGCATTTTAAAGTAAGGCTGTTGCTTGTCTCAGTTTCTAGGTCTCAGCATTGCACAGTTAGATAGTCTCAGTGTGCATTACAAAACTCAGAAGGGTTCCCCCATATCAGCAGAGAGCATTATTCTATAAGTGCAAAACCTCCACAAGCTTTTCAAGTTGATACCTGACCCTTGGTTAACCGCAGTAGCACTGAGAGTTCTAGAGGCTTATTTCACAATATACACCTCTACCTCGATATAACGTTGTCCTCGGGAACCAAAAAATCTTACTAAGTGAAACCGTGTTATATCGAACTTGATTTGATCCGCCGGAATGCGCAGCCCTGCCCCCCTGGAGCTCTGCTTAACCGTGTTATATCTGAATTCGTGTGCTATTGGGTGGTGTTATATCGGGGTAGAGGTGTAGAACCGTTGGGGGGCGGGGGATGTCTGAAAGGTAATCCTTGATAACTGTGGAAAAGTTGCCAGATTGACAGCTCTGGACACTGCAGGGTACAACACAGAAAGAAGCAGTGCCAGCATCCCCACTCGTTTCACCAATTTGTCTCTGCCCTGACGTGGAGGGACGAAAAGGTCCTTTGGGCTCTATGCTCACTGAATCCTTGACATCTCTGCTGAGATTACTAAGAAATGTTGGTTTGCAGGTTGGAGACACCTGTTTCCTGGGAGCTGTATTGCGACCTACAAACTAACATTGGACACTGAAAACAGGAGTTTCCTATTCTTTACCTTCTACAGTGCTGAATTTCATCCTAATGGTTTTGCATCATGCAAATGTTATTTTCATTGATTTAAGACAACTGAATAAGAAAATCTTGCTATGCAAAATCACTGTATTGATGATTAATTGGATTATTTTGCTTGCAAAGATATTTAATCTTGGCTCAACAGGAGGGGATGGACAAGCTGACCTCTTGAGGTCTCTTCCAGCCCTACTTTTCTCTGAGTCGGTGAATATTGTACATATGGTTTGCATACATGTCTGTTTTACCTACAGCATGTCATTTATTTTCACAGGGACGCCACGTTAAAACAGGACAACTAGCAGCAATCAAGGTTATGAATGTTACTGAGGTGAGTGAGCATCTGTGGAAAAAACAGTTGTCTGG
Source organism: Gopherus flavomarginatus (assembly GCF_025201925.1). Taxonomy (NCBI): domain Eukaryota; kingdom Metazoa; phylum Chordata; order Testudines; family Testudinidae; genus Gopherus; species Gopherus flavomarginatus. The sequence goes on along the minus strand of NC_066624.1, from coordinate 12,302,052 downwards.
ATATAAGCAAAAAGGACATATAAAACAACCAGCCAGATCACTACAGAGTTAGATAATTTATTGGAGAAGATAATCTGCTTGCATGAGTACTGCTTGCTGGGAACTGGGGTTTTTTTCCTAACATGCTGAGGCTGGTTGTATGAGCAATTTTTTTTGTTTTCAATCATGTTTGTACAATGGGAGCAAAGCAATCAGGGCCAGTGGGTCTGTATATTTTTGCTAGTCTATAATGATGAAGAAAAGAATTTTTCTTCCTGCTTAGTGCTAGTTGATTATCTGTTTCCAGAGATAGCAAATAGAAGATTTCCTGTAGCTCTGCGCTGCCCCTGCTGTGTTTCATCACATCCTTTCCCCTCACGAGCCAGCTATTCCTCTGTGCAGTACAAAAATCTAGGGCATTGTAGTCACACTGACAGCAAGCAGGAAAGAACATGTTAGAGTTGCAAATGTTGCTTTTTTTTTATCAGATAGATGAGAGAAGGAGACAGTTTAATTGGCACAGTCCTTGCTCGCATTTATAAAGTGATATCAGAGTCAGAACATAGTGTCACGGAATCTGCTAAGCATTGATTTTTTGTTCCTCCTCTGATCAGTGCAGCTGGTTTTATAGTACAGCAACTTGTCCCCTCAAGACAATATTAGCATGAAAGGCCAAAAAATTTTCCCCCCCTAGAGTTTCCTGCAATTCAGTTCTTGCGTATTATGGGCCTGATTCTCGTTTACACTAAAGGACTTTCTACACATGAAAATTAATCCAGAATAAGGTAGGGTGTGCATTTAAAGCAGAATAGCTATATAATCACGCCATGTGTGAACATTCTTATTTTTGACTGTAAATGCCTTTTTCTGGTTTAGTGTAATCCACTTCCAAAGTGGATTAAAATAGTAAAGAAAAAGGCATTCTTATTCCGAAATAGTGGGCCTGGTCTATCGTTAAAACTTGTACTGGCATAGCTATGTCAGTTATGAGTGTAGACTTTTACCAACCTAACTGACCCAGTATAATCCCTAATGTAGACACATTTATACAGGCATCGGTGTTGTTGCCAATATAGTTTGTGTCTCTTTGGAAACTGCTGTGAACTATGGGGACAGAAGCACTTTTTGCTGTCTAACCTGTGCCGCTGTATCATGTAGACATAACCTAAGAAAAGGAGAACTTAAAGCAGGATTAAGTATAGTGTAACTCACACCCACTTTAAGGCCCTTTTACACTGCCAGGGTAGTACAAATGGGCTGTGGTATGAATAAAAACCAGGCTTTATATCTTGATTAAAATATACTTGTGTACATATATAAGGTCAAACTACTAAGGTTTGGTCTTCTGTCTGTGGAAAGGGTACATTTTTGAAACGACTGGATCAGTAAAGTGCTCGGACTTTGCTTCTACTCTGTGGGTACAGGTCTAGCCATCTACATTGTTTCAGAGTAGCAGCCGTGTTAGTCTGTATCCACAAAAAGAACAGGAGTACTTGTGGCACCTTAGAGACTAACACATTTATTTCAGCATAAGCTTTCGTGGGCTACAGCTCCCTTTTTCGGATGCATAGAATGGAACACACAGACAGGAGATATTTATACATACAGAGAACATGCTGACGATAGCTCATCTCAATTGATTGGACTCTTCCAGGTGGTATGCATATTTCCACCTTTTCATGTTCTCTGTATGTGTAATATCTCCTGTCTGTGTGTTCCATTCTATGCATCTGAAGAAGTGAGCTGTAGCCCACGAAAGCTTATGCTGAAATAAATTTGTTAGTCTCTAAGGTGCCACAAGTACTCCTGTTCTTTTTGCATCTACATTGTGTTGTAGAAATGAGTCACCGAAGAGGAAAGGTTTTTGGGGAGTGGCAGAGGTTGAATTTGTGGTGGGGTGTGAACCCAAATCAGACTCCCAGATCTGAGCATCTCCAGACCTCAAGAAAGAGATCAGCTGGGAAGGGGCTGCCAGAGGCCCAGAGCTGACGCAATGGCACAGAGATGTTGTATGGATAGCTTTTTCCTCCCACTGAACCCCAGGGATTCACAGGGGATAGAGGTTGTGCCAGTGGCCTGATCCATGGGTAGGGGATAGAGACCACCACAGGGAATATCAATGTGAAAACTCAAGGCAAGGAACTTTACAGAGATCTCCTCCCTTGTGCTGCACACTGTTTGATATTCTCCACATTTAAATAACGGCATATTGTGTGCACCAGTACACTGTTGGAAACCAAACTCAAATGAAAGATGAGCTAACCCAGAGGCCCAGATTCACTGATTCACATCAGTATCTGTTTGCGGTTCTGCAAACGCAAATCAGCCATAATCTTGCTTAATTGACTGGTTAATCCTGGTTTACAGCTGCTTTGCATCACCGTAGCAGCACAGAGCAGCTGTGGTATATTGGTGGTATCTGACCCACTATTTGGGGGTTGCACAGCTTCTTTACAAGCTGAGGATTTACCAGTAACAGATCTGGTAGGTTTTGGTTTGAATCATCCCACACAAAATTGATTGTGTCTTTTTAAGAATTCTGCAGCGCTTCAAGGCAAAATCTTTAAAGCTGGTAACCTGTTCTGGGGTTTTCCCTGGTGCTCTCCCCTCTAAGCCCTGCTTAGTATAAGAGCTCTTATGAGTTCATAGCTTGTTGCAGTAGGACTGCAGGCAGAAGTTTTATTGATCTCAGTCTGCCATTTCACAGCTGAAAAGTTTCCAGGGTATTAGGGTGACAGCCTGGTGCTTGGGAGATCAAGTCTGCTCTGCCACAGGCTTCCTGTGTGACATTGGACATGTCACTTATGCCCAAATCCTCAGAGGTATTGAGGTGTCTAATTCCCTTTGATTTCAATAGGAGTTAAATACTCTTAAGGATCTAAGGCAGAGGTTCTCAAACTGGGGGTCAGGATCCCTCGGGGGTTGTGAGGTTGTTACTTGGGGTGGGGGAGGGTCAGGAGCTGTCAGCCTCCACCTAACCCCTGCTTTGTCTCCAACATTTATAATGGTGTTATAAAATGTGTTTAATTTGTAAGGGGAGGTCACACTCAGAGGCTTTCTATGTGAAAGGGTTTACCAGTACAGAAGTTTGAGAACCACTGATGTAGGCCTTAGTCTGTCTGGGTCTTGATTTTCCATCTTTAAAAAGGGGATAGTAGTTCTTCCCTACCTCACAGGGATGTTGTGAGATTAAGTGAGCTGCTCATATATTACAGGAATAGAGGGGCCATGGAAGTATTTTAGACTGAACGACTTTCATTCTCCAAGAATTCAGTGTAATAAAATTGGTTGCCTGCTAAAGGTTCAGTGTTTCTTGCACAACGTTATGGTCTACCTGGGATTAAGTTATTTTCTATTCCCTTGGGCTTGAAAAACTGGTTTGAAACATATTAAGTAAAGTCTTGAAAAATATCAAAATGCATCTGCTCTAACATGCTGAATATGCACCACATCTGAGGGCACGTTCACGGGGCGGTCAACTTGTAATAGACAATGGGGCATATTTATAATAAAGTGATGTGAAATGAAGAGCTTCCTAGCCCTCCTGGAGAAGCCTCTGTCGTTCTTGTCTTTAGATTACAGCCTTTGCTTGTTCAAGTCTGAGGACTGTGTCAGTTTTAGAGCTGAGTAAATCTGTTCTCTCTCCAGCATGCGCTGCGAGATTCGGAGCTGCTTTCTTATGATTGCAGCAGGATGCTGTGGTCAGGGTGGGATCATCTGGACATCTGTCAGGAAGTGCTGCAGTGTCATGTAACAGGGAGGGGCGTGGGAGCTTTAAATGACTACATGAGAGCTGAGGGTAATGTGTGCTTCTGTGCCTCTTTACACAGGCTCTGCTTCCTGTTATCTGATCACACCTAGCAAAGTGTTTGCAAAGAGATCAGATTCTTGCTGAATTACTCTCCCTGTGGAGCTGTCTATGGAGGGAGCAGCAGGCTGTCCCTGTGAATCCCTTGCTTTCAGTCTTTCCAGTTATCTAAGTGCTATTTATTTAAATGAAAAACTAATATCGGTGCCATAACAGTTGTAAGGGAGTCTCCTAGCAGTGTGTGTATCAGCCTCATCTTGTTTCCTCTTGAGGTTGGAGGTGTGTGCTGCTGCTACCTACCGGATAGGGCCACATTTTCAAAAATAGCCTTTGATCACGAGCCTGTAATTTTGTTCATGCAATCATCTATGCCCAGAAATAACTTCGTTTGTGTGGGGAAACAGCCGTGGCTCCTGCACACCCAGGAGCGACTTTTATTTCTTTGCCAGCAACATTTACAAGCAGATTTCAAGGCTCTTTGGAAATGTGGCCCATAGCAGTATTAACAAGGAGAAGATTAGGACTGGAATCATGAGCGTCTGGATGTATCCAACCACTGAGGCTACTTCTCCCTCCTTCTCCATGACCCTCATCTACTGAAGGGCCTTATATCACCCCTTTTGCTATCGTATCTGAACATCTCATCATTTTTCATTATATTTATCCTCACAACACCCCTATTGTCCCCATTTTACAGATGGGAAACAGAGGCACAGAGACATAAGGTGACTGGCCCAGTATCACACAGGAAGCATACAGCAGAGCAAGGAACTGAAGTAGGTCTCCCAACTCCCAGACCAGCACACTATGCCCAGGACCATCTACCCTCTCTCACCCTCTGATCTTCCACTGACACCTCCTACAACTTTCCAGTAACCAGTTTCACGCAGTATCTCAGCTCCCAAACTGAGACACCCCCTTTTCTGTCTTTTTACCTTTTGAAGACCGACCTGTTGTGCAATTCGTGCTTCTGTCTCTGTAGGGGCAGAATAGTTTAGATTGCAAGGCTTGTTGCCCAGTCTCAACGGAGCGGCCTGTTGTCTCATCACTAGAACATCTGAGCAGCACAGCACAGTATCTGAGCATCATCAGAGATACTGGAGTCTGGCATAAGGACATCTGAAGGTAGTGTGGGGGTGAAGGAAAATCAAGAATGGCAAGGAGGGTGATTGCAAGGATTCTGGAAAGCTAATAATGGGAAGAGATGAATCTAGGGGTCGTACTAGCTGGTTATAGTAAAAACATGTACTTACTTACATATATGGCCTCCATTCCACTTGTGCACTTCACAAACATACATTTATGTACATTCTCAATACCCCAGTTAGGTAGGGAAGGATTAATATATCCATTTTACAGATGGGAAAAGAGAGCGACAATGACTTTGCTCAGTGTCTCCCAGGAAGTCTATGACAGAACTCAAATCTCCTAAGCCCCAGATCTGCATGCCCTAATAGGGAGAAGAAGGGCGTGTGGGGACTTCATCACCCCACAAAAGTCTATAACAGGAATAGCTGGGGTATGGCTGAGCATACAATTTATTCTGCCCATCTTCAGTTATAACCACATATCTGTGTGTCTTTCCGAGCCTGCAGAAAACATTTAATACACTTTTTTAAAACAAAACTGGGCTTGCTTAAATAGAGCAACCAGCAAACAAACTGGGACACCATAAAAGTTCTGAAGGAAAGAGACAGCAATGAAAAAGAGGCAGGAATGCACAAGCTCAAAGAGAAGAGCTAGCACAAGCTTGTGAGTCACTGGGGGATTCTGGGAAACCCATCTAGCTGGGGAGTTCCACAGGCCGAGGCCATAAATGATCATGTCCCTGAGGGAAGAGAAGGTCGTAGAGTTTAAGGCTAGAAGGGACCACCAGATAGTCTAATCTATCCCAGGGCATTAAACACCACCCAACCACTCTCACCCCAAAACCCACCACCAGAATGAGACCAAAGTATTCCAGTCCCTATGCTCCCCTCCCCCTGGAGACTAAACTATTATGTGCCATTGGCAGAGAACAGCATGGGCTGAGATGCACCAATGCCCAACTCTCCTACAAGGGCAGGGAGTTATGTGAGACATATGCCCAGATGATCCTGGCAAGTGACTTGCACCCCATGCTGCAGAGGAAGGTGATAAAAGCCCCAAAGTTCCTGCCAATCTGACCTGGAGGGGAAATTCCTTCCAGGCCCCATCTTTGCCCAGGATTATTAATTCAGGCATTGAAAATGTTTTTTTGCTATATGTATGTAGCTGAACGGATCATTTGAAAGATCAAGCCGGCTTTATCCTCTGACTTCCCTCCCCACCCACCATTTCCATCCCTATGTCTGTGCTGACTAGAATCTCACAGGGAGGAAAGCTCCTGCTCCCTGCTAGAATCCTTATAAATGCTAGAAAGGAAATTGCAATGGGTAGAGATGGGCAGGACCTGCTCCCATTAGCCAACAGAGCTGGCCAGTTTCTCACTCCCAGTTGATTGCGGAAACCTCCCTCCCCTAATGCCACATGGCTCAAGATGGTGGCCAGGCATGGAGAGTGAAATATGACCTTCCAGGGCTGTGCAGCAGATGCTCTGTAACAAGGGCGAGGCGAGTGAGGCACTTGTCTCGGGCGCGCAAAGTGGAGGGGCGCAGCTCTGCCACGGTCAGTGGCACTTCAGCAGGAGCTCTACCGCCGCTGCTTCTTCGGCAGCAATTCAGCGGCGGGTCCCTTAGTTCCTCTCGGAGGGAAGGACCTGCCGCTGAATTGCCGCCGTCACCTATTTCGTTCTTCGGTGGCAATTCGGCGGCGGGTCCCTGAGTCCCTCCAAATTGCTGCTGAAGAATGAATGAAGTCATGGCGGCAATTCGGCAGAAGGTCCTTCCTTCCAACAGGGACTCATGGACCCGCCACTGAATTGCCGCCGAAGAGCCTGGAGCCGGCCCTTGCCTCGGGCGCAAAAATTCCTTGTTACGGCTCTGCTCTAGTGTGTGCTGGCTGAGAGCGGCTGTGAGGAATTCGGCTTGAGTCATCTAGAATTCTCTTGGTGTCTGTCCCAGTTCTGCCCAGCTCCTCTTCACCTTCTTTAATTACACTGGGGCAGCACTTAGGGCACAATCAAATCCAGAGTTTTCCCTTTCCTCTTCATTGCAAATATAAGACAGATGAAGTGGTTGGGGTACTGTATGCAATTTGAGAGCCATGTGTTAATGGCAGAGCGGCTGTTTTAATACTTCAGAGTTGATTTTGCTTTGAGTGGAGCCTTTTTACACTTCTAGTTTTCACAAGCTTAAGACAATTATTTTTTCTGCATGTGTGGTCTGGCAAAATTTCTCTTCTGGATTAATGTCATTGGGTCACCACATGGCCACCACGCGTCTATTGGGAATGGTTTTTTGGTGTTTTATACTAGGCGATGACCCATTTCTAGGACTTCTTGAGAGGTTTTGGCTCCAGCCTATCACTCCTCCATGTGTTTCACCCCTCCCCACCATACAGCTGCTATAGGACAGTGTCACTGTTTTTATGAAACATTCGTGCTGACAATTAATGGAATGCTTTAATGGCAAGGCTACTGGAAAATTGAGTGAAAGGGCAGAAAAATGTCCCGCAAGTGCCAGCCATTTTTCTCTTCCAATGGACCTTTTTTTTCATCAGCTACTAAGTGCCAGGATAGTTTGCAACAAAAGGTAAACTAATTATCAGCCTTACTTGGTTCCTTTTAGCCGATGCAGACAGACAGCTCCTTAGCACAGTGCACATATAGCTGCAGTGTTCCAGTAATGGCAAAGCGGGCAGCTAAATGCACATGCACTTAACTTGGAACCAGGTACCATCTCTTGAGGATGCTAATACAGACAGCTGAGTCCATAGAGAAGTCTGCCAATCAGAGACAGAAACATCCCAGCTGGCTAGTTATAAAGGAGCCTGGATTCTCCATTGGATCAGAGATTTCTGTTTGCAAAGAAGAATAATCTCATGGAGGATGCCACTAGATGCTACCAATGACATTATTTCTAATTCATTATAGTGGTGTTATTTATTTATGTTGCGGTCGCACTCCGAAGTCCCAGCCAGAGATCAGAAGCCCATTGTGTTAGGCACTGTGCAAACACAGAACAAAAGACGGCCTCTGCCCCAAAGAGTTTAAAAACTAAGTATAAGACAAGAGACAACAGGTAGATACGACAGGCAAACAGGGGAGCACATGGATGCCGTACTCCTCAGCATGATAGGCAGTGGTTTCTGCACTCCAGATGCCTGACTGTTGTCCAGTTTTCTGTAGGCAACTCTACACTCTGCTAGACTAACCCTAAGATGAGGAGAAAAGAACAGGGTTGTAATCCTGGCTTTGCCTCTGAATTGCTTTGTGGCCTTCAGCAAGTCACTTTCCCTCTCTTGGTTTCAGTTTCCCCAGTAGCAATATGAGGAGGATAATCAATTCCTTGGGAGGGTATCAGGAGGATGAATTAGTTGATTGTATGTATTATGCTTTAAAATGTGTAAAGCCCTATTTAAATATGAAATGTTAGTAGTAATATTTTATTTTGCTTAAATCTGGTTAATTTCTCCATGAAGAAATGACTATATATGTAACCCACTGAGGAGTGAGTTACAGGTCCCCATCTGTTCTCAGTCCACACAGGATACTGGTCTATTACAGCCACAATTAGACAGGTGCGGCTGTTGAGCTCAAGCTGTAACAGCTTGTGATTTAGGTGCCAGGTCAGTCTTAAACAGAAGAATGAAGACCTTGCTCCTGTGATTGTAGGAGGGCCTAGTCCTTGATTTCAAAGAACAGAGGGTTATGAAAACAATGCAATGATGAATACGTTACCATCTTTCCTGTGTTCTGCTCTTGCTACAGAACGAGGAGGAAGAAATCAAACTGGAAATAAATATGTTAAAGAAATATTCTCATCACCGGAATATTGCGACGTATTATGGAGCATTTGTAAAGCAGAGCCCTGCAGGCCAGGATGATCAGCTCTGGGTAAGGGTTGAATCCCTGCTGTGTTCATCAGATTTCCCTGGGAGAGCAAATCTTCATTGAGAGCTCCAGTGTGCTTAGCCCTGAGGCTAACTCAGTGATCCAGATTTTGCTTTGAGGACCACTTTGCAAGAGACAGACTTTCTGCCTGCCTATCTGCCCCATTTATGATTGAGAAGTGAATTGGAGAAGGAACACAAGTGGGGCTTGGTACATTTTATGGTGACATGGTATCTGTAAGACTCTGAGGTAGTCAAAACACAAAATAGTTTTGTAGATAAATCACCTTTTTTCCAAAACACAGAATTCCTTTTTTCCCCCTTTGAAAATGTAAATTGAAAAACCATGTTTTTGGTTTTCCTGATTTTGATTTCATTTGTTCCTTTTAGGTCTTTCCCTCCTTTTCTTTCTTTTTTTTTTTCCTCCCCCTTTTTCCGGTGGCAAAATGGAAACAGCAAAAAATGGAGGAGGAAGGAAAAATCAACACCAGAAAATTCAGTAAAAATATTTGTGATCACTTTTTCAAAATCAGTCCTTTCTGAAAAATGTGAAACAAAAACATTTCTGAATGTTCTCAAAATTCTCCCTCGCCTCGCAATTGGCTCTAGTAAAGAAAGACATGCCCACAGTGAGAGGCATTGCTGGATTGTTTTACACCAGCAGCAAAGTGAAATGAAAATTTACTCCACTTGCAATCCTTGGAGGTTGGAGGTAGCACCATCCGTTTATAGTTAAGCCTAACTGTAAGACCAGAATTTGCGAAGTGTTTTTAAATGGGGGTTGTGTTAAGGATATATACTATGTTTGCCTCTCTGCAGTTGGTGATGGAATATTGTGGAGCTGGCTCTGTAACAGATTTGGTAAAGAAGACAAAAGGTAACTGTTTCAAGGAGGACTGGATTGCTTATATCTGCAGAGAGGTTCTCAGGGTGAGTCTTGCTAATAGAGTTTGCTTGTTGTCACTTGACAATGTGAAGAGTTTCCTGTAATAACTACAAGATTTGGCACCAGGGCTGCTTTATTGTCAATAAAGGAGGATGTCCCGAGTTACTTCCTGGGCCCAATCTTCATTCTTTGCTATTTATTTCTCCTGGACCGTACAGAAACCAAACCAATTTCTCATTGTTTTTTGTGAAACACAGACAAACCTGGTAGCAAGGGTTACATAGCAAGCCAGGCTGAAAAGATCCAAGCCCATTAGCGAGATACTGATCTATCATCATCACCATGGAGTTCTAACCATTTTTAAACAACAGTAAGATAAACACATATTATGGGAACTGCCATTCAAATGACATATGTTAAAATAGTGCATTAAGGCTTCAAAGGTCTAAAGTCTTTTATTTGTATAGGGACAGAGATGGGTGGTCTGTCTGGCAGAACATCAAATAGCCCATTTGGATTTGGGACTGGACTGCAGATTTGAATAGATACCAGATCCATGAGTCACTGGGGGCATCTGTTCTCCTGTTGGGAATTACACTTTCCCGCGGATAGAGTAGCTCTACTGATCACCTGGAAATTTTGTTGTTGGGGACTTCTGCCATGACCCACCACGGTCTGCATTCTGCCTCCATATGGGGACACGAACAGCCACATTTTCAATGGAGGCTTAAAAATCTCCCATCTGTCCCTGGCAAACGGGTAACTGACTGAGACAGGCAGGTACGCGGTTACTCACTGTTCAAGTGCAAAGGTGGGTTAATTTTTGTGGCCCCATGCTGTTCTACTTGTACCACCATGGCATCCCCATTAGAAAATTTGGTTTTACAAGCCTCCTTTTAATTTAAATACTGCAACTTAAGATGATAAATACACGGTAGTGTAGGACAAAAGGGAAGGGCTACGCCCATCTCCCTGTGAAAACTGACGAAGAGCGTGTGTGGAGAGTGACCTGTCAGCAAGGAAATTGTGGACGAAAGTTGGATTTTGTTAGAAGCTGTTTGTGTTTCTAGTCACTCGTATTAGAGAGGGCAAACATTTTTGGTGGGCCTTGTGCTTCTCGTCTGCATCAGTTCAATATACAATATTCCATTATTTCTAGCCTCGTTTAACTAATGTTTTGAAACTAAAATAGTCTCGGATGGAGATGTGATCACCAGTGACGGAAGTCTGTGGGAATCTGGCTCGATACAGGATTTAATCCATTGCGACCAGTTTTTTGTTCTCTGTGTACTCCATACACAGCACTCTGCGCACTGTGCAAACACTTCGCTGTTCACACCCCAGTTTCTTCTTTAGTGTGCCTTTAACATGTACTGTAAATGGGCATCCCTCTGATTCTGAAATTACAGTGTGCAATTCTGGGGCCTCTTTCTCCTCTTACTTGTCATTAGAGATGATCTCCTGCTGTCAGACCCGTGGGAGTGAGAAGAAAATCAAACCCATTGTTGCTTTCTTCTCTTATTGCTAAATGAACGTGTTGCTGCCAATCGCTGCTAAAGAATTTTAGATTAGCACATTTTAGTCCCTTTTCTCCATTAATATAGCCAGAACAAAGCAAAAGAACTTCATAGGACAAAATTCCAAATCTATGAAACTGATTTTTTAAAAAAAAAGCTAGAACCATGTGGTTTTCTTGCAGGGTTTGGCACATCTTCATTTGAATCACGTTATCCACCGAGATATTAAAGGACAGAACGTTCTCTTAACAGAAAATGCAGAAGTAAAACTAGGTAAGTTTTTCTCTCAATTTTCTCTAGAACCCTCTTAGTTAAAGATATGCTGAGGTTTCCATGTTAACCTGAAAAGGATATCTAATAACCCAAGAGTGAAAAATAGATTAAATATAGTTGTAAAGACTTACATTTATATGGTACCTTTCATACAGAAGGATCCCAAAGGTCTTTATAGGCTCTGTGCATGGGAATTGCTCTCTTCATCTGAAATACAACCATCCCAATAGAGTCAAACTCAGAACCTGTTTAATAGCCCACATCAACACTACATTATGCGTAAGTACCAAATTCAGAATGTAGGAAATTATCCTTGTCATGTCCTTTCTGCCCAGACAAGTTGGCGGAGGTAATATCTGCTACTGGACCAGCTTCTGTTGGTGAGAGAGGCAAGCTTTTACGCTTACATAGAGCTCTTCTTTGGCCAACACAGTTTAGAAAAATCAGTTTTGAGCAATAAATTCAACTAAGCCATTTTTTCTATTAGAAGTGGGTTAGGAGATTTTAATGAAACTGATAGTCAGTGCTGAGGCCGTGACACATACTTCACCCTGTCTAAAGGTCACCATGAAGTTATGTATAAAGAGTTTTCACCCAAGGGTATTTGAGAGCCCTCTCATTTCCACTTCCAAGTGGTATGTCGCGGTGTGCAAACTATTGACAACTTTTAGCTCTGTGAAAACAAACAATGTCAATAGCTCAAAAGCAAATGTGAACAGTTAGGTGTTTGGTTTGTTGAAAGGACATCACAGGGAATATCAGACCATTTTTAAAGAGAGTGTATCAAGAATGGTGCTTTTCTCATGTAGGATTTTTCTTTTGTTTTCTCTGTTTCATTGTTTCAGGCATTCAAAAATAAAATAAAAAATATTCTGTGTAGATACTGGGTGAGAGCCTCAGTGAATGTAAAGCAGCATAGCTCTGACGCCTGGTGAAGATCTGATCTATGTGGTGAAATCCTAGCTCCGCTGAAGTCAGTAGGAGTTTTACCTCAGGATTTCACAGAGTCTTTTTTCCATTTGGCAAATTCTCCTGCTGTACTTCTTGAAATTAACAAGGCCTTTTTTTGTTTATTTGTTTTTTGTTTTGTTTGGCTGCTAACAACATAACTGATGTCTTTCACTTATTAAAAAAATAAAGCAAGTACTCTGTATTTTATGTGAGTAGATAGTAATGAAACATTTCTATAAAGTACGAAAGTAAAACTAAAATATTTCCAGAGAAATTTAGCTCAGCCATGTCTAAAAGCCAGGAAGCTGGAAAACTCAGACTTCAGAGATCCAATGTCATTCAACCTTGTTAATGGGCTTTATATAAAAGACTAACATTTCACATCCAAAATACAGAATGCATGATGCTTCAAAGAATAGACACCCACCCATTATTAGATAAGCTTACACAATTTAGTGCTGCAATAATTTCATGTTGCAGTATGGCTCTCTGAGGTCTGTTTATCAGTAGATGTACCAGAAGTTGCATGCAAATAATTTGCTTCGTTGGAGACAAGCCTGAAAATCTGCTCATTGATGCCATGGGTAATAATAGGGTTGTACCCTTCCTAACCTCTTTTTCCTCTGCTGTTTACACTAATTGGATACTACTGTAGCTACTCGATGAGTAACACTCAACTTTATTTATACCTTTTTCCCAATTGATCTGATATTGTGCAGAGGTGTTTTTTTTTTTAATTAATACAAACACATAGTTACTGAATGTGGGTCCTATTTATTATCTGAGCAATGATGTTTGACAATACAACTAAAAAATCATATTGAGATGCCACTGCCCATTAGCCTAAAAGAGCATAGCATAACTTAGTCCTCTTAATGCACTTAACAGATGGATAAAACAGTGCACTCCCCTAGCATATTCTGAGATAGGAGTGCAGCAAAAAAAGGTCTGTGAAACCATTCAGAACAAAGCAATCCATTTCCTCACTAATGTGCTGACCCTATCCAACTTTAACCACCAGCAGTAATACTAGACATCTCCCAGTCACACTTTAACACTTATTTGTAGGTTTTTGTTTTAGATTAAAATACCATTTGAAAATCTTAAACCCCCACCCCCAAAGTAGTGCTTAATCCAAGTATATATTTTATTCCATAGAGATTAATGAAAAGCACTATGTAAGAGTTAGGTATTACTATTATCATGGGAGCACATCCCTACAGTAACCATGCTGCCAGACTTAGCATGGATTGTGTTAATTTTAAATTTTCCTTTTGGATTGTCTGATATAAATAGCAGAAAGTGGCTAATTCCCAGCATCTCTGCAGTAGGCTCCATTGGAAACCCTGTATTATAGGAGCTCAAATCTGCTACGCATTGCAACCCTAGAATTTGCTTTCCAAACAAAGGCAATAACGTATCAAACATTTTGTCCTATGAATTCAGCACTTGGCTCATTACTTTACGCTTGCTTAACTCTGCAGTGGATTTTGGGGTAAGCGCTCAACTGGATAGGACGATTGGGAGAAGAAATACATTCATTGGAACTCCCTATTGGATGGCGCCCGAGGTCATAGCTTGCGAGGAGAACCAAGACTCAACGTACGATTACAGAGTGAGTGATGTTAGGAATTTAGAATCAATAGTAAAGTAAACACGCGTTAACCGAAAGAATTGAAAAAAGGCGTCACCCTCCCTTAAAACCACAATCATGCAAAGAGCTGTATTTTGAATATGCGGTTTGTGACCAAAAAAAAAGAGGAGTTTCAATATGAATTTATTTTCTTTGTGAACCGTTAACGTACAAAATGAAATACAAAGATGTTTAGAATGAAATGTACGAAAGTCTCGCTTATTCTCTGAAAAGAAGACACAATATTTGGAGGTGGCTAGGGTGAAAGGCCTGAAAAAAGTGGCTAAGAAGCAGTATATCATTAGCGTGGCTTCTTTCCTCTGTGGTAGCGAATTATTTTCCCTTATGCTTATTGCACAGTCCCCTGGGTAAATTTACAATAATATCACATGTATAATTATTAACTTAGAACAACAAAAGACTCCTCACTCCGGAAAAGATCACTAACCATTCCCCACAATCACGCTCTCGAGAGAAAAAGTCTGAATGAATATATGGGTCTTGTCCTTATGACTATATCTGGACTGTTTTCTTGGTGAGATACTCTCTCAACTCATTCATGTCACTGTACAACCATGAGCCAAATATCCTCCTCACTGACACCAAAGAAATAGAGTATTTGTTATTCTCCTGGGGCCATCTGGGCACACTGTAATTTGGATACCATATAATGGCTATCAAAAAATTCTCTGGCTGTCCCCCTTACTATTATAATATGCGGATTTGGCTCTAAAGAGGCACATGATACTGTTTGTCAGCCTCTGGTTGAATTGCTTGCACCACTGTCATCATTTACATATCTGCACACACCACATAGGACAATTTCCAAAGAATGCTTTCTGAATGACTGTTCTCTCCAAGCCCTTGTGTTGGGAGTGGTTGCCGCCTTTTGTGCATCTTGTCCTTATAACAACTGGGTAACAGAAGGATCATCAAAATTACATCTGTTATTCCAGCTGTGGAATATTCAGAGCTCATATTAGTACTTCTGTTTTCTACTGAGTCAAAGGGCATGATTCTGATTTCACTGCTTTGCCACTGTTGAAAAATGGTCTTTCACCCATGTAAAGGCATCTTAACATAAGAGAGAATCTGGTCCAAAGACTTATTCGTTGCCTTTTTTCATATTATATAAACCTTATCCCAAAGACTCAAGAAGGTTATCCGTTAGCTCCCATCCATACCCCCAATTCTATTCCCATTTAGCACATTTTCTAGTGATTACTGAAGGGTATCCCCAGTTTGTGTGCTGTCCCTGTGTTGAACAACTTTTGCCCACATTGCCCTTGCTCCAGTCAGATTCCACAGACTGCCGTCCAACGCTGATCAGCCGGGGGTTTCCAAAGTGCTGATTCAGAGACAGCGTTGTTATTCAGAAGTGTGGACTAGGGCAAGTATTTATAAACATTGCTGATATGGTGAGTGAAAAGCAGGAAGCTGTTCTGCTATGCCCATGATTTCTCACGGGTCCTGCTTTTAAAAAATCCACCAAAAAATGCAGCCCTTCCTAGCTCACTAGCCTGGTTTCTCCGTATACCCCTATGCATCAGCCCACAGTTATCTGAAGCTTGCGTGCATGTCCCATCATCACCAGAGTCTAAGTCATGGTCTACACTGGGGGAGGGGGGGTTTCAAGCTAAGTTACGCAACTTCAGCTACATGAATATTGTGGCTGAAGTCAACGTGCTTAGATCGACTTACCATGGTGTCTTCACCGTGGTGAGTCGACTGCTGCTGCTCCCCCGTCGACTCCGCCTGCACCTCTCGCAGAGGTGGAGTACAGGAGTAGACAGGAGAGCACTCTGGGGTCGATTTATCGCGTCTACACTAGGCGCGATAAATTGATCCTGCTGGATTGATCACTGCCCGCCGATCTGGCGGATAGTGAAGACATACCCTTACTGTACTATAGTGGGTGGCCATTCGTTTAGAACTTTGCTAAAAGACCTCCTTTTTCTTGCTTTCAGTCATTAATTAAATGACACAGGACCTGAGCCTGAACCCTCTCCAGCTCCCACTGAAATCCAGTGTTCTCCTTGGGATCAGGCCCACAGTCTGCAATGCAAGTTGTTTCCAGCCTTGTAAAGCACAGTGGGTTGGCTTTGCACTGTATAGATTGTGAAGGTGTCGTTTTAGGGCCAGGTCAGATATGAGTAGCTGTCCATCAAGGACTTTTGTTCGAAGTCTCCAAGGATTTGACTTCTGCCAGTATTTTGTCTCATTTTCTGCCTAACAAAGCGCTATGAGACTTCAGGGTGTCCTTATCTTTTATATAATAATCATAGAGATCTCCCGTAAATGTATTTGGATAAATGAATCTGCCTAGGTGCATATGTCCAAAAAAAGAGAGAAGTGTTGCACACCATTAAACAAGTGGAAGCCTGGTTACGTTCTTAAAGTCAATAGCATTATGCCTGGTTTACACCTTTGTGATCAGAATCTGGCCACTTGGGTTTATGATGCCATGTAATATTCATAGAGAAGACTCCAATCTGACCTAACTGAACTAAGTTTATACTTCTATGTAAATCTGAATACATTGTTCTACTTTTCTTCCTACTGGCTGGTAACTTGTCCATGGATTGAAATACCTTCCATGGGGCTGACTGCCATCTCCCTTCAACCAGTGCAGGAAAGCAGTGGGATGAGAGCAGTATTTGGTCCAGTGGGGTCTCACCTGTGCACCTCCTCTGTAACAGAGGAGAGAATCTGGGCCATGGCTTCACATGGGCCCTTCTATATTTGGGAACTTTTGTTTTTAAAATGAAAGGTCTGTATTTCGGGGCTAGTTATTTTAATGATGAATCAGCTGTTCCAAGTTGTGTGGGAAATGGAAAGCTGGCCATTAGCACATTTCCTACAGGCTCAGCTGGGAACGGGAGGGAGCAAAATGGATATCGCTCACAAGAAAAGACTCTTCTATGAAACTCTAGGCAAGCACTATGGTGTTTTTTTTTAACCCTCCATACTACAAGTTACGTCATTCACGGTTTCTTTTCCTACAGAGTGACTTGTGGTCTCTGGGAATCACAGCTATAGAAATGGCAGAAGGAGCTCCTCGTAAGTGATTGGGTATAGTTCTTTGTTAACTAGTTAGCCTAAATTTCATAGACACGTTCTGTCCTGCTAGGTTGGCTTATCTCCTGCTCGTCTAGGGCGTGTATACTGCATTCAGCTCTGACTGACTCTTTTCAAATAATTAGTTATTTGACTCTTTTCCTATCTCTGCTCCTTTGTGCACCGTTTTTTCTTTTGATTCTTGCCCTGTGTTTCGTCACCCCTTGTCTGCCTTTGAGAAGATAGGGAAACCATATGTTGCCTTCTAGAGCTGAGGTTAGTAGTGTCGCTTCATTGATCATTACATGTGGATATAGATGAGCAAGAGTGATTAAAGCTTCAGCGTAAATGTGGGACAGTTTTAGTTCTGGGGCTTCTCCAGAGAAAAGCATCCCTTGGAAATGGTCCCCCTTCCTGTTGTGGCACGAGTCTTCACCCTGTAATTCCAGATGGAGGATTCCTCCAGGAGGTTGGATTAGGGGCTGGTATCAAGAAAGAGCTATTCACCTTCACGGTGCATCAGTGGGCTAATTCACCTCTTTGGCCTTCCCATCAAGGGAATCAGTTCTCCATTGCACTGCAGCCCATGCAGTCATGCAAAGTGAAAATGCTACTGAAGCAAAACACGATCAAATCTGAATGGGAGCGTTTCACTCCCGCTTTGCACTGGTGTAAGTGGCTGTCCGAGGTGCAGCGTAATGGAGGATGGGGCCGCCCAGAGACAGAATTTTGGTCTGGGGTAAGTGTCTTGCTCACTCCTGAGTTTCACAATGATTACATCTATTCCCCCCTCAAAGCAATTTTGGAGATCTGTGGAGTGAGACCCTGTGCCCCAGAATAGCAAAAATACTTCAGCCACACTTCAATCACAATTCTGATTTGCTTCCATAAACTCCCCACTCCTGCAATTTTCTTGCTCTTCCAGACACTCTCCTACAGCCACATGGCACCACAATTCTGTCAACATGCTTCTGGCATAAATTTTCTTTCAATATTATCTACCAAAGTCAGATACTCCTGATATAAGACATCATTGCAGAATGGAATTTAGATGCAGGGTCCTGGTTATCTAGCATTGTTGTAGACTATTACCCTTGTGCAATAGGGTAGGTTTGTGCCTAGGAGCACAAGGCATGTGGGATGTTCTGCAGCTTAATGGATGTGAAGACACAATAGGGGTGTTTGGCAATTGCTGAACCTGCTGGAGGGGATCCTATTTATAGTCTAGGACCTGGCCTATGCTAGAAAGCACCTGGGCTGTGTTTATCAACCAGTCAAGATACAAGTCAGGCCAAACTGAGTTCTAAAGCATTTTTACAAATCATCCTCCAGTCTAGCTAGCGCTTAGTCTTCAGGATGAGTCTTAGAGGGTATTTTTTAATGTAACAAACATTCTTCACACCATATTTCCTCATTTCAGTTGTATTTATTTATTGTATTTTCACACGGGCTAATACTAGTAGGCAAATTTTAGGGATGGTGCGATAGTGTATTTATTATTTCTATTGAGGTAACACCTAGGAGCCCCAGGCATAGACCAGCACTCAGTTGTGTTAGGCTCTGTACAGACACAGAACAGTCCCTGCCCCCAAAGAGCTTACGATCCAAGTATCAGACAAGAAACAGTAGGTGGATACAGACAGATGTCAGAACACCAGGAGACAATGAGACAATAGAGCCTAATGCTTCTCTCATGCTGTTCTACACTCGTAGAGTTCCATTGCCTTTAATAGGCTACATCTCCATTACGAGCTAGGGTTGTCATTTCCCCACTAGCTCTCATCAAGCTAGCATGAGTATCAATAGCAGTGCAGCCGCAGTGACACGGTTAGCAGCAGCTGAGGTATGGCTGAGCCATGCCAACTGTGTACCCACCCATTGCAGGCAGGTTTGTACATGGCATGACTAAGCCATGCTTCTGCTGCTGCCGCCCATCCCCTGCTATTTATGCTCTCCCTAACTCTGCAAGAGCAAGTGTCCATGAGCAGAGGAATTGCACCTCCAATGTGTAGAGTAGATGTAGCCATGGAGTTACTTCTGATTTACACCCATGTCCCTGAGATGATCAGGCCTGATAGTCCCCATCCATGTCATTCAACCTGCAGTAGCATTTTGGAGGGGCAACCATCTGCCAACATTTCCACTCCACACCCAGCAAACGTGACACATTGGGAATGTTCAGTGAAATGTACGGGGTGGACTTTCTGGGATAGGACAGGATTTACTTTTTAGTGCTGTTTTCAGAGTTGACCTGCTACAAAAAAACCAAGAGTGGGTGTACAGAGAAAAAAACAGCACACCAAGCCCAGCGATGGAATCTGTTTAGAAAGCACTGATTGGTCTAATAAGTGGGCACAGCGTTCTTAAATACAGTGTAGCCAAAACATGTTCTTAGCTCTATGCCCAGCTCCAACGGAGCAATGTACCAGTTCCTAAGCCAAGTTTTTCTCTTCCTATTTTTTCCCTTATGCCGCATGTTAACAAACTCCTCGCTCGATAGCATCTAGCTTATTGTTCACCTCAACTGTAAACCAGGCATATTAAAATAGATAAACATTTTGATCCAGAGTTTGGCTTTCACATTTAGGTGTAAATGTCCTTTCATCACTACGAAAATGTGCTTGTTTTATAATCCAGTCAAGCATTCTTTGGCCTTTGTTTTGAACAGAGATATAGAGCCTTAAAAGTCTGAATGGATGCATTAATCATTTCAATGGAGTCCTTCCTTATACTGAATCCTTACATCTCAGCTATAGCCATGTACAGTCCGGCCCACTCAGAGCCCTCCTGTGTTGCAAAGCTTTTCCTCCTCTGGGCAGTGAATTCCACTGAATAGCATTGAACTCCTGTGAAGGGCACTTCCATCCTTTGGAACAGGAGGAATGTTAAAGGGCTGCTACTTCTCATATCAGAAAGAGCTATTCAATGCACCCACATCACCCTGGGTCAAAGCGGTCAAAGGCCAGGGGAAACCTGGCACTGCTTTTGCATACACTTTAATAGCTTGTGTTTTCCTTTGCAGCCCTGTGTGATATGCATCCCATGAGAGCTCTCTTTCTCATTCCACGAAACCCTCCCCCAAAACTGAAATCCAGAAAATGGTAAAGATATTTTTAAAATATATTTTAGCAGCCTCAGGCTTCTGTGGGTATTTGATGCCTGCAGCTCAGAGACTGTGATCTTATCAAATCTTACAAATGAGGTTTTGTCTACACTGGTATTTCTGCTACTAATATAATCCCCTCTGCTACTGATGTGAGCTCCAAGTATTGACACAATTCATATTTGAGAAGCATGATCTGCGCTGGTGCAGATTACCCCAATTTGAAACCCTAAGCTGCACTGGTACAAATTGCACTGCCTTGGTGTAAACTGTGCCTCCACTAGGGACTTGCACTGGTGGCTGAAATTCCAAAGTAGACATTGCTTATGTGGGGTTGCTGTGATCAGTATTTGTCTGGAGACCTCCAAGGAAAACCCAGGGTGCTGCAGGCAGTAGTGTTGGTGGGCCAGAAGGTGGCACTGTATCCAGATACATCAGTCATGAACACATTCCCTAGCATGAATTTAGGGAGAATTGTGTTTGTCTTTCAGATGAGACATAAAATTATGGTCTTTGATATATATGGTCATTATGGACTTTTTGTAAGAGTAATGGTGATAGTCTTATTATTATAGTCAAAATCCAATTTAAGTAATTATTGCCTCCTTAAATTTCCCCTACTATTTTAACTGGATACAGGAGGTGAAATTCTGCCCTCAGTTACATTGGTGTAAATTCACCGGAATGTCACAGAGAGCAGAATTTGTCCTAGAATTCTTCCTTACTCTGTGTCCTAAACTTTCAAGTAGTGGTGTGATATACTGATAAAACTCCTGCTGTATTCCACCCCAGAGGAGGCTGTGTTTTAGTGGTAGCCAAAGCAAACTGTCTTGGGATCCTCCAGGGTGAAAGGTGCTATGTAAATTTAAGCAAAATTTGATTTTCATCTGATTTTGTTTGTTGTTGTTGTTTTCCCTCAGGTCCAAGAAATTTCTTAATTTTGTTGAAAGTTGCCTAGTTAAAAATTACTTGCATCGTCCATCCACTGAAACTTTGCTTAAGCATTCCTTTATCCGAGACATGCAGAATGAACGGCAAGTGCGCATCATGCTGAAAGACCACCTGGACAGGACCAGGAAGAAAAAGGGAGAGAAAGGTCAGGTTAAAAATAATGCAACCATAGGTCCTAATCCTGCACAGAGCCTTATGGAAGGGGGCGCTCTATGCAGACACGGTGAAATTCTGGTCCCACTGAAGACAGTGAGAGTCTTGCAAGTTGCAAGTGACCTTAGTGGTGGCAGGATTTTACCCACAGCGTGGGTCTGCGTGGAGCTGATTGCAGGGTCAGACCTGAGGCTGGAATTTTAAGAAGGGTTCAGCACTCATCTGGGCCCAGATTTTCAACAGAAATGAGCTCCCATGAAATCACCTAGATAAATGTCCGGATTTCCAAAGGAGCTCAGTGCATTAAGTGCATTGAAAATCAGGACGTAAATGTTTGTACAAGAGCTGCTAGGAGCTGAGCTCTTTTGAAAATCTGGGCCCCAAGTGACTAAATCACATAGAAGAGATCAATAAATCCATATCTTAGTTTTACTCCTACCTGGGCTTCCAACCTACTGATTTGTCCAAAACCAAGAATCTGAGTTTGTAACAACTAAAACAAACTCTAACTTTGTTCTCCAAAGCAAAATTTAGAAAAGAATCTGTTTTGGACTAAATGATTGATTTTGAATAAATGACCATATGTTGCATGATATCAGCCATGCAGCATAGAGAGCGCCATGGTCTAGTGGCCACTCAGCATCTTCGCCTCTCTTTCTCCATCTGTATATTTTACACCTCACAAGGGCATTGTGAAGATGAGTTGAATATTAGAGCTTGTTTGTAAAGTGCAATGAAGATTAAAAGTGCTATATTGGTTTGACAAAATGAGATTTTTGTATCTGAAATGAAACTACTGCTGCAAGGTATAATTTACTTACTGAAATAATAATAATACTACAATGTATAGCATTTATCATCTGAGGAACTCAAAGCTTTTCGAACAGTAGCAAACATGAGGAGGAAAACAACTTATTAAAAGGTTACACATTTGCCACTTGTAAAAAAGCTAATGGTAATAATTACATAAATTCTAGAAAACTACATTGTAGGGGGGAAATCCTACTTATAGTCTAAGCTCACCTGATGGTGAGCAATGTTACCATTCATTATACACTTCAGTGACTTTAAAAAAAAGTTGCAGAGACCAACTTTCACATTGTGCCCAGCTGGAAATAAAGATGCTGATCATGTTGGGATGAAATTTAAAACTTCAAAGAACTGTCTTCATGATAAAAGTTGGAAAGAACTTCAGAGTTACAACTTTGCTTCTTTATGAGCTCTTTATACTAAAGCTCAAATTAACCACTTAACAAGATGTTTCGTTTCTCTATTGAATTATTTTCATTAATTTTCATATGAATTTAGGGCAGGCAATGGCAGTGCAAGCTTCCTAACACCCTGAGGCACCCTTCTCCAGATATTGCCACTGTTTTTTGGCTTTTTCTAATTGGTTCCAATGTGGATACCTGCTTACTGAAAAGTAGACTAGATTGATGAAACCCATTTAATGTATACCACTCAATGGGAACAACCTTTTAGACTTCTGTTTTCAAAGGGTTCTAAAGGAGTTAGTTTCCTAACTCATATTGACTTTCCCAGATCACCTGAGCTGGGTTTGAATGGGTGACCTAACGTTGAAAAACTTGGTAACCATCCATAATCTCCTGAACCATCTACTCCTTTCGTAAGGAGTTCCATTACTGACTAGTTGAAGATGTCTTTCTTTTCCTTCTTCCAGTACATTTTTAAGACTCTTAAAATCTGATACATAAAGGGCCCTGATCCAAAATCCATTGAAGTCAAAACAAGCCGGTCATTGGCTTCAGTGAGTTCTGAATCGGACCCTAAAGTAATTTGCTGTGATTCTGTAGAACCATTACTTAGGTTAGTATAGGGAGGTAATATACTCCTTTTCTGGGTATTTTTTTTTATAGACGAAACAGAGTATGAGTATACTGGAAGTGAGGAAGAAGATGATGAACTGGATGAAGATGAAGGAGAACCAAGGTTAATTTTGTTAGCTGTGTGTAATATTGGACTAACCAAGGCATTTTCATCAAAAGCATCTCTCCTCAGCTAGATGGGTTTTCTTACCATATTCTAACCCCCTAATGCTCTGTGGTATCCAGTTAGCAATGACTAGTTTGTAGCTGTTGCATCTAAATGTTGAGTGTAAGGTGTCTGTAAAATGTTGTTTTCATAATTACTCAGGAACAGGGAGGGAATGTCTCAAACAAAGAAGCAGGTAGTCGGCTTCAGTCTAGATTTTCTAGTGTAGTACAGTAAATACCGAAGCATGGCCAGCCTACAGAGAATGATTCTGTGGAGATTTATTGGAACATTTACATTTGTTAGCACAGGCAGCAAGCCATTTCCCAGCGACATGTTATACTTGCTCTGCAGATCTAATGTTATGGTGAGTCTTATAGAAACTTCCCTTTTGTTTCAGTTCCATAGTTAATCTCCCTGGTGAATCAACACTTCGTCGTGAATTTTTGAGGCTGCAGCAGGAGAACAAAAACCGGTCTGACCCTCATCGACAGCAGCAGCTCCAGCAGCAGCAGCTAAAGGATCAGGAGAAATACAAAAAACAGCTGCAGGCAGATCGGCAGAAACGAATCGAGCAAGAAAAAGAGCGGAGGAAGAGGCTGGAGGATGTAGGAAATGGCTCTTCTTTGTAATCCATGTATATCAATCGGTGACAAATGAAAATATGCCAGTTTCAATAATAGGTTTTGAAAGAAAAAAGCCATTTTAAATTCTCGTCACCAGCTGGTTTGGAATCTTTAACCCTGGTAGAAATTTGTGGCTTCTGACTGCTGAGATTAATCAGTGTTCTTAAAGGTTCTACCCACTTCCTGCTAACTCCCTGCCCATGTGCTCTGGGAAGTCGCTGTGTAACCCCATTTACTTCAGTGTGGTTGGACCCCAGGAATGGGTAGGCAAAACAGAGGTCTAATTCTTATTCCCTTGCTCCTGTGCATAGTCCAAGTCTTTACTTGTGAATCCAAACTATGCTGGTACCTGTGATAGGATTGCCCTCTGCTTTCGTGATGCTGCATTGCAGTTGCTAAATCAGAGTCATGGCTTTTCATGGCCTCTGAAGCCATGATAGGACAGGTAAGCTGATGCTTTTGAAACTGCTCCAACAAAATCTGAGCACTCCAGATAACTCTTCCCTATCAAAATGCCATGTGCTGAAATAAGGAATTCTATGATCGGGGCTTGTTGACCAGACAGCAATGGTTAAATCCTGGCACCATTACTATTAATGGCAAAACTGCCATTGACAAAACTCTCATTGACTTCGGTGTGGCCAGGATATAATCCCAGAAGCTTTGTAATTATTTTAATAGTGAACACAACCAATAACTTCTGTTGGATCATATTAGAATACATAACAAGTGTTTCCCCCACCTTCACCACTGATTATACTCCAGGAATGTTTTTGGGCCTTCTGTTTTGGGAATGTCTCATAATTTATTAATAAAAAGTGTATAACTAATTGCATAACTAATAATCTTTAAGCAAAGAAGTAAAATTTAAACTGAACAATATTATTTCCTGGCACTTATTCAGCATCAGAAGAGAGAAGAGGAGCTCCGGAAGCAGCAAGAATGTGAGCAGAGATGGCCAGAAATTAAGGCAGTTCAGCGGAGAGATGAGAAGTTTGAGGATGACAAGAGAATTGTTGACGAGGAAATGTGCAAAGTGGATGGACAGAGGAAATCAGAAAGGAAGCAGGTATAACTCTAGGACTTAACGATGCAATTCATGGCTCTTTGTTTCTGTGGCTGAAGTCTAAATTCATTAATGGAGTCTCGTTCCTATAGGGGGGGCTTTTTTCATTTACTGACTGGTTCTTTTCCTCACCTTAACAGCCCCTGGCAACTCTGCCCCTCTCTACTTGTATAGTGTTGAGTCATCTCTATTCCTCCAGCAATGCCAGATCTCTTCTCCCTAAGTTTTGCAGTTATTTCCATGCTGTTCCTTAACTGTAGAACTTCTTTACTGAATTGGTCTGTAAAACCACAACTCTCCTCTCCTTCAGCTCATGCCTTAAGGTCTACTCTACCACGGTGCATGTCAGAAATTACTAAGAACAGCCCAGTAGAGGCTGTGCACTCACCTGGTGTGACGGGTTAGATCACAGAAACCCCCAACTGATGTGCCAAGACTACTTCTGCCCCTGCTTTCCCTGCCAGCCTGGGACTCCAGCACCCTGTCTTGTTGAGCCAGACACGCCAGTCTGCTCTAACACAGGCCCAGAGTCTGAACCACATGCCCCAAAGCTGCAGACTTAGCTGAAAGCAACTTGAGAAATGTTCCTGTCTTTAACACTCAGATGCCCAACTCCCAATGGAGTCCAAACCCCAAATAAATCTGTTTTACCCTGTATAAAGCTTATACAAGGTAAACTCATAAATTGTTCGCCCTCTATAACACTGAGAGAGATATGCACAGCTGTGGTTTTCCCCCTCCCCCCAGGTATTAATACTTACTTGGGTTAATTAATAAGTAAAAAGTGATTTTATTAAATACAGAAAATAGGATTTAAGTGGTTCCAAGTAGTGACAGACGGAACAAAGTGAATTACCAAGTAAAATAAAATAGAACATGCCAGTCTATATGTAAGAAAACTGAATACAGATAAAACCTCACCAGTTCCAGTAAGCTTCCTTTTACAGACTAGTCTCCTGCTAGTCTGGGTCCAGCAATCACTTACACCCCCTGTAGTTACTGTCCTTTGTTCCAATCTCCTGCAGGTATCCTTGGGGGTGGAGAGGCTCTCTCTTTAGCCAGCTGAAGACCAAATGAAGGAGTCTCCCAGGGGTTTAAATAGAAGGAGTCTCCCAGGGGTCCAGCTCCAAGATGGAGTCACGTGGGCAAGTCACATGTCCATGCAGTTTTTACAGGCAGCAGCCATTGCGTACCTGCTCCCTTGAACATTCTCGTGTAGACTTCTTGTGTGGATTGGAGCCTCCCAAGATCCATTGTCCCTTAAGTGGTTCTTGATTGGGCAATTAATTTGCACATTCCTTTCTCAAGAAGCTGACGAAATGCTTTACAAAGGCTACTTAAAAATCAAGCCAGTGCCCAGCCAATATTCATAACTTTGAATACAAAAATGATACATGCATACAAATAGGATTAATAGATTCAGTAGATCATAACTTTTACAGAGATATGTTACATGGCATATGCAGCATCAAACATATTCCAATTATATCATATATACATTCATAACATATTCCCATGAAGCCTTATGGAGTACACCGTCACACCTGTGATGACTGGAGCACAGCACCCTCTTATCCCCAGCTCCCACTTATCTTTCATGCTGAGGAAGGCCAAGAGATGGTGGTGTATGCCAAATCTGGCATACATCTGGGGACCTCTCTACATGAAAGACCATGGCAGCTTTCCGGCTTCCATGTGAGCTGTGCAAGTCTGGCCCTTTCTTTATGTGCATTTCCTGTTGATTTAGATTGGATTATATTTCCTAGTAAAGTCAGAAAATTTGAAAGTCTTAATACATACAATAGGATACTGCCAGAAAGCATTAGATCTGGGATATTTCTTCTGTTCCTTGAAAGTAAAGTAGAAAGTGATGATTACGTAAAACAATCAAAAGATGGAAATGGAATACAATGCAGATCCATCTGATCCCTCTGAGCATAATGTACATGAGATGGGCTTGGGGCATATGTCTTCTGTCTCCTATTTCATCTTGTCCTGGAAAAGAAGGTCCAGGAAATGCACGCACGCACATACTGAATAAGTTAATGAACTTGTATACCTAAGAAACTATATGATGTATGGTATACAATTAAAATAATCCCAGTCAATTACTTTTGACCTGATTGAAAATATAGTTATCCTGTATCCTTCCCACAAACATCAGCCCATCTTTAATGTAAATTCCCAGCTCCTTTATTTTCCTTCTGAATATAACCAACCCCACTTTCTCCCTCATGAAATGAAGTTGAAATGGAAATATTTTCACCACCTTGAGCTTGTAACAGACGCCAAGTCTAGCATTTTTGGCCACAGTGTTTTCACTGTGTTTTAACAGGTGAATTGCTTATATTGAATTGGAAACTTGGAACCCTTCAAAACTATAACTTTCAATAAAGCCACTGGCTTTTGGAAATATCATGAGAGTATTAGAAAGGCACCAAGGAAAAATATTAAGTGGGCACTTTGGAGCTGTCGGGAGAGCTTTTTCATTATTGTTTTAGGTTCTACTTCTTTTAAATGCAAATGCAGGAAGTTTTGGTTTATATCAGACTTCGCAAGAGCCAGGATTCTAGCCATTTTCCAAGGGGACCTAAGAGAGCTGGGTACCCGACTCCTACTGAAATTCAGCTCACGCGAGCCCCTTTAAGAATTTCAGTAGGAATGTTTAAAAAACGAAAACGCTAACATTGGCTTGTTTTTAGAAAAAGGTGGAAGAAGTGCAACACAATAAGAAGCTACATCGTACTCTTCCCAAAGATCAGACCCAACTGCTGTCTCTTCAGCATGACCACAAGCAAAAAAAGAGAGAACTTCCAAAGAGCTCAAGTCCAGCATCACAGCCTCTGCCAAGCAAAGAGGTACTCACACAACAGATTGTTACAGTTACATTTTGTGATGTGCAGGTAACTCAGACGAAGGGAATTGATTGGTCTTTTGGATAAACCTTAACCCTATTCTGGCCAAAGGTGTGTATCTTCCCAGGCACTGTATATCGCAATGAAGCCTGATTGGCTGCCACCTCTCCATAGAGTATAGATTTTGTCTCCACTACTTCTACTCCAAATCAAAGTGGATTTGATGAAGGAGAGGAGAATAGTGAGATCCTACCACACAGCCTGTATGGCCCACTTTCTGCAACGGCATGTAACCCATCTACTTTCTCTCACTGTCGTGTCCTTGCCTTCCAACGAGGGATGAATGAAACATGTGGCTTATGAGATTTGGTGAACCTCTGAGACTGATTTTAGGTTTGCAGAACTAGTTCAGATTCACAAATTTTTTTCCTCTACAATTTAAACGCAAGCACAAGTCTCTAGATCCCTATTGCCAGTGAACAAGCAATGTGACATCCTTTGCCGCTCGCTATACTTAAAGATCTTTAGTTAGTTATTTGCAGTGTTGGTCCCAGAATATTAGAGACAGAACGTGGGTGAGGTAATGTCTTTTATTGGGCCTGCTTCTGTTAGAGAGACAAGTTTTCGAGCTACACAGAGCTCTTCCAGACCTGAAAAATAGCTGTATGTAGCTCAAAATCTTGTCTATGTCACCAACCAAAGTGGACCTAGCAAAAGATATTACCCTCTACCACTTTGTCTCTTTACCTAATTAGTTCAGGTTTGGTGGGTAATGAATGACCATGTAGTCAGTGACTTCCTTTAGACAGTGCTTCAGTTCTTTTTGCTAATTCAAAAAGGCTTTTGTCCACAAAATGGATTCTTTATATGTGTATCCTACTGATTGTTCATATCGTGTCATCTTGTCATGGAGCCAAAGCTCCTTTGCTTCCCTTATTGTATATATTATACTATAATTTTTAGCCCCTTTTCTGTTTTTTAAACTTCCCAGCCAGGGGCTCAATCCTGCAGCCAATGGAACTACCACGTGATTAAAGTTAAGCACGTACTGAAGTGCTTTGCTAGATTGGGAGTAGTTTGCTAGAACCTTGCAGAATCAAGCCCTGCATGAAGCTATTTGTAAAGTACGGGGCAGGAACAGTATGGGTGATATTTCTAGCAAAGCACCTTCCAACATATCTCAGTAAAGGCTTTGTGAAAAACTCTGTGCACGCGTGTGTGTGTAAAGAAAGCAGAACGCCGCTGATAAGCATACTTGGCTCCAGTATCTAAACAAGTGAACTCTGATGTTATCAGTGTATGAGCTTTAGACTAAGATGTTCCCAAGGTGGAATTTCCTCTGTTGCTGATAAAGTAAATAAACTATTTTGCTAGAATTTTGAAATGATACATTTTAATACTGCAAAAAAACCAAGCAATGATATGAAATCAGTTTAGGGTAACAAAAGACCTAAGCGTGTTATTACAGTAGCTGTTTGTGAAAACAGAAAAATGCATAATTCTGTTTGAAGTGCAACTTAGCAACCAAAAACAAATATCTCCTCTCCAAGAGGTTTGTTGCATTAAGTAAGTAAATAAATAATTTAGTGAAATCTGAATTCGCTCTTTTGGAAGTCAATATTTGTTTTGGAAACCTAGCCAAGGCTGTGTCAGCACGTTGGACCCACAAAGAGAGAAGCGAGCTATTTACTAAATACATACCTACAAGAGTCAATAAAAGTGTTGTGCTTCTGCTAAACTTTCTGGGGGGTGGGTGAAGAAATGCGACTCTGTTGAACCTATTTAACTTTCTGTTTGTGATAGTCAAGGGAAAAACCTATAGCAAAATGTCAACTCAAATATTCAACTGTTTTTGGCATGTGTTCCATAAATGACCTCTTTGTACTTGAATAAAATGTATTGTAGAATTTAGTTCATATGGTTACTGTCAAATTTTAAGCTAAATATTGAATCCTGACATTTCCAGTTGTACACAGCTGGACTCATTTGGAAATATGCATCACTGAGGAAAAAAGATGAGGAAACAGATAAATATGCTATTTCTTCACAAGTACTAATTGTCCCTTATGTTCACTATACCAACCTCAGTCATTTATTTATTCTATTTTGACAATAGATTTTATTTAATCATATTTGTACGTCACTATTTTTCTGAAAACGTGTTGGAAAAGAATTGCAGGGTCTCCCAGCTAAATAAAAATCAGTGGAGGTAGTAAAATATTTTTTTTTTTTGTCAAATTTTGGAAAAAAGCCAATTGCTTTTCAGTTCAACTTTTGTTTGTCATCATTTAAAAAAATTCAAAATGTTTTGACTATCTCTAAAAATTAGGTCTCATTGAACTTCTCAGTTGTATCAATCTTTCTCCTGCTTTATTATCCAAGGAGCTGCTAACTTATCCACTACAAAAAAAGTAGATACTGACAGAGGTTACTCCCTCTTCCAGAGCTTTTTCTGCAGAAATCTAATTTGTTAGGTTAGGTTCATTAGTATTTTTTATAAGACTTAGTTAAGTGACTGTTGATATACACTCATGCCCAAGCCTCACTGGCTTTACAGCTGAGTAGAGCGAACTAAAAAAAATTGTTCTTCGTGACCACGGAAGCTACTTTTGAGAATTCATTCTCTTAGCAATAAAAAGAGATGACTGCTTAGAATCAGTTAATGGCTGTGGCTAAATTACAGCCCAAGACAATGTACCTTCAGCTCTGCACTTCAAGGGAGGTGGGCTCCTGAGTGCTGAGGCAAGTCCCTTAAGCTTGGTCTTCCCAGAGCTGATCTCGGTGTCTATGTCGTTCTGCAGCTGGGTGTAGCCCTGCCTGTGTGTGTGCTAGAGGAGGCTTAAGAACCTTGCTCAGCTAGACAGGGTAAAGAAGGCCCAGGCTGGTGGAACAGGCAGGCTCAGTGGTATCCCAGTACATCAGGTGACCCCTTAAAAGGGAGTAAGTGGTCACAGTCCAAAGTACTTCAATATTTTCATTTTTCCTTGCTAGTGACTGGGGGTAGGGAGGGGACTTGTCTTTTATTGATAGAGGATACAAAAGATGAAAACCTAGCCCCACTGCAGTCAATGAGAGTGATGCCATTGACATCAGTGGGGCCAGAATTTCACCCAAAGTTCTTGGTATACTTTGGAAGTTTGTTTGTTCTAATAAAGTCCTTTTTCCAATACAGATCTATGAAACTAATGGGAATCGTTCTCCATCACCAGTCATCAGCAGGTTCCTAGAATATGCTCCTAACAGTGTTAATGCCCTTTCTAACACAGGCATAAGCACCCAGATACAGTGATAGGTGCATTAAAAACACCCTACCTAATAAAATAAAATATCTAGACACTGATAGCTAGGAATGATTTAGCATTAATCTTTGAGTAGCTCTGTAAAACTGTTCCTATCCTTCTAAATCAGAGGAACGGCAAAAGGTTTACACTAAAGAACTGGAATTCGTCCTGTTGAGTAAAACCAGAAAGAGTTGTGGGGTCAAAACTGTGGGAAAGCAATTTTGTAGTGAGCAGGGCCTTCGGAAATGAAAGGATCTTTGTACAGTTTAGGGCATTTTCATCTGCCAGTTTACGTGGTGTGGTTAACATTCCAAACAATATAAAATGCTATAACGTATTTTAATGCAGAAAACCACCTGTAGCAATGTCTGCTTTATTGGGTCAGGTGACTATACACCAGGAGCAGAAGGAACTGGTGCAGCAGACCACCTACTGCCAAAAAAAAAAAGAGGGAGGAGGAAATTCAACGTAGATTTTAAATCCTGTTGAATGACATAAGGAAAGGTCCCCCTCCTCCTATGGGATCTCAACTAATAATACATTGGGTGGCATGAAAACAAATTGCAATCCAAGCATCTCACAGATGAGACTTTTACTTGGCAGTATCATGCTGCAGCAAGTTTTACTGCAGATTGGAAGCGTCATGCAAAAGGCGAGGTTCAAATTAAGGAGAATGTTTAGGTATCGATCCCTCACTTGGATCGACATGGGCAGATTTTACACCCACGCGGAGTCTCGTCAAAGTCAAAGTGGATTTGCACAGACATCAGAGTGCACCCACAGGGATCTGATGGGAGAACTGAAGCTGTTATCTGCAATGTGTATGATTTTATTTCTTGTTTTCAGGCCGAGGACAGAAAAAAGAAAAATGATGGTCTGCAGACTCATCTCAACTGGGCAGCAGTTCTTGGACATGAAGCCACACCACATACTAGACTAGGTTCTGGTAGTAGCTCTAGTCCTTGCACCCCAGCTTTGCAAAGAGCAGTGCTAGCACAGGTAAAGTATCATGATTCCATATGCAGTATGTAAAACATAGGGTAAAATCATGGCCTCTCTTAAGTCAACTGCAGTCTCAGCAGAGGAGGTAAAAGAGGCCTTCCTCCCTCTGACCCTCTGGCACAGCTGACTAAGGACTGTGACAGTCTAGCCCTAAGAATTTGTTGATACCATCCTTTCCTGATGAATTGCATTACATTGCAGATTAGGGCTAGATAACAGCTAATTTCAGATATGTTGATGCTTGACTGCCCGGAATCTCTGGTGTCACTCTTCCATGTGTCACAAAAAGCCTGAACTAACTATGCGGTTTTATTTCCTATGGAAGGAATTTATTCTGTATTATTTATTTAGCACCAGAAAGGTACATGACACTTTACAGAACAAGTGAGAAAGGCGTAGGGGCCCTGAAGGCCTTGACACTGCCGAAATTGTTGCCAACCTTGTGAAATATTCTGAAAGCACATGGAGGTGGAATGAGGAATAGTTATCAATGTAGGGTCAGATTTTGCTCCCATGCAGCACCTGGAAGATCTGTGGAGTTCCTCTTGCCGAGTTTTCTCTGTGTTCTTCCATCATTGGTCAAAGATTTGCCTCACCCTGGAAGAAGTATGGGATTTGACCTAGAAGCCTTATAAATCCCTAAAATCTCCAGGGAGCCAACTGGGACACCAGCTATCTCCACTGAGGCCTTTCACCTTCACACCTAGAGGATAGTTAGTATAGTTCCATTCTCTGGGACACCACACATACATACAGGTTCTTCCCAGGCCCAGGGCCCTGGTTCTAAACAGCATCCCAAAGGGCACCAAGAAGCTGCCACTTTCCACTACTGTGGAGGGTTTCACAATTTCCAGAATAATTTTTTCACCGTCGTAACCCTGGAAGACTTCTCAAATTAAGATGTGGACTACACACTTCTTGTTATCTATTGCTGTTGCTGTCATGTGCTGTTCCTGCTTCAGGGCCCAGCTTTACAGAGCTAACACAGCTGTCTCTGGAAAGGCATCTCTTTGTGTGTGTGTGTGTGTGTGTGTGTGTGTGTGTGCGCGCGTGCCCCGTTATTTTCTTAAAGTGTGAGACCAGCTTAGGCACAATTCATCCTCTTTTCCCTCACCTCTCAGGTTGTATTCCACATTCTACTTCACTTTGCTTGGCCAGGAACCATTGCTGTAACTTTTTCATGATCCTTTTGATTTTTCCTTCCTCGTCCTCATCCATATGTCTATTTTTTACTCCTATCCTTACAGCTTCTTCCCCATGTGAAGTTGCCCAAATCTCTGCTATTAGACTCTGGATACTAACTAACTGTCCTAAAACTGGAAGTTGGCTTAAAGATTCCTGTATCAAATGCAGAAATTATATCTACGCAGAAATTATATCTTCCAAAAAGCATGTTTGGAAAAATACTGTGTAATAATCCTTCTCTTACATCAAAACCTTTTAGTTTTGCCGTTAGTCTCAAGAAGAAAATGAGTTTTGTGTTTTCATTCCTTTTGTGAATCATATGAATGTACACACTGTAACCAGGGCTGGCTCCAGGCCCCAGCATTCCAAGCTGTTGCTTGGGACGGCATTCTGCAAGGGGCAGCAGTCCCTGTTGTTTTGCCCCCCAAGCAGCAGCCGAATTGGCAGCGGGGGCAGTGCGTGTGCCCTTAGGGCTGCACGCACGTTTCCGCGGTGGCGGCAATTCGGCGGCAGCTTCTATGTTTAGCTGTCCACTGTGGCTTCAGCTTAACATAGAAGCTGCCGCTGAATTGCCGCCGCTTTGGAAACGCGCCTGCTGCCCTAAGGACATATGGACTGCCCCTGCTGCCCGTGGAGGCAATTCGGTGCGCTGCTTGGGGCGGCAAAAACTGTAGAGCCGGCCCTGACTGTAACTTAGCATTTTGGAGCAGGGTGGAATGAACCGATGCTTTCTTGCCATGTGTGCTTATGGTACAAGATGGCTCAGGGACCAGTCAGTCATCTGCAGCATACATGATTCAGAGACAGAGACTGGTAAAACAAAGTATAGAGCGGTAAAGTTCATTTGTTTCTCAAAATATAATAATATTGACTTAAAAGTAAACTGTAAAACTAATACGAAAACTGGATTAATCCCAGATGAGTGTGTTGAAGTACCACTATCCAGGGTTTGAAAAGTCAGAGTAGGGGCTGTGTGTTGTCATAGTTCAGACTCTGTGAGATCAAGTGACAGTTAATGGTTTGCTGAACCTATATCCAAATGATTAAAATAGAACTCTCATCACAGCCACTAAGATGCAGCGAACCTGATTTGGAAGTGCCTTGCACCTTGTGTAGTCCTCTACAGCCACGCAATGTGGGTGCAAAACATTACCAGATCCTAATGGTTACATTTTCCACCCACTCTTCACTCACTTTGCATATGATAAGGTGCAAAGCTGTGGTGAATCAAACCCCATGGTTATCTGTGATGCATTCTGGGTTATCTTCAGAATAACGTGGTGCCTGAGACTTTTTTAAAAATCACGTATTTCCCCTCTCGCTGTTTCCCACAGCTGGGTTAATGGAAAAATTTAGCGCATAAATCTGTGATGAACTCTGTTTTCATTGGCTTTGTGGTTCACCTGTAAGGATTTGTTGGACATATTTTCTCAGTTGTGTATGTTAAAATTTATAGAACACTATTAATGTCCTGCTTTTTTGCCAAATTAGAACCGGAAAGCTGGCTATATTAAAATAATCAGCTGTGCGTTAAATCATGAATTGATCCAAGCTCTGCAACAAAGATACCAGTAATTAAAAAAAATCCCCTTCTTTATGCCATCCTGTGACAACTTGTGGATAGTATCCAGGAACGCCTGTGGATTCACACCAAAATGTTGTTAGGGCTGTCCTCACAAAACAATCCAGTGTGTCGTATACTCCCCATCTGAAATCTTTTTCAAACAAGCATGGCCTTGCTGCTGAGTGTTATGTCCTTTTTTGTCAGAATTCACATGCAGCAAAGAGCCCATTACCTCAACTCAGTTAGGATCCATTCTTTGGTCCCAGTGCATCTTTCTGAATCCCACAGGAAAACCTCAGAGGTTAGAAGTGGATGAGATGCCCTCACTTTTGCTTATAATAAAAACAGTAGGAAATTGATTTTGAATTAAATAGAAGTCATCAACAGAGCTTTTCCCTGTAAAAACGATTCGTTCAGACAAACGCAAGGAGGTGCAGTATTAGCTATAGGGCTTAGTGTGACATCCGCCGTTGTACACAAAGCCAGGACAAGTCCTACTTAAGCTCTGTTAGGTTCTGGTTTGCAGAAGATGTCACAGGATGATGGATTCCGAGTTATCACCAATACCCCAGGGCTCCACTGCTTTTGATTTACAGGGTGTAATTCTGGCTCCATAGAAGTCAGTGGCAAAATTCCCTGAGACTTCGGAGGGGCCAGAGTTTTACTCATTGTTCATAAGTGGGACCTGAATGCTATGTTAGCCTTGGACTGGCTATCTGCACAGAAGTAGATTTCACCCTTAGAGCACATTGGATTTGGGTTGGATTTGTCCAGTCACTGGGGCCCTGATTCAGCAAGGCAGTTAGGCATGTGCCTAATTTTAAGCACAGAGGTAGTCCCCTTGACAGCAACAGAACTGCTCGCATGCTTCAGTTTAGGCACATACTGGAGTACTTTGTTGCATCAGGGCCTAGGAGAAGATGGAGAAAAATGTTCCTGTGTATTGATAACATACCAGTTATAAAACCCATATCCCCAGGTTACACTAGTTTAGGAAACAACTTGCAGCCACAAATAATTCTGGTTAAATAAGAACTATTATTAGTGGCAATCATGGTGGGCAAAAATGTTATTTTGGTCAAAATGAAAGGATACAAGCTGGAAAAATAGATCATTAGATGTTCTAACTGCTGATAAGGCTATTTACTCTACAGAGAGTCAACCTAACTTATCCCCCCAAAACTGAGATAAAGCACCTTGAATCTCTAAGCAGGTGAAATAGATAAAACTGTGTCCTGCATCTGGTTTTCCTGTCCAAGCCTGGAAAGTATAAACTGGGATTTGCTTACTTTTCTTTTATACTTTGTTCCTTCCAATATTTGTTAAGGAATCTTAATGAGGACCTATTGTTCCCATAAAGTAATCAGTCCAGGTTGGGTTATACAGACTTCAGAATCATAATACATTATGTTATAGAAATTCTGAGCCTAGTTCTTAGTTATTTGTTTTACTTGTATTTTTAATATAAATTACGGTATTGGTCCTTGAAAATTAATGAAATATTAAGTAAATTATAATCACCTCTGTTTATAGTATCTTTCTACTAGCATTTTAAAATTTTGTATAGACTTCAATTCATTAGTCAGTAAAATACCATTGTGTATTTTATAGGAATACAATATAGAAAAACTGTGTAAAGAAACTTCACTCATCACTGAACTGCAGCTACCTCTGGAATGAACCACAGCAGCTGTTTAACTGAACATAGCAACACACTGTAGCAATTTGGGACAAGAAGTTCCCACTGAATTCACAGTAGGATTTTAAGAGGCAACATGTAATTTGGTTAGGATACAGGTTTAGTACTTTTATTCTTATAAAAAAATTGCAATGGTATCTTTAAGGACTGAAAGTGATCCTTGTTTTATGGTGCTTTTGAAAGGAGGTAGCTTGAAAGGAGGCAGCAAGATGTTAGCATGCTTGGGCATTGCTTCAATCCTGAATCAGAGAAAAGAATGTCAACTAATGAATAACTGATAGTACTTCCTGCAGTACCTAGATGTTCTCTGGAGAGCTCCTGCCATGCTTAGCATTTGAGATCTGACAGGATAACAGCATGAGAGATTATAGCTGCAGGCATCTCTCTGATACTACTAGCAACGTCAAATGGATTGCTACATAGAAATTCCTCTGGATGGACCCAGCTCACACAACATCATTACCAGATATTCTCCCTTATTCTTTTCTTGAATCCAAGAATCTTGCTCTTTTCAGAGACAATCATCACAGTAGACTTTTTGGCTTCTTTCACCCCCTGGATGAGTCTAGTTACACTGCGGAGCTAGATTAATTGTTTTTATAGAACTCAAAGGATTTTTTTTTCTTAGCCAGAAACCTTAAGTAGCAAATGCTGAGTATTTGGTTCTTTTGAAAGGTTGAGTTTTAAAGTTTTTAAATGGTCTTCCATTGGGAATGAAAAGCATGGGCAAGAATATTTTCTTGCCAGTTCAGGCCAGCTGCGGGTCAAATACAACAACCTGCTTTTATCAGGGTGCCTAAATAGGCACCCCTTGATTTGATTCTCCCTGAGCTTTGGTGAAATTTTTGTTCCAAATCTGATTCATGCCTTGGTCTCGTCTTTAATTTGTACAGCTCTTGGGGAAAGAAACTGTTAGTTACATTTTGGGAAACACGTTTGCAATACTTAACTCTGAAAATAGTATTTGATTGCTTTATATGCAACATGCATACTTGAAATTGTCTTGCATGAACTATTCATTTCAAAATCTGTTTGATTTGCACCATATGTTTTACACCATCCAGTTAAGCAGTTGGCCATATACTACTAAAGAAATATTAGCTTTTATGTTTTTGTTTTGTTTTGTTTTGTTTTTTGAGGATGAATGTGAAATATAAGAAATTTTTACTGGCAATATATTTTATGGTACCCATTATCATGAAATCTTGGTGCACCACATCCTGAAAAAAAATAACTTCCTTTACAATGGTGAAGATAAATAAGACTGTATTCATGTGCTAATGGTCCTTATTTAATGCAATATTTCTGCTTTGCGAAATACCTGGCTAGACCAATAGTGTGGTGGTGGTGGTCGTGTTTGTAGAGTGATTCTACTGGCTGGGGGATAGTGTTTGACATAGCGTTCATTTGTTTGAAGAGTGAAAACCTCCGGACCAGTAGAGACGTATACCACAGCAGTTCACTGTCAGACATGGTGATAACACCAATGAGCCCAGGACAGGATGATGTATTCTGGAGCATTTGTCAAAATGAAGAGCAGCCTCCAAAGGTACTGGAAACTGAAGGGGTGTATGTTCCAGTTGGACATTATTAATAGTGCCTAATTCGGCTCCACTGAAGTCAATGGGATTCATTCCACTGACTTGCTTCATTAAATATTGAATAAGGCCCTTTACCCCCATACACACGCCCAGAATTTACACACGTGCCTTGATACCACACTGATGGTCACATGACAGATTAATTCTCCCCTTGATGCAGATCTGACTCCTGCTGGTTTTTTTCCCCCCCATCTCACTATCCGTTTCTTAATCTACAGTTAATTTATAGTTGCTTGGAATGGCTACTGCAGATTAAACCCAACACACTGATGAAGGGGATGTGTGTAAAATCTTGGCAAAACTCCCATTGACTTCAGTGAAGCC
The DNA here is from genome assembly GCF_025201925.1 of Gopherus flavomarginatus. Classification (NCBI taxonomy): domain Eukaryota; kingdom Metazoa; phylum Chordata; order Testudines; family Testudinidae; genus Gopherus; species Gopherus flavomarginatus. The sequence continues at coordinate 12,263,575 of NC_066624.1, read as the reverse complement.
GGGATTTCACCCTGTAATTCTGTCACTCCCTTCTTTTTACTGGGTTAGAATAGACTGATAGGATATTAGTAAAATCGCCCAGAAGTTCAAAATTGATTATGAGGCTGAAGAGATCTTGCTAATCTGGAAAGGATAATGTAAAAACATGGATTTGGGTAAATATTATAATATCTGGTCTAACTGAGTGAGTGCTCTGTGTCAGTACATATAATATATGTATAGACACTTAGCAAGACCAACTATTTAGGTTTCTTTCCTCCCTGCCCCCTCAGCCTCCTGCCCTGGCTTTGAAGAATCTAGTTACACTGAAGAGCTAGATTATTAGTTCCCATAATTAAAAGGATTTTTTGTTCCTTTTTTAGCCAAAACCCCTATGTACAAGTGCTGGGTATTTGCATATATATATGTTCTACTGCCCCTGGGTGGGTGTGTTTTTTGTAGCAATTTAAGGTTATTCACCCTGTAGGCTGGTTGCCCCTGGACAGGAACAACATTTATGTGACCAGAACTGTATTTCCCCCATTCATTACAAAAACTGACCCAACCATAATGTAGTTTCCAGTAATAAGACCTATTCCCAGAATGTCCCACTGGAGCATTTTTCTTCTCTGTGTTTTAGTCTGTCTTGTATTTATGCAGGGTATACATTGGGATTATTAACTGAGTATGAGATCAGAGTAGTGAACTGAAACATTTGGTTAAATCTTTAAGGTTCCAGAAAGAACAACCTCTAAATTTTACAGCAGGGATCATCTTGGTCATCAGAAATGTCCTTCAAGGTAAGCTCCTCTGTGTTTTGTGCTTAAACTAATGTTGATTTATTATCAACAGGAAAACTGAAGCCAACTCGTTAAAATCAAAGCCATAACTTCAGGAACTCCACTGTCAATATCGGTTCATACTTCATTTAATGGCAGTTACAGTTATTCCCTCATTTGAGCCAACTTGCCCACAAAGTACCCAGCCAAATTTTCTGACCTTGAACCTTAAAGAAGCTTCTAAACCTGCTCACATTTCTCTTAACAGTTTACATGTGTGATTGTGAATGCAGATAAAACCTGCTTGTGGTTCTGCTTCTCTTTTTGCGTCAGCATAATTTTAATCTCATCATATTATCAGTCCCTAACTGCACTAATAATATATAAGGGCCTGATTCTGCAAATTCGTATGCAGGGCATGATGCTGAATGCTGTGAGTACTCTCATTTGATCCAGTAGTTTGAGCACAATGAATACTCAGTGGGCCTGACTCTCTATTGCCCTGCATATGGTGCCATCATTCACACCAGCGCAAAAGTGGGTCTAAAACCCTTCAATGCAGCTTTGCTAACACCCACTGGTGTAAATGACTGAATAAGAGCAGGTTAATGGAGAATCAGACCGATGTGTAAAAAGCAACAACGAGTCCTGTGGCACCTTATAGACTAACACATGTATTGGAGCATAAGCTTTCGTGGGTGAATACCCACTTCGTCAGACACATGTAATGGAAATTTCCAAAGGCAGGTATAAATATGCAGGCCAGAATCAGTCTGGAGATAACGAGGTTAGTTCAATCAGGGAGGATGAGGCCCTCTTCTAGACCTATGTGCATCACACTGTGGGCAGGGGGTAGAGGTTGGTAGGTTTTGGCACTGATGATCCTTGTTTGTGTCTCTGACTCTGCATATATGCAATTTAGCTGTGCCTTGTGGTGTTTCTGCCAATAGCTTCATTACTACGTGTGCTCTCTTTAAGAATTATAGGCTGCAGTGCAAAACGGAGACATGGGCTAGTAGTTAAATCACAGTGTTTGGAGTCAGGAATTCCAGTCTTCATTTTGACCCTAGGCAAGTCCCTTTATCTTCCTGTGTATTCAGTTCTCTCTTTGCAAATGGAGGTAATAATACCTACCTACCTTCCGGGGAGTGTTTTGAGGCTGATTCAGTAACGTCTGTACGTGCTCTGAGGCCCAGGAACAGAAATGCAAAATATTCTGATATGATTTTTGTCTCTGTGTTTAGTAACGTGCAGCAGTCATCCCCGGGGGGACATGCTTTGAAACTAAGCAGCAGCAGCAGCAGCAGCTCTCCTGGCAGCAGGCAATGGGAGATGGGATCTCATCTCAGCAAAAGATCAACCTCAGGTGATTCTTAGGTCAATGATTTATCAATCAAAATGTGTAACGTTCCTATGCCTTGAAATCTGGTACATGTTGAGTCCAAGATGTCAAAATCTTGCATACAAATGTATATTTTTATTCACTGCATGACTTTTAGTTACATGATCTGGATTGCTTTCTGGATTGTATGGTCTGTGTTGCAAGCACGGAGTTAAAATAGAAACAGTTCCTTTTTTGAGTGCAAAACTGACTGTGAGCGTGTTCCCAGATGGAAAATGTCATAAACTGTCTCACTTAGGAGATGAAAAACAAAATCAATGTCTTCTTATTCACTAGTACTATTGAAAGTCGGTGGATCTGGTGTTATGGGTACATTGGCCTAACGCTGTACTAAGGGTAACTCACCGGAGTTTTTCTACGTGACCTTTTCTACTTTATTTGATAGCGAGCTAATGAGATGATACAGTTTAGCAGCTGTTATGCATTAACATTTCTGCACTCCATTATTGTTTTGGCTGGGGAAGACATGAGATTCCCCATTCAGCATCTTAAGAAACATTCCTTTGGTAGATTATAATTTATTGAAAACTATAGTGAAACTTTTAAAGAGGGCCGAAAGCAAATTATTAGCTGGAGACAACCACATGTAGAGTAACCAAAATGTGTGGTGGGTTCTAAGCTTTGAATCACTATTTGTGAATGAAGACCTGCACAGCTCACTTGGGGTATGCTAGTTCGTGCAAATGCGTGACAGTACAAACTCGGATTCCTCTTAAATACGTGACTTGAAGCATCAGCAGCAGCACTGAAGGGGAAGTAGACGCCGTATTCCTCTCTAGTTACTCCTAAATGTGTTATAATTTCATGTGGTGTTGTAGGTGTGTTGGTCCCAGGATATTATAATTTTTATAATATATGTACTGGTTACATATATTAAGCCTAGCTAACCACTGCTGTGTAGCTCTCTGCAAAATGGTAGCATTTGATACCCACTTTGCACTATGTAAATGGCTACTAAGGCAGTGGGAAATTGGTGGTGTTTCCATCGGTTTTACGGCTGATACCATGGTCTTAGAAATACATTTCATAATAATATGGAATTTAAAGAAAAAATTATTTTTAAAGTGATGTTGGTGTTCATTTACAAACACTTGACAAAGGAAGGCCGAATTGCATATTTATTGCAGTCACACATTCAAGCAAAGTTTGCTTTAAAGAGTCATAAGATGTAGGAAACTTTGCTTCAGGAAAAATCCAAACCACGCTTTCAAATGCTTCAACCTTGTTTTTCTTTTGCTTTTATGTCATTTTACGTTTAAGTAATAGTTTAGCAATAAGCAATCATGCAGCAACCCAACTCCGCTTTACCATCTCTGTCTGAAATGTAACGCCTATGCTATTCTGGTAAGGGGAAATGAAGACCTCACCGGCCATGCAAAGAATAGAAAAGCTCCCCAGTGGTTTAAACTGTCTCCTTGGGTTCTTACGTGTAATTGAATGACAGCTAAATATGTGGTATTCAGGAAAAAGTTTTATTTTCTCAAATCCAAAGGAACAGCGAATTAGATGTTTAAGGGGCTATAAAGACATTTAAATTAATATAGCTGCCTCGTTGCTTTAAACACTCAGTGACTAGTAATGAGTTCTGAATCAAAACAGATTTAGAAAAAGCTTAAATCCATATAGTGATTGTAATAAAATTATGTAAATACACAAATAACTGCCTGGATTATTAAATCCTAATCTGTATGGGCCAGATTCAGCCATCCTTGCTGTCACTGAGCAATGCCTTGCTCTGTAAGTAGTCTCGCTGATAGCAATGGGACAGGTCATGTAGTAAGTTACTAAGCAACGAGTTGGGTTGTGAGCTGCCTTGCATGCCAGTGCAGAGGAGTAAGGGGTAATAAGGTGCCCACGTACTTCCTTTCATGGGCCAATTGCATCATTAGACCATATGTGGAGAATGACAGCCGCGATCCTGGACAATTCTGCCCTTCCTATGTAGCTGCTTGGGAAATAGCTGGGCATGGGTAGGGAAAGGGCGGAGCCTTGGCTACTCCTCCCCTCTGCCGCCCCCCCCCCCCCCACGCACACAATGCGTTAGACAGCGCGGCTAAGCCAGCACTCTGTGCCAGGAGAAGTGCTGACATGGCTTATTAGTGCCAAAGAATAAAGAAAAGCAAGACCTGAACAGTGACTTTCCAAAGGAGGGCTCTTCCTGCACCAGCCAAGGAGGGGGAATTCTCCTCTGCTTTTAGCAGAGGGAGCAGTGCAATTTTACACACCCTAACTCTGACTTCTATGGCTATGTCTACCCCGCAAGTGAAGGTGTGATTGGAGCACAGGGAGGCATACCCACGCCAGCTTTAATCGAGCTTGGAGGAAGGTGTGGCGGCACAGGCTTCAGGGCAGGCTAGGTGCCTGAGGCGTACCCAGCCTCCCCAGCAGGCTTGTAGTTTGGATGCTAGCCCGTGCGGAAGCCTGTGCCACCACACTGCTAAGATTACCCGTGCTATTGAGGGGCAATCTAGCACAGATATGCCTACCCATGCGACAGTTGCACCTGCGCTTTCAGTGTGAACATACCTTGGCTTGCACAGGGGACTGAATTCGGACAGAGATGAGAGCTCTGAATTTTGAGCAGTGGCAAAATGTCATAAGATACTCTAAAAAAAAAAATTTGGGGCTTGACTCCCCCTTACTCATGGGAGCAGAGCCTTTGACATTAGTGGGACTGTTCACATGAATAAGGAATACTTACCCGGTGCTAGTTTACAGGATTGGGCCCTCTGTGCTGTTTCTGCTCAACCATAATCTGAAGTGCTCGGGAAAACGTGCCCGTGAGGTTTGGGGCTCAGGGTTTCCATCCTCTGTTTTGTCCTGCAATCAGTGGAGCACAGCTGAGTGGCACCCACTGCTGTGGAATGCGCTGAGCAATCACTGATGTTTAAGAGGGTTACGCCGACCTGTTGGCCTCAACCCTAGCATGGCCACTTTCCCTACTCTTCTTGTTCACAGAGCTGCTGCTTCTCCACGGTACACAGCGCCTGTGCAAGCCAGTTGGTTTCCACTCTGCCAGCCTAACCTAAGCAGCAGAAATGCATCAATATTAGCTGTGTTTGGGACTTCCATAGCCATGCAGGGTTGCGGGGGGGGCTCACCCTGAACAATCAAAGAAGGCTTCCCTTTCCATGCGAGCAGAGGAGGCCTATCCACATACTGAGGGATTGTCCGGTGTATGTGTTGTATGTGCCACGTGTTTAATGCTTCTCTCTACAACTCTCCTTTTGGGGAATCAAGGATCGTCCAAGGCAGAGAGCCCGCTGTCCCAGAACCACCCGCAGCAGTGTAAGAAGTCTGAAAATGCTCCTCACTCTGCCCAGTTTTCAGTAGGTTCTTTTACTGCCAACACTGTTTTGGTTTTGGTCACACTTTCTAATAAGGGGACATGTATAAACAGTATCAATGTTAAATTGACCTTTTAAGTAATGGTTAACCAGTTGTTATAGAGTCCAACAAGTCAACAGGCTGCTCATAGGCAGAGCGTATGACCCACTGTAGCACAATCTACTGCTGTCCTTACAATCTTCTGATCACCTACCAGTCATAGCTGTAACACACTTAATAATGTATTAACCCTTCAGGAGCTGTGTGTAAATGTCCCTTTAATATGAAGTGTGACCTCTGTTTCTTGCTTTTTTTAATTAGTTCAGCCTTGTAAATTTAGGTGTTTGTCCATCGCTTCAGTTAACTGGAGCTAACATGCCCTGAGCAAGAGATCATACATGGAATGTTTGGTATTTTAGAAGTTGCAGGGAAGGCCCTAGATGGCTTGGAGGAATGCAGAGCCAGGGACAAGGTCAAATCTAGAGCAAAACTGTAGCAGCCTAGAGTTCTTAACGTCAGCGAGCTGTTCGGTGGTCTGGGTAAGACGGGTTTGGAGGAGAGGAAGAATGGTCCAGTGCTTAGGGCAAAAGCCTGGGACATCAGAGAACCGGGTTTGCATCCTTGTGTGACCTTGGGCAAGTGTCACAGTCTCTGTGTCTCAGCTTCCCATCCTTACGATTAATCCCTACATTAGAGATTGTGTGCTGCTCAGGTACTGCAGTAATAGGTGCCATAGAAGTATTGTTGGCAGATAAATGATAGTCTCGCTCCATTTCCCAGTAGACTTGTATGCAAATGATCAAAACCACCATCACAATTAGCACGAAGTGTCCACTTCAGCAGACTCAGTAGAGGCGAAGGGCTCCAGTTTGGGGCTAAATTATGGCATTTACTCACTGGCCCAAGTAGGCAGCTGGGCCAAGGCTCTTTGAAGCACAATCTCTCCCCAAACAGCCTGGGGGAATGTGCATATAAAGTGAAAGTGAGAGGTTTGTTTTTCCTGTGCATAATACCTCTCCATACAAGCATCTTCTACCCAGATATTAAAGCCCATCCCTTAAATATCATTGAGATTAAACCAACCTTGGCCCCAAAATCCAAAAGTAACATTTTTAAAGAGCCAAGATTGGATGAAAGGTGCTTATGCTACTAGTGAACATTCACCCTGCTAAACTGTGGTTAGATGTTTGAGCCTAAAATTAACAGCTTGGTTAAAATTAACCACACGCCATTACTAGAGTAATTCAGTCATTTTGATTTAGCTCTTTATTCTTTGTGTACTACCTACCTCCAGTGTTGAGTGGTGCAGAAGTGTTATCTACCTAATAAAAAGTTTTAGTTAAAAGTTGCAGTAACTATTTATAAACTAAAAATGGAATAAGAAGGCTGCGTGCTTCTGTGGTTTTGCAGTGGATTCTCAAATGGGAAAATGCAATTGGGTTTTCTTTATTCAGAGTCCAGCCTTCTTCGCCAAAGGGAAAGACGGTGTCACAGTAGCGGAATATTCATCATCCAGTGATGAGCTGCTCAGCAGCGATGAAGATGATATGATTCACACCAGGTTAGCTTTTTTCTTTTGTTACTAATTTGTTAAAATGCAGCTAACACCTCCAGGCTACTGCTGGCCCCCGACATAATGCAGCCGCCTCCAGCTACAGCGCAGGCAGGAAGGGGTTAGGCCCTAAGGAGGCATTTGTGCACCAGGGCCCAAGGAACCTGACTACAGGGGGAGGGTGCCTAGGGGGGAGCAGCCCCGCACTCCCTGAGGGCAGGGCCCAGGGTGGTGGGCGGGCAGGTGAAGAGGATGCAGGGTCAGGGTTCGAACAGGCTAAAAATGGCTCCCCCCCCCCCCCTCACTCCAGAGCTGAGCTGAGGAGCAGAGAGCCTTCCCGGGCCAGCGCTGTGCGGGGCTTTGGCACACCCAGGGCATCTCCTGGCCAGTGCCTGGGCCTGGAGGGTCTTGGGCTTTCCCACGGCACCAGCCCAGCCAGAGGCAGTGAGGGAAGGAAGAAGCCGGCCAGACTGTTGGTGAGCTGAGCAATCGGACCAGGGGCTGGTTCTCCACACAGCGCTGGGAGGGGGATGTACCCCGCCGGGGGGGGGATGTGGAGGAACAGGGGGGCTCATGGAGGAAGAAGGGGCAAAGCAGGGAGAGGACAGCGAGAGAGGGAGCACGTAAAGTGCAGATTGGTGGGCAGCAGAGGTGACACATAACCGGCTGCCGCCTGGCACCTGCCCACACTCACCAGCCATTACAGCTCGCAGCGCGCAGCCAGCGCCAGCCAGAAACGGGACGGGGGGTGGGGCCCTGCTGGCCAAGAGCCAGCACGCAGCAGGGGCTGGGCTGATGGACCAGCAGGACGAGCGACCTGGCCCCACACGCTGCAGCTTCGCTCAGCCACTGGCCTTGCACACCCACCCACATTGTCAGCCGCTGGACCTCCCTCCTCCCCACTCACTGCCGGTGAGTGGCGGGCGGTTTGCGAGCAGGGATCTGGCCAGCAGCAGGAGCTGCAAGTACTGATGGGGGGTGGTAGGAGGGTGGGAGACGGGACGTCTGGTCACCCTACATATGGGAAAAAAGTTTTCAGGGGAACCAGGACAGAGGCAGCTGTCTTTCACCATGGGCTGTTCAGCAGAAATGGTTTGCATGCTATTTGCTGCTCTGCTTATGTGCCAGATAAGTCAGAATTTCCCCCTGTTCTTTTAATAAAGGACTTTCATGCATGTGGTCTGCATGTGTTTAAACTATCTATATGCCTGTACAGCGTATGTGTACTGCATTTATGCATATTAATACCACTCCAGTGAGAATACATCTCCTGGGAGACTTCACAGTGTTCAAATAACTCCAGTTTCTCCTAAATCAGAGGATTTCATGTGGCTCATTTTCATAGATCAGTTTCACATCTCAGCTCTGAATTTACACGCACAATTCATACTTGCCGACCCCTGGATTTGTATGGCTCTTTTTGGTAACAGTTAATAAAAGTGGATTTCAGTTTTCCTTCAGGGCAAGTCCCACTCACCTTCCTCATAAGAGCAGTTCAGCGATCCCTCCTCTGTCAGGTCATGCTTCCTTCCAATGTTATTAGATTTACAATTGTTTAATTTAATCCCTTCTGCAGAAGCAAATCATTGCCCTTCGTCATGCTCTGTTCCTCTGAAAACAATAGTCTCTTGCACTGCACTGGCTCCACTGTTACTGCCTTTGCTTACATACGACAACTCCGACCAATTGTGATACAGCCCCACTAGCACAATAGAGTTTTTCACACCAGGCTCCAGAATCAATGAATAGAAAATTGAGGGGAAGGGAGCAGAAAATAAAAATAAACCTCAATGAAGCATAAAAATGAGAGACACTTGCATAAAATATACAAATACAAGTTCAATCCTCCAGTGATGTAAATTCGACAACTATCCTCAACTATCTTGCTGAGGATCTGGCCCTCAGAACGTACCTTCATTTGTCAGGAGTGAGCAGAAGTCCAGGAATCAGGAGATTTGGGATCTGTTGCTATGCCTGCCACTAACTCACTATGTGACCTTGAGCATGTCACTCACACCTTTCTATGCTTCAGTTTCCTCAGGTATAAAGTGTTAATGACAATAGTTTATGGACTTTTGTACAATGCTTTGAAACTCCACTATGCTGTGCCAGCACTGAAGACAATGAAAGCTCCCATGTGTTTCAAGGGAAGCCAGATCAGGCTCATGGATTCTGTGTGCACTGGATAGGAGGAACCCTATGCACTTTGTGCTCTTCCATTCCCATTGTATTAAGAACAATTGCACAGCTTGACTCTGGTTAGAGCAGAGTGTCATCATTGTTGTCATCATCTCCACCCCACACTCCTCCCTTTCCTTACAGCACAATGATGGGTGGGAAATTGTTGCTGAGGGTCACCTGAAGAAGATGCCCAGGGCACCTTGCCCTTCTCATCCAATCCCAGGCTAACTTTGAGTCTGGCCATGTGATTGGCTGCCCCAGAGGCCATAAAGGGACATCTGATTGGCATGGAGGGTGGCACTAACCTTTCCCTCTGTAGGCTGCTGCTGTGGAAGGTGTGGGGCCAGTTCCTGCAGCCGTAGCAATTATTTCCCACCCTACAAATGTGCTGAGGGAGGAGTTGGGTGGCTTATAGGTTTAAAACATGGACATGTTATGCATATTTTTTCTAATATATTGCCATTTTCTTTTCTGTTGGGACAAACTCAGACAGCATTTGCATACCTTTTTGTGATTAGCATTGCTGCTACTCTTCAGGGCCTCATGTGGTTCTTCCTGGGCCAAAATTGAGGGGACGGAGGTGGTTATAAATTCCCAGATTATTATTTGGTATTTAGAGTTAATTGTTGCCATGGGACATTAACATCCACTAGTAGAGACTTTCAGGGGTAGGCTCAGTGATGGCTGTGTATGGAGCACAGGTTTAAGGCTGGTCATCCAGGCCTTGCATCTAGGCCTAGCCAGGATGGAAGGTTTCATAACTGCTAGGGGCCCTCTCTCTGGCTTTTAGGTCAGTAAGCTGCAGTTGAATGAAAGGGTAGCATATGATGGGGATGGTTGGCCATGGCCAGCTTTGCTGTACAAATGCACATTTTCCACATTTGTTTCTTTATTGTTGTTTCCTATTTATTTAATAATAATAATTGCAGCCTTTGGACAAAAATTCATTAGTGTGGGAGATACTTTCTTTGATGGGCAGGGGAGTGGGGAAAGTACATAGTCAAGCCTGTCTGAAGTGACTACTCCATGGACCAAATATCAGTTGGCTAACTGAAGTGGTGTCTGAAAAAATTATATTGGAGTCAATGGGGAAAGTATAAAGTAATCACTTGGTATTTGGGTGGTAGAGGGGTATCCTGTTGCAAGTCGTCCTTAGTACCAGTTTCAGCATAAAGTCTATGTAGATTTGTATGCAAGCTAATCAACTTGCTCCCATGCAAAAATATCCAAGTGTACTAGCTACTATTAATTCAGCGACGTTAGTTTATTTTAGAATGTGTGTGTTTTGTTTTCACCTGGCTTTGGTCTGCTCATTAATTGGAGTTTGTTACCAGGCAACTGCTAAGTAATGGAATGGCAGATTTCTCAAGGACAAGAGTTCCAGATGGAATTGAACTGAAACCCCAAAGCATCATAATAGAACAGAAGGTAATTTGGCCATTTGAAGGTGGGGATGGAGGGAAGGTGCGGGGAGTCAAATTGCCTATCGTTGCTAATGTACGTAACATCATTTCCATTTCTTCTGAACAGCATCCAGTCATTTTCCTGTCAAGTTTTGATCTGCAATTTCAAATTACAGCTACAAACCTTTAAACAATTTTTAAGCCATTTCAGGTTTTGAGTCTCCTATAAATCCGCTTATTCTTACAAAATTGTGCCTCTTTATTTGTCTTTCTTTCTTACTGAGTAGAATAGTTTCTTGAATCAACAGATTTGTTAAAGGACCTACGTAACACAATACTATCAGTCATCATAGTACAGAATTAGGGTCCAGATTTTTGACCCTCTTTATAATGTTTATAATTTAGGGAGAAATATCCTCTCACTTTTTCAATCATTACTCGTGAAAAATACCTTCATTCCTAGGAATTTAAGAAGTCATAAAGGACCCCTACAAAACACATATGTTGTGCTCTCTCACTCCATCTGCTGGCTCAGCCCCACCTGAATTAACTAGCAAACTGTGTTCCCAGAGCAGATGATATTCCTGGTACACGAAAAAAGAAAGCAAACAAAATAGAACCATTCTCTCCATTGGTACCCTGAAAACACCAAGCTGGAGTAATAATAATAAAACTTTGCTCTTGCGGAGCACCTATTATCCACGGATCTTGAAGCACTGACAAACATTAATGAATTTATTCTCATTTCAAGGATGGTGAAGATAAGTCACAGAGAGATTGAGCGACTGCCCATGGTCATACAGGCAAACTGTGACAGAGCCAGCAATAGTGCTTAGGTTCCCAGACCCCAGCCCTGGCTTCTGAGCCTCAGTCACAATAGCGTCCTTCCTCTCTTAGGAAGGAATCAAATGTTGGTTCCGCAATAGAAAAAGCAGCAAGTCTGTAGGAAAAGAACTCTTAGGCTATGTCCGCACTGCGGACCTTACAGCAACACAGCTATGCCGCTGTAAGGTCTCCCATGTAGCCGCTCTTTGTGAGCAAGAGAGAGCTCTCCTGACGGCATAATTAAACCACCCCCAATGAGCAGCGTTAGGAGAGCCTCTCTTGCCGACATAGTGCTGTCCACACCAGCCCTTTCATCGGTGAAACTTACGTTGGGCAGGAAGGTGGTTTTCTCATACCCCTTCATGGACAAAAGTTTTACTGACAAAAGTAGTAGTGTAGACCAAGCCCTAGGGTCATGCATCAGAGATGGGATTACAAATAATAGAAAAGTAGAGCAGGAAGGGACCTCGAGATGTCACCACGTCCAGCCCCCTGAGACAGGGCAAAGTAAACCTAGACTTTCCCTCACAGGTGTTTGTCCAACCTGTTCTTAAAAATTTCCACAACCTTTTTCAGAGCTTACATACCTTTATAGTTAGAAAGTTTTTCCTAATATTTAACCTAAATCTCCCTTGCTGCAGATTAAGCCTTCTTGTGCTACCATCAGTGGCCACGGAGAACACTTGATCACCATCCTTGTTGTAATAGCCCTTAACATATTTGAAGACTATTATCAGATGCCCCTGTCAGTCATCTTTTTTCAAGATTAAACATGCTCAGGGGTGTTTTTTTAATTTTTCCTTATGTCAGGTCAGGTTTTCCAAAGCTTTTGTCGTTTTTGTTGCTCTCCTCTGGACTCTCTCCAGTTTGTCCACATCTTTCCTAAAGTGTGGTGCCCAGAAATGGGCACAGTACTCCCACTGAGGCCTCCCCATTGCCACATAGAATGAGACAATTACCTCCCATATCTTATATACAAAACTCCTGTTAATACACCCCAGGACATTAGCTCAATGGCAAGTTTAAAAAAAAAAAGTAGAATAAAAAATGCCTCACTGCATCCCTTTAATTTCCAATTCGTTATTTGGCTTTTAAAAGACAAGCAACTTCAATTCAGAATTCACTGCTTGTCTTCAGTTATATGGGCCAGCATTCACAAAGGTTTAGTTTACTTCACTAGGTTGTTTATCAGCCAGCAAACCACACAGACTGCAGCTTCTGATTCAGCCAGTGTTTCATTTTGGTTTTTTTTTTTTTTTTTTTTTTGCTTTAGTATAATTCAATAGGAAATTTCTAATGTAACACTTAGCTTCCCATTGTTTCCTACATCCCAGCACCGATGGTCCTCAGATACCATCCTTTCCCTTCATCGTCCATAGTAGACAGATCCTTCTGCACTCCACTCACCACCTAGAACATATATCAGTGTCTCAATGACCCTTGTTTAGTCATTTTCCCTGAAACTTGGCCATTGTACCCAGAACCCTCTGCCCTACTACATTTTGTTTCTGTGCCTTGTTTTTTTTACCTGGATGACAGTACCTCCTTACCTACCACTTGGGGATATGAAGATTTATTAATTAATTAATTAAGGCTATTTTGTAGATAAGGCGCATTATTGATGCTGTTTAAATGCTTGTCATATATCAGCATATCCGTGCACTGTCATTTTAGTTTCTTATTTTTGTTGGGTTGACATTTGTGCCATAAGCTGATTTTCTTCAACTGATGTACCACATATAGTACTGTGCCTCCCCTCACAATGCCCCACCATCACTTTCTTTCCTACCTCGCCAGGGTTACACAGCAAAACAAAAGTATATTGTGGTGAATTTAACTTCCCAGTCTGTTTTCATGTGCAGAATCATATTGCGGGGAAACAAAGTTGTAGCACCCAGGAAGGACTGTGGAGCATACACAACCAGAACTATCTCCTGCCAGATCTCCTACAGCAAAGCCAAATTTCGGACTCCTCGGCAAACCAGCAAAAAGTTACCCAAAATAGCCAAGGACCTCAGAACAAATCTGTAAGTAATAAAGTACAGCTTCAAACTGTGTTCATCAGCTTCATTGCAGTAGCACTTCCCTCAGGTCCTTCCTTTTCCCTGGCATAGGGGCCAAAGGGTGAAGGACTTTTAATCCCATGGATCAAGTCTCGTCAGGAGAAGAGATCTTTGGTCCCCTTCCTTTTCAAAGAGGCTTGAACCAGGGGCCAGTAGAAAGTCTTGGGTGCCCTAACCCGATCCCTAACTCCTCTTCTGTTTCTCCATCCATTCCTCCTCTACTTTCCCCTTATTCTTTACTCCCTCCTTTTCCCCCTACACAAACATTAGCATATATCCCCTGCACTCCATTAGTATACATCTTCTCTTTTCCCATGGTACTAATGCTCTTAGATTGCTGCCTTCAGCACTGTCCTAGGGTGCTACCTTTTCTACCCAGCCTCTCTCTGCTGTGCCAATGTTGCAAATCAGCAACATCCAAGGAACATCACCAGCACTGCCAGGTGAGGGATAACATTAACGGTGCAAATAAGTAATAACTCTTTCAAGAGACAGGTCTTTAAAACAGGCCTGGGTTGCTGCACCAGCATCCTCCTGTCTGCAGAGAGGTTTGAATAATGTCCTACTTCAAATCAGACAGCAGGGAGTGATCTAAAAGTGAGGTGTCTGTGTCTCTCTCTCTTTCCCTAGGGACCGATTAGTTCACTTCTATACTGTGTCTTGTCATGACTCTTTGCTCAGGCTTCCTGCATTGTAGTTCAATTTGTACCACAAACTCACACTTCAGAATTGTTGTTCAGATCTAATTATGTCAAGTACAGTTTCATATAAACCTCAGAGAGCTTTCTGGTTACCAACAGTGATATGCAATATCTGTTCCCTGCTATCAACTTCTGAAGTGAAAACCAACCTTATTTTTCACTGTAGATATCAAGTGCTGAAAGTACGCCCTCAAAGGGTAGTTCATCATCTACCACATCCTTTACTTCGTTCATAGATCCTAGACTACTACAAATCTCACCTCCCAGCAGTCCAGCAGGACCTATGTGTAGCTCTCGTGAGTATGCTTGCTCCTATCATAAAATGCATCACGCCTGGCTCTTTTGCAAAAAGCACCAGGCTTAATTCTTGGAAATTAAGATTGGAATTTTCTGGTGACTTTTTGAAACTCTAAATCAGGGGTGGGCAAACTTTTTGGCCCGAGGGCCACATCTGGGTATGGAAATTGTATGGTGGGCCATGAATGATCACAAAATTGGGGTTGGGGTGCAGGAGGGGGTGAGGGCTCCAGCTGGGGGTGTGGATGCTGGGATGGGGCCAGAAATAAGGAGTTCAGGGTGCAGGAGAGGGCTCCAGGGTAGGGTGTGTGGGGAAGGTGGGGGCTTCAGCTGGGGATGCGAGCTGTAGTGTGGGACTGGGGATGAGAGGTTGGGGGTGCAGGAGGGTGCTCTGGGCTGGGATCGAGGGGTTCAGAGGGTGGGAGGGGGATCAGGTCCGGGGGTTGGGGTGCAGGAGGGGCTCAGGGATGCAGGCTTTGGGCGGCATGTCTCCGCTCTGGCTCCTACGCAGAGGTACGGCCAGGCAGCTCTGTGTTCTACCCCATCCACAGGTGCTGCCCCTGCAGCTCCCGTTGGCTGCAGCTCCCGGCCAAGGGGATCTGTGGGGGCAGGACTTGGGGTGGGGGCAACGTGCAGAGCCCCCTGGCTACCCCTACGCAAAGGAGCCGGAGCGGGGACATGCCTCTGCTTTCGGGAGCCGTGTGGAACCACAGCACCTGTGGAGCAAGGTAAGCCCTGGACCCCACTCCCCAGCAGGAGCTCAAGGGCCAGATTAAATTGTCTGAAGGGCCGGATGTGGCCCCCAGGCCGTAGTTTGCCCACCTCTGCTCTAAATCCATGTTAATAGTGTTGGATTTCATTGCACTGTTTCTGCCCAGGTTCCTGATGAAGTGTGCATTACTCTGTTCTTGTCTTAGCCCAATGCATATTCATGAGTACATCTGAAACTGTGCAGACATATGGTTCTACCTCATGCCACGTTAAGTTTTGCAGAAATTATTCCCTGGGTGTTGAAACATGCATCTCTCTGGAGTTGCTTTGAAATTTCAATAAACAAGTCATGTGTGAGGTGTGACCAAGGTGTGAGACATCTTTCATGACTCCCTGTGTCTTTTCTTCCAGCATCTAGCCCCAAAGCAGAGCCTATTAGGAGAGGGAATGCGAGGAAAGGCTCTGTTGTCAATGTCAACCCGACAAATATCCGACCACAGAGTGACAGTCCAGAAATTCGCAAATACAAGAAGAAATTTAATTCAGAGATCCTGTGTGCTGCTCTGTGGGGTAAGCTTAGAAATGAAGGGGCACCTGTCTAGTTAGAAAACAGAGGGACAGCATGTTTCTGACAATGTAGGCGACACTGAGTTTTTGCATGTGTATTGCACCTTTTATCCCAAAGTGGGGAGGATAGCTCAGTGTTTTGAGCATTGGCTTACTAAACCCAGGGTTGTGAGTTCAATCCTTGAGGGAGCCATTTAGGGATCTGGGGCAAAAATCTGTCTGGGGACTGGTCCTGCTTTGAGCAGGGGGTTGGACTAGATGATTCCCTGAGGTCCCTTCCAACCCCAATATTCTATGAGCTATTTACCCATAGCAGCACTCAAATGAAGCCACCTTAGAGGTGGAAGGGGACAGCCAGATGAATCTCCATTACAAAACATTCTGTGCAACAGGGTAGGAGGACATTTTGGTGAAGGCACTAAATTAAAATCTTCCTCACTGAAAGAGCCAAGAGCTCATCATGCGCTTCCAGAGCGTCAGCACCTGTGTTTTCAAAGCTTTGCCAGAAGGTTTCCCACGCAGTAAGCCACACAATATTTTATGAATCTTCCTTAGCTGAATGAAGTGCTGGATTGATCGTGCCAAGCTTTGCCAAATTATCCCTCAGGTTCTGGAAAGTGGGGCTGGGAACGGGGGGGGATCGCTCCCTCTCTCCCCCTCTGCGGCAGCCCCCGAGCTGGAGCTGGGAAGGAGGGATGTCTCTCCCTCTCTCCCCCTCCGCGGCAGCCCCCGAGCTGGAGCTGGGAAGGAGGGGTGTCTCTCCCTCTCTCTCCCGCCGCAACCCCCAAGCTGGGGGTAGGCAGGAGGGGGTCTCTCCCCTGCCACAGCAGCCACAGGCTTCTTTCTCTGGCCACTGCAGCCCTGCACATCCTAAATTCCCCCCACCCCTTCTTCTCATCCCACGGCCCCCTCCCGCCTACCCCCATTCCCCCCAAGGCCACCACCTCACCTTACATGTGCGTCTTCTCCAGGGTCCAGGCACATAATTAGTGGAGCCACGCCTGCGCGGCTCCACTAATTAGGTGGGTGGCCCTTCATTCTCGTGTGCGTGGCCGCCCAGGTGCATACCTTAGAGGGAACTATCCACGGACCACCTGAATGGAGCTCACGGACCACCAGTGGTCGGCGGACCAGTTTGAGAACCTCTGCCATAGTCTTTCTATAGGTATCTTCTCTAGAAGCTAAAACAGATTGAGACATCAATTCTATCAGAGGCTGAACTCCCTCGACTCCCACAAATTTGTCAAGAGGTACTCAGCACCTTGCAGGATTAGGCACTTACAGAGAGAACCCCGTGGGTATAAATCAGCACAGATTTATTGACTCCAGGGGAGCAACTCCACTTTAGCTCAGTTGTGGATGGGGCCTGCATTTCCTGGGGCCTTTGCTCTGTAATGGTTTTCATCATCCATCTGTTTTAGGAGAAGAAAAGATGAGCTCTGTGGAGCTGACACAATATTTACCTCCAGTCAGCTTGAGTCTCGCATGAAAAGCAAAATAAATGAATGAAATAGGGGAAACACTATCCAAAGGAAATGCGGATTTCCAGTATACAGCTTCACTTTTGTTTAATGCATGTTTAAAGGAGGCCAAGATTTTAAATTAAGAACAGAACAGCGTAGCAAAGTCTGTAATTACATGTATGTTGAGGTTGAACAACGCCAGGTCCTCATCGGAGCTTTGCCAGTAGTAATGATGGTTTTGTGCAGTGTGATTCCTTATGCCATTTTATTTCCACTACAACATGCTGATTAGGAACCGTACCAACCATGCCAGCCAAACTGAATTCCCATCCAGTGGGTGTCAGTTCATGTCAGCAGCCCATTGGAGCCTTCACTTTGTTGGGAATAATTAGATTTCAGATGGATTCACTCCATTAATTTGGCATTCGAAAGCGTCTTTATGAAACATAGAAATTTTCACTCCTGAACAATCCACTTCCTAGCATCACTTGTTCCTTTTCTAGTGTGCCCCGTGCTTGGGACTGTTATCCCTCATTGAATTTGAGGCGGGAGGTGGTTCATAGATTTTAAGGTCAGAAGGCACCATTATATTGTCTAGTCTGACCTCCTGCATAATGCAGGAGCATTAGTGGAGTTGCAGTTTTGTGATATTCACAGACTGCTTTTGGGGTCACAAAGCAGTTTAAATCCACGTTGACTTCAGGGGGACTACTCATGCTTAAAGTTACATGTGTACTTAAGTACTTAGCTGGATTGGGGTTTTATTGCATTGTGAAATAGTGAGAATTCTGTAATTCACTTTTCACAAGGTCGTCTGCATAGTGCCAGATAATATATCCGAGGCAGTTAAGAGAAGGAAGTCCAAAGCAGAGTCAGTTATAGATAAGCAATGAATGCTGAAATGTGCTATGACTCAGTAGACAATTTAGAGTGTTTTTATGTACTAACAGGAGTAAATTTACTGGTGGGGACGGAGAATGGGTTATGGCTGCTGGACCGAAGTGGACAAGGAAGGGTTTACTCGCTGATCACAAGGAGACGATTCCAGCAAATGGATGTTCTGGAAGGACTCAATGTGCTAATCACCATATCAGGTTTGTTCAGTGTCTAAAAGTATCTGACCCACTTTATAAATTATAAAGAAGAATTAGGTTATGAATTAGGTTATCGACTTCCCTCTTGTAGGACAAAGCAGGACAATTATTTTTGCTAATAGGAAAGCATTCTTCGGATCGCTGATATTTGCATCCTCCTTCCAGATTCGGCTATGACCTGGGATATGCCATTACATGCTTAATGTGTAAAATGGTTTGTGAGATATAAAAATGTGCTGAATGTTTGAAACTGACTGGTTCCCATCATTTCATTGCTGCTAAGGCAGTCTGTGTTTGGTTAATTGTTTATATAACATGTGAGCATCGCTCTAAGCAGATTTCCATCCAAAACATTGTTACATCACATCAATGTATGGCTGGCAAGAGGGCAAACATATCATGTGAGGTCTGAGGTCCTCAGCTCCCATTGGCTGCCATGGCAGCTGAGGATACTCAGCACCTCACAGGATCTGGCCCTGGATGGGTGTCATAAACAGATAGCTAAGGGTTAATGTCTCTTTCACCTGAAGCACCTGACCAGAGGACCAATCAGGAAACCGGATTTTTTCAACTCTGGGTGGAGGGAATTGAGTGTCTGAGTCTTTGTCTGTCTGCCTGCTTTCTCTGAGCTTTGGAGAAGTAGTTTCTACTTTCTAGTCTTCTGTTTCTAAGTGTAAGGACAAAGAGATCAGATAGTAAGTTATATGGTTTCTTTTCTTTGGTATTTGCATGAATATAAGTGCTGGAGTGCTTTGATTTGTATTCTTTTTGAATAAGGCTGTTTATTCAATATTCTTTTAAGCAATTGACCCTGTATTGTATCATCTTAATACAGAGAGACCATTGGTATGTATTTCTCTTTCTTTTTTATATAAAGCTTTCTTTTAAGACCTGTTGGAGTTTTTCTTTACTTCAGGGAAATTGAGTCTGTACTCACCAGGGAATTGGTGGGAGGAAGAAATCAGGGGAGATCTGTGTGTTGGATTGCTAGCCTGATTTTGCATTCCCTCTGGGGGAATAGGAAAGTACTTTTTGTTTCCAGGACTGGAAACCGAGAGGGGGAGTCACTCTGTGTAGTTTCACAGAGCTTGTGTCTATGTATCTCTCCAGGAGCACCTGGAGGGGGGAAGGGAAAAAGGATTATTTCCCTTTGTTGTGAGACTCAAGGGATTTGGGTCTTGGGGTCCCCAGGGAAGGTTTTTCAGGGGGACCAGAGTGCCCCAAAACACTCTAATTTTTTGGGTGGTGGCAGCAAGTACCAGGTCCAAGCTGGTAACTAAGCTTGGAGGTTTTCATGCTAACCCCCATATTTTGGACGCTAAGGTCCAAATCTGGGACTAAGGTTATGATAATGGGTAGATTGGAATGGCTGCTATTTATACACAGGTTGGACACAGTGCATTTGGCATAGCTGAAGCCCAAATTCGCTCGTTCTGACTTTCCACGTGATGCAACCTCCCTTTTGAGCCTCTCTCTTCGCTCTAGATTGCTATTTGCCTTATGTAGGTCTAAAAACAAAATTAAAAAGACTTCTTGAGATAAGGAATCATGAAATAACCCCCTCGCCCCGGTCATAGAGTTCACTCACTGGTGGTGGCACCTCCTCCTGGTGGTTCTGGGGATTAGCCCTTGCCAGGCGCTACCTGTTGTCTCTTTTACCCTGAGGCCCCTCTTACGCCCGGAGCTGCAGCTTCTTGTTCGTGGCTTGGCCCTCCCACTAAGTTCCTCCCTTTCCAGGGAAATCAAAGTCCTTCCAGACCAGCTAGCTGGCTGGTGTCGCCAATGCCCTGCGCCACTTCCCAGAGGCTGGCAGGGGAACCCAGACCCACCCTCTACACTGGGTTCCAGGCCAGGGTTCCTATGACAAGCAACCAAGCTCTGTATGGTCCTATCCCTTGCTGCTGTTTCCCTGGGCTTCGTCCTCCTCATTTGGCTTCGTCCTCTTTCTGGGTTTGCCAGTCCAACCTCCCTCCTCCCAGGCAGTGACTGTAGACTGTTTCCTTCCAGCCCCTTGCTGCTCTCAGCTTCTGGGCTTTATACAGCCTCCTCCTGTTCCTGCCCATTTCCAGTGAGTGGTCTGCTGCCTGTCTCCTTCTTCAGGTGCAGCCTAGGCAGTTAATTGGCCTGCCTAGCCAGCCCTTCAACCTCTCCAGGGCTTGTGTGGGGTGGGCACCGCCTCACACCCTCCAAAGAAAATAGGTGCCTACAATGAAGGCTGACAATGTATTCAGGGCCGGTGCAACCATTTAGGCAGACTAGGCAGTTGCCTAGGGTGCCGAGATTTGAGGGCGCCAAAAAGCGCCCTCAAATTTTTTTTTTAAATGGTTGAGCAGCCACTGCTGCTGGGACAGAGAGGGAGTCTGAGCTGCCGCAGTCGTGCCTGCGGACGGTCGACTGCTCTAGCAGCTCCGGTGGACCGCCGGCAGGCACCACTTATCACTGTTTGGAATGGTCAGTGTCCCCCTTAGAAATGCTAACAAGCTTATTCAGCGAAGTTTTGATGTACTTGATGCATGCTATTAGATCGTCAATTAGGCATCAACGAGATAATTTAAGAGTAAATGTCTTTTTGTGTGAAGTACCACTGTACACTAATCTGTCCATTGCCCCCTCCCTCCTGTGTTACTGCTTGAAGCAGAATCCTGGGTAACAGTAATGGGGATGCTGGTAAAACCTTTTAAAATATTTCCCCTTTATAATGCCACATTTTTAATACAATTTTAAAATTAGATCCTATAATTTCAAGCCATCGATTTCCTCGTTTGGACAATTAAATTGCAATTGTCGGCATGAACATCATTTTAAAGCTGGGTTTTGAAAATCTAATTTAACTTCAAAAATTAATGACCAAAAGATGGGCACGTGAAGTAAGGAAAAAGTAATTAACCGAGGGTCTAGCATTCACTCCCAACACCGCAAAAGAGCTGAGGGATTTCCAAAGAACTCTGACACCACTAGAGTGTATCATTCAAACATGAGAACATAGTTACTACAGATAATAAATAATAAGTTACCTGGGTTGGAAATAGATCTTTGTGGAAGGGAAAGCAGGAAACCTGTCTTTTTTATTAGAGAATTATTTTGCTTCTGGATCCATTAAAATCATAACCGATTTTTTGTGGGAGGGGATGTGGGGAAGAAACTCTTTTCTCTACTAGGTTTGTTTATAGGCAGCTGAAAAGAAAAGTTAACCGGCTTTGCACAGAACTGAAACCTAAAGGTCTCTCCTCCCTCCTTCTCTACTCTGACCCCTCTGGGCTATTTCAAGTTAATTGTCATCTAATTGCCCAGCAAAGAAAGAGATAGTGGCAGCAATTAGGCATAGCCCCCACCAGTTCAGGAGTCATTAACACAGTACAAAGATATGTTGCATGCTTTACAGGCACCCAGGCCTAATGAGGGACTGGGGGCAAGAGGAGCAGGGCTGAGCCCCTAGGGAGTGAGCTGCAGAGAGCCAGTGCCCAGGAGGCTGAGAGGGCAAGGAGCTGCAGGGGCCTCCCCACTGCTATTTAAAATGCAGATCCCGCAGTGGTACCTCTCCATGGGACAGAGCCGGTTCCTCACAGAAGCTTCTGTCCAACAGCTCTTCCTTCTGCAGCTGCTCTTTGTGCTCCAGCTCCATACATGGCAGCTGAACCCCCTGTCCTGACTGCAGCCAACCCCTCATCCCCTGCCCTGCCTCCAGTCAGCCCCTCACCCCCTGCCCTACCAGCAGCCACCCCTGCTGCACCCCCTGCCCTGCCCACAGCCAGCCTCACACCCCCTGCCCTGTCTCTAGCCAACCCCACACCCCTGTATCCAGCCAGCCCCTCACCTCCTGCCCGCAGCCAGCCCCGCACCCCCTTCCATGCCCGCAGCCAGCCCCTGCTGCACTCCTTGTCCTGTCCATAGCCAGCCCCACACCACCTGTCTCCATCCAGCCCCTGCTGCAGCCCCTGCCCTGCCTGCAGCCAGCCCCACACCCCCCTGCCCTGCACGCAGCCAGTCCCGCACCCCCTGTCTCCAGCCAACCCCACACCCCATCTCCAACCAGCTTCGCATCCCCTGCCCTGCGCAGAGCCAGCCAGCCCCACAACCTGTCAGGTTATTCAATTATTTTCATTAAATATGTAGGCTAAATAATGAAATTAATAAATTTTCAAGCCGAATATGTATTAATTCTAATGAACAATGCCACATTATGCCGTATTCATTTTTGAAAGTTTATAATAAGCAATGCTCTGGGGGGAGGGGTGGGGGCAGAGGGCGCAAGGTGGAAGTTTCGCCTAGGGCGCAAAATATCCTTGCACCGACCCTGAATGTATTGGAACTGATGCAACTCCCCCATCCAGAATGGCTTTTCCAGACCATGTCTGTAACCCTCTCTTCAGAGTAGTGTGACAGATGTCAGATGTTCTACTCTCGCATCAGGCCTGGGTCTAGGGGCAGCCATTCTGTGGGTGGAAGGAAAAAGCTTTGTGTGAAGTATGAAGATTAGGAAAAGAGAAAAAAATAAATACGGGTGTGCAAGGGCCACAATGCAATCGGTGTGTCGGTCCTGTGGCAGACATCGGCACCACATGGGGTCTCCTCTTCTGCACTGCTGGCCTCATGTCTCATGTGAAATGACACAAATCTCTTGGTACTCTGGGTCATAATAATCCTAGAGGCTGAATACAAGAGATTTGTACTGCTCTGAAGTAAAATGGGTTGCCTCTTTTTCTGATCTGTGCATGGCAGGCAAAAAGAATAAGCTGAGGGTGTATTATTTATCCTGGCTGAGAAACAAGATTTTGCGCAACGATCCAGAGGTGGAGAAGCGGCAAGGCTGGGTGTCTGTGGGAGACCTGGAAGGCTGCGTGCACTACAAAGTCGGTGAGTCTCGTTCCTGGGCAGCCGTACACAGTTCTCCTTTCCTATCTGGTCACACGTATTGGCTACATTTTCCTTCACCCTTATTGAAAACCCCTAACCCCTAACCCCAACCCCAACCCTAACCCTCACCCTCACCCTAACCTTCAAACCTGCATGCAGTACATCAAGAATGCCCCACTCCCTTTAATTCCACATTGCTCCTCCCTTAGCAGCCTGCGAAGGTTGTCTGAACTGAAAGGTAGGACGCTTCTGTTGCTCAGCCAGTGATTTCAGCACTCTGGGGTTGGCTGGCATCCTTACTGCTTGTGACATTTTTCACCTCCGTCATACCAGTCTCCTCTTCTGGCCCCGAGTACCTGCGCAGTAACAGCATCACTGGGATGCCTGCAGGTGATTGATCAGGATGGGTGTCCTACAATCTGTCTCTGTCTCTATATTGTATAAGCCCTAAATATACATATCAACGTTATACTTAAGGATGCGATAAAATGCATTTGTGACCATCAATGAACTATCATCTGGCTTTTATTCAGCTTCTGCATAGAGCACCTTTGAAGATGAACACTAGTATGTGTGACAGTCATTACTACTTTAGCACGTAAGATATTTCAGTGATTCATGCTGTAGCAGAACATAAAATAGATTTGACTGTATTAAAAGACGCTATATTATAGTTGTGTTTTCACAAGCAATATAGCAAACTTATGGGTGGGTGGGAGGGATGGAGAGGTCTTTGCCTTATACTCTGTTTTATTGCTTTGCTTTTACAACACAGTGCTTTAAAATTGGCATAGTTTAGAATGAAATCAGAGACAGAAAGCTAAATAGATCTGTGTGAACATATAGTTATTTTCTTTTTAATTCTAGTGCATCTGCATTTATTTTCAACTCTAATGGCTCATTTTTAGGTTTTATAAAGAACAGTGTACACAAATGTAAATGTACACTTGTTGGCAGCTTCTGGGAGGATTGACATGAGATAGAAAATAACTTAAGTAATTTGACAAAATGGTCACACAAAAGACTCTCGGGGAGCCAGAAAAACTCTAACATCTGGAGAACCCCCTGCAAACCTCAGACAAAAAGCCTCTCTGCACCTTGACATTTCCAGAAGCAGCAAAGAATCCTGTGGCACCTTATAGACTAACAGACGTTTTGGAGTATGAGCTTTCGTGGGTGAATACCCACTTCGTCAGATGCAACGAATGAAGTGGGTATTCACCCACGAAAGCTCATGCTCCAAAACGTCTGTTAGTCTATAAGGTGCCACAGGATTCTTTGCTGCTTTTACAGATCCAGACTAACACGGCTACCCCTCTGATATTTGACATTTCCAGTTTACCAAACTGTGGTCATGTCTATAGGAGCTGTGTGGATGCCCTTGGACTTTGCAGACAGCATCCCCTTCTCAACTTTGACCTTCAGCAAAATGCAATGTATTCCTCTCTCTCCGTAGTCAGATAGACAGGGATTGTCTCTGTTGCTTTGCTGCTTTGGATGAGCAGCAGCTGCTATTTCACTATTTGCAAATCCTTGTGTATTCTGACCTTTGTCCTTACAGGCACTTTTCCTGTAGAGAGCAAGAAAAGGCTGTTTTTTATTTTCTCTGCGTAGGTTGGCCTTTCTCATCAGTATACTATCCTTGTCCAGCCCCGCCCCTTCACCCAGCTGCCATTATGTGTTGTGCCTGTTCAAAATGGTCCTGTTTGAGCAGCATGTGCTGAGCACACCCTTACTCCCCCAGAAATAATTCTTACCTAACTCGTGTAACACCTGCGTCTTTTTTAGAGAACATGACTGTAATTTGCCACACAGACACTGAATGTAAAATGAGGCAGAAATGTGTAGGAAAGCAACACCCTTGTGGCCTGGTCTATTTCTGAGGGAAATGCTCATGTCTGGCAGAATTAAAATAAAACAGGCCAAAAAAGCCTTAATTTTCAGTGCCCGGCTCTGTGTTTACTGTTCATAAACCCAACGTGAGTTTAACCAACTCAAAGAAATTGCTCCTCTCTGAAATGCTTGACACGTGGGGAGGCCACCACCAACACACACACTGAGATGAGAATAAAGCCTTTAGAGCTCCGCGAAGGAGCTCAGCAAACTGCTGGCCCTCCTTTTGTAGCCTAGAAGATATCACAACATGCGCTTGATAGCGTCGCTAAGTAATGCCGGCGGGGGTCTGTTGCATGACAGAAAATCCTTTCAAAAAGCAATTGTCTATGGAAGAGTTTGCACAGCTGTTTATCCCATGATTTCCCTAGCCTCTAGCAGCGATTTGAGGCCATCTCGCTGAATAGAAGCAGAAATGGATGATCGAGACCATTATGGCAAGCTTTTTGTTGTTTGTTTGTACAGGACCTCGCGTGATGGGCCTGGGGGCATCCATGCACTCTGCAATACCCACACTAAACCAAATAAATAAGAAACATAACCAAAAGAGTATGGAAGTGGAGATGTTGTCTTATGGCCACTGCCATAAAGCCACGATAGAGCCCTTAGCTTCTCTGAGAATGGGAATAATAGACTTGCTTAGTTGATAGGGGCAGTGTGAAGACTAATTCATTAAGCTTTTTATACTGCTTTGAGATCTGTACAACGAAAAGTGCTATAGAACGGCCCAACTCAGTTCCCATTGAAGGTAATGGAATGACTCCAGTAATGAGCATTGGATCAGGCACTAGGGACTATTATAATTGTTAAGCATTCATGCCAGAAATCTGACTGTAGAGTTTCTTGTCCAACCCAGGAACAGAAAATTATCCTCTGACCTATATACATTGAGTCTAAAAGCTTTGACTTCCCATCACGAATACTAGTAATGAACTGCTTGCAAACACTGCACAGATCTTTTTATGCCTCAGTTTACCCATCTTTAAAATACCACCTTTGTAAAGAATTTTGAGCAGCAGATAACAGTATAGGCCCAAGTGTAGACTTCAATAAAATAATAATTTTGCATTGTTTCCTTCCTCTCTTGGGTCCCTATAGTGACCATGTAGGCCCCAGTCTTGTATACACCTATGCATGTGAGTAACTTCATCACATACAAAAGTGCTTGCAAGAACAGAGCCTTAGATTCAGTGTTTTGGGGCACTGACCTGTCTTGATTGTCTGTAAGGTAGCTAGCATAAATTTTGGGTGATAAATAAACATTAATAATAGCAATAAGTATTGGCTGTGTTACTGAAAGTTATTGAACTATAGGTTCAAAGTAAAAGAGAGATTCTTTACAAGTAGTTGTTAAATATCAACAACCAGCATCTAATCCCATTACTCAGTGAATGGTACCTTACTCTAAAAATAGTCCCATTGAAATTATTGGGTGTGATTAAGGGCATCAGAATCTGAACTCGAAGTATTTTTTATTTCTTTGGGCCATCTGAAACCGAAATAATTGTTCCTTTTGTATTGTAGTGAAATATGAGAGAATCAAATTTCTTGTTATTGCTTTGAAAAGCTCCGTGGAGGTGTATGCTTGGGCTCCAAAGCCCTATCACAAATTTATGGCTTTTAAGGTAAGACCTCATCTTGGTTTAAAGGTATCATTAGCACCCACTGTTTTATCCCCCATCGGCTGTTGCAGATTTTGTTGCTTTGTGTAACATTTATTTTTGATTTAGGAGCAAACGAGTAAACTTTTTTTTAATTTAGACCATTTTGCTCACCATGCAAATGCCACATATCAAATTGTCTCTTAAACATTGCAGACATGCTTTTACTAACAATCAACAATTGTTTAAAACGTGTTGTCTAAAATATGTGTCTGGACACAAGCAAATGAACTGCCCCAACAGTAAGGGGAAATAATTCCTAAGAGTTGACTTTTCAGGAGTGCTCAATGGTGGTCTAATACCCTATAAAAATCGGGGGGAGGGAGGGTTAGGGCACCTAAAGGAGTTAGGAACCTTATGCAAGTCAATAGGAGTTGGATACCTGACTCCCTTAGGATTCTTTAATCGTAAAATCCCAGGCCTTGAGGTCAGTAAGAAAGGTCCCATTGACTTCAGTGGGAGCAAAATATAGCCAGCACTGAGCACTTCTGGAGATGTCTCGCGAAATTAATGAAATTTAGCACAGAAATGTGACTGATGACCATCGTGCTCAGCTGCATAATTCAGCTTCTAGGTTACAGAATCAGTAAGGTACTGTCAACAACATTTAATTTCGAGTATGTGGAAAGAAACACCTAAACCTTTCCTTGGAATCAAGATAATTGTTACAGAGACTGAACAAACTTTTGGGTTTCATCCAAAATAAACAGTAGAAAGTTGATTGAAGCAGAATGTTACTCTGAGACAGGAAATCGCAAACTCAGATCTTTGATTAACAGAGAAATGAAATAAGAATGCTGCAATACTAGAAAATGGCATGGCTCAGACAAGGGACCAAATTTTGTTTGATTTATCCAGCAGTTCATAGACTTAAGTGGGACTAATCACCTGAGTTAGATAAACAGATACTAGCTGTAAGGCCGAATTCTGCCCTTTAGCTATAGAATATTGGGATTACAATTGTAATTGAGAAGATAATTTGACCCTGCGTCTAGTATAGGGAAGTATTTTAATAAACTGGCTCTTTACATTAGAAGTAGTAACAACTTTGTCTTCAGTATATAATTAATATGTCTAATTAATAGATCATTGAATGTACTCATTTACAAATTAACTAAGGTCAGGATATAAAGTGCTGCCTATGAGTATCTTTCGAGGTTTTGGTACATTTATCGTCACACCTTCCTCTGTTATTCTTTTACACTTCTCATTAACTTGCACCTTTTGGTTGAACAAGGAAGATGATAAGATTCCGTTGTAACACAGGAACAGGGACACTGATGTAAATGTGACATATAACCACCCAGTTTTTGAGTTCTAGTAAATATTGGAAAAGGTCATATTTGTAAATGTAAAAATAACAAACCCAGAAACCAGCGACTCAGTCAGCAATTACTATATTCAGAATGTGTTTGTAATTGTATCTGACTTTTTTTTTCTCTTTCCAGTCATTCACTTCACTTCATCACAAACCGCTGTCAGTTGACCTGACAGTTGAAAATGGACAAAGATTAAAAGTGATCTATGGCTCGCAAGTGGGATTTCATGCTATCGATGTGGACTCTGGGTCTGTGTATGACCTGTACTTGCCAACTCATGTAAGAGATTACTTCCTAAGGCTGAAATAATTGAGCTGTTTGCTTATTTATTCCTCGTTGCTATAGGTTAATGGTGATTAGATCAGTGGTTTGGATCTAGGTTATCTTCTAAGAATGTGTATAATTTAGGTTAGCCGACAAAATGTTAGTGTTCGAACACTTTAGAAGCACTATGCAGATGGACCCCTGTGCTCACAGTAGGTCTCTGTGCAGAGACAACGGTCCACTAGGATGGATTTCTGTGCATGATTGGGGTCTAACTACAAAATGAGCCAAAGCAAATCCCCTGAACTTTGGGGAGATTTGATTCCAGATCAAAACTTTATTGTCTGTGCTCCGAACTTTTTACTCTTTTTACATGTTATCCACCCCCCCCACCCACCCCCCGCATCTTCCAACACAGAGAAACCCACTCCTATGGCATCTTATCTCTGGAAACCTAGCTGAAGACCAGCCCAACTCCTAGGCACCCAGACAAGCAGCGCCTGCCAAACTATGCCAGTACAGTAATTCTAGTAGTTACCGTGATGTTAATTTTGTAAACTCATTTGCATTAAAATGTAACTTATGTAGATATCTAGTTGTTGAAAACAATTCTTTCTATTGATCTTGCTAAAGGCCCATGTTATTTTTATATGTGGCATGAAGTGGTTTCTTTCATCAAGATAGTAGCGCCATTAAGATTATGGCACCATTCAAAGTTCAGACTAGTTTATAAGCCTAACCAGGATTGCCTGCTCACTGCATGTGTAATCTGGTTGCTAAGCATGGCAAACAATTTCTAGCACAATAGATAAAAGGCAAGGGACAAGGTGAACCCTTTTAAAGGATTTAGTTTTGCAACACACTCCAGATATAATGAGGTACATCAGGAAAGAGATTTCCCAGGTGAACGCCCTGAATATGGGGCACCTGTAGAAGAGCTGTGACTCCCTTTGGGTGCACTCTTCCACTGTAAGTCAGCATGTGCTAAAAATACTTTTTCCCTCAAGAGTCTTGGATCAGAAATAAATGTGCTGCTACAGTGGGCTGTATCTGTTGTAGTATTTTGTTATTTTGGGGACTGTCTGATAGATGATAATTATCACAAGGCGGTTTTCAGTGTTGGCAGCCCAGACTTATTTTAATCTAACAGACTGAACTGAGACACGCTTGCTTTCTGTGCCCTCTTCTCCCTGTTCCCTCTCTCTCTCTTTCTCGTCTGCATTGCTCATGAGAATACCAAGGCAACGCATTAAAATTGCTCTCCGACTCTGGATACCCGTTTTAGTGTTACGGATAGTAGTTGCGGAGACACGGACTCAAGTGGTTGGCCTGAGTGTATTCAGTTCGGCAAGTACCGCTTCTGTGCTTCTTTTCTGTTTGTTGTGCCATTACAGTGTGCATAAGTGTATGGGGTTGAAAAAGAAAAGATATGTGTGTTATTGGCTTGTGAAAAATGACACTCCACTTGTCTGTCTCTTCCTGTGGAAATGCTGATTGCAAGGATATTTCATTGTTTACATAAAGGGAAAAGATCCTGTTAGTGTTCTAGAAATGCTTAGTTATTGTTTTGTTTTTTGTCTGAAAGTACTTGCCATAAAACCCTCACCTCCATAATTATGTGCTGCTTATAAATCCTTTTGCACTTAGGAAGTGTGTTGGCTGCTGTGAGAGTGAGTCTGGGTCCTATTCTGCTGTTTGTTTTATTGCATGCAATGCATCGTTCCTCTGGTGCAGGTGTAAAATGTAAAGCCAATAGTATGTAAAGTAGCACTTTCGATATTTAAGGACACTGTATGCAAAGCAGGGAAAGACCTTGCAGAGATGTTCACATTTCGAAAGCTCAGGTGATTCTTTCAAACTAGCATAAATATTAGCATCAGAAGTGCTAATGAATCATTGTTTTAGCTCATGAGTTATGCTAGGTGTTTATCACAGAAAATGGAAGCTTTGGGTTCCTGGAATAGGGAAGTCAAGTAAGTTGTCTCCCATCCTCTTCTAAAATCATCTTTGAATTAAAATACGGCTCACACTCCTTCTGTCACTTTATACAGCAGCGTTTCATGAACAAGTCAATAAATCTCATTGTATCTCGGATGCTCCTTGGCTTCTTTAGACCAAGTAATACTTGTAAATATAAAGTGAAAAATTGAACAGTGACTTCTCTACAAACCTAGCATAATAATACCTAAAAGGGGGGAAATAGAATAGCCCTTTTCAGCTAGCAAAACATATAGCCCATCATAAACCAGGTATTTACTTTCTGTGAGCGGTGAGTCAGTTGTTTTTATTGCTCTGCCAAGCTATTTAGATGGATATAGTCACTAAAAGTGCAGTCCATTTTCTGATATAAATCTTAATAAAATACGATTTCAGATCCAGGGGACTATTCACCCACATGCCATTATTATCCTCCCTAATACCAATGGAACAGAACTTCTACTCACCTATGAAGATGAAGGAATCTACATTGATATATATGGGCACTTCACCAAGGAAACTGTTTTACAGTGGGGAGAAATGCCAGCATCTGTAGGTAAATATGAAAAACAGCACTGTGTTGAAGTCTGAATTCCTGATTAGGCTTGTGACCATGTGAAAGGGGATGGCACATTAAGCCACTTCTGGTTAAAACAGATTTCTAATGAGCAGATAGATGTCCATGGATTTCTGCGCATTCCTGAGCCAATCAATGATTATAAAAGGGTCTCTACATTTGTTTGTATTCATTTCATGGTGTTTATGCCATAAGGGGTTTACTACATAGTCAGAGTTTGTCTTCTAGGATGAAGGCCTTCCAATAGGTTTATTCTTGTGTCTGGTAATCATTTTAGTGGGTTATAAAGGAATGAAAAAGTGAGGCTGTTTCCTGCCTTGAATCTTTGATATCCGTGGTATTTTGTATAGAAATTCACAGTATGTAGAAAGTACAGTAATTTAATGGGTCTATAATAGTGTTTCTCAATCTTGTTCCACCGCTTGTTCAGGGAAAGCCCCTGGCGGGCCAGGCCGGTTTGTTTACCTCTCCCGTCCGCAGGTCCGGCCGATCGTGGCTCCCACTGGCCACGGATCGCTGCTCCGGACCAATAGGAGCTGCTGGAAGTGATGCGGACCAAGGGACTTACTGTTTGAGAAACACTCGTCTATAACAATAACATCCTATCAAATTGTGCTTTATTTTTATCATCCATTCAAAGTACAACAGATTAGATATAGCGTTAGATGGGGTATCAGGCTATCCATGTTTTCATCCGGCCTCACAAATGCTAAAAAGGAGGGTCTGATTATTTTTCATCAGGCCTGGTTTTTTTCTTTAGGTTTCCAATTGTTAATGTTGTAACTAAGGACAAAGAAAACCAACCTCTGGCAGATTTTTGCATTTGTAAATTTCACCTGATTGGCTTTCTATTTCTGTGAATTCTTATTTTTCTTCATTTTTTTTTTAAGTCACAAGCAAATCATAGCAAAACTGACCTAATTCGTTTCTCATGCTGGTGTAAATCTGGAGTTACTCCATTAAATTGGTAGAATCACATGAGAGTCCCATCTTTTCTAGAGGGCTTCCAGCCACCCTTGAGAGCATGAGACCCACCTCTGTCTTGAACTCAGATGCCTGCATGGTACCATATTCACTGTGCTGCCACCATAGCTCTGAGCAGCAAAACCACTTTAAGAATCATTTTAAGAATAGGTTCACTTTTGTATATATTAAAGCCAGGTCTACATTAAAAAGTTAGGTCAACCCAGCTACATTGCCTCAAGGATGTGGAAAATCCACCTAGTTAAGCCAACCTGACCCCTGGTGTAGACAGTGCTAGGTGGATGGAAGAATTCTTCTATCAATCTAGCTACCACAGGTAGGATTAACTACAGTGACCGGAGAACCCCTTGCTTCACTGTAGTGTCTGCACTTCAGTGGCAGCATTTCTAGTGAAGGCCTGGCTTCAGACTTGGTCTACATTTATACCTGCATAGCCGTATTGATCAGGAGTATGAAAAAGCCACATGCCTGACCAACATAGCTAGGCCAACAACCCCCATGCTCCCCCATACACACAGCGTAGACACAGCTATACCAACAGACTAGGTACTGTACGTTCCTTCTCCTCTGCAAATAGTGTCCTCTTCATTTTCCAACCCAAATATTAAGCTGTAGAGTGAAATTAAAACACATCAAGTACATCCGCCTCTGTGCTGTATTAATGTTTAATGCCATAGGATACACTGAGCTTCTACATCCCACATGCTAATGTTAGTATGAAACAATCACTGATAAAAGAACCATTACCCAGTATGGTTAGGAAAAGAAAAGTTCTGTCTGTGAGTATTAACTCTAATGGGAAGCTGGATTGCAAAATGGAGACAGCAGCCTGCAGGAGATGTGATGCCATGGAAAGTGCATTCCTTTAGCCTGAATTGGAGCTGCATGCTCTTAAGCAGGGCATAGCATTACAGTTTAAAAAGCAATCTTAATGTTTCCTCCAAAGTAACGTTGGTGCATATATGATCAGCTTAAATATTTAAGCTCTTTTTTCTTCTTCCTATAAATGCGCTTCATGGATTTGCACTCATTTTTCCCCCTTTGGGAAGCAACAAACTTTTAAAGCTGGCTTCATTTACCATCCTGTGGTGTCAGACATTTTCCTGGATCTTGTCTCTAACGATTTTTAAAGCATGGATGAACTTGTAGCTATTATGAGATTGTCTGTATTATTTGAATGTGCGGTAAGTGCCAACAGTGTTTGGCTCTGTACAAGACATAGTCCTTGTCCCAAGTTGTTTTCTTTTAGAAGATGAACAAAGATCAGACAAAATTACAGAGGGAGCCCCAGAGGCAAATATACGAGGTTATATATAAGGAACTAAGTGTTTTATTACCTTTAGCTTCAGAAAAGTAATTGCAGTAAGGTTTGCATATATGCCAACTCTTACGGCATACTCCAAAAAGTGGAGTTTGTGATTTTGGGCATCAATACTTGTCTACAAGAATATTCCTGTTTAATCCAGAGTTAGCTGGAGATTTTCGAAGGCACAAAGAACAGTCAATGGCAGTTGTGTGCCTAAATACCTGTTGTGCCTTTGCAAACCCCCCTCCCTCATTGCTTAAAGCGGTGAGACAGCAAACCCACAGAAATGTTTAGGTGGCTTGTAAAGATCTACTGTGTACTGGGCATACATGGGGACTATGCTGTTTTGTCTCAGGTCGGGATTTCAAGACAGATCCCCCAAGGGTGTAAACTGAAGTCAGCAGAGTTAAATAGATTTACAGCAGCTTCATGCCAGTGAAGTGGCAGCTGCCATTTCTTCAGGATGCTCTGCTGTGCACTAGAGCAGGGGAGCCCCAACTTTTTCCTGAGGTGGATAGCATCGTAAGAGAAAGATGACCTGGTGACTATTCCCCTTTCCAATCGGGATCGCACAACCACCTCCCCTCCCCTTCACAATCACACAGCATCCTTTGGGTGTCTACAGAAATGGCTTACATGCACAAAGTGACAGCAGGCAAGTAGCTGAATGAAGAGGAGAGGGATAGCTCAGTGGTTTGAGCATTGGCCTGCTAAACCCAGGGTTGTGAGTTCAGTCTTTGGGGGGGGCCACTTAGGGATCTGGGGCAAAATCAGTACTTGGTCCTGCTAGTGAAGGCA
The DNA here is from genome assembly GCF_025201925.1 of Gopherus flavomarginatus. NCBI lineage: Eukaryota > Metazoa > Chordata > Testudines > Testudinidae > Gopherus > Gopherus flavomarginatus. The sequence goes on along the minus strand of NC_066624.1, from coordinate 12,229,598 downwards.
GGGGACTGGACTTGATGACCCTTTGGGGTCCTTGCCAGTCCTATGAGATAGGCATATCTCCATATAGTACTTATTTTTAACTTCTTTTAATGGAGTTTAACAGCTAGGAACAGCAAGGAGAAGACAGCTCTGGAGGACTAACCAGCTCTCCACAGCCCTTGCAGACAAACAGGACAGTTTATCCTTGGAAGAAGGGCACTCTTTCTCTCTTCCCCTCCTGCTGGCCAGGGCTCAGCCACTGGCCTCCAAACCATCCTTCCAGTCAACCTTAGGCCACCACACTTCCAATATTACTACACCGCTGTCTGCAGTGGTCTTGACTATCCCAGCCTTGGGCTTCTTGGAGTAGAAATTGTCAATCATAATGAGTTTGACAGGGTCTTGTCCTGTGGCACCAGATGTTCCACATGTGATTGGAGTCAGAGTTCATCTAGAGCAGGGGTAGGCAACCTATGGCATGTGTGCCAAAGACGGCACATAAGCCGATTTTTAAATCCTACCCAGCCTGACCTGGCCTGCTCTTCTCCGCCCTCTGCTCTTCCCACCCCTCCCCCCGCAGGGGCAAAGGGCAGGGGGCAAAAGCTTGGTCCTGCCGGCTCCCCTGCCTCTTCCTGTAGGGTGTTGGGTTCCTGCCCCTCCTTCGCCTCTCCGTCCCTCCCTCCCTGCCGGCCAATCAGCTGATGGCCCTTGCAAGGGAGAGGGTCGGGAAGGAGCAGAGTCAGTGCTCGCTGCTCCTGGCAGAGGCAGGGCCTTGGGGAAGGGGGGGTGGAATAGGGGCATATCCCCTCCAGCCCCCTGCTCTGACCCCGCCCCACACACACCTCAGCCCTCTGTGCTGACCCACACACACACACACCCAGCGCTCTGCCCTGACCCCCCTCACACACACCCAGCCCTCCGCCCTGAGCCCTGCAGCCCCACGCACACCCCAGGCCCCTGCCCTGAGCCCTCTACCCCCCTCATACACACCCAGCCCTCTGCTTGACTCCTTCATCCCCCCCCACAACTCCAGCCCTGACTCTGGCACCCCTACACATACGCAGCCCCCCCTGCCCTGACACCTGCACCCCCCTCACATGCCCCCAGCCCTCTGCCCTGACTCTTGCGCACCCCGTGCAGCCCCACATCCTGACTCTTGCACCTCCCATATCCCCACCCCCACCCTGAGCACCAAACGGGAGCTCCTGCACTCCCATCCCACCAGTCCCACCTGCACCCCTCGCACCAAATGGGAGCTGCCCAGGTAAGTGCCCCACACCCAAACCTCTTGCTCCAACCCTGAGCCCCCTCCCTCATTCTGGCTCCGAGCCAGACCGTTCACCCTCAGCCCTGTGCTCAGTGCACTCCCACCTTCAGCTCAGTGCAGAGAGAGGAAGAGAATGGACCAGAACCAGGGAGAAGGTAGGTACCCACTGTATGTAGGCAGGGCCGGGACCCCAGGCTGGCAGTGGGCTGAGTGGGTCCGGCAGCCAGGATCCCAGATGGCAGGAGCCGGCGGATGGAACCCCTGAGCGGCAGCGGGCTGAGCCGCTCGACACACTGCCGGTCTGGGGTCCCGACTGCCGGCCCCGCACAGCCCACTGCCAGTCTGGGGTTCTGGCTGCCGGCCCCGCACAGCCCACTGCCAGTCTGGGGTTTTGGCTGCTGGACTCTTGCAAGTCGGGATCCCGGCCACAGGCCCCGCTCAGCCTGCTGCCGGCCTAGGTGAACAGAACCCCAGACCAGCAGCGGGCTGCGCAGGCTGGCAGCATAAGATTTAATTTAATTTTAAATGAAGCTTCTGAAACATTTTGAAAACCTTGTTTATTTTACAATACAACACTAATTTAGTTATATAATATATAGACTTCTAAAAACATTAAAATGTATTACCCGCACACGAAACGTTAAATTAAAGTGATTAAATGAAGACTCAGCCCACCACTTCTGAAAGGTTGCCGACCCCTGATCTGGAGGCAAACGGACCCAAGCCATGACTTCCGGCTCAAGCCAAATCCTAAACTTTGGGGGCTTCGAAGAGCCTGATTTAGTATTTTCTTTTAAGCATGCATTTTCCACCAATGCTCCCTCATACTCTTGCTCCTCTGAAATTCTTGGCTCAGGCCAAAAGCATTGAAATATTACGAGAGAAACTCAGGTCGCCACATTTCTTGCATGGCCAAACCTAAGAAGAACTTGCAAGTTTCTCAAGAGATCCTGTTCCCTTGAAACTTCCACACTTAACCAGGTTATGACAACAATCTGTGTGAACTGTACTGAAGATTTTCCTCTTATGAATTTCGACCTCGTTTTTCCAGAGTTGAAAGATTTGTGTGTTAACTCAGGGTTCTAGCTAGCTGACACTGGCTTGATTCTAAATATATGGTCTCATTCTTTAACAAAATTATTTTGGGTAGTAAACTTCCCTGGTCTATTAGAATATCTTAAGTGATTGAGAAAGGTGGCAAATACTTCCAATATAACTGACGGATCTAGGGCAGGAAAACTAAAAATAGCAGCCTCTTGTAGTCTTTAAGGTGAGACCTGTGCGGCCAATCCATTAATCAGAAATTGGAATGAGGAAACTCAAATCCAGTGGGAAATTAAAATTGTAGAGCTACTCTATCTATATTTAATTGGTGAGCTATTTCAGCTATGTGGGGCTACACACAAATAGAGATAGCGTGTTTTCTTATATAACACATGATTTTTTAAAAAGTATGCTGTACTTGTGTCTTTTCATATTCATAAAAATTATTAAAAGCATGATTTTGGGGGGTGGTTTGGATGTCCTTTACAAGGAAGCAGAAAGGATATTGCTGCAAAGAAATGGAGCACTCTAGCCAAAGCATCTTATAATGACATTGCTGTATCAACACACTTTATTGGTTCATGAAATAATTGCAGCCCAGTTCATGCAAAGAAGCGGTCTGCTCATATCAGAATGATTCTTATTGTCCTTAAGAAAACTACAGCTTGGACCTCATTTACAGCTGTTCCTGGACCCTTAGTGCACCCACAAAATTCCCTGGGTTTTATTTCTATACACTCAAGTATTGATTGAGGAATGAGCAGCTAGTATAAGCCCAGAAGCTTGGGATATAGCTACATAGATATTTACACATTTTTTAAAGTCTTATTTAAAACACACTAAGTTGTGTGTAACTTTGTTTTGGTAGGGACATGCAGCACATCAGACATGTGCGCCTTAACTCGTCCAGTGCAGCCTAACCAGGACAAGAACATGCTCACATGAACAACGTATGACAAAGGGGAGTTTCTGGTGAAGCTACTAAAGCTTTTTCTCTAGATAATTTCACAGCACCAGCATTCTTAGTCTAATGAAAAAACGTTTCATAGTTAGGAAGAAGAGCCTGTTCTGCATGTTGGATATCTAGGGCATAAATAATGTATTTTCACCTTGGAAGTGCCTATAGACACTAACTTCAGGGCTTTCCTTGAAACAGCCTGATCTGAACTCCCATTGAAGTGAACTCCTTGAGCACTGTGCTAACTTCTATGCTATTTGCCAGGGCTTAAAGGAATATTATGGCAGGCTTCCACGGTGCTGTACAAATGACCCTTCCTTGAGTATATGCTGCATTTCCAAAGTGAAATAATGAGTTCACAGGGAAACAGGCAGTAACCAGAAAACTACTCAGCTGTGATTTAGTAACAGTATTATACTGCCTTGCCTCTGGCACCAGAGGCAGAACTTGTCACCCTGGTTTGCAATGGGTTTAGCTTTATAATTTATGTATTTCTAAATTCTGTCCTCAGATACATGCATGCCATTATCCTTGTATCTGAAGACAGAATTTGGGACATAGTAGTAAATTGGTGGCTGATAAATGGATGACGTGTGACTCTGAACAGTATCATTTGTAGTATTTAACTGTAAAAGGCAGTGTTCTGTGCCCCAGTAGGGCAAATTATTTCCCATCCAAAATGCAGAGTCCTTGAAATATCTCTGCTTACGGAAACCTTGGAGGGCCAGCGATTAATCAAAATGTAAACTCAGTTCCCTTCAGGGTTAACTCTGTTTATGCATGTTTGTGTGTATGTAAATAGGCTTGGAAGAATTAGATTTTTATCTGTAAATGTCTGTAAACATCGATTTCACCATCACAAACTGACAAAAAAAAATTCCCATTGATGATCATTGAAATTTCCAGATATGCAAAGTAAGAAAAATGCTGCTTGAGAACTTACTGGGGTTTGATTTAAGGACATTTATTCTGTATACTTTGACATGTGATGGTGACAATTTATATTTCAACTATAGTAAAGCTTTAACTTTTGAATTTCAATGTCTACTCTCATTAAATAATTCTTGTCTAACTCTCCCATAATTTCCCACAGCTGTGAATATTTAAATCGACAAAAACTGAAAAAAATTGCTTAAAATAAGCATCAATTTTACCCATCAATTTTTTTTTTAAGAAAAGTTAAATTCTACCAAGCTTCTATATAAAGAACAACAGATCCAGTGTCCTCAGTGGGTCTGCTTGAGCAAGTAAAGGTTTTGCAGGATGAAGTCATGAGGCAACATATTTAGTTAGTGTTTTTCTTAAACAATGTGAGCAAAGCCCCGAGGAAAGGATTGGACATGTCACCAAAATCCCGAGAGAAAAACACAGCCATTCTTGAAGGGGTTCAATATATTTGTGCACAATCTTTTGTATGTTGGTGTGCTGAGTATGACAAATTAGGCCAGCAAAACACAAATTAGAGACCTTTCTAAAGTGTGATTGTGCCTCTAGTCTTTAAACAGTGAAGTACAGTAGCAAACTAGGGTACTCTGATGTAGCTGCAATTTTAAAGAAATTCCTTAAAAAATGTAACATTTATGTTGTGACTATGCTATAAGCACATACAATAACACCACACGATAGCATCTCACACAGTGAGAGAGGACCATGTAAGATACCTCCGTATTTTAAATTCACGTAGAAAAAGACTTTCTGGGCAGCTAAAACCACAGAGCCGGATTGTCCTCCCAGTGAGATGTGTGTGTGGAGGGAACCCTTCGTGAGCACCCCACTTCCACATGGAATGAGGATGCCCCTTCCATTCCACTCCTCGACCGGGCAATGTCCCCATCCACATAGTCCAGTAATCTCAGAGAGAGGGACTGTGTTAGGAGTAGCAAAGGCAGGGGCATGCAAATCATCCCCTTCTGGCACCATGGAAATTAATCTCTTAAGGTAATACATGCTGAGACTATATTATATTTCCACAAACTCCAGCTAGGGTCTTGGGGGTAGCCCTTGTCAGAAGTAGGTGCTGTTACTGGGGAGGTGGGGACTAGAGCCTATGCAGAGGCACTGGTGTCCTATGAAGCCCTTGGAATTTGCCACATTTGCGGTGAAAGCTATGGCATTTTCTGTGGGAGCAAACCTCATGCCCTTGACAGGTGATGAGATCTGGCAAGGGGCTCTTTGCAGAGATTTCCTCCTCCCAGCTAGCCTGCTCCCATGGCTTTCCCATGAGCTGAGCCAATATACTGCAGCAGGCATTGTAACAGTTCAGTATCTTCCCAGTTTATTTCTGGTCCTGCCCTCCATAATTCATTTAAGGATACGTGGAAGGGAAGTCCCATAGTGCATGAAATTTTAAGCATCCTGTGGGTTGTGAAGGTCACTCTCTCAAGAGTAGAATTTAATTCTAATATACTAGAGCACACCCTTAAGTATTGATTTGTATCTCACCAGCATGTTAATTATCTGATGCTTTTCATTCATGATAAGATATTAGAGTCCTGTTATCTAAAAAGTCCAGGATCTATTGTTGAATGCGTAAGGGAGCCAACTTCCAATCTACATTACTCCACTCCCAGCCTCCTTTCTGATGGTACTTTAAAATGAACCAGTGCAATCCATGGAATGTCAGACCTATTTGGTGCTGCAGTCAGCGAAAGGGATGAATGCTTGCCAGAGAGATGTTGAGTGCAGGGCAGCATTCACCATCTTGGCCCCCAGTGCAGTGACGTGGCCAGGAAAAAGAGGGTCTGACAGAGTATCACTAGGCTGTTCTCGGTGGTGGCAGATGACAGAACAACACTAGAAGGGTATTGAAGCACTGGATGGGTTATCTAGGGAGCTGGTGGAATCTCCATCCCTAGAGGTTTTTTGACAGAACAAGGAGTAATGGTCTCAAGTTCAAGTAGGGGAGTTTTAGACTGGATATTAGGAAAAACTTTTTCACTGGAAGGGTGGTGAAGCACTGGAATGGGTTACCTAGGGAGGTGGTAGAATCTCCTTCCTTAGAGGTTTTTAAGGTCAGGCTTGACAAAGCCCTGGCTGGGATGATTTAGTTGGGGATTGGTCCTGCTTTGAGCAGGGGGTTGGACTAGATGACCTCCGGAGGTCCCTTCCAACCCTGATATTCTATGATTCTAGCCTCCCATCAGTTATCGATGGCTGATGGAAATTTACAGCTGATATCAACTGTCCCCTCTGATTTGGTGCTTCATGTCCAGTTGCAAGCTGAGTTAAAGCTTTTCCTTTGTATGGTGATTTTTTTAACTTTTCCACCAAATCTCAGTTGAAACATAAAGGGCGTGGTGAAATGCTTCATACTGAGCGTGCTACTTGGCTTCACACCTACATTTTATCCCCAATGTCAATAGATACAACAAAGATTTAGGGTGAAACTCAGGTCATATTGAATTCAGTAGGGGTTAGATCCTCAAATGGAAATTAGGTGCCTATGTGTGTTTCAGGATCTGGGCCTAGAAGGTTTGCCATTGACTTCAGTGGGGCCAAACTCAACGAAATCCTCTGTAGCAACACTTACTTATTTTACATATATTGCCTAATTACCATGGCACAAGTGATTATAGTAATCTAAGTGCCATGTAATAGGGGTGTATAACAGTACTTTTAATATCATGCAATACAAGTATTACTGCCCCATCTTTCCAAAAAAATGCCATGTTCATTTGTTAACATACTTGTAGAAGTCCAAAACTGCTCTGACTTATTTTTAAATAAAGTTTAGTTACAACTAAGACCTTTTGTGTAATGGAAGTAATTAGAGTGCATGACCAATATATTCAGAGACAGATTGTGATCTCGTTCGCACCAGTGTATATTGAGAGAAACTCCAGTGGGGGTGGGGGTCAGTGGAGTTTCTTCAGATGTATAGCAATGTAACTGAAATGAGAATCTGGTGCTCAAAGTGGCCGTTACATACGTAGTGACTTTCCATAGCCTTCTAGGATGTATTTTGAATATCCCTAGCACACATTAGGCTGAAGTGCTGTTTAACCAGAGGAGAGGCTCTAATCTCTTGGGTGAACTCAAGTGGGGGAAAAAATAACTATTAAAAAACCTATAGGTATATTATTGAGTGCAGAGTGGATTTCTTGCCTGGTGAATCCACAACACTCTGCTCTTTTTTTCATAGTGAAGCAGCAATAAAGGGCAGTGGAATGGCTGGGGTAAACACACTGACCAACTAAAGACAGAGGGCAAAGCACTTGCAAATTCTGCTGAAGCTCAAAGGGTGTAGAGCAGCCGCAGAGCAGCTGTACAGGCTGCTGGTCCTTGCCCTGCTGTTCAGTGGAAGACTCTATATGGCCAACAAATGCCCTGCAAGGTCACCGTTGCAAAGCCTGTTTATTCAGGTTTTGCACCCGAGGCCAGGATTGAACACTTTTGAGTGGCATTTGTTGAACAGTATTTCAGTGCAGAGTTTGTTTGGGTGTATGGGATTTCCTTCTCTGAACAGATACAATCTAAATGGATTCCACTGGATATTTAAATACTGCGTGTGTCTGGATTTGGTTCAGTTATACAGTCTTTATGTTATTGGGGTGAGGACATGGAGCTGCCAACTTCCTACTAGCAGACGAACATTTCAGGCTTCCTTGTGTTTTTCTAATTATCAGATCTGATTTTTATTTTATTTTTGTTTAGCTTATCTTCAGTCTAACCAAGTCATGGGTTGGGGAGAGAAGGCTATCGAACTGCGTTCCGTGGAAACAGGAAATTTGGAAGGTGTATTTATGCACAAGAAAGCACAGAAGCTAAAATTTCTATGTGAAAGAAATGACAAGGTACACACATGACTCAACTAGAGTGATTTAACAAATATGATTTAACAGTTGAATAAGAAAAGAGTCGAGGCCATTGAATTTTTATTTAGCATTTTATTATAGTGCATAGTACTTACTTCGGCATAACCGCTCAATTAAAAGCAGACTTTGGCACTGATCCCGCAAACTTCCCTTTGTGGGAGGAATCCTGCACCTTCCCAGAGCCCTACTGAAGACAGCCAGATCCTAGCCACCTCTTCTATCTGCTTTGTGCTGCAGATGGAAAATCAGTTTAACCACCTGTTGGCGAATCCCCAAGTGGTCTGCATAGAAAATATGTTGGGGTGTGGCTAGCGTGCCTCTGCACTCCAATAATCCCTGGCTACAAAAGTCTCTTAAGAACTGTTGCAACCAGGTCTGATTTAGAGCAGCCTTGAGCTAAGTATCACTCACCGATATTTGAGATACCACCAGTATCTCCTCAGTTAGATGTGGTTCAATGAGTGCATTTTGTCACATATATGTATGGTAATGATTGGTAAATGTTCACTGTAGCTTGTTCTGTTTCATTGATGTATTTAGAATGCTGTAACCAGAAACTGTTTAGTTTGCCTAATTATTTGAAAATATGCTGATTTCTTTTCTGGTAGAAAATATATACACTATAACTTATTGCCAGAATGTATACTTGCAAGAATTAACACTTCATTTTTCTAAAAAAATGTTACCAATGGGATTAAAATTGAATTGTGATTTATATGTCATAGTGTTCTGAACTGTGTTTCTCTCAGCTTTCAAATATGTTTAAAATATTCTCATACATGGACACTGACAGCAGTCTATTCTTTTTCCTTCTCAAGGTTTTCTTTGCATCTGTACAATCTGGAGGCAGCAGTCAAATTTACTTTATGACACTTGGACAAAACGTCCTGTTCAACTGGTAAATCACATCAGAATGAAGGATGCTTTGATGGTTACCAGTAGACACAAGCAGTGTGAAATGCTGGAAGGTTATACGCTTAAATTTGCACTTTTTACCTACAAGAATCTGATCATTATTAATTTATCAAAATTCATATTCCTAAAGTTGTTCAAGAATGCCATTTTCTTGTCAAACTATTGCAAATATGTTTAGTTCTATCTTTTAAAAATATGGTGCAAATCAAGACTGAATCCACAATGTAGCAAAGAGCAACTGTCATGGAAAATGTAGCCAATATAACAGGTTGCTTGTACTCAAAAGCGTACAATTTCTTTTGCACAAATATTGTATTTTATTATTTTGAACTTGAGTCTTTCTCTATGGACAGCAATATCTATATGTAGATTTATAGTATAAAGTACACAAATATGTTATGAGCTGGAATTCCTCCAATTTTGAATTATTTTTGCTCATTTCACTTTTTTCTGTTAAACAGTTTCACCCAGAGGCAATTGTCCAAGTCTGAGAACCAGTGAAACAGCAGCTGTTCACAGAGGGGTTTAATGCAGACTTGGACAGTTAGGGATTGATCTGCCCTGAGAGGCGCGGGTGTGCATCACTGTGGAGCTTGTAGAGTCAGCTACTGTATACGTAGGCACCAGTACAGTAACGGAGTTTACAAAACGCATAAGGCTGACTCCTTGTATGCCTCTGGACAAGACTGAGCCCTTAGACACAGTTACTGTAGAATGTATTTGTAAAAATATTTTAAATAGCAATTTGTCCAAACGTATATACACATGAAGCAGCATGGACCTGATCATGTAGGTTTTACTCATACAAGTAGCCCTTACTCATGTAAATTGATTTCAGTGAGACTATCCATGTGTATAAGGGTGTAGGATCAGGGACTCTGTCTTTGCTTGATTCCCCATTCCTGCTGATTCCACAACAGGCTTACCTTTGTTGGCTTGTAAATATGCTCTTTCCAAAATGGATGTCATGGTTAACAAAAGTATTCTTAATACAGCTATAAAAATCCCCAGAGAACCAATTCATTATAAATAGAAAAACAGACTTAATTTCAGCCACTCTTTCTATTCTAGCTACTTCAGAATAAAACTGCACCCACTAGTGGCATTTGTTTCTATCATAAAACGCTGTTCTCAGGGGCTTAATAGCAGAGACATGCTAGGGTTAAACTTTAAGGTTTAAATGTACAGTCATTACTTAGCTAATGTTTGTGCAGTGCTTTGAAAATGTAAAGTGCTAAGTATGACGATATATAATAATACACTCAATATACAAGATCTAAGTCCAACAGTGAAATACAGTATAGACCAAGCTGGATGTAAAAAGAAAATGATTAGCGACAGTATTTTAAAACTATTACCATTTTTAACTTGAAATGTGTGGAACTGGAAGGGGAAGTGGCATTGCAATATCTAGTCTTCTACCTCTATGATAATGATTGAAAATTGACCATGGTAGAGAGCAAATTAAAGTTGTTACCAACTGATGGCTCTTCTGGTTAGTGGTCTTGGTGACAGGTATTCACATACCAAACCACCACCTTGTTATGTACTCTCAGCAGAGAGGCCTAGAACTAGATGGGCCTGGAGGCTGATCAGCACTCTCACCCCCTGTTGGTGATCCCTCCAGGCCTGAGGCATGTAGATAGGACAGTGCTAGCGGTGTGTGCACTGCTGCTGTCCATGTTCTTTGGCTAAGTGGAGGACTGCAGTCTCCATGGCTATCAGTCCAGCACATTTCGTAAGGATTAGTTCTTCTCAGACTGTATAGTGGAGTTTTAAACATTAAATATTCACATCTCAAATAGGTAGGTATTGATTTACAAGAATTCAAAGCCAAGGCCAAGCCAATGATGGAGGGGCATTTGCACACCCCAGTGGTCAATTGTGCGCCCAAATTTAGGTTCTGCTCTGCAGTGGGTTGGGATTGCTGTGCCCAGGCACAGCTGCATTTAAATCAATGAGTCTCTGTGTGGGCACGGCACTCCACCCGTCTTCTATCAGTTGCAGGATTGAGCCCATAATAATTGCATGAGCAAAATAGCAACAACAACAACATCATGTGGTCCTGGGCTTCTATACTACTGAACATTGGGCTCTTTTTGTTCAGCTTTCAAAAAAATAGAAAAAACTGCAAATTAAAAAATATATATACATATATATATACACACACACACATGCTAATAGACCAGCAATAAGTCAAAAATGTAATTTACTTCTCATTTCTTCTAAAAAGCTGAAATACTGTGAAGAGAGGACATCTTTTATTAGATATCCATGGGTGTGCAAAGCCTGTTATCAAAATGTTCTTGCTCTAGCACAAATCAGTGATCCCGGCTGCCCTGTATATTTCAAATTGTGTGCTTATCATATCAGTCTCTGCATTACGTGATGCATGTGATTTGGCACTAAGATGTTCAGATGAGTTAGGAGGAAGGTTTTCCTGACACCAGGCACTAATTCAAAAGAGTTTAGCACATAACAGTGGGAGCTTGGAACAGCCGTATTTATGAGATTAAAGAAGCAAATGTGATTACTTTTTTCAAGTGTATTGTAACAGAAAAATGTGATAGTGAGTTGACATACTGTAAAACTGTTTAGAGCCATACCAACAACAAAAAAGCTGAGCTTTTGGGAGAGAGAGCTCATAACTGCATTGTGTTTAATCTCACATTTTGTCGCCACTCCATTAGTTCAAATTCTTCTACATGTGGTGGAAGACATCAACAGCCAGGGTCTCCTCTCTGAGTTGCACCCATGTCAATATGGAGAAAATCTAGCCCTAAGAGATAAACATTTTGAAGGGATTTAGAAGTGCAATTCCAATTTATAATGAGAGCTGGGCACAGCATGACGAAAATGTAGGTGTAAGTGGTCAATCAAGACCAAAGGAAAGATTAGAGTGGCTGAAGAGGACAGAGAGTGAAGATGTCCAGAGCCTTAATTGAAGAATGAAGAAGGGAAAGTAGCTGAAGAAAGTGAATAGAAGTAGCTGAAGAGAGGAAATAGAAGATGTCCAGAAAAGTGGCTAAAATATGAGGGTTTGGGGAGGTTTGATTTCATTAAGGATAGGAAACTAGGAAATGATCAAGAGATATCCACAGTGGTTGGAAGGGTTTATTTGGAGGGAGATACTGAAAAACTGCTGAAGCTCAAAGTAATTAAGATTTAGGAGATTGGAGAGAGAAGCTTGAGACCCAAAGTAATTTTTAATGCCATGAATTTAACTATGCAGCATAAATCTAATGGTCAGACTCACTTTGTTGGGAGTTGTGTTTTTCCTCCAACTTCATTTAGTCATTTGCTTTATTTTATTATATTCTTAAAAGCAAGGAAGTGAGCTGTTAGATTGTTTCTTTTGTGTAATCATTTTGTTATGAATAAATACTGTAGAGGGAGATAGCCAACACATTAAGCTATGCAATCTAGTTGTGCAATCAGTTTTCTTATGACACACAGGGTTGCCAATATTCATATTTGCATACAGAAGTCTGAGCTAATATGCCATCAAGGCACTATTTTATGTGGCAATAGTGTATACGTTTTAGAAATTTTAAACCATATTCTTCAATTTACACCCTGACTCATGACTTTAAAAACTGGGAACAACCAAGCTGACTATGTACTGTACATTGTGTAGGTGGGGTTTTTCTTTTCATTGTTAGCTGATGTTCAGATTGTACATTTGACAAAGCAATAATAAAACAGTGCCCTGAAAAACAAAACAAATGTGACCGTGAACTTGTTATATTGGCGTAAATTAATATTAAAACATACCGAAGTATTTCTTTCAATCTCTGAAACACACACACACACACTCTCTCTCTCTCTCTCTCGAAAGGTCTAGATCTATGTGTCTATAGCTGCCTACAGAGATAAAGTGAAATCAGTATTTTACATGTTGCTTACAATGGAAGAAAGGTGGTTGGGCACTGAACTCCAAGCCTAGACTACACAGAACTTTGGTAACAGTGACACTTGGCACGTTGCTGCTCTGTGCCACTAATCAGCTATACAAACTCCCTTTCGAACCTCAGAAAAGATGGAACTAGAGGATGGTACAGCATGGAAACATTAATACTGTACAAAAATTGGTTTCTGCTTTTATAGGTGGCTAGAATTATTAATGCCAATGTATCCCTTTTCACCACACTTCTTTGAGATACAGAGTACCGGCTTCTTTGTTACGTCCTGTAAAATTCATTGTCACACATTACAGTGCAGTTCATGATAACCTGCTGTGACAATAATTCTAAAGGGCATAAAAGTGAAATCCTGATCACCCTCCCCCTTGAAGTCAATGGAGTCATGATTTTACCTTAAGTGTAAAAACAAAGGCAAATGGCTTTTCATCGAGCTTTTTCCTCCTATTCTGACTATGCTTCTCAGACTAGCACAGCACGTGCCTTCTTGTTTTTCAGCAAACTGCACCCTAAACATCTGTCCACCCATCTGTTTGCAGAAAGCCATAAGAAATCGTTAACTACCCTTGCCACTCACCCTCTATTTACTGCACAGAATGCTGTTTCCAGGCAGTGTCTCATGCAGCTTATAAACACAGTGGGGCTGAGTCTGCCACCCAATTGATTTAAATGGAGTTGCACCTGAATTACTGCAGCATAAGTGAAAGTAGAATCAGGCTGAGTGTTGATACAATTCTACATGTGGGTGCACTGCATTCAGAGACAATAATTTATTCTCTGCTTTTAGTTTGTTTGCTCCACAAAATTAGAGATGGTTTTAGCATGTATTGGGAGGTAAGAATTCTGTGTTCTATTCCTCGCTTTGCCACTGACTGGTGGTCACCTTGGTCAGCTCACTTCACCCAGCTATAAAATGGGTGCAGTGATATGCACCTACCTCACTGATGGGTTCTGAGATGTAATTAACATTGGAAAAGTACTCTGAGGGCTTGTGTACATGGTAGGATGAGGGGGATGACTTCTAAACCACACTAAGTGCACATTCATTGGTCTATCTAGCCCCTGCTGGTGCGCTCTAACATAGTGCTGTTTGAAACAGTACTATGTAAAATGCACTTGGGAACCTTTAGTGTGTACCAGTAGGTCTACACAGTCATATTAACATGCAACATGCTAGTGCACTTTAGAAATCACACCCCTATGGAAAGAAGTGGAAAGAGATAGGAGTGAGACAGGAACAGGATGGAGGGGATGGGATGGAAAGGGGCATGCCGGAAGGGGTATGAGCAGAAGAATCTATGCCAACTACAGCACTAGTAGCCTAGTATGGAACCCAAGATTCCCGAGTGTCACAATTCCTTTGCTGGTAGCAAATATCTGTGAAACCCACGCTAATGCTGGTACATGTGGAGGATGACAACCTGCTATCAGCTACTTTATTAATTCAAGTCAAGTGACAGAAGTCTATGCGGTAGATCTAATGGTTCCAATCTTGCTGGCATGTAGATGTAAATATAATGCCATATGAAAGAATTTGTTTTTTTCTGTTTGCATTTTTAAAAACCTAGGAATTTACACATATAAAATCTATGTTACAAAAACTTTATTAGGGTTGAAAAATCAAGCACTCAGGTTAGGAAATTTGAGTGTCACAGTTTAAGGGTAACTGTACCTATATTGCCCCCCATGGTCCACTCCAGGAGTGCCAGACAGGGCTCAGGTCTCCATCCATCACCTGAATCTTGGCAGAGACCCTTGTCCCATTCCCTTCTGAGTGCATGTGTATGTGTGGGTGGTGGGGGGCGATGTTAAGGCTGAACAGGTCCCTGCAGGACCTGTGCTAAACATGGCTGGAGTCAGCCATCAGTCTTATGGGTGTCTAGTAGGCCAAAGTTCTTCAGCAGGATTGAGGCCCCCTTGGACAAAGTTCGTGTCCATTAGATGGATCAGTATGACCCTGTGTCAGTTTAAAATCAGCCTCTTTATACCAAAAACCCTTTCTTTGTTTGTCACTGTTTGAACCCAGTTTGAACTACTAAGTGCAAATCTCTCCAGGGCGTTGTACCTGTCTAAAGCTGTTTCGTCTCACTGACTCGCCTAACTCACCCCCGCTGTTTTTAGTTCCTGGAGAAGCTGTGCTAACCCTCCCACATAGAATAGAATATAGAAATCAGTCAGAATTTTAATACAGTGGTCCCCAAAGATATTGCACAGGGTTGTAATATATCTGTCCTCGACAGAATTATTGTGGCCTGTGCACCAACCTCTACAGCAGCTACCAAGCCAGAAGACACAAAAGTTGGCATATGGGCACCTCCCCCTTCTCCTACTGCCATCCCCTTCCAGAGATGTGCCTTCTGTGCTGTGCCTCTTGAATCTGGCCCTCAATCTCTAACAGCAGCAGCAAAATATAATCGTGTCACTCCCGATCTCCTTTAAGATGGGGAAGTATATGATGTCCGCAGCACTCCTCAGCAACATCTGCCAGCTGCTCAGCCAACCCTGCTAGCTTTATCCATTAACCTGCTTCCATTGTGCAACACCTTCATCAGAGAAACTAGGCCTCTTGGACCAGTTCTTCCCTCTCATGTAGAGAAACCCTTGGAAAGAGGTGAAGAAGGGGAGGAAAAACCTCATGACATTTTCTCTTGCAGTGTTTTCCACAGATCATTCTGCTGAGAGTGAAGGGGATGATGCCCACCTCCAGAGCAAACGGGATTCTGCCCCCAGAACCTGCAAATCCCCTCACACACACAGAGCATCCTTTGTGCCTCCACTAATTTCAAAGCCCTCCAACCCTCCTTCCTCCATTTTCAATGGAACTTCCCTGCTAGGGTTTTTGTCCACCTGCCGCTGCCCTGGGAAGTTCCCCATGGCACGGACTAAGTGATTTATACATATCATGGTCTACAAAAAATATGCCTTTGAAAACCAAACAGTGCAAGCTCAAAGTGAAAACATTTGTTTTTCATCTCAAAACTGGAGCATGCAAAGTACAAAACCCACAGGGAATGATTTATCATTCCTCTTTAATGCATAACGATTTGCTAAACAACATAGGTACAGATAAATACATATATTTTGTAAATTGCACAGTATATAGAACAGGTTGAATATAGCTTTCATCTAGTTGTAGTCCCTATCTTCAGTGGAACATAAATGAAACTTGGCATTTTAATTTTAATCTATGTTTTATAATGGAGGGGGAAGTAGTTTTATGGTACTAAATTGTCTGCAATGAGTTTGTTTCTATAAGAAGCGTCACACAATCCAGTTTAAAAGTTCAGGTTCTGTGCTTTGATAACTGTATTTAACTTAAATGAAACAAAAGCAAACCTGCAATCTATATAAAAAGACTGTTTTCTATGGATTCTAAAAGCTGAGCAATAAATCAAACTTTCACCTAACAAAAGTACAAGAGACCTTCCTGCTCATAGCCTGCCACTTTCTTTACAGTGCATAGTACTGATTAAAGGACAAGAGGGTGTCTGCTGGGTAATCATCTCAGATGATATTTTAGCATTATTTATGGTTTCCTGTTATTTTCAAGGTAGGGTCAACAAAAGCACCTAGGAGATAATGGTGAAACAAATATTGGGAAGGCTATTTTTCATCCTCAAAATAATTTGCAACAAACAATTCTATTTTACAGTACGCTTTATCATCCCATACAATAATAAGATGCTTTAGCTGCAACATGAAATTTTATCTTGTGCCTTTTGTTGGTCCAATGCTACTTGCGTTAAATGATTCTTTTTTCTTTTTAGTCAGGTTAGGCCTCACAGATTCTTACGCATTTTCAAACAGCAATGAAAAAAGGGACTCTCTGCAATTGATCTTAGTGACATATGCCATACACGGTAACTAAGGGCTCAATCCTGCAAAGGGCCGAACACTGTGGCCCAATCCAGAAAAGTACTTAAGTATGAGTAGTGCCATTAACTTCAGTGGATTACTCTCATGCTTGAAGTTAACACATGGTTAAGTGCTTTTCTGGGTCAGGATCAGCACATTGCAGTTAGCCACAAGTTTCCATGGTCCAGGAGGTTGTTATTGAGCGTATACTTCTCCCTCCATACTGAGTGGGAAGGTGTTTCTGCAGCTTTCAAAGACTGTCCATTTCCCATTATGATCACAGACACTGTCTAACCCACTTGTCACATATTGTATGGCAATCAGTCCCATGGGAATGCTCTTAGTGAAACTCAGATATGATCAGTAACAGTAACACGTTGTCCTAACCTGTGGGGATGGGCAGATTCTTCCACTGCTGACAATTTCAGTCAGCCAGGGAAGAGATTTAAAGAGTGCAATGGAATGCTAAACTGTTCAGCCACTAGGTGGCACTGTGTAAAATACCTTATTTAAATTAACCTCATCCATACCTGGCATAGCATTAAAGGATTTTATTATGATGAACACATCTGGTGTGTATGAGGAAGCTCTGTATCTGGCAGCGAAGTACATGACATGGTATCAAAATAACAACAAAGGTTGCAAACAGAAAGAGTAAAACAACAAAGGTTGCAGGATCTCATCAACATAACCCCTCTGACACAGCTTTGAAAAACATTCCTAATGGAGAGACTGGAAGCCGTATTGTGCAAGATTTCAAATTGAAAACAATTTGTATTTCCACAAAGAAACTGGAGATATACAGATATCTTCTTTAATTTATGCTATGGGGAAGCAGAAATAACATCTCTTTAAATCCTTAGATCTTACTGCAGACAGTCACCAAAATGACTATGACAGGGTTCTGGCTGTCTGATGCATACTTTATACCTCACAGAGGTATGATTTATGAAAGAGCATGTTTTCACCAGAAAATTCAAAAATCAGGGGGAAATGAATGTTTTCTAAAAGCTCAGCATTCATTAGCTGAAAACTGTGGTTTTAGGAATGCAAAATACAAGAATATCAGACACACTCATTATTGGGTTAACAGAGAAAAAACTTTCACAACATGTGCTACTGAAGAAAGACTGAACTCTATAGCCACAGCAGAAAAACAGTGGTGAAACAGCAAAACCTAGAGAAACTTGACAAACCTGAAACTAGCTTAGAAACTGTAATGACTTTAATGTTAAAAGTTATTATCATAAAATCACTGAGGCAAGGAGAGAGAACTCCCGGGCTAAGAGGGACAAATTCCAGCCTATGGAAGGTGTGGAAAAAGTCATAGCCCAAGAGATGATGCATGTCTAGCCGAAGGTTCATGATGTTATACGTGCTTGAAATATGGGCATTTTGCAGCTGTTTGCTGCACTAAAGTAGTCAGTGAGTTGACTCATATTATAGGCAATCAAGAGCCATTGTTTCTGGGATCTATTGCTTGTGATGACACAGAATCTGCCTGGAGAATAAAACTGAACATTCATGGGAAAACTATACACGTTAAAATTGACTCAGACACTGATATCATAGGTGTCTCAGAAGCGACTTACAATCACTGCCAATTCCTCCCAGAGCTGAAGTCATCTGACATAGCTCTGACTATCCCTAGAGATATTCTGAACTGCATAGGCCAGTTTACCACAGAAACAACTTACAAAGACAAAAGCTGTGCATTCAGTGCATATGTGATCAAAGATTCAAAGACCAACAAACTCCTCAGCCACAGTGCGACAGCCATGATGGGCCTAGTGAGAAAGGTGGAAGAACTCAATGGAAGAGTTGATGATACGGAGCTTCTGAAAGGAGAACCAGTACAAATCAACTTAAGAGACAATGCTGAACCATACAAGCACTTCTAACAGAGAGACCTTGAAGAGATTAGCTGTAGATTTATGCAAATTCAGAGGACACCATTACTTGGTGATCATGGACTATTTTTCCAGGTAGAAATTAGGTACTTTAAAGACATAACTTGTCGCAGTGTTATCAACAAACTGAAATGCACTTTGCTCACTTCAGTATTCCAGAACACCTAGTCACGGACAACACACAATTCACTGCAACAGAATTTAAGTCATTCCAAACAAATTATATATGATTTTGATTACTAGCATCCCACACTACTCAGAAGCAAAAGAAGAGGCTGAGAGAGCTGTACAGCTATCCAAGAAAAATCTTACAAGACGACCCCCATTCCTTGTTCTTCTGACTTACAGATCAAGCCCAATTGCAACTACCGGATATAGTCCAGCACAACTCCTGATGGGAAGACAACTCAGAACTATTGTTCGAACTTGGAAAAAGAATCTATCTTCAAAGTGGCCAGACATGACGAGAGTATCCAATCAGATAAAAAGGATAAAAAAGCTTATGAACACTTTTACCACAGATGTTACGGAGTTAGAGAACTCACAGGTCTAGAACCTGATGACTGTGTTCATATCAAATTAGATGGAGAAAAAGGATGAACAATTGCAGCTGTTGTAAAGAAAGAGAATTCAGATCACGTGTGATAGAAACCAACAGCGGACAGTTCAACAGAAACTCCAGTTTGTTCTTCAGAAAGAAGAGTAAATGCTAGAAATGGCACGTACAGAACAGGAGAAAGAAGACTCAAGGGCTCCAAACCAACCACAGTTAGACGTTGCAACTAATGGACAGCCTGATGACCAAGTTGTTACATGTTCGGATAGAGTAATTAGAAAACCAGTATGATTCAGACACTTAGAATGATATATTGAACTTCAAAGACAGCATGATAGTGTACATTTTGTAAATGGTAAGGACGTATAACTTAAAGGGGCAGATGTAATGGAATGCTAAACTGTATTATATTATTCAGCCACTAGGTGGCACTGTGTGCAAAATACAGTAAAACCTCAGAGTTACAAACACTTTGGGAATGGAGATTGTTCATAACTCTGAAATGTTCCTAACTCTAAACAAAACGTTTTGGTGGTTCTTTCGAAAGTTTACAGTTGAGCACTGACTTAATACAGCTTTGAAACTACTATGCAAAAGACAACTGCTGCTTTTCCTTTATTTTTAGTAGTTAATATTTAACACAGTACTATAGTGTATTTGCTTTTTTCTTTTTTTCTCTCCCAGTCTCTGCTGCTACCTGATTGTGTATTTTTGGTTCAAAATGAGGTGTGTGGTTGACTGATCAGTTCATAACTCTGGTGTTTGTAACTCTGAGATTCTACTGTACCTTATGTTGTAGGAGCAGCAGTGACCTGTATGCTGTGTATAACTTGTAGGTTCAAAAGGTCTGTTACACCTCCTCTACCCCATCCCTTTTCTCTCCTCTCCCTCTTTGAATACTTGTGAAGTGGCTTTCCTCCTCCCTCCTAGAATGCTTGTGGGATGAATGGGCTGCTTGAGCAGCTGGAAGATCAGAAGAGCTCCCAGGTAGACAAGGTGTCTGGCACTCTGATTAGGCAACAATCACACCCCCAATGCATGGACACTGTCCAAGGTGGAGTGTGACCAACCAGACATGGCCAAGTCATCTCTAGTTGCAGGCCATGAGGAGCAGGTCCTTAAAAGGGGAAGGGGCCATGTGCTCAGGAGTGCACTCACATGATTGTACCTCCCGTGAAGGCCCTTTGCCCAGTGGTTCGCTGCATTGCATTCCATCATGCCTCAGGAAGACTTACTTTCATCGCACTGTCCATCGCTGCACTGTGGGACACTTACCTTGAAGGATCCTGACATCTCAAGTGCCATGCCTGTCGTGGGAGCCTGAGTATACCCCCCTCCCATTTCTTTCGAGGTTAGCTATCAGTATAATAAACGTGCAGCTTTCTGCCAAACTCTTGTGGGTCATTAGTCCTCACTAAGCTTACTAGCTGGCCCAATTTTGGGTAACATCTTATTTAAACTAACGTCAACTGTACCTGGTGTATAAGCAAGCTCTGTAACCAGTCCATACCTGTTACAGAATTATGTGACAAAGGGGACCATGTGAGATTAGAACAGTAAAAGTTGCCAGCAACATGGGGAAATTTTATACTAAAAATGTACCAGAACCAATAACGTCCTTTGCCGCAGGAGAGGAAATAAACAGCACAGATTCAAAATGGGGAAGCCTAATGAAGCTGTTGTAAGTGCAAGTTTGAGACGCATGTTTTCCCCAATTACTGAATCATGCTGATTAGTATCATGTGTGTTCTCTGTTTGTCATATCCACCTATTGTCTCTTGTCTTATACTTTGATTGTAAGGTCTTTGGGAAAGGAACTATGTTTTTGCTGTCATTTGTACAGTATCTAGTAAAGTGAACATGATTGGGCAACCCAGCTGCACCCACAATACAAATCAATAGTAATAATAATAGAAGTTCTATACTACATAGGTTCGTATACTTCTCTCATCACCGTAGTATCTGAGCACCTTCCAGCAGTGCATTAAGTGCTGTGACTAAAAATTGTCATATGTGGTTCATTCACTCATCCTCAAGCAGGAGAACCATGTGTGCAGTGGAATATACATTAGTTTTTGTTGGTGGTGTGTTTTTTTTTAATGTACACACTGCTGTGTTGTTATGACCTGGCAGGCAAGGTCAAAGAAATGCACCTTGCACTTTGGGACAGAAAGGGGAAAGTCATTTCACAGTCTCAGACAGTTCACATCCTCCAGAAAGTTCTGTCTCTCTCACAAATGAGTATCATCCTTATTGTAGAGAGTCCTATTGTCCCAAAGGAGCACAGTTGTCAAGTGCGGTCTTCATCCCTCAGTTTTAGCTTCTTTTACATATCCTGGGCCCACACAAGGGAGTGCCTGGAAAATAAGAATTGAGCCCTTGAATGTGACTTAGTACTCTATGGAAAGCCAGGTTTCATGTGTCCCAGAAACTAATGTCTCAAAGCAGACATGATCAATGACATCTCTTTGCCATATCCTTTCATGCCCCAATTTCTCCTACTTGTCCCCGCTTCCAACCCTACCAGATCCTCAGCCTCTTTCCCAGTACCAAGAGCCTCCCTCCACCTCTTCTCCCACCCCAGATCCTCCCCATCCTCCACTTCCCAGAACCTCTCCTTGCCCGCATCCTTCCTTCCCCTGCAAGATCCTCCCCTTCCCCTACCAGTGGTTGGCAAACTTTAACAACCTGTGAACCCCTTTCACTAAAATGTCAAGTCTCACGAACCCCGTCCTAAAAAATGACTATTTCCAGGGATTTTCTCCTTTACCTGAGTATAAATTATAAAAGCAGTGATCTTGGAAATATAAAATTAGTTTTTTGTGACATGATTATTACACACTAGTTATTATTCATCATTACAGTATTTTTATTACATTATGAAAACAGCAACACTCTTCCAAGATCTCACTTTCATAGCTTGTATCACTTTGAATAAACCTATTATAAGACAAAGCTTGTATGTTTCATCAGGGATATCAGATGTGAAACAGCATGAAAGTATTTAAGAAGCCAACTCAAAGAGTTCCTCCTACACAAGCATTCAGGTCTTGAGCAGTCCAGGCAAACAATGCACTGTTACCATAGAGCTTAAACTTGTTCTTCATAGTAATTTTAAATACAACACTAGCTGCCTATTTAATTTTAAAAACAGCAGAAAATATCCACCTCCCTTTCTATTTCTTATAAGGAGTCTTGAAGTTTAAATCGCTTCAGCGTGATAGAGATGCTTGCTTTGATCTGCTTAGCTCTTGGAAGTCCAGGGGCTGCTGGCCCCGTGCCTGGGTCCCTAAGGACTTCTCTGTCCACCATTAGGGAATTTTTTTTCCTGAGAACGCCCTGTAACATTTTTGAACCCCCGTTTGGGAACCACTGCCCTATCGGAACCTCCCCCTGCCCCCATCCTTCCTTCCCCTGCAAGATCCGACCCTTCCCCTACCAGAACCTCCCCCTGCCCCCATCCTTCCTCCTCCTGCAAGATCCAACCCTTCCCCTACCAGAACCTCCCCCTGCCCCCATCCTTCCTCCTCCTGCAAGATCCGACCCTTCCCCTACCAGAACCTCCCCCTGCCCCCATCCTTCCTCCTCCTGCAAGATCCAACCCTTCCCCTACCAGAACCTTCCCCTGCCCCCATCCTTCCTTCCCCTGCAAGTTCCAACCCTTCCCCTACCAGAACCTCCCCCTGCCCCCATCCTTCCTCCTCCTGCAAGATCCAACCCTTCCCCTACCAGAACCTTCCCCTGCCCCCATCCTTCCTCCTCCTGCAAGATCCAACCCTTCCCCTACCGGAACCTCCCCCTGCCCCCATCCTTCCTTCCTTCCCCTGCAAGATCCGACCCTTCCCCTACCGGAACCTCCCCCTGCCCCCATCCTTCCTTCCCCTGCAAGATCCGACCCTTCCCCTACCAGAACCTCCCCCTGCCCCCATCCTTCCTTCCCCTGCAAGATCCGACCCTTCCCCTACCAGAACCTCCCCCTGCCCCCATCCTTTCTTCCCCTGCAAGATCCGACCCTTCCCCTGCCAGAACCTCCCCCTGCCCCCATCCTTCCTTCCTTCCCCTGCAAGATCCGACCCTTCCCCTACCAGAACCTCCCCCTGCCCCCATCCTTCCTTCCCCTGCAAGATCCGACCCTTCCCCTACCAGAACCTCCCCCTGCCCCCCTCCTTCCTTCCCCTGCAAGATCCGACCCTTCCCCTACCAGAACCTCCCCCTGCCCCCCTCCTTCCTCCCTCTGCAAGATCCGACCCTTCCCCTACCAGAACCTCCCCCTGCCCCCATCCTTCCTCCTCCTGCAAGATCCAACCCTTCCCCTACCAGAACCTCGCCCTGCGCCCATCCTTCCTCCCCCTGCAAGATCCGACCCTTCCCCTACCAGAACCTCCCCCTGCCCCCATCCTTCCTCCTCCTGCAAGATCCGACCCTTCCCCTACCAGAACCTCCCCCTGCCCCCATCCTTCCTCCTCCTGCAAGATCCAACCCTTCCCCTACCAGAACCTTCCCCTGCCCCCATCCTTCCTTCCCCTGCAAGATCCGACCCTTCCTCTACCGGAACCTCCCCCTGCCCCCATCCTTCCTTCCCCTGCAAGATCCGACCCTTCCCCTACCAGAACCTCCCCCTGCCCCCATCCTTCCTCCTCCTGCAAGATCCGACCCTTCCCCTACCAGAACCTCCCCCTGCCCCCATCCTTCCTCCTCCTGCAAGATCCGACCCTTCCCCTACCAGAACCTCCCCCTGCCCCCATCCTTCCTTCCCCTGCAAGATCCGACCCTTCCCCTACCAGAACCTCCCCCTGCCCCCATCCTTCCTTCTCCTGCAAGATCCGACCCTTCCCCTACCAGAACCTCCCCCTGCCCCCATCCTTCCTCCTCCTGCAAGATCCGACCCTTCCCCTACCAGAACCTTCCCCTACCCCCATCCTTCCTCCTCCTGCAAGATCCGACCCTTCCCCTACCAGAACCTCCCCCTGCCCCCATCCTTCCTCCTCCTGCAAGATCCGACCCTTCCCCTACCAGAACCTCCCCCTGCCCCCATCCTTCCTTCCCCTGCAAGATCCGACCCTTCCCCTACCAGAACCTCCCCCTGCCCCCATCCTTCCTTCTCCTGCAAGATCCGACCCTTCCCCTACCAGAACCTCCCCCTGCCCCCATCCTTCCTCCTCCTGCAAGATCCGACCCTTCCCCTACCAGAACCTCCCCCTACCCCCATCCTTCCTTCCCCTGCCAGAACCTCCCCCTGCCCCCATCCTTCCTCCCCCACCCCCTCCTCATCTTGCTCTCTTCCCCGCCCCCCACGGAGTCCCGTCCCTGGCCAGGCCGCTCTAGCGCGCTCCCCCCTCCCCCGCGTATCTCCCAGCGCAGCCGTTGGGCTCTTCGAATGGAGCGCGCGGGCCCTGCGGCCGCCTCCGGGCACCGCCCCCTCGCGCGTGCAACATGGCGGCCCTCGGGCCCGCCCAGTGACAGGCGGAGGGAGCCCAAGGGGGCCGCTGCCCGGGGGCTCCGAGGTGCCCGGCGCCATGGAGGACGCGGCCGTGGGGGCCGGCGCCCCCCGCGCTGAGGAGGGGGCTGGCCCGAGCCCGGCCTCCTGGCTCCAGAGGCTCTGCAACGAGGTGCTGCGCTCCTCGCAGCTGAGCGTGTCCCTGGCGGAGGCCCCGCCGGTGGCCGTGGTGGCGGTGGAGCGCTACATGGCGGAGAGCCCGCCGCCGCCGCCGCCCAGCAGCGCCTTGCCCAAGCCGCCCGCCCCGGCCTACTGCTACGACGTGACGCTGGCGGACGGCAGCCGGCAGGAGAAGTGCTACCTGGCGCCGCCGCTCAACGCCCTGGTGCAGCGCAACACTCTGCGCGCCGGCTGCCGGCTGCGCCTCACCCGCTGCTCCTACCTGTACGACGAGAAGAAGCTGAGCTCGGGCTTCCTGTGCCTCGAGCGGCTGGACGTGCTGCGGGGCCCGTCGGACCTGCCCCCCGGGGGCCGCGAGCCCGGCGAGCAACGGCGCCCGCCCCTCAAGGGCGCGAGGAGCCATTACCTGCCGCTGTGGAACAACGAAGATCCCTACGGGGACATCTGGCTGGCGAGCCGGCCGCCGGGCCGCGTCGAGATCGAGGGTAAGGGCGGGGGGGGGCAGTGTCCGGCCTGCGAGCGCCTCGAAACTGACCCGGCCCCTTGGCCCAAGCCCTGTTGTTGTTGTTTTTACTTGGCGAGGGAGTTGTACTAATCACAGGTTCAGCCTGGGGCCCTAGAGTGAGCATAAAGGCAGCACAGAGCCCTGTGGCACCTTACAGACTAACAGACGTTTTGGGGCATGAGCTGTCCTGGGTGAATCCCCACTTCCTCGGATGCATGTGATCATGGTTCGCGTTCCCGGAACAAGGACACTGGGGGCAAGGGAGGGTAGAAGTGGGTCCCTGCAGCAGGGTGGCTGGCACAACCAGCAACAGCTGTGCTCTCCCTTCCTTCCCCAGGGCTGGGATCTGCAGCTGGGGCTTGCGGGGGAATGGAACAATCAGCTGCAGATTCGGACCCAGATTCAGGGACGGGAGCAATCAGGGCTCCTTCTGAGCTATATCTTGTCTGCTCTGTAAAAACCTAGGACATTTCCTGGTTTTTTTTGTTTTTATTCTCCCTGCCCCTTTAGAGAGAAAGGGAAACCCCATGTCTGGGTTTTCTGGAAAAAAGCCTCTTTTTTGAACCTCCTAAGTGTGGCCATGCTGAGCCAGACCAATGATCCACCTAGCCCAGTAGCTTATCTCTGACAGTGGGCAGTCCCAGCTTCTGGCAGAGGGGGAAGTTGCATCCCTGACAGTCTCAGCTAATAGCCGTTTATGGAGCTATTCTCTATGAATTTATCTAATTCTTTTTGGAATCCAGTTTCCTTTGGCCCTCACAACATCCCCTTGCAATGATTCCATGTCTTGTGAAGAAGTACTTTTTAGTTTATTTTAAACATTCTGATATGGTCAAAACCCTTCATTTCACAGTTACCATTTGGATTATATTGTAATTGTGTTAACTTTCATGGTAACTAAGGCCAGGTCCATGCTACAGATTTTTGCTTCTGTGTCTACAGTGTGTAAAGGGATGTGATCGCTGACCAAGGTAGCTGTACCACCAGAGGTCCCTAGCCTAGATGCAATTCTACTGTCAAAGCTGTGCTTTTACCCCTTTAGCTTGTTTTGCCTCCGGGCTGGTTACTGTACTGAATCAAAGTGCAATTATGCCAGTAGAGCTGCATCCACAGTATGAGTGCTCTGCCACTGTAGTCTACCAATATTCCTATAGTGGCAAATCAGGCCTAGTGTAGACATTGGCTAGTTCCCTCACAACTTAAACAATAAACTTTAGTATGTTTCTAAATATTGCAAAAACATGTTAAATTAAAAAATGGTGATGGAAAGTATTTTCTGAAAGTACCGGTCTTGCGTAGGAGCCCCATTTCAGATTTGAAGTGAAATCTGAACAGAAACGTAGTTCCTTGTCCTGCACTAACAGGCCCCTGCAAACACACAGCCCCACAAAAGTGAACAATGTTCTGTTTAGGTGCAGGAGTCTGCCCGTGCACAACTCGCTACAAGATTGAGGGCCTGTTCATTGAAATCTGTATTTCATAAAAGCTTCCCACTGTTTTTTTGTTTGTTGTTTACTTACATGATAAAAAGTTAGTAGTAGTACTTTCAGCATATATGCCACTACTATTTTTGGAGGTAAAAAAAGAGTTTAGTACTTTATGCGGATGGCAGAGAATTGAGTTTGTTTATATAGCATTAGCAACCAGTTTTATTTTTTATGAGAAACATTATAAAGTACATATGAACTCCTGTCTGCCTTAATATACATTTCTATAATCTGCTGAAAGAAATCATGTAGCAGCACATGTACTATCAAAGATGTATATTCAGATTCAAACATTAGACTGTTTTGTCACTTCATTTTTTTTCCTGCTTTCTGTTTTTTCACTAGTATCCAAATTAACGTCTCTTGGTCATCTGGAAATGAACTGGAGGAGCAGAATACACTTCAGTCCATTGCTTGTGAGAATCTTACATAAGGCTAGACTAAGGTACTATGGGAAACCTGACAAAAAACTGGATATACCGTATCAGGTAGGGGGAAAAAATCCAACTTGTCTGAGTAGTTCTGAGGTGTGCAGATACTACTTATTCCCATACAGTAAGGGTACAGCCAAGGGTCTTACAGTCAGCAACAAATAAACCCTAAAATTGTTACAATGTAAAAGCTTAACCATTTAAAAGTAAGAAAATGATATATCCCGTGTGTATGCCTATATGTGACTGAGCCCAGTTCCTATAGAGTTTCATGGTGTTAAAACCATGTCAGTTTTGTTTTTTTAATTGTCTGTCTTTATCTCAAACTGAATTTTTCTTGGTAATTATTTCATAAAGAGTCAGAGTTAAAGTTATTGTAGTTAGGGCTGTCGATTAATGGCAGTTAACTCACACGATTAACTCAAATATTAATCATGATTAAAAAAAATTAATCACGATTAGTCGCACTTATAACACTAGAATACCAATTGAAATTTATTAAATATTTTGGATGTTTTTCTACATTTTCAAATATATTGATTTCTTTTACAACATGGAATACAAAGTGTGTAGTGCTCACCTCATATTATTTTTTGCACTGTAAAAATGATAAAATAAATAGTATTTTTCAATTCACCTTGTATAAGTAGTAGTGCAATCTCTTTATCATGAAAGTGTAACTTACAAATGTAGTGGGGGGTCTTTTGGGTGTTTTTGTTACATAGCTGCACTCAAAAACAAAACAATGTAGAACTTTAGAGCCTACAAGTTCACTCAGTCTGACTTCTTGTTCAGCCAATCGCTTAGTCAAACAAGTTTGTTTACATTTACGGGAGATACTGCTGCCTGCTTCTTATTTACGTCACCTGAAAGTGAGAACAGGGATTCGCATGGCACTTTTGTGTCCGGCCTTGCAAGGTATTTAGGTGCCAGATATGCTGAAAATTCATATGCCCCTTCATGCTTTGGCCACTATTCTAGAGGACGTGCTTCCATGCTGATGATGTTCCTTTTAAAAAAAAAAAAAAGTGTTAATTAAATTTGTGTCTGAACTCCTTTAGGGAAAATTGTATGTCTCCTGTTCTGTTTTACCCACATTCTGCCATATATTTCATGTTATAGCAATCTCGGATGATGGTCCAGCACATGTTCATTTTAAGAACACCTTCACAGCAGAT
Source organism: Gopherus flavomarginatus (assembly GCF_025201925.1). NCBI lineage: Eukaryota > Metazoa > Chordata > Testudines > Testudinidae > Gopherus > Gopherus flavomarginatus. The sequence continues at coordinate 12,201,162 of NC_066624.1, read as the reverse complement.
TTGACAAAACACAGAGAAGGTACCAATGTGAGATTTCTAAAAATAGCTACAGAACTCAATCCACGGTTTAAAAAGCTGAAGTGCTGTCCAAAATCTGAGAGGGATGAAGTGAGCATGCTTTCAGAAGTATTAAAAGAGCAACACTCAGATGCGGAAACTACAGAACCCGAACCACCAAAAAAAGAAAATCATCCTTCTGCTGGTGGTATCTGACTGAGATGATGAAAATAAACGTGCGCTGGTCTGCTCTGCTTTGGATCGTTATCAAGCAGAAGCCGTCATCAGCATGGACACATCCTCTGGAATGGTGGTTGAAGCATGAAGGGACATGTGAATCTTAGCGCATCTGGCACGTAAATATTTTGTTTTACAACAGTGCCAGCTACAACAGTGTCATGTGAACACCTGTTCACACTTTCAGGTGATATTGTAAACAAGAAGCGGGCAGCATTATCACCTGCACATTATAACCAAACTTATTTGGCTGAGTGATTGGCTGAAGTAGGACTGAGTGGACATTGTTTTATTTTTGAATGCAGCTATTTTTTTTGTACATAATTCTACATTTGTAGGTTCAACTCTCATGATAGAGATTGAACTACAGTACTTGTATTAGGTGAATTGAAAAATAAGAATTTCTTTTGTTTTTTACAGTGCAAATATTTGTAATAAAAATAATGTAAGGTGAGCATTGTACACTTTGTATTCTGTGTTGTAATTGAAATCAGTATCTTTGAAAATGTAGAAAAACATCCAAAAATATTTAAATAAATGGTGCGATTAATCGCGACTAATTTTTTTAATTGCGTGACAGCCCTAGTTGTAATGTTTGCTAATTTTTACATGTGTACATTTTTCTTAGAGAATGTACATGTATTTAAACATCATGTACATGACTTTATTTGGCTATTGCTTCCAAATGGTTAGGTGCTTTTATATTGTAATATTAGTTTTTCAGGTGTTTGTTTTTATCATGGAAATCTTGACTTTAAGTTTAAAGGATTGTTTTATGTTTAAAACAGTTTTTGAAGAGCATGAATTAGGCCTGCATGGAATCTTTCAAATGAGCAACAGTACATAACATTTTGTGCGAAGAAGAGTCTCTACACTCATGTTGTTCTAAGCTGTCATTCCCCCACCCATATGAAAAATAAGTCTGGATCTCTTGTTGGTGCTATACTTCAGCAGATCCAGGCCATGTGGTATTCCTAAACTGCTCAGGAACAAGGGTGGAACATTAGTCACAGTCCTCAGTCTTAACTGGGGAATCAATACCTAGAGTTGCTTCAAGTGGAGGAGTCAATGGCAGTTGAGGAAGAGGAAAGATCCAGCACGATTCGCTCATTACATCTTTCTTTTATTAATACTGTATTCTGCATTTAGGCCATAATGCACTGAAGTCCTCACACAGTGCAAAATCTTATGTGCCTAGAGCTATGTGTGTTGAATTGTATTTTAACACACAAAGATCTGTGTGCATTATTCTGCATGTAGCAAAAATATTCTTGCATATAATAATTAAATGACTTTCCTCAAAGAACGTGCAATCTGAGGACAGACGGGCAAGTAATACAGAGGTCAGGGAAAGGGAACCACAAAAGGAATATTCTATAGCGAATCTTGTTGATAAGCACAGGTAGTATGACAGAAATAGATTTTTAAGAGGGACTTAAAGGGAGAATGTAGGGTCTTGCAGGTGAATTCATGGATGACCACATGTAGGGGTTTGTGTGGAAGAAAGCATAATGGTGATTGTTGGAGGCTAACAAATAAGTGGATATAGGTGGGAACATCAGTGGAAAAGAGGTTTGTTCCACTGAGTTATTGCTGCATTCTGTAATTATCCTGGAAGATCTGAGAGGTATTATGTGAATTGGGTCACCTGCGCAATCATGGTCCCTAAACAGGGTTTTATCTGAGTAGGGGAGTAGCCATTCAACATACGCATTGATGTGTGTGTTGAAGTGCATTTGTAGGACTTTGCCTAGAAATTTTTTCCAGCCCTAACCTGCTGGCATGCAAAGTTTTCCCAATTTGGCATATGAAGATTTCCCTGTGAAAAGGGTTCACACAAAGTTTTCTCTGTCAGAATATTTTGTTCACAAAATTTCCACATGAAGGGGGGCTCTTATATAAAATTGTGCGTTAGCTTTGATGACAAAATACCCCTCTGCTAGTAATTTTTTTTCTTGAAAACCAGCCTATACACAGTATTATGACCCATGCTGTTTACCAAATGGTTCCTGAGTTATAACTTAACACTTCAAAGTGTCTATATAAAGAATCTCTATTAAAAATTGTCATCTTCTTTTAAAAAAAAATAGTAAAAAATCTGCCTTTTTTTTTTTCTTCCCCTACTTGAGGGGTTACCTTAACATTGTGAGAAATGTGAACATTTTCACTATAGGAAGTGAGGGAAGAGAGTGGGAGAGACTCAAAATTACCCTTCTAATAGAGCTCGGGGGGAGAGAACCACCCTGCTAATTATGACTTATTATGTATGTATTTGAAAAAAAGTGGTGAAGATCACACATTAGTAGCAAACTCTGAGTTGACCCTGCAAAGACTAAACATGCAAGTATCTTTATGAATGTGAGTACTCCCACTCATGTCAGTAGGGACTACGCATGTGCATAAATCTTTGCAGGATTGAGATCAACAGAGAAGTGAGATTCCCTGATGAGCTAGTAACACCATTGTTGCTTGCTTGATACATCTCTTTTCCTGTAGTCCTACAGCTCTGGCCCATAGTATTTCCTCCAGGTTTATATTGTGAGGCTGATTCCTGGCATTTTCACAGCACTTAGAAATGCTGGACAGGAGCAGCTACATAATTGGGACAGTGATGCAGGAAAATAAAGGATTCTTGCACTCCCATCTTTGAATTTAAGTTTGTAGAGCATGCCATGGCTTCAAGTTTATGATGAATATCAAAACTACTACTGTTGCTGTTATTTGGGCAGGCATTTTAATAGTTATCTAAAAAAAAGAAATTGTTATCCTTGTAATTAAAGGTCGAACATGTGTTTGGTTTTTCTTTTCTAGGCTTATTTTGAAGTTGCTGATAGTTCAGGCATGATGTCGATGGTTTTGTGGAATTCTTTGTGTCCTGAGTGGTATAATAGTATGAAGATTGGCACAGTACTTCTGCTTGAACAGTATGGTATCAAAACCAGTTATCCATTTAAAACGCAGCCAACGCCAGGGGATTCGCAGATGAAGAGATATACTACAATTGGTTAAGTATCCCAGAAATCTGATTCCAAGTATTGCTGTTAAAAAGTTAGAAAATACCATTTCAGCTAACCAGTTATTGAAGTTACATGGCCTTTCAGTAGATTTACCTTCAGTTCCCATTTAAAGGCAGGTGAAATACATAGTCCATTTTTGGGATGGTATTGGTATGGTCAGCAAGAGCAGTGGGTCTTGGTGCTTCACCCACTTGAGATGATTGAGATAATTCATATCTCTCACAGCTATTGTTTCAGGCTGTCTTGTCTGCACACTGGGGTAGATATTCCTGCTTTGGTTACACTTGAGTCATGTTTCCAGGCCTTTTTTCCCTCCACAACCATTAGATGAAACACTATCATTTTTTTGTAAATGAAAGATGCGTCTGATGTAATCACATAATTCCAAGTGCTGGGGCCCTAGGTACAGGGCTCTAGTGCTTATGTCTTAATTTGGCCCTGCTTCCAAATTAATGTCACATACAAATATAATTAATGTAATGTTTACATCATCATACGGATCATTGAAGATGGGATCTAGGAGCCACGTCTTGTAACAATCCATACCGGTGCCCATGTAGCGCCCCACTGAAGTAAAAGTTTGGTGCTTTAAGATCTCATTCTGCATCGATGATTGCTACCAAGTACACTAAACAACAGTATCATGGTCCTTGATGTACTGATTCCTCAACACAGAGGAAAGAGGCTTCCTTTTTTCTGTTGCAGGGTGTGACAGAGCCAAGGCAGCCCTAATACAAGAACGCCGATGCCTTATTGCAAGACAACGGCCTCCCCATAACAGGCCTTGTCACCAACACTTCTTTCTTCCTGAATATGGACTCCCCTTCCTTACATACTCATATTCTGAATTAAACAGCAGTCAGAAAAGCCATTTCCTTGACACACACAAAAATACATATCTTTGGGGGTTGGTGTATACATCCCATTTTCTTCTTAGTGATGACAGTTTTGCTAATGTAATTACTACAGCGCAAGAAAATAAACAATGTGCTGCATTGCTTAAAGCCATGTATTCTCTGTCTCATGCATTTTGCCTTAAACCCAGTGCTTAGCATCTGAAGTGTTTATGATGAGTTGGCAGGAGAGAGAAATGTTTTGCCAGGCAGGGAGACTTGGGGGGAAGACAGAAATGAAAACTGTTAATGCTTACAAGCCAGCGTAACAGTAATTATAATTGCCACAGACCTGCCTGCAGCAAAGAGGCACTGTCAAATATACTAGTCTGAGACTCCTTTTTATATAAACAAAAGTCACTCAAATTTTTGACGCTTTGGAGATCTTCAGTTTGGTGTCACCACGCAATATATTGGGGTATCAGTGGTGATGAGAGTAAAAACAATTTGGAAAGTAAGACTACATATTATATAGGCTAATTATTGCACAATGCAGGAATAAGAATCGTAATTCAATAATGAAGTGTCATGGGGCATCTGCAGACTATGGATGTAGTGTGTGTTTTTAAAAAAAACAAAGCTAATTTTCCCTCATCCAAAATGTGTGCGATGTTCTGGTTTTTTCTCTTTTTGACAAATATCTCAAATATTTTTCTCTGGCATGAACTTAATATTACGTATCATGGAATGATATGTAATTTTTTTTATGAGCTATATTCATGGATCTTGTAAAAAGACAGAGTAGTGTTGTAGACTGCAAAAAAATCAGAATAATTCTGCAGGACAATAGATATCCATTTTTTGTAACTATTTGAGCATGCGCACTTGCTCTGTATTTTCAGAATGATATCGAAAGTGAGATGCTGTTTCAGTAAATTGTCTCAGATAATATAAAAAATTAAAATATATAAACAAAGGTCAGATTTAAATACTTTGTCAGACACATATCCTGATATAGGGTATTTATTTATTTTAGGACATGCACATACTGTGAGTGCCCTTCCAGTAGTAATTGAAGCACAATAATCAACAGTTACATTGAACTGTTAAAATCACCGACCGTTGTTATAATACACTTCTAGTCCGTTATATCCCATTTTTCATATAATCAAATATTCTCTCCTATCCTCATTCTCAGATTCCCAAAAATGAGAGTCTCTCTCTCCAAAGATTAAAAAAGCCAGGTTTTGTGGGAAAAAATGCATCTCGTAGTTTAGGGACCGTCACAGAGAATATCCCAGTGACAACTTTCTGTATTCTGTCCAGTGAGCTCTAGCTTGTGTTCCTCTGCCGGTTGCAATTGTGATAGCATAGAACAAGGACCGTGGTGATTTCTCGGGACCCAAATCATTTAGGGCTTTAAATGTTAAAACCAATGCCTTGAATTCCACCTAGTAGTCCACAGATAGTGTGTGTATCTCTTAGTTCACTGAATATATGTAGTCCTAATGAACATAGTTCAGTGTGCTTAGCAACGATCTTCAGCGTCTGAATGGTCGTAAGATATAGAGTGTATTACAGTACAGGCGAGTCTCATCTTATGCAAGGGTTCTGTTCCGCAGTTAGCGCGTAAAGCGAAAACCGCGTATAGTCAAAATTACATTGAGTTGAATGGCAGGTGGAATCGCCCGCACTACAGCTACAGCATTAAAATTGTTATTTTTCTCTTTTTAGTTTTTGTTTTTGCCAACTGCGTAAAGCTGAAATCGCGCATGTTAAATGCTCGTAAAATGCGACAGACCTATAATCTCAAAATGACAAAGGCGGGTCTGAGTGCAGCAAGGGCCACTGAAACATGTTCATACCACACCAGATGCATTCTTCAAAACTACTGCCTTTTCATCCCAGAGTATAACAATACCTCTAAATTGCAGGCCTGAGTTAAAAATAATAACCTCCTGCCATAAATGTACGGAGCGCACATAACTAGATAATAGTTTGAGTTGCTTCCAAGAATCTAGTAATTCTCCCTCTTATTTGAATTAAGCTTCAGCCACGTAGCCCTTACCCAAGGCCAAATCTCCGGCATACACTGTCAGTTGCTGTACTGCACCTGCTGAATGGAATGGAAATATACAACAGAGTTTCTTGATCCTAATCGGTTGGAGTCAAATCAGAACTTCCACCACTGGCGCTTCAGCTGTCTTCCCTCTTATTTCATCCCTTGCAAGTCATCTGTAAATGATGTTGATCTTTGAGAGTGTTTAAGAACCTGTCGATAGTTGTTGACAAAAGGTTTTTTAAATATTCAACTGGATCATCAACAGGCTACCCCATGCAGGGAGCTGAACAGTCCAGCAAGATTTCTTCATATAATTTGTTACTACATTTTATGACATCCTTACATTCCTCATTTTCTCCATGTAGTGAGCTAAAATCAGAGAGACAAATTTTATTAGTATTTGTAGTGAGCGAAAGTAAGAGTGTTGCATTTATTCAGCAAAAATGTCACTTATTCCAACCTAAGGAAGAGCTCTGTATAGCTTGAAAGCTTGTCTCTCTCCCCAGCAAAAGTTGGTCCAATAAAAGATATTGCCTCACCCACCTTGTCTCTCTGCTTATTCAGAAAGTCAAAGTAAAGGTTTCCTTTGAATACATTTTTATGCTTAAAATGATATTGTTTTTCCCCAGAAATTAGCCTGAACGTTCGAGATCCTCCAACTAAAGTTAACATTATTCCAGAAAAAATGGTTAAACCAGAGTGGAGATTACCTGAAGTTAGATATCGGTTTGTCACAAGGTAAAATGAAGGTTTGTGTTCTGTTCTGTGTGGGCTAATGTTTTGCTAATTTTTATTGAATTTTAACTGGGAATATTACAGGAGAACATCTATTATAGCTTGTTATGTCTTCCCGACTTTTCTGCTCTGTGCACTTTTTAGGAATTTTTCAGAGTGATTTAAATTTCAAGTCTTTAAGAATTATCAACCATTTCTCTTTAATTTTGTTTTTAGGTCAGAACTGGAGAACTTACCGAACAATCATTCCTGTGATATTATTGGTCTTGTAATATTTGTAGGAAGGGTTGAACGAACAAGAAAGAGAGGTTTTTATAAAAATTCTTTTCAACATTTATCAAATTATTACAATTTGGTGGAACATTATTTAATTTTAAAAAAATTTTGTTTGTGCAGAATCTAGTGAAGATTTTTGGATACATCGCTGGGCACATGTTGTTGATGGGACATCAGACCAACCATTCATACTGGAATTGTTTGCCACTTCTCAGCCGGATGTATTTGAACATATTCACCCAAGTATTTATCGTACAATAGTCTGACTATTTTATTATTTACTCATTTATTTCCATTTACAATATTTTTCTCTAAAGGCATCTTTGCCATGAATTCAAATTATCACTAAAATTTCTCATCCCAAATCAGAAAATAAATGAACAGTAATGAAAACAGACCCAAACAATGCCCACCTCAACAAAAGAAGGTAGCCCTCATCATAGCAAACCTTCCCCAATAACCCAAGTAAATAGATGGGCCTTACAACATGCCCTAAAATTGAGCTGATCTGACCTGCTTTGAACAAAGTTTGAGTGAATTCCAATTTGCAAGCCCCTTGCAGAGAATACCCTGTTGATAGCCCTCTTTCTCAGTTCAAATAACTCCCCCTGAATGTAACTGTGACAGTACAGGCAAAGGGGCAGCCTCTCAGGTAGGCAGGTCCTAAGCTGTGTAGATCTTTACAGGTAAAAACTAACTCCTTAAGTTCCACAACAGGGATCCAGTGGAGATCACAGAGCGCTCATGAGGTGTTCTCAGCATGCCACACAGGTTAATAAAACTGCCGGATTGTGCACAATCTTCAGTTTCCGGATGAAGCCCAGTGTAGAAGGCATTACGATCTTGAGGTGACTGAGGCATGTATGAGGGGATCAGCATCTGCATCCAAAGGAATTGGTTGCAACCTCCTGGCCAGATGGAGGTTGTAAAAGGCCTGCCTAGAAACTGCTGCTTTATGAATGGCTAACAAATGCTGTGAATCAGATTATACTCCCCATATTGTAACTTTTAATATCAAATAGGCAGGTGAGCACCCTCAGTTCAACGAGCCATATCTTCCTGTTGCTATCAGCATCTCCGTCACCTCAGTTTTATCTGCATTACAGTTCTCAGCCATGACCCAATTTTACCTAAATTCTGGCATTTGTCAGAATAGGCTGGGTCCAGTCAGAGAGAGAGAGAGAGAGAGCGCTGAGTATCATCGGGGTGCGTGCATTACGTGCTTCTTTGCTAACCCTCCCAAGGGACTCAGGTACAGATTGAATGGGAGGGGAGACACGTTGAAACTCTGTGGAAATGGACATTTGAGTATACTTAGGGATGATGAGCAATTTCTTAAAACCACCATCTGGGATCTCTCAGCAAGAAAGGGACAGCCCTGTCCACTCAAGCTATTTGGGCCTGATCCAACACACAATTACATCATTGGGAGACTTCCTTGACTTAATTGGGCTTTGGGACAGACCCCTAATCATTGGAAAATAATATCTTAGCATTTAAGGATATACTCTGCTCTTTCTCTTTCTTTTATACTAAATGTTTTTAAAACAATACATATTAAGGCCTGATTTTTCAGTGATGTTGAACACATATAACTCCCATTGAAGTTAACAGGTGGTGCAGATGTTCAGCACCTCTGAAAATATCTTATCTAGGTGCACACATATGGATTTGTATGCCAAACTTTAGTTTGAAAATGTTGATGTACTTGTACTGAATTATTAGATTGGTAATAGGATACAAAGCATTTTCACATTTGAGTCACTAGTTTGTGTATAGAGCAGGTTGGTAAGGCCTGTTAATTGGTTTGTGTGAAATGAGTTGGTGGCTTTAATTCAGTTGCTGGCGAATAAGTGTCCACACCAAAAAACCCACAATCACAGCTGGTATCCAGATTAGCGGTCTCAACAAAGTCCAAGAATTGAATGAACATTGGGAATTAAATGTGCATTTCACCCCAGCACATTTTTTTCCATGTCAAGGAAGAAACACATTTGTAGGACAGCATGGGAAAGCTTGTTCATATTGATTCTGTGGATACAGGGCTTCAGTTTTATTTAGCATTGTATTGGCTTAGCTGATATATCTTATTGACAATCTTTTTCAATTGCTTTGTCAAGATTTTTCAGACACTATCCTAGTCTCTCATTTCTTCATTAGAGACTGTGACCTGTATATTTTTTCGTGGAGTGATGCTATTTATTTTTAGGCCATTGATTGTAACATCTTTTCAGAAGACATTTTTTTCTCTAATTTTTGGTACTTGATTTATTTCTTCCACTTTGAATGCAGCTGAAATTGACATAACTTTTTGTTAGGCTATATCAACTTAAATAACACTTTCTTTCTTATGGCAAAAGTGATTCATATGTATCGCAGAAACATGTTACAGGGGTCAGCAGCCTTTCAGAAGTGGTGTGCCGAGTCTTCATTTATTCACTCTAATTTAAGGTTTCGCGTGCCAGTAATACATTTTAATGGTTTTAGAAGGTCTCTTTCTATAAGTCTGTAATATATAACTAAAGTAAAGTATTGTTGTATGTAAATAAGGTTTTTAAAATGTTTAAGCTTCATTTAAAATTAAATTGAAATGCAGAGCCCCCCGGACTGGTGGCCAGGACCCGGGCAGTGTGAGTGCCACTGAAAATCAGCTCGAGTGCCGCCTTTGGCACGTGTGCCATAGGTTGCCTACCCCTGATCTGTTATGAGATCACACCTCCAGCCACAATAGTGTGAAACCTTAAGAATATAGGGTGTGAGGGGGAGGGAGAGGAGAAAGAAATTAACTACTATTTCTTATATTCTGTGTTTTTTAGTTAAGGAGAAATGCGTTTGGAGGGAGAGGATGTTCTGTGATGAAGTTTAGGGAAAAAAGCTGTTTACCATTAGGGTATCACAATTAAGCCTCTTTTAACTATCATAGTTGTATGGCCTCTTTTGCAAAATACTTGAAATATCAAAGTGGAGGAAATCAAATGTAGAATTGTATATGACCATAGTTGCTGTTGTTAATTATTAACACTGACAGATTCCTTTGTGTCATTTAACGAAGAATTAGGTAGTAGGGCTGGCTGGAAGATGAGAAATTCTGTTCTGAGACCGTTCAAAAAAAATTTATGGAAAAACATGAGCAAGGCTGATCCAAGAATAGCCAATAGCCTGATGCTTAGGGCACTCCATCTGTAAAGTGCCTGAACCCCTGGTCTATAATCAGTCTCTCTCTCTCTCTCTCTCTAGCATGATTAAGGTTTAATGATTTATACAAAGTGGAACAGCAGCTCCAACATACATGTGAGAGAAACTACTTTGGCACTTGGGAAAGTTACTTTTATGCATAGTTTTACTCTGAACGCAAATCTTCATGAGACAAAACGTCTGTGATGTTCAAATTGTGAAATATTAACTTAATTGTAACATGGCTCGCCAAGGCCTGAATCCTGCGAACACTTGCACAAATGTTTAACTTCCACTGAAATCTTACTGCTTTGTTTAACAGCTATGAATCCAATTCTATCCCCAAATTGTGAGCTCTAACAACAAAAGAGTGAAAGGTTGACCACATGGTTAAGTTTTTGCAGGATCAAGAGTTACTATTTTTTTTAGTGCATATTTAAAACTACTTTGGTATGGGACAGCTTTGGAAGCTTGATATACCAGAAAAAACTGAAATGATTTTTTCTCTCTAGTGACCTATTTGGTGTGCACACAGATGAGAGTGGTGCGGGACATCACTGAGAATACTCCCAGAACACTTTACCTTACAACTTCAAATGAGAGTCAGATGTTTATTACAGGTAAATAAAATATTATTTTAAAATTAATTTTACATGACACATACTGCAGGTTATATATTCCTTGGTAAATGAAGTATTTCAGCTTGAAGATGTCCATAGTATTTCTAGATACAGAGCAAAAACAATTAGCTTTTAAAGCAGTTTCCAGCATCACACTGTAACATACCTTGCATTGCTTTCTTCATTCAGAGATGTTATTTTACCAAAGCGCCACTTCTTAAATCCTCTGGAGATTTAATAAATTGTATTTTTCCATTTAATAACTCTAGGTTCCTTCTCTCTCTTCCCCTCTCCCCAAACAAAATACCCCCCTATTTAGCTCCTATTAGCCTGATTATAAACTTGAGATTGATCCAGTTTCAGCATTCATAAATTGGCCTGTCCAGAAAGTGGTTAGGTTTCCTTCCTGCCTACAAGAGATGTGCACAAGAAGAAAAAGAAGGAAGAAGGAAAGTAAAGTTATTGAGTAAAACTGTTAAAACTTAGCTGATGTCAGATGCACTCTGAACAAGCCATGATGAGAATATATGAGCTAACTGATATTGAAAGACAGATCAGGACAGTTATGAGTTGAAAGTATTGAGATTGTTACAAAAGTTAGAACACTGCAGTATGGTAACCGAAAGATGTAAGGTGTCTTCCCCCGCTAAATCATCATAGCATATTTTAAGAAATTATAATATATCCAGCATTTGTGCAATTGTTGGGTTGGTCCATATGAAGACTCGTTAATTGCTTCATTACAGACTATTTTAAGAACTTGTCACTTCTACATCATATGCAACAAGGAACCTTTATAAAAACTGTAGTTCCATCAATTGCTTTTTTCATAGATTCAAGCTTTCCGTTCTGTCGCAAAAGATCCTGTATAGCTTTTAATCTTAAATTCAGCCCAGTAAGCATTCTTCCCCAGGCATGTCCTTCTTTTACTATCCAGTTTGTTCTTTCTACAGTATTCCTGGTATGACAGCCCAGACAATGAGTACTGAGTCCCTCTATATGCTTTTATGTCATTCTTTATAAAAGTATCTGGATGCCTCAACACTTTCAGTGGAGTCTGCAGAGAAGCTTCTGATTTGTGGCTAATCCTGATTCAGCCAATCTTCCTCTTGGCAGAGGTATCTAGTTCTAGATTTCAGTGCTTCCAAATGAAAGACTTCTGATTTTTAGTGTCCTCCTCACTTGCTTCCAGTATATTAGTTACCCTGCTTTATATCTACCTTGCTCTTAAATCAGAGCCTCAGCTAGCATCTCAGAATCATCAGCTGAGACTGTTTTCAGCATAGCAGCCTTGAAATTGGTCTGTCTTGCTGCAGACACAATGGTAACCAGAGAATAGGGTCTTCTCAGGTGAGGAAAAGGTAACTTTTTGGTGTGAAATGCTGCTTCTTGCTCATCTTTTTTTTACAGTTTGGGACAGAATATAACTAGCTAGTTCTAGAAAGAACGTTTTAACTGTTTTACCCTAAATGCTAACATCTGGGTAGTATCTAGGGGTTTGTGCATGTTAAATCCAAGTGCCATATAAGGGTTCCATTACACTTTTTCATAAAGCCACTATCAACTGGTAGAAGGAACATTTGTTTTAGCATCTCTGACTTGGCTTTTTGTGTATATTGCTGTATAGTGTTCAAATGTAGCAATATATAAAAAACAATTACTTAATCTATTTGATTCTTTTATTTCAATACTCAAACCTTTTGTTTTAACAGGGTGGCACAAAGGCCAACCATATACCAGAGATGCCAAAGTGAAAAACTTTATCCAGTGGATTAAAACTCAAAGTGAAGTCGACCAAATGAAGAAAACTGTAATTGGTGGATACTGTCCTTTCCCACCAGCACCAAATTCTTTTTTGAAGTATTGTAAAAATAATAAAGGTATCCTATACCATACAAAATATCCCCATTATTTGTGCCTCATTCTATCTGAGATTTCATCACAAGTATTCAAAATTAGCAACTCTGATTGCTTTACACTTGGATTATATCAGTGGTTAAATACTGGAATGTCATTCAAGGAAAAATCATTCTGAAGATAGACTCTGAACCAAGCCCTCAGCTGGTGTAAACTGTCAGAGCTCTATTGATGGCAGTGAAGTTTTGACAGTTTACGTCAGCAGAGAATCTGTCCCTCTGAATTAATACTCTGTAGATGTTCTGTACCAACATCTGCTTCAGCTACATCTTCAATCAGCTTGAAAGTCTGTCATATTGAAGAACATAAGATGTGATAATGATAAAGAACTTCAGCAGTAGTATATTAAGCAGAGCCTGGAAAATGAGAGATGAGAAAACAGGAGGATTTAATTACAGAGAAGTTCGATTTTAAGACCATTTAATAATTTAAATTTAGCAAGAAGGTCTTTCCAATTTTCTTTTATGAATCCAACATTGATACTTTTTAGTAGTTTTGTATTTCTTTAAAACTGTGAGAATTGCTCTTTTGCAGTTGAATCAGTTTTGAAAGCCATAAGTGAAATGGAGAGAGAGATTGAAGACCTGCACTACAGGGAGCACAAACGCTTTGCTGTTCAGGGGATAATTAGTGCTATAAGATATGTCAGCCATGCAGCTGAAGATGCCTCGAGAATGGAACCAATTCAGGTACAGTGCTTGAGGCTTAATAGCACTTAAGATGCTGTGAGGCACTTAAAATGCTGTGATCATAATTACAATTGCGATCTCTTGCATTTGAATTCAGAACCCACATATGTTGTCTCTTGATTAACTGAATTTACCATTCTGAAATCGAGTAGTTTGAAAGTCATCATTTAAATTTTAAATCTTAATGATTTACTTGTTTTCTGAGTGTTTACAGTCCTCAATAAAAGTACCTGCTGTATAAAAGTTACTGATTAAATAGCATAGTTAAAGTAAATTAAGGACTGGGAGAACTGGCTACTTTAGTGTAACCTGTCACTTTCTAGACAGAGGTATGTTTTTTCTTTTTCTTTAAACTTGATTAGAGAGGCTTTTCTATAAAGCAAATCTGCTAGACACTGTGATGGTGATACAAGATTTGAAACTAGGGCAAGATTTCCCAAACTTGGTTCATGGCTTGTTCAGGATAAGCCGTAGGCTGGGCTACCGCTTCCCACAGCTCCCATTGGCCAGGAATGGCGAACCGTGGCCACTGGGAGCTGCGAGTGGCCGTACCTGTGGACGCTCAGGTAGACAAAGCATCTCGCAGCCTGCCAGGGGCTTACCTGGAGCAAGCTGCGAGCCAAGTTTGGGAACCCCTGGACTAGGATATCTGATTCCTCATAAAGTTATTGAAGGAAAACCAACTAGAGATCAATCTTATACCTTTTTGTAATTGAAGATGAAATAGCTTTAATTGTTTAACTGTTGTTACAGGAAGGTAGAGTCGAGTCAGCATCTCAAACAACTGTAAAAAACACTGGTATGTCTAAAGATTGTGTTACGAAAGGAAAAAAGCGGAGCCATCGAAATAAAGAAGCCAACTCCGTACTTGATTTACAATGTGCTTCCCTGGAACAACAGCAACATCCGTGTATGTTAACCAGAAAGATTCGAATCAAGAGAAAGATTGAACACCATACAGAGGCTGAAAAGTAAGCCTTTTTGAATAAAGTGTGATTATATTAATTGTTCCATTTCACTGATATACTGTAGAGATAGGTACTTTTTAAAATCTTACTCTAAGTGAGTTAGGAGTACAAGTCCCATTGAAAAGCAACTGACTGAAACTATAAGCAACCCAATTCAGAAATGGTAATCCTTCTTCCTTATGGACCCAGTCTTGCTCCCATTAGTCAATGACAGCAGGATTGAGGAAAATACCTTACTGACTAGAACTTTGTAAGCCAGGGAAATGATTCCGCAGAAAATCATCCTCATTACCTCTTGCTATATTCTTGCAGCTATTATATTAATTCTCAGTCATCTGAACTGCTGGTTCTGAGTTTATTCTTTTCTCCAAAAACATAAATTTCAATGGATTGCCATTCTTGATCAAATACTTGTGACATTACCCAGGGTACAATCTGTAGAGCCCTGTGCAGGTACAATTTGATATCCACAGAGAGAAATCGGTATCTGTTGAACCGCAGGGTTCTCCTGGGAACCGCAGCGACAAAAGGAGCAGAACATGGGGCCGCCGCTCCCAGAGCCAGCGCCCCACATTGGAAGCTCCTGCAGTGCAGCTGTATACACCTCAGACAGGGGATGCAGTCACGCAAACAGTTGCGTGGAAGGGACTGGGGCAGGACTGAGAGATACACAGCCATACAGGACGAGCAGCTGGTGTGGGGCACTGGTTTCTGGGAGTGGTGGCCCCACGTTTGTGTCTCATTATGCACTTACCAGCAAGCTCGAGATGACGCTGGCTTTGGCAGAGCAGTGTTGCAAGCTGCACAACAGTGAACTCCGAGCCCACTTCCACGGACACTCTTGTGAGTCACCTAGAATGAAATCGACATGAGCAAAGGCTCGAAGAAGAAAAATCAGTTACCTACCTTTTGTAACTATTGTTCTTCAAGATGTGTTGCTCATGTTCATTCCATTACCAGCCCTCCTTCCCCTCTGTTGGAGTTGCCAGCAAAAAGGAACAGAGAGGGCTTAGGGCCGGCGGCGCCTGATATTCCAACGCATGAGTGCGGCATTCAGGCAGGCGCTGCAGCCAACCCTATGGATACCACAAATGCAAAAATCTCCAATGGCTGCGCACGTGGACGTGCGCACACCTAGAATGGAATGGACACGAGCAACACATCTCGAAGAACAACAGGCACAAAAAGGGAGGGAACCGTTTTTTCCATGGCTGCTTTCCAATATATTTTTGTAATTGAAAATGAACTTTCAGCGTTGCTTTCTGCCCAAAAGGATGCTAATGAAAGAAGGCAACCAGGATAGCGCAGCTGTAGCTTTTTGCCTGCACAATTAACTAGCTACTGAACTGCTCAGTTTGCACTCTGAGTCTGAGTTCTTGTGCGTCCAGGTTTAGAAACCAGGATGAGATCACTTTAATACTTGGCCCACAGGATGAAGGTATTGTGTTTTTGTTTTGTTTTTTTTAAACCTCTCTTTTCCTTTTTCCAAACTCCTTAGTGAAAGTAAAGCTGAGAAGATTAATGTAGACTCTTTTCCACTCTTAAATAGCATTAAAGGGTATTAAAGATATTAGTTGTACAAAATTTTGAGTATTTAACCCTCAGTCTAAAATGTTAAAAGCCTCAAAAAGTAAGGAAATAGTATTGACTGAGATATATCATAAAGTAGGGCCCCAATAAATAAGAACAAAGGAATGTATCCATATGTTCTCTTTAATAGCTATTCCTATTGATTTATAGATGTTTGTAACTTAGCCTCATAGGTAGGCATGGTCTTTACATAGCAAATAAAGAGTTTTTTTTCATAAGTTTATCATCTACATTGATTATGATGTTTGGCTAGATAACAAATATAGAGGGCTAAAGCAAGGGAGAAAGAAATACACAGAACTAAGAGCCGAGGTTAGTATGGTGGTACAATATATATCATTTAGTTCCCTAGGATATTTTTTTCCAGGGGAAGAGAATTATTTAAAGGAAGTTAAAGGATGATTGATGGAGAATTAGTTTAGTTTTCACAACTAAGTGAAATAATAAAAAATCCAGTTCACTTTATTGGACTGACTGTCATGGCAGGATAACATGTAAAATTCAACGGATTTCTTTTTTGAAACCTTGTGTTTACCATTTTAGATTCTAAAGTGATGTTCTGGCCCCAGATTTTCATTGCTGCTTTGTGCCTTCAGGCACTGACGTGTGCTGATATCAAAGTACAATAGCACACCATGGAGCCTTTCTGGAATTGTATAAAAACCTGTTTATGGGCTATGCATACTTCTCAACCTATTTACTATTGTGGGCTGCATATGCAGCTCTGTGTTATGTGGCCTTCATCCACCCATTATTCATACTACCTGTATGCCCCTGAGGATGTCACATGGGCCACAGCTGTGTGCTGTTTGGGCTACAAGCCATCTGTGGGTTGAGAACCACTGGTCTATGACATTCAGCTCTGTTTCTGCCAGGGCCACAGGTCGTTTTCAGCAAGTTTCCACTAGAGGGCGAGAAATGCTTGTCTTAATGTAAAACATTTTTCTGTAGATTTCATTGATTCACATGGCAAGAAATGTATTTAGCCTTGAACTTTGAGAAGGTTTATGGTGAGCAAAATGACTCTAGTTATATCAGATGTTAATTTCTGTAGCTCAGTGTCAGAGTGATCTTTATCAATAAAAGAACTCTTATCAAGACCTGGAGTTTGTGCTTTAGAAGTTACAGGTTTTTTTATAACATAGTCACCAAAGCACACATTTAGTTTTATCTGAAGCCTGAAAGTTTCAGAATTAACTAACTATATTTTTTCCTTTATAGTTTGCATGAATTTCAGCAAGAAGATTCTGTTCCAGAACAAAATATCTTGACTGAGCCTGACACTTCACAACCCGATAGAGGTATATGGCTAAATATTTTGTTTGGCTATGATCATTTCAGTATTTTCAGTGTTTTACAAAAGACCTTCTCCACTCAGGCCCAAAACGGGGACAAAGGTGGTAGTATACCACCTTTACATCCCCTGTTCTAACCATCAACCATCCTTGAGCTGGTTCAGCCCTCAACACAATGTAGAGAAGCCCCAGGGCTGTTCTTATTTGCATCAAGCTGCAACAGCCTCTAAGGAACCATTCTGGCAACTACGTATCAGCACCTTTGCCCCTTGACACATGCTGGGGCTGACTGGGTGGTAGAATGCAACTGTATTGCTCTATGCCACTGTGTAAGAGGAATCCTTAATGTTTCTTTGAGTCCACATTGCATCTCTGGAGCAGGTCAAAGCAGGCAGAGGACCTCATCTCTATTTTTGATATTGGTATTGCAGTAGTGGTCCAAATGTGATAGCATTTCCAAAGGCAGGAAAATCACACTTTGAGGAAAGGTAGTGTGACAGACCCAGGCCAGTGGGGTGCAGGAGTCTGGTAGAGGGCAAATATACTGGTCACTGGGTGAGTAGTTTTCTGTTCCCTGAGTGACCAGAGCAGGGTCTGCACTAGAGTAATCAGGAACCTGCTACAACCAATTCAGGCAGACAAGCTGATTAGAACACCTGCAGCCAATCAAGGCAGGCTAATCAGGGCACCTGGGTTTTAAAAGGAGTTCTCTCCAGTCAGATGGGGTGGAGCCAGAGTAGAGGAAGTGCATGTGAGGAGCTGGGAGCAAGAGACACAAGGAGCTGAGACTGAGAGGGTGTGCTGCTGGAAGACTAAGGAGTACAAGCATTATCAGACACCAGGAGGAAGGTCCTGTGGTGAGGATAAAGAAAGTGTTTGGAGGAGGCCTTGGGGAAGTAGCCCAGGGGGGTGTAGCTGTCACACAGCTGTTACAAGAGGCACTATGGACAGCTGCAAATCCATAGGGCCCTGGGCTGGAACCCGGAGTAGAGGGCGGGCCCGGGTTCCCCCCAAAACTCCCAACTCCTGATCAGACACAGGAGGAGCTGACCCCAACTGTGGGGGAGATCACTGAGGTGAGCAAATCTGCCAATAAGCGCAGGACCCACCAAGGTAGAGGAGGAACTTTGTCACAGTAGTAACATACAAACAAGTAATCATGGTGATGAAAGGTACACATCTTATTAGCAACATGTTTGTGCTTTTGGATTGTTGTTTGTTTGTTTGTTTTTAAGTTAAACACATTAGAATTTCCCTATCTTGTTCTTCCTCTGTATTTGAAAATTAAATCCAGATGTTTTAAACAGATATTTTCTCAAATTATATCTGCATGCATGCATCTGACGAAGTGGGTATTCACCCACGACAGCTCATGCTCCAAAACGTCTGTTAGTCTATAAGGTGCCACAGGATTCTTTGCTGCTTTTACAGATCCAGACTAACACGGCTACCCCTCTGATACTAGATACTTACTTTGTTTCCTTTTAAATATCATCATTCTCTTAAACATGGATTTCAGCATCTCACTTTTCCATAGCAAAAGGCTGTAACTTATGCTGTCCTGTCCCAATTTCACATCTGTTTGTGTTGATTCAAATATGTGTTTGCAAATAGGACAACATGCAAATTACAGCCCCAAGATATAAAGAGAGGAAAGTAAGAGAAGACATGATTGAAGTTTGAGAAGGAGAGAGATATTTAATCCTGGCATTTATATCCTAGCAATTTTTAACTTTAATACCACAAAATCCTGCAAATAAGGTCTTCACACTTATTCTAGAGGATGGCAGTTACAGTATTTTTCTTTCTTCTCTTAATGTAATTATACAGAATATCCCAGTAGAATTTCTTTTCAGCCAGCTATCTTTCTAACCAGACATGGGTGTTTAGTTGCTCAAAATTAAAAATGGCAATAGCGTGAAATTTAACTCTTTGTTTACTGTACCACTGATATAAGGCAGCACTACGGAAGAGAGGACATTCTAACAGCCAGCATTGTTATGGAATATGTAATAATGTACACTTTCCCAGTGATAATATAACGCGCTGCTCATAAATTTAAAAGGTTAAAAGCAACTGTTACATAATCAAGCAGTTACATTTTTCTGTTTAAGTTACTTTTTGAGAGGTCATTGTTTTCAATTTCATTTGACTCATCTATATTTAATAGTAATTTCCCCCTATCTAAAGTATGACACCCTTAATCATCCATATAGTAAAGTGAGAGAGTGTTTATGAATGGGGGAGGATGGTGGGTGAACGCTTACAATATGCTCCAGTTTTGTGAGATAAGTCCTGCTCCATGCTCTGCACAAAGATTCTTCAGACACCACTCAAATGCTATTGCAGTTTCTTTGACCCACCAATTTTCTTTACTTTACTTTTCACTATAATTCCTTGTCTCATCCAATGCAGTAATGCTCATGTACTCTGCTTGTTTAACGTTCTTCCGCTTGGGTGTTGCCATTTCCAGTTTAGCCATAGACACCCTGGTGTCGTCAGTTCTTTAGTACAGCTAAAGCTCCTTCGTCGTTACTGCTTCAGTGCTTCCTGTGAAGTAATGGGGAAATTTGCGCACACAATTCATGTGGCTAAACTGGAAATAGCAATAAAAGTTTTCCTAGTATAGTATCAGGATGGGGAAACTATTTGTGGGGAAGGCAAGACAAAAATGGGGATAACTGGGGGAGAAAAATAGGTTGGGTACATTTCAGAATAGGCCTTGTGGTAAGATCACAGAGTGGGGACTTGCCTACAAAATTGGGGGAAATGGTTTATTTGATTTTTTTTTCAATTCTTAGTTCACAGGTTACATATAATGGTAGACACAGGGACTACAGTTAGCTATATAGCTGGGACTCTGTACAATATACATTATAAGGCAGGGGTTCTCAAACTGGGGATTGGAACGCCTCATGGGGTCTTAAGGTTATTACCTGAGGGAGTCATGAGCTGTCAGCCTCCAACCCCAAACCCTGACTTGCATCTAGCATTTATAGTGATGTTAAATATATAAAAAAGTGTTCTTAATTTATTAGAGGGGTCGCAGTCAAAGGCTTGCTATGTGAAAGGGGTCACCAGTACAAAAGTTTGAGAACCACTATTATAAGCTAACAGCCAATAGTCTTCATTGCATGAATATACATTGTACAGAAGATGGTAAAGCATAGCATCATAAAATGCCTGTTTCATTTTTATACTTCCCAAGTGTTGGTGAAACAAAGTAACTGGGAAGGTGACTGGTCCTTATCCACCCAAAAGCAAGCAATGAATTGCACCTTCCAACCAATAATTATTTTTATGAATCTGGTCTTCAAACTCTAGCTAGAAACAACTTATTTACTAACAGTCCAGCCTTAGCTTAATGTTTTATGCATTCTTTGTTTTGATTTTTCCATCTATATTTTCACATTTGACTTAAGTATTAATCTATTCATTAAATTTTTGCTTTTCCTAATACATTGGGGAGGTAGTATGGTTTTGTCAGTGCATATTGATCAACGAAATGTTTAATGTATTTATAATAGCAGACAAAGAAGGCATGAGTGATGCACCTGAAATAGAAGAGATGGGAAGAACTTCTCATGATTCCTGGCAAAGTGGTCTGTGGACAATGGTGAAAGACAACTTAATAGATCACTTGCATTATTGCACTGTTTTCCCAGAGAGCATCCCACGTAAATTTGATTATATGTACAAAGAATTCCTTATACAGCAATACAATCTACATCCAGCTGTGCACAAGCCAAAAGAATACAGAACAAATAAAGAAATTCATGAATTTAAAAGTGCCAGTGGCCCAGGGCACTATGAAGTGACCATACTGGGTAAGTTCTCAATGTTTAACAAAGAACTGTTTAACTTTTTGTGAAGTTGAATGGATGCTTTAGTATAATTTGGGCATTATGCTAAGTTAGGAAATGAATGAGTTTCTTTTTATATACAATCTTGTTAAAGGTACAAACTGATTTTTTTTTAAAGGATAATATTAAGGAGGCATCACTCCAAACTCCATAGTTAAGTCTGAGTTGAGTTTTGCACTGAAAGCAGGCAATCTCCAGACTTACAGCAAGTTTTGAGGACGGCATTAATTTTCTGATTTACAAATTTCCTTGTAATTTAAGTTAAGACCTATTTTAAAATTAATTTAAAGAAAGTTAAAATTTGGTTTTGGATGTTTCTTTACATTTTTTTTTAAAAATAGAACAAAATCAAACTCTTTAAACTGTTCAATATAGCAGTTTGAAGAACAGCATTAAATTTTTGTGGAAAATATTCCCCTCGCCCCCCTCTTTTTTTTTTTTTTTTTTTTTTTTTTTAGCTTAAATTGTGAAATTGAAAGTTGCTTTCTAGCAGCAATAACCAATCTCCACCCTTTTTCTCCAGCTATTTCATATAGTGGAGATCTGTTTGTTGAAATGAGTCAGTGGTATAAAGGGAATTGTACGTATGTTTCAAGAGTACTACTTTGACCTCACCTATAACTGGATTGGTTCCAACTGCAAGGTGGATTTGATTTAAATCACTAGACAGGAAGACTTGATTTAATCATAGATTTCTACATAAAAGTGCATTCTTGTTGGTTGTTATAACCTTAATACATACTTTTCACAACTCAGAGACAGACGTAGGTTTCAGTTTTAGAAGGTACATGCTATACATTTTTAAAGTGATTTATTTAGAAAACTTTTCAGATTTAGTTTTACAGCTATATCAGAAAATGAAAGATTGTTTGGTTATTTCATTTAACAAAGGTAATTGAAGCAGATATTTATGAAGTCATTGAGAGGTGAACTACAGTATCTCCAGTTCAACAGGTTAATCGTTAATATTTGGAGGATTTTCTTGCCATGCTGTATTAGGAGGAGACCATCACTAGACAGGCATTTAAACTGTTTTATTTAACTAAAACAACAACATTATGTATTCTGGATTTTTTTCTTCAACAGCAAACATAATATTTTAACAAAATAAGCATTTTGAATTTAGTTAAACATTCAAGTTTTTTAAATCAGGTTTGTTTCTGTTAATTGTTTTTAACTAAAATAGTTAAATGAAATATTTTAAAAAAAATTAAATTGACTGTCTGCCAGGTGAACATGAGAAGCTTAAAATATTGGCTTCTGCAGCTAACTCAGTCGTCTTCACCTTCATCTTCCTGTTCATTCATAATCTGGAAAAGAAAAACAAGCCTTCCTGTTTTGTCAGGTCCCAAACAATTTCTCAATTTGGAATGAATTAGTCCAAAGGAAGAAAATATTCTTTCTACATCGGCAAAAGAAGCTACTGCTGTTAAAAGTGAGATTATCACTTCAACAGTCTCTGAATCCAAGTGCTTAAGTGATTTCCACCGGTTAACTGGTGTGACTTTCTTTAAAACATCATAGCAAACATATGTTGCTTGAATGGTTCACCCTTAGCTCTGAAGTTTATTATAGTTGGCATTATGGAGGGATGACTGCTGGATGTCCATGTCATAGCCAACTCCTTTTCTTCAGCAGTTAAGGTTTGACCCTGGTCCCGAGTATTGAGAATATTTGCAAGAAAATAAGCTGGAGATGGTGCTTGTCCCATTTGTTTTTTTAATGCCTGTAATTTAACTCCCTCATTGCATATTTCTCTTTTTAAGATCTCACTCAGTTCCTTCCAAATTTCAACAGCATCAGCAATAAAACGGCTATTTCCCTGCATTTTGTTCAAGGCTACAGAAATAGGCTTAGGGTACTCAGCATGTGTTCAACATTTCTCTTAAGCCCAATGTTGAGAACTTTGCCATCTGTTTTTTTCACGATTTTGTTCACAAACTGTCATCAGATTAGGCCAGTTCTTGATATAATGCTCAAAACAGTCCACTGATGAGTTCCATCACATGTCTTGTGGGAGAGTTAGCTTGGCTTCTCACACTTTTTTCAGAAGAGCTGCGGACGTATTTTGCAATTTCAACATTAGCCTTTATTTCTGGAACACTGAAGTCTTTGGCTAGGAGGTGCATCAAATGAGCACTGTAACTGTATATTATTAGCTTGGGACTCTCTTCTAAATAATTTCTTCTCATCTTGGAAACATTTGCAGCATTGTCTGTGATCAAGCTGCATACTAGACATTTGAATTTTTTTTCCACAGTTTGTTATAGCTTTTACTGCTACTTCTTGTAAGTATTCTGCTGTGTGCACATTTCCTGATATATCAATTGTTCCTGTAAGGAAGACATTCCCTTCTTCTTTTGTCATGCAAGCACGTACAAGAAGATCATTGTGGACATTGCTCCACCCATCAAGACTCAGGTTAGCAATTTTACTCTCTAGATCTTTTGCACACTTTTCAATTTCTCTTTCATACACTTTATCTCGCAATTTGCCTGCGATATCTGCTCTGTTGGCTGGACTGTACCCTCGTCTTAATGACTGAACCATGTTAATGAAGTGTGGGTTCTCAGTCATACGGAAAAGAGTTTATTACGTAAACAAACTAGGCGATTTTTTCATCAATTACCTCTTTTTGTAATCTGCTGGTTCTTATCACAAACTTAGCTATGGTTGTTTCTGGATGATGGAGATTTCTTTTTCTTTTTGCTACAGGTGATATACTGTGGCTATGTGATACACATGATGTGACTGAAACATTGGCAGATAACTCTCAAACTATAGAAAATGATGGTGATCTCGAAGGTGGATAGTCTTCAGAATCCCGTATGTTGAGGATGGATTCTCCTAAACAAAATAAGTCAATGCAGTTTATTTAATTATTATTACCATACTGCTCATTTAGTATTACTCATTGCATTCACTGACACTCAGTACTACTTTAAAGGTGAAATTGTGAAAGGAAGATCTGCCAATTTCAGCTATTTATTTTTTATCACAACTGCATCAAAAATGATAGTACCATAGAGTAACAGCTATATTTTTTGCTCAAACATGAGAATTCAAGAATAATCCAGAAGGAAGACAGGCAGTCCTTAAGAAAGAAGTATGAAATATAAAAGTTTACCAACCTGAAGATCCTGCATGTTCAGATATGTTCCTTTCATCTTCGACACTGTTTCCTCCTGAGAAGAAACACTTCTCATGATGTTGTTTCATTTGGGCAAGCAAGCCTTGTATTTCTTTGTTGCACTGTTTGCATTTTGCATGCATGCCCGTCTTACCCACAGGTAGAGGAACTTCATTAAAATATTCCCAAATTGGGTCTCTTTTATGGCCTGCTGTCATTGTAGGTTTTCCCTTCTATTGAGAGAATGGTATTTTAGATCTCAAATCAATGAAAGCTACACTCAGAAAGACCTCAAAACTTCTGGAATATGCTTCAAAAACAGTTTCTACTGCCTGTCCTTCCCTTCCAGGGGTGAAAGTAACTGAAAGGACTTACCGGTATGCTGGAGTCCTGAGTGGGGGCGGGGCCTCAGCCGGAAGAAGCGGGGCTCAGGGAAAAATAAAGGGCCCGGAGCTCCAGCCGGCTTGAGCTCCGGGCCCTTTAAATCCCCCCGAGCCCGGCTACCGGCGCTCCGGCAGTGATTTAAAGGGCCCGGGGGCTCCTCGCAGTGGCAGGAGCCCTGGGCCCTTTAAATCACCGCCAGAGAAGCCAGTCCAGTCTGGCACGGCATACCAGCTCTTGCCGCTACACCATACCGGACCGGACCGGCTTACTTTCACCTCTGCTCTCTTCTCACGTTTATCTTCAGATGACTTCTCCTTGTCCAGATCTATTCCGCCCCAACAATCTTCTTTTCACTGAACTTTTTGAAACTTTGCACTTTTAGAGAGAGAGTCAATCCCTTAGCTCTATGTGCACAAATTTGCAGAGGGATAATAGGATTGATGTCTGTCATTTCTCACCTCTCTATATTTATTTATTTAAAACATTTTTGCTGTTAACAAGCATGTTATCTCTGGAGACACAAATCCACAGTTTGAGAACTGCAAAACCAAGCATCTCTGATGGTATCTTCCAGACTGAGCACTGAGTAGATAGAAAGATTAACCTAAATACCCTATATATTGTTTCATACTATAGAATTAGAATTTATAATCCCTATTCCATGATGAGATATATTATAGCTCAAAGATATCTTAATTAAAATATCTGTACCTATTGGGTTTCTGGGAACTGGGCGGGTGGAAGCCCGCCCACTGCTAACAGATCCCCCCCCAATTGATTCCAGGGGACAACTAATAAAAGAACAGGGACAGGAGTGTGGTCAGAGGGTCTGTAGATAGGTTTTTTCCTCAAAAAGCATTTTATCAAAAAAAACCTATTTAAATCAGAAAAATCTAATTTTTTTTAATCATTGATTTTTTTTATCCACCCTGTCCAGCTATCATTGTTCTTAATCATGGCAGCATGCTAGTAACTTAAGCTACTTTGTGCTGCTTCAAAGTAGCACAAAGCAGCCGAAGTATACGAGTGAATTGGTCTTCAATCATTTAATATTAAATATTTAAAGTTCATCCATAGCTTCAGTTCATTAATAGTATCATGGTGTTACTGTTGTCTTTGCATTTATTCCATGTTCATGTATTACATTTATAATAATTAAACAAGGAAATTTCCAGGTGAAAACTGTTAAGCTGGAGTTCTGGCTGAGTATGTATTAGTAACTTAACAGTGCAAAAAATAATAGGGTTCGGGGGTAAGTACAGGCATTAGAAACCTAGGAAATTCAGGGAAGGTTACATTTAAAAAATAATCCAAACATGTTATGGACAGGATATGTTCAGTTACGGCACCCAAGCAACCTTAATTCTCTGTCCTGTAGTGACACCATGGGGACAGAGAAGGAAATCTCTTTAAAAATTGGTTTCATATACTGAAACTACAAATATAAAATCCTTCATTCCTGAAAATATTGTTACTGCATGATGTCAATTCAAATATTAGTATACATGTGTAAGTGTACATATTTTTCTATTGAAACTTAGTTTATTGGAGATTGTTTAGCAGATAATGGTAACGAGGGGTACGGTTGAATATCTTATGACAGCTTGCATATGTTCAGACTGGAATAGCTGGGTTTAAATGCAATAATTGGTAAAAGAATTATTGAAGAGAAATAAATAGTGTGCATAAAACTATTACAAACCGAAGGTGAAGTATTTTGCTAAGGTAATTCTCTCCCTCTTAACAGGGATAAACCATGATGTGGCTATAGATGTTGCATTCCCACCTATATTTTGTCCTGAAGATCCTCATTTATTTCGAATAGAGGATATTCAGAATGATACGTTATTATCCTGTATGAGTTGCATCTCTATGTGTCAACAGGACACTGCTAGCAATGAAAAGCTTTATGACACGTTTCCACTTTCAAGTAAGAATTGCTACTATTGGTATTACTCATTTATCATTTTCTTTTTATCTCTGAATGTAAGCATTAATATTGTATACTGGTCCCTACTTGTAAGACAGGCATCAGGCACCTCTTCTCATAGGATACATGTTTATTTTCAATTAACACCTTTACTAGGTACTGTAAACATGAAGCCTGTCTTTCAGGCCAGTCTTCACTGTGCCTACCTTTTTGCACCCATAAGTTAGCAGGTGTAAAGAAGGATTCTACGAAGTTAGATATCTAAGCACCTGCTACGCACACTTTGAGTCAGTACTGGATTACCTGTATTGCTCCCGCAGTTATTTGTGCAATATTGTACTATCGGAGAGGCCAGGTTATTTTAATATTTGGCCGAGAATCTGGTCCATAAATGGAACACTACAGCTTCAATCATTCATTCCTATTTCACTGATGGCATTTCAAGGAGCCAGCACTCAGCTAGTGCAATTCACAGCAAGTAAAAGCTGAAGTTTTTATGTGCTGTTAATTGTCTTTTAAATTATAGCTCCATGTACTGGCTGCCCAGTTATGTTAGAGGGATTTAATGTTTGTACCACACTTCAAATGTGTAAAGTGCTATGTAAATGCTGGAAATTGTTCATCAGAAATAGAAACACTTGATTTTAATTAAGTCCATCTTTTTGCTTGCCCCACACCAAACTGCTTGAATAGTAAATTTTTCTTGACGTGGACTACCTTGTAATTGTCCTAGTTCTTCTTTGAGTGCTTACTTATGTCCATTCCATATTAGGTGTGTGAACGTGCCACATGCACCGGTGCTGGAAGTTTTTTCCTCAGCAGTATCCGTAGGAGACCAGCTCTAGTGCCTTCTGGAGTGGCACTCGCATGGTGTAGTATAAGGGACGCTGCCAGCTCCCCCCACCCTCAGTTCCTTCTTTCCAACAGTTACGGTGCTGGAACTTCTGCTGCTTCAGCTAGCATTGTTTCGTTCTCAGTTCTAGCGAACTTTGAAAATCTGTAATTATAGTTGTACATAATTAGTAACTCTTAGTTACCCTTAGCAGTAGTTCTCAACTCTTTTTGTTAGTCCCAAATGGGATGGCATGCCCTGGTCCCCAGGTTTAAGCCCTGCGATCGCTGCAAACGGCCTATGGCCATCAGTGATCCACATACCAGCGCATAAGTGACAAGTGCCGTATCTGCAAGTCCTTCAAACGTAGGACGAAGAAGGAGTGTGATATCTGTATGGAAGTGCTTCTGATGGAGTCGGCACTCACTCTGGCACTGGAGCAGTGGTCCGACTCAACACCAAGCACCACGGCCTCTGTGCGCAGTGCTCCACCATCTCTGTTCACAAGCTAGCACCGGTCCCCCTCCACGGCTCCGGTGAAGAAGCTGAAAAAGACTGCGGGGAAAATCTTCTACCTCTCATAAGGGAAAGAAGAGGGCTGGTGGTGAGCCACAACCTGTGCCGGGCAGCTCAACATCCCCATTGGGAACTCAGGCCCCAGCTCAGGTCGAGTGGTGCAGCCCATCCCATACTTCGCCCCCAACCCCAGATAGCGATGTGGGCCCAGGCCAGCTTCAGATGCCATCAACACCCTTCAAGCCTCTCAGGAGATCCTGACCCTCCCATTGCTGCCCACACCAGCTCCTGCAGTACCCCAGTCTTGGGGAAAATCCACATTGGGACCTATACGTGTGTGTCTGCCTCAGCAGCACATTCCCCCACCAAGAGGGATGTCCCGCCATTGCTTGCCCGTCCGAAGCTGTCGCATCTCAGGACTAGAGAGGCAGGTTTAGCTGAGATCTCTTCACTCGCCACACCGGGGGCACCAATCAAGGGACGTCTTCAGCGGTCTTCCTGGTACACGTCCCTATCCAGGACAGCTGTAGAGCTGCAACGTGATCCTCTGTCCACACGTTCACCGCTCATTATGCCATCACTCAGCAGGCCAGGGACGACTCTGGGTTTGGCAGAGCTGTGTGGCAATCTACACATCCATGAACTCTTACCTACCTCTAGGGGTACTGCTTTGGAGTCACCTAATAATGGACGGTATAAGGGGCACCGCCGGCTTCCACCACCCTCAGTTCCTTCTTGCCAGAAACTCCGACAGTGGGGAAGGAGGGCGGGTTGTGGAACGGACATAAGCAAGCACTCGAAGAAGAAAAGACAGTTAGTTACCTTTTCCCTAACTAGTGTTCTCCTAGAGGTTGCTCATGTCCATTCCACAACCCGCCCTCCTTCCCTACTGTTGGAGTTTCCAGCAAGAAGGAACTGAGGGTGGGGGAAGCTGGCTGTGCCCCTTATGCCATGC
Source organism: Gopherus flavomarginatus (assembly GCF_025201925.1). NCBI lineage: Eukaryota > Metazoa > Chordata > Testudines > Testudinidae > Gopherus > Gopherus flavomarginatus. The sequence goes on along the minus strand of NC_066624.1, from coordinate 12,172,142 downwards.
CATGCAGATGCCTCTCCAGAGGGCGCCAGAGCCGGTCCCCTACAGATACTGCCAAGGGAAAAACTTCTGGCACCGATGCATGTGGCATGCGCACACACCTAATATGGAAAGAGCATGAGCAACACATCTCGAAGAACACCAGTTACGGAAAAGGTAACAGCCTTTTATCCTAGGTGAACATGTACAGCTTACTGCATGTAAACAAAATGCTAGTTAAATATTTGTTCTGCTGCATACACACACACACACATGAACTATCTGTGTTTGGCTTCTAGATGAAATTGTAAAAGCGGCTGTTGACCTGGACAGACAACATGTCATCTGTATCCTGGACATCTGTCGGTTAGGTGACGATAAAGTGGAAATTTTTCTGAACAAAATTTATAAGATAATGGAGACTGATGTGGTGAACCTTGTGTAATTTAATAGCTTGTTTTATTGACATTGTCCATGTATTTTGGAGGGGAGGGAAATAAAACTTACAATACACCCTCTGCATATTGCCACTTCCTGGAGCGTGTAGAGCCAAACATGTCTAGTGTTATGTGTTTTGACAGAGCAATTGTAGTGGTAGTCAACACAATTGAGAAGGAAGGTTCACTACCTTTATATCCGAAGGCTTTGGAGCAGAGTATTATAAATATGCCAGACTGCTAATTATTTTTATACCTCTGTTGCTTTAGTGTAATGCACTGTGTGCTGCAGGCAGCTCCCAAGTGTCAGGTGTTTTGTACGTGGTCCATCATTAAGCAAAGAGACTAGATGGGGAATGGAATGTACAGCCAAATTCTGTCCTATGTCAGAGAGTTACCTGCCTATATGCATGGGAAGAATTTGGCCTTAAGTCACTTCTGTGACGGTGTCTTTAGCTGGTAGGAACCTAAAGTCATTTCCATCTGGCAGCTCGTCATGATGGTCATGTGAAATAAAATGGTGATCTCAGCCCAGTTTCCGGAGAAAACATGGCTGCATCACAGAAACTTGCCACCTCACTTGTTCCCTTGTTTGTAGTTTCAATAGAGCCAAAAGACTTAATTTTAATAGATTGAGAACTATCCTCTGCTTTATAGAAGGGTCCCTCTGGGCAGTTTGAGAGACGCATTGGCTGTTGGTGGGGAAAAGTTTGGCCAGCCAGTGGCAAATTGTGAATGGAAACCACAGAATGTCCTGTGAATGGAATCCATCAGTTTGAAATGCTTTCAGTTCTGCTCCATAGCATTGAATTAATTAAAAACAAGGCACTTCTCTGCATTATTTGTGTTAGATTTTCTAGAAGCATTATTGGATACAGAGCCAAAGTTTGAATGTTGTCTGTTGACTTAGAATGTCATTCTGTGCTTCTGCATAGATATCCAGTAAATTTTTGGTGTGTCTTACATTTTATTAGTAGAAGAATATTAATGTAAATGTCCTGGTAAGTAAAAGTTAATACGGTAAAACTTTGGTCCTTTATATCTTTCTGTACTGTATTTTGTATTTAAATGTATGATATGGTATAGGCTCCAGGGTCTAATAAGAGAGTCTGGCACCCGTACTTGCTCTTCCAAACTGAGCCATGCTGACTATGCCAGCAGATATTTTAAAGTGATATACCTCAGGTAGAAGCTTAATTTTAAGGAAACCAGCATTTCAAGATCAAATTAGTAAGGTGATTATGTTTTTGTAATAGAAATGACACAGGCACTTGTACAGAGTTACCATATTTTATTATTTGTTCTAGCCACTCAGCCACTTCCTTTTGTTTTGTTTCTCAGTGTTCCCATTACATGTAGTAAAACTGAGCGACGGCTCTGCCTGCTTTGCCTCTCTGCATAGCAGCGTATACTTAACATTGTTGTTATCCCTTGATGCTTGCTGTCTTAAATCTTAAAAGCAAATTGAAAATTATGTAGACTCTGTGATCTTTAAAGTATATACCATTTTATTTTATATCTGTGCTATTTGAGAAAAGATAACACAAAAAAAGAGTATATAATATATATACTGACAAAAATGGGTAAATTCCATTCTTTGCAAAAAATCCATTCACTCTTGTTTCATGAACTGCAGCTAACTGTAAGATTAAAAATGCTAAGAAACTAAGGTCCTGTTGATAAACATCATAACATTTTGTTATGTCTCTCATTCTCAAGAACAGGGCTTTGTAAAATATTTTCAGACTAAAGGGATCACTCATCCACCACTGGAATACAGCCATTGCAGAGGTGGAATGTTACCAAAGCCTTGTGTATTCCCTAACTCTGGAATTCACACCTTGTCAAAGAATTGTACTCCAGAATCTTAGCTCCTATTTTCTTTTTATAAATGTTTCTACCCATCGTAGTTTCAAAGAAAACCATAGAAAGGACAGTTGAGTGTAAACCAGCAGAGTGATCTTTGCCTGACTATGCAGAGAGCCTGAAACAATAGCTCTAACTGGTGTAAACTGCTCAAATTTATCTGTGTGTGGTTAACTCTGAAAATTAGATTACAGTCTGGGATATTGAAAATGAGGACAGCTTAAGTAAAAGAAATAACAAATAATACAAAGGCTTCTGTATTTATTTCATTTTTCTATATAATTGAATAAAACAATCTGTTTTTTAAATGTATCTGAAGCTGTTGCAGAACTTCAAGAATTTCCACCAGAGTGCTGCATAAGCCAAGGTTTTTAACAAAATTATTTTAGGTCTAGCTTGCCTCAAAGTATGCAAGGCATCCAGTATTGCAGCCATTCTGGGCCTGCAACACTAAACTTTTTTTTTTTTTTTTTTTTTTTGCAATGGGTTCCAGTGGCTTCATCTGTTTTTCCTCTGGTTTCATTGCCTTCATTTTCCAGTAGACTACTCTTCAAAGAAAGCACTTTTAAAATCCATTTATACATGCATTTTCCCATGAGGGAGGCAATCCCCACTGGAAAGCACAGAGAGAGGGATATATACATAACTTCTTGTTGTAATTCATATGATTTGAATGGGTGTGTGGCATTAATTCTGCCCTCCGTTATACATGCAGTACTTCTCCATCCCCTATTGGCTTCAAGGGGAGTAATGCAGATTTATCTGATGTCAGAATTGGTAGGCGAATACTCTCCATTTTCCAGTTCCAATGTCAGGAACTTTGATTAGCCATAGTACTAAGGGACAAACCCTGGTGCACACCATGTTGGGAAGTGGAGTCTGATATGATAAAAAAAGCAAGACACAAAAAAAATTATAAGGTATGACAAGGATGTGAGAGAGAAATTGTGGTTTAAAGGAGGAATAAGTGTTTTTATTTTAAATTGGTTCCAGTACATCTACTTTGGTTGTCTGCACTGCTGCAACTAAATTGACTTTTTTCCTTTTTTTTAATTTTTTTTTTAAATCGATCCAGTTATCCACCTCTACCTCGCTATAACACTGTCCTCGGGAGCCAAAAAATCTTACCACATTATAGGTGAAACCGCGTTATATCAAACTTGCTTTGATCCACCAGATTGCGCAGCCCTGCCTCCCCGGAGTACAGCTTTACCACGTTATATCCGAGTTCATGTTATATAGAGGTAGAGATGTACTAGTATCAGCTTTTTGGTGTAGAGAAGCCCTGTATCTTGGACAGGCTAAGGAGAAAGGGAGAAATGCAAGGCTATCTCTACACTAGCACTTTTGTCAGTATAACTTATGTCACTCGAGTGTGAAAAAACCACCCCTTTTAGTGACATAAGTTTCATGTGACAGAAGCACTGGTGTGGACAGCACTACACTGGCGGGAGAGCTCTCTCCCATCTGCATAGAACAGCTGCATGAGCTCGCTAGTGTAGACATGGCCTTAGGCGCATCTTGGATTAATTCTATCTCACTTAATTCTTCCACAATATAAGATTAGAAAAGTTATGCAGACCTTCTCTTTGTTAAATCTTATTTTTAATGAGAGTCTCAGATTGTTCTGAAGCAAGCTCACTCTGTTATATCCTTGAAGGGAAGAAAAATTTCTGACCCCTTGCAAGAGGCATTTCAGACTAAATAGGAGCCTATCCTGGATGTGAATGTGGCCTGTATGAATTAAACTCTCCTCTGGCTACTGCTTGGGGGCTGATGCAACCACCTACAAAGTGCCACCAACATACAGATGGAAACCTATAAAGAAAGGGAAAAAGCTGATGGACCATAAGAAGTGGCAGGAATATGGGGCCAAAGTTTACGTTTACAGGCACTCATAGTAACAGTAACCAGGTGTGGGGATTTTCCCCCCCAGATAAGATATTTGTAATAGAGCTGACGCACTGAGGACTTATATTTCCGTGGGTGGTATCAGTTACCTACTTTGGCCTGAAATTTCAAACTCCTTAGGGAAGTGATGGACTAACAATGGTCGTTGTTAGTTGAAAATATCTATAGACTTCTTACATTTTATGCTTCAGTTAATAAGCAATGAAGAAGGAGAATAAGTCCAGCTATTCCTGCCTCCTGGTTGTTGCTATTTTATTCAGAGCTGCAGAGACTGTTCCAGCCTACGTGAATCTATTCTATTTCAACACTACTAGCAACAGCACTGTGACCGAGCAATGTGAATGTGGTGTGTATGGAGCAAACTCTCCTCTGGGTATGGCAACGGGGCTGGTGGGCATTCCTAAATCTGCTAACCTTCAAGCCTGTGAATCTAACACGGAGTTCACTGTCACGGAAGCGCCATGGATTGCGTTGATTGAAAGAGGCAATTGCAGATTTTCAGAAAAGATTAAACTGGCAGCCAAAAAGGGTGCTGAAGCTGTTGTGATCTACAATGCCCCAGAAAGTGGCAATTATCTCATCCCTATGGCGCACACTGGTGAGTACTACAATAATCAACTCTGGGAGCCTGCTCGTTTCTGTCCAGTTCAATATGCCATTTCCACTGAAGGCAACCTGACATGACATGTTGAAAGTATTTTATGTGTTTATCTTCTGATTTTGTGTTGGTTGGTTGCTACTTTTATGGAGAAGATTTTGGGACTCAATCCCTGCAAGTCCTTACTTGCAAAATTTGGCCTTTCTTATTTACCCAAAGAGTCCCATTGAGTAAGGGTTGGTGGCACCGGGAATCTTGCATTTTGATAGATTTCACTAAGTTTGTATGCTCTCTTCTGAGGACTATTAGTATGATCCAAAGCCATTCTACTCCTGGGGAAATTCTACATCACTGCACATGCACAGAATTTATGTCCCCTGCAGATCTCTTTGCTTCCTGGCAGAAAAATGACTTTCTGACGGGAAAGCAAAGAGAAGCCACAAGAGTGGTCATGTGATCCTCCCCAGTAGTATGTTTCGGGTGCCCAGCAGGGCCGGTGCTACCATTTAGGCCAACTAGGTGGTTGCCTAGGGCGCCAAGATTTGGGGGTGCCAAAAAGGGCACCCCCAATTTTTTTTAAAGCGTTTCAGCGGCCGCTTCGCTGGGAGGGAGAGGGAATCTGAGCTGCTGGCAGGCAGCCCAGGGGATCCCCTGGGTCAGCGTGCCGCCACCGGCAGGCAGCCCAGAGATTCCCCTAGGTCAGCGCGCCGCTGGCAGCCCAGGGGTTCGGGCTGCCAGTGGCACGCTGACCCAGGGGAACCCCTGGGCTGCCTGCCGGCAGTTCAGACTCCCTCTCCCTCCCAGCACAGCGGCCACTCCATCCCATGCGATTCTTCTCATTGCCAGTGGTGGCGCCAGCAGCTGGACAGAGCTCCGCAGCTCTGGTTAGCGCACATGGCACGAGCTTGTGGAGCTGGGGTGAGGAGGTGCCGCACGGCTCCCCGGGGGCAGTGAGCTGCCACAGGGGGGCACCTCAGGGCAGGGAGTGAGCTGCCGCGGGGGTGTGCAGGGTGGAAGTTTCACCTAGGGCGCGAAACTTCCTTGCACCAGCCCTGGTGCCCAGGGCAGCCGGCAGAAAGGTAAATCACTGAGGAGTGAGTAGGAGGTGGGACTGTGGAAGACCTGACAGGTGGCTCCTACCCTGTAACGAGCTCAGCTGTTACTACCGGCTGGGCTGGGGAGGACAGCGCTACTTCTTCACCTGCATGGCATCTGGGGCTGGGTAAGACCCACTCCCCAGATTTCTCCCCTGGTTGCGGGAAGCTCTGCAAACACCTCCACTCCCATGCTTCCTGCACCCATTGCTCCTCAGCTGCAGAGGGAGGGATCTCTGCACAGGGAGCTGCTCCCCTCTCTGCCCACCCCCCATGCATCCAGACCCCCTCGTGCTCAGACCCTCCTGCCAAGCCTCACCGCCCCTGCAGTCAGAACCCCCCGATGAATCGTAGAATATCAGGGTTGGAAGGGACCTCAGGAGGTCATCTAGTCCAACCCCCTGCTCAAAGCAGGACCAATTCCCAACTAAATCATCCCAGCCAGGGCTTTGTCAAGCCTGACCTTAAAAACCTCTAAGGAAAGAGATTCCACCACCTCCCTTTCCAGCACCCATTCCAGTGCTTCACCACCCTCCTAGTGAAAAAGTTTTTCCTAATAGCCAACCTAAACCTCCCCCACTGCAATTTGAGACCATTACTCCTTGTTCTGTCATCAGGTACCACTGAGAACAGTCTAGATCCATCCTCTTTGGAACCCCCTTTCAGATAGTTGAAAGCAGCTATCAAATCCCCCCTCATTCTTCTCTTCTGCAGACTAAACAATCCCAGTTCCCTCAGCCTCTCCTCATAAGTCATGTGCTCCAGACCCCTAATCATTTTTGTTGCCCTCCTCTGGACTCTTTCCAATTTTTTCACATCCTTCTTGTAATGTGGGGCCCAAAACTGGACACGGTACTCCAGATGAGGCCTCACTAGTGTCTAATAGAGGGGAATGATCACGTCCTTCGATCTGCTGGCAGTGCCCCTACTTATACAGCCCAAAATGTCGTTAGCCTTCTTAGCAACAAGGGCACACTGTTGACTCATATCCAGCTTCTCATCCACTGTAACACCTAGGTCCTTTTCTGCAGAGCTGCTTCTTAGCCATTTGGTTCCTAGTCTGTAACAGTGAATGGGATTCTTCCATCCTAAGTGCAGGACTCTGCACTTGTCCTTGTTGAACCTCATCAGGTTTCTTTTGGCCCAATTCTCTAATTTCTCTAGGGAAATGAGCCCTGCCTCCCCTGCACCTGGACCACCCTGATGAGCCACCTGCACCCAGATCCCCACACTGAGTCTCCCGCCCCCAGATTGCCCCACACAGAACCCTCTGAACCCACACCTGGATCTCCCCACAGTAAGCTCCTCCACACTTGGATCCTGCCATGCCCTGGGGTGTTTCTGGGGCAGGCTGGGTCCTTGCGCTTTGTCAGGGTTGGGTGAGACCACTGAGTCTGTGTCCCGAGGGGGAGCTACACAGTGGCCTATGCTCCCCAATGCCGTACTGGAGCTTCCACATTTATTTGGCAAATAAAATTTGCAGAATTTTAAAATATTGTGTGCAGAATTTTAAATTTTTTGTTGCAGAATGCCCTCAGGAGTATCACTGGATCAAATAGGAACCTTTCCATTGATTTTCAGAAAAATTTGCATCGGGTCCTGTTTGTGTCTAGATTTTGTCATCAGACACTTTTATACCTGAGACGTTTTGTATCAGAGGGGTAGCCGTGTTAGTCTGGATCTGTAAAAGCAGCAAAGAGTCCTGCGGCACCTTATAGACTAACAGATGTTTTGGAGCATGAGCTTTCGTGGGTGAATACCCACTTCGTCAGATGCATGTATCAGATGCATGTAGCTCATACTCCAAAACGTCTGTTAGTCTATAAGGTGCCGCAGGACTCTTTGCTGCTTTTTGAGATGTTTTGGTAATCTAATGTGAAGAACGAACGTACTACTTCCATTAGCTTGTTTCTAAGGCGTTGCTTACACTACAAACTTATGTCAGTATAATTGCATCTCTCAGAGGTGCGGAAAATCCATACCCCAAGCAACATAGTTATGCTGACCTACCCCCCAGCGTAGACATCACTGTGTCAATGGGAGGGCTTCTTCTGTCGACATAGCTCACACCTCTGGGAGAAGTGCTCTCTTCGGCATGATTGTATAGTCATACAATAGAAGAATAATTGTATATGACGATGGAAGCAAATTACATATATATTTATAATACAGTGTATAATTCCCTTACACTCTACTAATATGATGGGTAGTGTTTACAGTTGGAATTTAAAATATTTTACCTAACATATGTGAAAGTATGGCCAATTAACTGAAGATTTATTTTGTATTATTAGGGGAAAGTGATTTATCTAAACAATTTAGAAAAACTGGCTGATATTGATATAAAGGATCTCCTATGGCTTCATTTTATTTTTTTTTTGAGATTGTTGACTTGTCTATCTGTAAGAAAAATACATTCTGTTTAGCTGTAGATAAGGTCTTCTGCTCAATTTCTAATGCAGGGGTCGGCAATCTACGGCACACATGCCAAAGGTGGCACGTGAGCCGATTTTTTGATGGCATGCAGCGGCGGTCTGAGCGACTCAGTCCACCACTGCTTTGGGGTTCTGGCTGCTGCCTCGTTGCTAGCTGGGATCCCTGCCGCTGGCCCCCCTCAGCCCGCTGCCAGTCTGGAGTTCTGCTCACTCAGGCCGACAAGAGCTCAGTGGGGCCGGCGGCTGGGACCCTGACTGGCAATGGGCCAGCAGCCGGAACTTCAGACCGGCAGCAGGCTGAGTGCTGCCGGCACCCCAGACTGGCTGCGGACTGAGCCATTCAGCCCCCGGCTCAGCCCGCCACTGGCCTGTTCAGCCTGCTGCCGGCTGAGTGAATGGAAGCCCAGACCAGCAGTGAGCTGAGCAGGTCCAGCGGCTGGACCCCAGGCCGGCAGCGGGCTGAGTGGGGCTGGTAGCTGGAACCCCAGACAAGGATCACACTAAACTGATAAGATCTGCATTTTAATTTTATTTTAAATAAAGCTTCTTAAATATTTTAAAAACCTTATTTACTTTAAATACAACAATAGTTTATATAATACAGACATAGAGAGACCTTCTACAAACATTAAAATGTATTACTGGCGTGCGAAACCTTAAATTACAGTGAACTGGGCACACCACTTCTGAAAGGTTGCTGACCCCTGTTCTAATGGAACAATAGAAACCCCAAGTGGCCAAACAGGTTAATTCAGATGAAGTGAAATCAAAAGCTAGATTTACCAGCCAGAATCCCTGAAGCATTCTTTGGCCTGGTCTACACTGGGGGAGGGGTGAGCTAAATCAGTCTGTTACGCAACTTCAGCTACGAAAATAGCATACCTGAAGTCGATGTACTTACAGCTACTTACAGCAATGTCTTCACTGCGGTAGGTCGACTGCTGATGGCCCCCCGTTGACTCTGCCTACGCTTTTCACTCTGGTGGAGTACTGGAGTCGACAAGAGAGCGCTCAGCGGTCAATTTATCGTGGCTTCACTCGAGCATTTCCCAGAAACATTCCTCATCCAGATACAGTACTAGTTGGGATGTCACAAACAGCACTCTGACTCTGAGCAAGAAAAAAGGAGCCCAAGTAAGATGATGCAGAAAGCACATCCTATTTTCATTCAAATATTTCTGGTAGTTTAAAAAAAGAGATAAAAATACATATAAAAAACAAAACAGGAAAGCAGCAGAACTCTCTGAATAATATTCTCTGAGGTCCACACAGACCTCATTGCATTTACTTTTCCAGAAGACAAGTTCTGATTTATTTTTTTTTTTTTAATATTTCTTTTCATTGAAACATAAAAAGAAGATACATTTGGTGGTGATAATTTAAGGTTTATAAATCAATGTAATTTTCAAATTTAACATTAAATACAGCAAGGGCTAAGTACAAGAACATCAGCTTAGGAGATGCTTTTCTTTCTGTTTACTTTACATCTGGTTCCTTTCCCTCATTGTGTTTGTAGATACATGTATTTCTAAATGAAATTAAAGAACTCTTCCTTCCAAAACAAAAATCAAAACAAAAAAGTGTCCTGTGTTCTCAGTGGCCAAGACCTGTCACTGTTGGCTTGTATGAAATGAGATGCTGCTCCCTTTCCAGTTCCCAGTGTGCAGTTATCTATTAAAAAAAAGAAAAAAATCCTTTATTGAAATGGCCAGCAATGATGACACCTAAAGAATTGCATGGGCATGAAGGCTAATCTACTCTCTTAGCCCTCAGGTGATCTCTTCAGGTCAGCATTGAATCTTAGCGGCAGGACAGTGTGAGGAAGCTTACGCTGCCCCTGTGATATGTACCTGTTCATGGATAAGTAAAGAACATCAACCTCCAAAGTAATCAGTAGGATACCAACACCAAACAGTTTACAAAAATCAGCTTTCGTAATTCCTTTATTGCTGCTGTGCATTGTGACCGGCCTTTGAGAAGAATTGTTTATTAGAATTACTCATCTAATTTATTTATTAGGCCTCTGCTGCTGGTTTTCAGTTCCTCCTCCTCTTACATCCCACTGGCTTTTCCATTAAGTTAACGGAGTTTATGGTAGACTACATCTCCCATGCTACAGAAAGTGCCATAATGTGTGTATGGTCTGCTGAGTGACTCACTAACTGAAACAGGTACCAGTAAAATCCTGCCCCTTGTAAAGCGCACTGAATATTTCAAAGATAACAGATTTAAATTGGTGGAGGGGGAAGGGGTTCCCCTCTCTGATCCATTGCCAGCTCCCACCTGTTCCTCCTCAGTTTCATTTGTCAGTGGGCATTTATGTTCTTAAATCTATTCTTAGGCACCTAGGGCTCAACGCTCAAAAGGAATTAGGTGCTGAAGTCCCTGTTTTAGGTGTCAGAGACTTTGTTTCGAGACCACTGCAATCCACAAAATTCCAGCTGAAATCCTGTAGGCACCTAAACTCTGTCAGCACCTAAGGTTTTATAGTAAATGTTCCATAGGCACCTATGTTTCTGCCTCCCCGTAGTGTCCGGATGCCTGTCTCCTGCTTAAGCCCCAGAATGATTCACAAAGCAGCAGTAGATGGACGTTTGGCCACCCAACTCAGAAGTGTGCCTAATAGATGAACTTCACAAAACAGCTGGGGGCAGGGGAAGGTGGACTTCCCTCATAACTTTTAGCCCATGGGTTAAGGTACTCACGTGAGATCCCCAGTTCAAGACTACCCTCGGCGGAGAAGGAATTTGAACAGGGATCTGCTACCTCTCAGGTGAGTGCTCTAACCAGTGGGAGATGGGGTATTCTGATGTAAGCAGTCCCTCAGTCTCCGTTGAAGCTGTTGTACTGTGGATAATAATGAAAGAATCATTGGAGCGTGGGAACTGTATCCTGAGTCTCTCTCATCCTGGCTGAGCGCTCTAACCACTAGGCTCTGGAGTCATTCTCATGCTTGTGCTTTGAGTAAGTGATGAGGAACATACCAGGATTTAAGCAGGATGCTGCTACTTAAGTAAAAAAGATAAAAGCATGTCTTTGTAATTCAGGGCAAAACAGGCTTATAAAATCATACTACTCGGCTGCAAACCAACTCCATGAAATTCAACCAGCATTAATAGTGTTTATGGACAACACTTCTCCTGCATTGTGAACAGGAACCAGCAGAGGGTAGTGATTATCTTTTCAGTTATTTTTACAAAGAACCTTTTTCATTTTCAAAATAGAATAGGAGGCTGGAGGACACAGGTACATAGAACAGGAAATCAGATAATTTGTATTGCTCGCTTCTGAAATAATTCAAATATGTTGGCTACAGTACAGGTTAAGGTTGCTGTGGCAGATACATTTAACCTCAGTCTATGAAAACTAAAATTTTTAGTGGTTAATGCATTCCATGCTAATAAAGTAAATCACACTCTGGCAGACATATGTTACATATTTAGCAGGAGTATATTTCCCTCAGTTCACACAGCTCGCCTAATCCCCCTCCCCCACCCTGTGAGAGGCAGTAGCTGTGAATTAACCACCCTCCTGAGCTTCTGCCGACATAGCACTGTCCACACTGGCTCTTAAGTTGGCACAAGTAATGTCGCTCGGGGTGGGGGCCTAATTCACACCCCTGTGTGACATAACTTATGTCAACTTAAGCTGTAATGTAGCCATAGAGTTATTCAGTGTGTCACCGCTAAATACAAGATGGAACAGGTTGTATAGCATAATTAGTTAACACACATTTCAAGGGACCATTCAAGGTGAAGTGGCCCATTAACAACATCCAGGCATAGGAAGCGGGCCAGGAGCTCGCGGGGGGGCAGCAGACCCAGGGTCTGAACCATGCCCCCAAAGCTGCAAACTAAACTGAAAACAGCTTAAGAAGTGCTCCTGTCTCCAGCACCTGGACACCCAGCTCCCAATGGCATCCAAACCCCGAATGAATCTGTTTTACTCTGTACACAAGGTAAACTCATAAATTGTCTGCCCTCTATAACACTGAGAGATATGCACAGCTGTTAGTCCCCCAGCTATTAATTACTTTGGGTTAATTAATAAGCAAAAGTGATTGTATTAAGTATAAAAAGTAGGATTTAAGTGGTTCCAAGTAATAACAGACAGAACAAAGTAAGTTACCAAGCAAAATAAAACAAAACACGCAAGTCTAAGCCTAATACAGTAGGAAACTGAACACAGGTAAATCTCACTCTCAGAGATGTTCCAATAAGCTTCTTTCACAGACTAGACTCCTTCCTAGTCTGGGCCCAATCCTTTTCAAACTAATGTGGTTTATGGCCTGGGTCCAGCAATCACTCACACCCCAGTAGTCACAGTGCTTTGTTCCAGTTTCTTTCAGGCATCTCTTTGGGGTGGAGAGGCCATCTCTTGAGCCATCTGAAGACAAAATGGAGAGGCTTCCAGGGCCTTTTATATTCTCTCTTGTGGGTGGAAGCCGCTTTGCTTTTCTGTGCAAAATCACAGCAACAACATGGAGTTTGTAGCCACCTGGGCAAGTCACATGTCCATGAATGATTCAGCTTTTTGCAGGTCGACACCATCCTTTATATGTTAGTTTGAATGTTCCCACGACCGCTCAGATGTGGATTGGCGTCTCCCAAAGTCCATTGTCAGTTAAGTGCTTCTTGATTGGGCACTTACTGAGAATAGTCCTTTCTCAAGAAGCTGACCAGAAGCTCCTCTGATGCTACTTAGAATCAAACACATTGAGATACAAGTACATAGCCAATATTCATAACTTCAAATACAAAAATGATACACACATACAGACAGCATAATCATAACCAGCAAATTATAACCTTTCCATAGACACCTTACTTGACCTCCTTTGTATAAGATTTGGTGCAACTATAGGATCTTCGTTGCAACAGTGATCTATACGGTCACAGTTCATGTCGATAACGTCATCCCATGATTTTTAGTATCTAGCCAGTAATGAATTTAAGCTCTCAGGCTCATCTTCTGAAAGTGTTGTATAGGGTTTTGTTTTGTTTTTGAGAATGAAGACTAAGGTCAGATACAGAGTGATCATTTGTGAAAAGTGTTCACCCACCTTTGATGTTTTTATATTTTATCATTTTCCTGTGTGAATTAATTTGAGAACCTACTGATTGTCTGGTTCTACCCACATAGTTGCTGTTGCGGCATCTCACCCACTCTGCTTCTCCAGGGGCAGCCCAGCAAGTCCCTGAAAACTGGGACCTCCTCTCAGGACACAGGCAGACAGAGACCGTGAGATTCAGGTCTGGTATATGCAAGTTGATCAAACCTTGTCACCAACAGAAGACTGATCTGGAACCTAAACATCTCCAGGTTTCGATATTCCACCCTAATCCCAATGTGTCCTTAATTCCTTAACACAGTAGCTACTCTGCTGTCAAACCTAGGAGTCTTGTACTTAATTTGAATGCTCATTGTGATTTTATTATGCATCAGTGCAAATGTAGGTGAGCATAAACAGTGGGGCCTGAATTCAGGTCCCACTGAAGTGAATAAGAATTTTGCCAGTTGGATCAGGCTACATTCCTCTTGTGGGACTATACTGCCAACAAAACAATATAAGCAGTGTGGCGGGGTATCTTATATACACCTGTCCACTAGGAGCTTCCCAAATCTTTCAGTTCAGCTAATTTTGAGTTCATTTTCCAGACCTGAAGACGAGCTCTTTGTAAGCTCAAAAGCTTGTCTCTCTCACCAACAGAAGTTGGTCCAATAAAATATATTATCTCACCCACCTTGTCTCTCTAATATCCTGGGACCAACACAACTGCAACTACACTGCAGATTTCAGCTATCGATAGAAGCTGGACAGACAAGCAGAGTTGTTTGTGAATCATTTCCCCAATAACAAGGTGACCACTATTCTATGATGAAAACCCAGAGGACAAAGAGTTAACTTCCAATCACTGGCAAATGTTCGGCCTACTGTAGAGTTCATGCAGTTTCGTCAGTCACTTATCAGTCAGTTTAACCTTTGTTATGGTGATATCAGTCATGCTGCTGAGGTTGAAATTGTGCTAGTTTGTACAGTCGGGGAGTTCAATAAAAAATTCAGTCCGAGTTATATGCTGGAAACATGGTGTTTAGTTTCCTTGTCTTTAAATTAAAAAAAAAAAGTTTTAATATTATTGGAATGGAGGGGGAACTATTAGTCCAAGCAGCCATTTCCCCCTTATGTCTAATTCTCAGCTAGTATACTTGGTTGTCTAATCTAAGGTTTTTCTATAGCACAGGGATCAGCAACCTTTGGCATGTGGCCTGCCAGGGAAAGCCCCTGGTGGGCTGGGCTGGTTTGTTTACCTGCAGTGTCCACAGGTTTAGTCAATCTTGGCTCTTACTGGTGGGCCAAGGGATGTGCTGGCCACCCTTCCCACAGCCCCCATTGGCCTGGGATGGTGAACAGCGGCCAGTGGAAGCTGCAATCGGCCAAACTGGCAGACGCTGCAGGTAAACAAGCTGTCCTGGCCAACCAGTGGCTTTCCTTAGTGGGCTGTGTGCCAAAGGTTGCTGATCCCTGCTATAGCACATATCACTGTGCCATCAAAGCATGGTGCAGAGATTGGGCCTGATCTGAAACCCTTTGAAGTCAATGGGAACATAAGAATGGCCATATTGGGTCAGACCAATGGATCATCTTGCCCAATACCCTGTCTTCTGACAGTGGCCAATACCAGGTGCCCCAGAGGGTGGTGATGACTCAGGACATTTTGTTCATTTTTAAGAACACTATCGCTGCAGATTTGGTAAAACGCAAAGGTACCAATGTGAGATTTCTAAAGACAGCTAAAGCACTTGACCCATGCTTTAAGAATCTGCAGTGCCTTCCAAAATCTGAGAGGGATGAGATGTGAAGATGCTTTCAGAAGTCTTAAAAGAGCAATATTCTGATGCAGAAACTACAGAACCCGAACCACCAAAAACGAAAATCAACCTTTTGCTGGTGGCATCTGACTCAGAGGATGAAAATGAATAGGCATCGGTCCACACTGCTTTGGATTGTTATTGAGAAGAACTTGTCATCAGCATGGACAAATGCCCTCTGGAATGATGGTTGAAGCATGAAGGGACATATGACTCTCTTTAGCACATCTGGCATGTAAATATCTTGCGATGCCGGTTACAACACTGCCATGCAAATGCCTATTCTCACTTTCACGTAACATTCTGAACAAGAAGCGGGCAGCATTATCTCCTGCAAATGTAAACAAATTTGTTTGTCTGAGTGATTGACTGAACAAGATATAGGACTGAGTTGACTTGTAGGCACTAACATTTTACATTGTTTTATTTTTGAATGCAGTTATTTATTGTACATAATTCTACATTTGTAAGTTCAACTTCCATGATAAAGAGATTGCACTACAGTACTTGTATTAAATATCAGAGGAGTAGCCATGTTAGTCTGGATCTGTAAAAGCAGCAAAGAGTCCTGTGGCACCTTATAGACTAACAGACGTTTTGGAGCATGAGCTTTCATGGGTGAATACCCACTTCGTCGGATGCAATTACTTGTATTAGGTGAATTGAAAAATATTATTTCTTCTGTTTTTTACAGTGCAAATATTTGTAATCAGAAATAAATGTAAAGTGAGCACTGTACGGTTTGTATGTGTTGTAATTGAAATCAATATATTTGAAAATGTAGAAAACATCCAAAATTATTTAAATAAATGGTATTCTATTATTTATTAACAGAGCGATTAATCACAGTTAATTTTTTTAATCACTTGACAGCCCTCGTATTTATCCATTCAGAAGTTATCTCTGCTTACATGGACTGTCTATCTTGTAATAGTCTGTTTTGGGTTGCAGTCAAGTCCTGCTTTTCTATCCAGTTGTCCAGCTGGGCTGGCTGAGATGTAAAGAGAGCTAGTGTGGTGCTAGTACAAAAAGTTTTTGAATCCTGTCAGACAGTGAATATTCTGGTATAGAAACTGATTCAAAATAAAATATCAAAATTACTCCACAGCGGAAACATTTCACTTTAATTTGATCCTTACGGATGTGTATTGTTACAGATAGAAAAGAGAGAATGTATCCTAGTCTATATTTTCTTTCTCCTTCTAACTTACTCCATAGCCATAAGTGATGTGGCTGAGTTGTTAATGAGGGCAGAATTTAGCCCATTGTATTCTTGTAGCTCAGTTGTAAAAGGGACCCTGAGGAAAGGTTCTGTTAAAGTTTCTACAATCCAGGTCACGTCCCCCTTGGCCTTTGCAAAATTTGGCTATACAGACCCAAACATTGCAACTTGGGCCTCTCACTGTTTGAAATAACATTCCTCAGTAAGTCAGAAAAAGTGTATAACAAAAATCATTTAGTCTGAAACAGGTCTTTGATTTAGACAGCACCAGAGCACTATCAAAGGGAGAGAACGCTGTTTAAGCCTGGCTGTGTGCCATAACCTGCTGCTCGTGTTCCGCGATGCTGACAATGTCCTCTGTTTGAACCAGGATGCCTTCCATAAACAATTCAGTGACACTGCCTCTCAGTGTGCAGCAGCCCATGCGCTGTTCCGGAACGTGGTCACTTGCCATTGGAAATGGTAATTGTTCCTACTTTAGTGATGTGTTGGCTTCGCACGCACTTCTTATGTATGTGTATGACAAATACACATTTTTATTTATTTGCATTTATTTACTGCACCTGTTTAAAAGTCTAGGCGGTGGACAATGTCTCTACCTAAATCATAATTTCAACAAAATTATAAAGTATGTTCCTGCGAGGGATATAAACGTAAATCTGGGCAAAGGAAAATAAGGCCTCCCCAAAAAGCATTTCCCATCCCTGCTTTCTCCCATTCCTCCATCCTCTCCAGGTAATTCTTTAAGCGGTCACTTGCTCCCCACACCACTGCCACCAAGACATGCTGGTACAATAGGTACATCTTGCAATGTGTCATCTGATTTTGGTTTGCTGGGCCAAAGAGAAAAACGAGTTCCCACCTAAAGACTCTGGAACCAGTGAAATCCTAGCCCTAGTGAAGTCAATGGCAAAATGCCAATTGACTTCAGAGGGGCCAGAATTTCACCCTCTGGCACCAATCACATCCTATTTATGCCAGGGAAGTAGGCTGTTAGCTTAAGCGCCTAAGTTTCTGTGGTAGTATGTTTTAAAACACTTGCTTTCAGGATGAAAGTTCCCTTCTTCAGCTTTTAGCATTTTATATAAAAAAAATCTCAGGCCCACACTAGTGCTGAGCTACACCTATCGAAGTCCCTGCAGGTTTTCCATTGAAATCAGTTGCGATTTCACCAGGCATGAGGCAGTGCTGGGTTAGGCCATTTTGTATCATGGTAGTATTGCGATGTCTGCACTGAATTTGGCTATGCTTGTAGCTCCAGCTGCTCGTGTATCGGTGTGTCTGAATTGGCCCAAAGAGTGATCCCATTTTCTACCTTACTCATTTGTTCTCAAACCTCATTCATTTTTTCCCAAGGGCCCCCGGGTGCACTATTTTCTGAGGACACAATCAGATTTTCAGCACTTGATGCTCTTTAACGGCTGAACTCAGTGTCACAGATGTATTATATGGAAATTCTGGATCCCCAGACTGGGCAGGAACTTGCACAATCTGTTAGTAAAGAGGGAAGTAAACTGCACTGATTCAATCCCAATGAATGGAAAGTCCCCTACCACTGAGGAAAGACCCCAGTGAATCAATGGGCTTAGGCCTGATCCTCTGTGGTGCTGAGTGTCCCCAAATCTCAGTGAAGTCAAGAAGGATAGAGGACACTTAGTATGTTGCATGATCTGGCCCTCGTTAGCCACCTCTTTATAAGAGCTCCTATATGATTAGTTAGTTTGTGTTACATACATTTTTCTAGCTAGAGGCAGCTTATAGTTGGTGTCATGCATTCAGCTTCAGTTTAATTCACTTGCTTCTCCCAGTCATTCTGTGGATATTTTTATTGACTCAATCTCAAAGGAAGGAGTGGCAGAAAATGTAATCCCTTGAGGTCACTCATCTTGTAGAAGGGAGAAAGCGTGCTGGAGAAGTCACGTCCGTATACGACTGTAATGATCTCATACTGCACGTATGTCAGGGTGACAGAATGTTTAAAACACATTGCCTGGCCTGTAGCAGGCACTTCAAGAGCTGTCATAGCAAAGAGCTAAGCTAAACTCCCTTGGTATCTTAAGCCAAAACCACAGCTAAAAACAATGCTTGCTTTACTGGCATCTAGGACACTTGTGGAAATCTCATCGTCATGT
This sequence comes from Gopherus flavomarginatus, assembly GCF_025201925.1. NCBI lineage: Eukaryota > Metazoa > Chordata > Testudines > Testudinidae > Gopherus > Gopherus flavomarginatus. Next base: position 12,153,601 of record NC_066624.1, on the reverse strand, counting down.
GGCAAGAGCGGAGCAAAACTAATTGCATAGAAATCATCTTCACCAGAGCAAGCTGCCTGCCCATCCCCATTCAGCAGCAGCAGACTAATTCTGGTCCTGCTGCTGCTGCTAACCACACCACCACCCCTTACAGTATTTGGTGACACCCCAGAATGCACTGGGGTAATGGAAAACCTAAATTAGAGTCCTGCAGTCAGCGCAAACATGGAATCTTAGCCTGCCTTTTAATTGTATAGATGGTGGAAAGCTGGTTAAATGACGACACAGCTGCGGGTGAAAGTATGGAATTGTTGTGGCACTACTGATTCTCTCTGACTCCTTGTGATATTGTTGCAGCTGTTATACCATGCCGTGTTCCGGTTTTAGACAATGGGAGAAAATGCTCCCATTCCCCCCCTACAGATTGGTGCAACTCCTATTGTCTGTTAGCAAGAGTCTTTTGCAGTGTTTGTTCCTGGATGTTTATCTCATTTCTTCAGTCCTAGGGTTTCATTTCTGACTATAATTTTGAACATTGCGGGGTTGTTGTTTTTTTCATTGTTAAAAGTTATTCAGTGGAGAGGGGCTAAGGCTGCAAGTAACGGATCCAGAGCTGCTGGTCTCATAAAAGTGGTCTCATAAAATTTTGGCCTAAAGCAGCGCATCATGAATAGGGTGGATTCAGATCTGGGTATTTGAACTGCTCTGAAGTTTGAAGAGGTTTAGAACTAGATTTAAGGTTTTTGTTCTATCTAGGATCTATTGATAAGAACATCAAGCTGGTCCATAGTAATGCTTGTTACAACACAAACTACAGGTTTGCAAATGATGACATAGTCAAATCCATACAACAAATATCAGGAAGAATTCACCAAAATAGGCTGCTCTGACATTAGTGCCATCATTATTTGGCAAGCACATATTACACATTGGAAAAAAAAAAGGGGGCTTAAATATTTACTTCAGTAAGATAATGCTTCAGATAAAGAGTGTGGATGAAATTCCAGCCTCCTAGTCAGCCAATGGCAAAACTCCCATTGACTTCAATGCAGCCAGGATTTCACTTTGTTTAACTGAAAGTCAAAGCATGCTTTATAAAACCTCTCAATGACTTACTCCAAAAAAAAAAAGAGGGGGGAGGAAAGTTACACAGACTAAATCCTTCACTTAATAAATCTTACAAAGAACTCAAACAACTACAGAGCTAGGACAAAAGCCCTTCTATAGCACACTGAACCAGCTTTAAACCAATCTTGGAGGGAGGTCTGGAGAGTGAATGGACTTCTGAACACTACCAGTAATTGCTTGCCACATCGTTTTTGCTTATGCAATGGTAAAATGGAATACTGCATTTCTACAGTGCCTTTCCTCTAAGCAGCTCAAAGCTTTTGCAACAAAGCATCACAACTCTCTTGTATTAGTTACCTCCGTATGTAAGGATTACTGGACCCATTTTGCAGATGAGTAAACTGTGGCACCAAAAGGTTATGATTCTTGTCCAAGATCACAGTCAGGAGTTCCAGTCCACTACTCTAGCTACTAGACAAGCTCCCTCTAACATGTAAAATGGTCATTTCTGTGGAAAGGGAAATAGTACCAAAGAACCGCTTTAAAGTACTGCAGAGGTCTCGGCTACTACTTTGGGCAGTTATCCTTTTTATTGGTTGTGGATCGATGGTAACTGGGCTGAGGATCAATGTAGAGACTGTTTTCCTAAGTTACAAAAGGGGAGTATGTGGGGGGGGTCACACCTTAGTAAGGTTTCAGATCTGTTTTATTAATGCATCATCATGGAAAGAGAATTAATTCAGCATGAAATGAGTACAGGAAGGTTTCTAACATTTAGGTATGTAACTTTTTTTAAGTTATCAATTTAAATCATGCATTATGTTTTTATAATTTTAGCTGCTAGAAATATGGCCTTCTGTGCCCTGATACTGTTTTCCTTGCACAAGCAAACGAGGGTGAAAGACTTGATTCTCCACTCTGTTACACCAGTATCATGGAGTGGAGAATCAGCCCAGTAGGAGTTTTGGCTGTACACGTAATGCAGAATCAGGCTGCTGGTGCATAGCAATGTTGACTCTCTAAGTTCCAAGCAGCGCTGAGATCCTCCAACAAATACTGCTTAGGACTGAATGTTATCAGCTTCAGTATTCCGTCCCCTTTTTCCAGCGCAAATCATCCCTGAGCTGAAATATGTTCCCCACACAATATGAACAAACTTTCTATTACCCTGCCCTTTTGAAGTCAGGGGAATTTTGCCTGAGCAGAGAGTGAATCACTTGGCCCCAAGTAAAATAAATGTTTGTGAAATATCTGTAATCGTAGCCATAAAGACTATCTTACAGAGCACATGCTGCAGAGCTCAAGTTACAGTGCTGTACCTCAAGCCTGTGTTAGCTGGTAAAGGGGGGGTGGACTTCAGTCCCCTGTTCATACTATGCTGTTAAACCGATTTTAACAGCGTTAAATCAATTTAACGCTGCACCTGTCCACACTACACTGCTCTTTATATCGATTTAAAGGGCTCTTTAAATCGATTTCTGTACTCTTACAAAACGAGAGGAGTAACGCTAAAATCGATATTACTATATCGATTTAGGGTTAGTGTGGACGCAAATCGACATTATTGGCCTCATTCTTTTACAGTAGCTACCCACAGTGCACCGCTCCAGAAATCGACGCTAGCCTCGGACCATGGACGCACACCACCGAATTAATGTGCCTAGTGTGGACATGCACAATTGACTTTATAATATCTGTTTTATAAAATCGGTTTAAGCTAATTCGAATTTATCCTGTAGTGTAGACGTACCCATACGCTCCTTACTCTGTTGAGATTACCAATTGTACTGTGGATATTTGGCCACCAGGAGCCAGACTGAGACCACAAACTCATTTCACATAAAAATAATAGGAGTACTTGTGACACCTTAGAGACTAACGAATGTATTTGAGCCTAAGCTCAATTTAAGACAGTTTGTTAAGTATCTTCTCAAACTCTTAAAAGGGCTATCTTAATTATCACTACAAAAGGTTTTTTTCTTCTGCTGACAACAGTTCATCTTAATTAATTAGCCGCGTAGAGTTGATTGGGCAACTTCCACCTTTTCATGTTCTCTGTATGTATATATATCTCCTCACTATCTGTTCCATTCTATGCATCCGATGAAGTGGGCTGTAGCCCACGAAAGCTTACGCTCAAATAAATTTGTTAGTCTCTAAGGTGCCACACTTACTCCTGTTCCTTTGCGGATACAGACTAACACGGCTGCTACTCTGAAACCTGTCATTTCACAGAAGTTGCCAAAGAGCCATAACTTTGTTTAATACCAACCTGAGCAAGTTTTGAACTGGTGTCCTACAAGTAAAGGGTACAATAGCCTACTGCCAGTTTCCAGAGCCATCCAGTCCCTGCTAAAATTCCCTCCCAACTTCCTGCTGTATTTCACAAGAACTTTGTTCACACACAATAATAACATTGACTAAAATAACATTAAAAGCTGGATTTAATCAATCATCTAGTCACATGATCACATTTTCAGAATCATATTAAAAATTGATATAAGGGGTGCTTTTAATACAACTGAGTGTGGACCAAAACATCAGATCCAAACTCCTCAGAGCCAAGTTTTGTAGCTGGTTCCTATCATTATGAAATACCCAAATCTGATTATTCCTAAAACTTGGAAAAAGTCTGGATCTCTTAGTGTTCTTTCTTAAGCCCCTGTCAGATTTTCTAATCTTTATGAGCAGATCTTTGCTCCCAGGTGGAACTGATTGCAGGATCGGGCCTGGGCATGTTGATTACCTTCATATAGACTATTCCTTTTATCTGAAATTTTAATTTTGAAATAATTGATCTGCTTTAATTGGAATAAATTGCCTGGAGAAGTTGTGGATTCTCCATCCTTGGAGATTTTTAAGAGCAGATTAGACAAACACCTGTCAGGGATGCGGGTTCTCAACCTTTTTCTTTCTAAGGCTCCCTCAATATGCTATAAAAACTCCATGGTCCACCTGTCCCACAACAAATGTTTTTCTTCATATGAAATCCAGGGCTGGCATGAGGAGGTAGCAAGCAGGACAACTGCCTGGGCCTCAAGCCACAGGGGGCCCTATGAAGCTAAGTTGCTCAGGCTTTGGCTTCAGGCACAGGTGATGGGGCTCAGAGACCCGGGCTTCTGCCCCACATGATGGGACTTTGGCTTTCCAACCTGGGCCCCAGCAAGTCTAATGCTGGCCCTGCTTAGCGGACCCCCTGAAACCTGCTGTAAACCCCCTCAGAGGGCCCCAGACCCCTGTATTGAGAGCTGCTGATCTAGAGTCATGCCTTGAGTGTAGGGGACTGAACTAGAAGACGTCTCAAGGTCCCTTCCAGTCCTACAATTCAATGATTCTGTGCTTTCATGTGTAATAAGAAATTAGACATTTGGTTAGCATAGTTTAGAAGAAATGGAGAAAAGTGAGCTTCGAGTGTTCCTTGATCTTTAGGACAATATTCAGCTTCTCTATATAGACATATAAGAGGGCTTTAGTACCTATGCTGTTCACTACCCTTTCACCACCATCAACGAAAAAGGTTGTCTAGTCTTGCTATGGGTCTAAACCAAACCAAGCCAGCCAGCCACACTGGTGTGTGACAAAGCCAGTGAACAATGTCACACACAATCATATATATAGGATGCTCTAGGTCACAGACTCATTCGTTTGGCAGAAATATGTGTCAGCCAGAAGTGACCAGGGTATTTTTGCGCATTGAATCATACTTTCTGTTTTTCAACTGCAGGTTTCCCCTCACCCTGACCTGCCTAGTATCCGTGCATCAAAATATTATAAAAATCTGTAAATCCTCATGTTTTTCTTTAACCACATACAAACCACTGAATTCCTTACCAGGAGAAGAGTGTAACTGTGGATATGTCTACGCTATGGGATTATTCCGATTTTACAAAAACCGTTTTTTAAAAACAGATTTTATAAAGTCGAGTGCAAGCAGGCACACTAAGCACATTAATTCGGCCGTGTGCGTCCATGTACCAAGGCTAGCGTCGATTTCTGGAGCGTTGCACTGTGGGTAGTTATCCTGTAGTTGTCCCATAGTTCCTGCAGTCTCCCCCCACCTATTGGAATTCTCGGTTGAGATCCCAATGCATGATGGTGCAAAAACAGTGTCGCCGGTGATTCTGGCTAAATGTTGTCACTCCATCCTTCCTCCATGAAAGCAACGGCAGACAATCATTTCGCGCCCTTTTGCCCCTGGATTGCCCTGGATAGCATGGCAACCATGGAGCCTATTTTGCCTTTTGTCACTGTCACCGTACGTGTACTGGATGCTGCTGACAGAGGCGGTACTGCAGTGCTACACAGCAGCATTCATTTGCCTTTGCAAGGTAGCAGAGATGGTTACCATCCCTATTGCACTGTCTGCCATTGTAAATTGGTGATGAGATGATGGTGATCAGTCATTTTGCACTGTTTGCAATTGGAAATTGGCGATGATGGTTATCAATCCTTTTGTACCGTTTGCTGCTGTCATGGGTGCTCCTGGCTGGCCTCGCTGAGGTCGGCCGGAGGCGCATGAACAAAAATGGGAATGACTCCCTGGATCATTCCCTTCTTTATGTTTTGTCTAAAAATAGAGTCAGTCCTGCCTAGAATATGGGGCAAGTGTACTAAAGAACTAGAAAGCACAGCCGCTCCGTGTCAGAGCCCCAGAGATCCCACAGAAATGATGAGCTGCATGCCATTCTAGGGGGTGCCCCTGCAACAACCTCACCCGTTGCTTCCCTCTTCCCCCAACCCTCCTGGACTACCGTGGCAGTGTCCCCCCATTTGTGTGATGAAGTAATAAAGAATGCAGGAATAACAAACACTGACTTTTTGCGAGATAAAATGAGGGGGAGGCAGCCTCCAGCTGCTATGATAGTCCAGGCAGGACATTAAAGGGTGTGGGGGAGAGAAGCGCAGCATCGCTGCTATGGTAGTCCAGGGAGGGTAGAATCTTTCTTTAGACATGAAAGGGGGTGGGAGGGGCTGATGGAGCTCAGCCTCCAGCTGCTATGATGAGGACGATTACCAAGCCTTTTGTACCATCTGCCGGGAATGACCAGGAATCATTCCCATTTTTACCCAGGTGCCCCCGGCCGACCTCACCGAGGCCAGCCAGGAGCACTCACGGGATGATGAGAATGGTTTTCCACCATTTTGCACCATCTGCCATCAGGAAAGGAAGGGGAGGGGATGCTGCTGTTCAGCTCTGCAGCACCACGTCTACCAGCAGCATGCAGTAGACATACGGTGACATTGAAAAAAGGTGAGAAATGATTTTTTTCCCTTTTCTTTCACAGGGGGGAGGAGGTTAAATTGACGAGATATCCCTGAACCACCCCAGACAATGTTTTTGACCCTTCAGGCACTGGGAGCTCAGCCAAGAATGCAAATGCTTTTCGGAGACTGCGGGGACTGTGGGATATCTGGAGTCCTCAGTACCCCCTGCCTCCCTCCATGAGCGTCCATTTGACTCTTTGGCTTTCTGTTACACAGCACTGTGCTGAGTCCCTGCTGTGGCCTCTGTCTATCATAGCCTGGAGATTTTTTTAAAATGCTTTGTCATTTCATCTTCTGTAACGGAGCTCTGATAGAACAGATTTGTCTCCTCATACAGCGATCAGATCCAGGATCTCCTGTACGGTCCATGCTGGAGCTCTTTTTGGATTTGGGACTGCATTGCCACCCGTGCTGATCAAAGCTCCACTCTAGGCAAACAGGAAATGAAATTCAAAAGTTCACGGGGCTTTTCCTGTCAACCTGGCCAGTGCATCTGAGTTCAGATTGCTTTCCAGAGCGGTCACAACGGTGCACTGTGAGATACCACCCGGAGGCCAATACAGTCGATTTGCGGCCACACTAATCCTAATCGACATGGCAATACCGATTTCAGCGCTACTCTTCTCGTCAGGGAGGAGTACAGAAATCAGTTTAAAGAGCCCTTTATATCGATATAAAGGGCTTCGTTGTGTGGACGGGTGCAGGGTTAATTCGGTTTAATGCTGCTAAACTTGGTTTAAACACGTAGTGTAGACCAGGCCTTAGTTAAGATTTAGCCCACAATCCTGCAAACTCCTTGAATAAAAGAATAAAATGAGTAGTGTCATTGGGGTAAATTCTGGCCCAATTGAATTCAATGCTAAAACTCATGGGAGCCAGGATTCAATCCATTGACTTCATTGAGACTATGTGCTTAAAGTTAAGCATGTACTTAAGCACACAGTGTCAGCAAGGTGACAAGGTATGGTGAAGAGTTTTGTTTTAAAGGGACACTGTTAACTTAAAAATCACCCTTCTATCTCATAGACTCATAGACTCTAGGACTGGAAGGGACCTCTCTATTTTCTTTACCTGCTGTTGTAATATTAAGATCACAAGTGGAACAGATCAGAGAAGGCAGGGGGAGGGGGGAGAATTCTCTCTATACTTTTCAGTTTGTTTGCTTTGTGTATTTGACAGCACTTTTTGTAGAGTGAATTTCACTATTTCTGCTGTATGGCCAATCAGTTTCCCTTGTTGCTTGTGTGAGTATTTTGCATAGAAACAAGGAAGAAAAAAATTTTTTTAAATAACAAAATGTTACTGTAAAACCACTGGAAGTGTCAGGGGATTCAGAGACAGGTGTAATACCTGATGTTATTTTTAACTCTCATTTTTTTGGGAGGAGGAGGAAGGAGTTAACTGATTACCTTTCCATTTGACAGTGTCCCTTTAAGCCAATTTCATAAGGTTTGCAGAACAAGCTAACCGTTATTTCGCTGTATCTTACTCCCGGTCCTGGAGCACTGAATGCAGCAAATAAATTAGAGCACCACAGAAATATTGACAACGTTGGAATGGTTTCTGGATGGAAATGATCAGCTTTTATGCAAGGGTGGGGTTAGACAAGTATGCTGTGTTCTGGGAAGGGTGGACCAATTTGTTCAGTCAGTCATCAAAGGAAAGAAACAAGAGCTGTGTATATATGTGTGTGTCACAAGCCTCATGTTAATTTAGTAACAAGAGATTGTTTGCATTATGATTGTTACAGGTTCTGTTAATTAGGAACTACAGCTGTTTGGGACATAAAATTAAAATTTACTAAACATTGCATAAGGTACATGCAATATATATATTTTTAATTCTGTAGTATGTCCTTCTTCTGAATCTTCCCTTCTCAGCTGAAGGCATTTTGAATTTTTCCCCTGATGCCATGAAACAACAGGTGTGAGTCTTCACTGCCTGACAGTTCGGGTGTTTTTGAAAATCCCACCCAGTGTTGGCCAAACTCTGATTCTACTGAATCCACCGTTTATGTAGTTACTCACATCTGTGTAAAGTGATGATAAAACACTCCCAAACCCAGGGCCTGATCCTGAAAACTTGAACATGAATATCTTTACTCGTGTGAGTAATTACACTGTATCCATTGGGACAATTCACATGTCAAAATTACTCACGTGTGTTTGCAGGATTTTCATGAGTATAAATGATTCCACAAGGTGCAAGGCAGTGGAAAAGCAGGCTCAATGAGCCCATTCCTGGTTTATTAGAATTAATGAGAGTTTTATCATTAGCTACAGTGGTTCAGGTTCAGCCCAAACTCTATAATTAAAGAACAAATCGAATACACTCTTCCACATTTTAAAGGTTTCCTACTTGATCATCTTTGGAGAAATGTCTGTGCATTCTTATTTACAGTGTGTATCTTTACAAATATGTGCCTCTCACCAAGTCTTTGGGCACACGTTCTCTGTATATGAACAATAATTTCCAAGGTAAGACCTTGATCCTGCAAACTAATCTGCATAGGGGACTTGTATGCATGTGAAGCCCCATTAACTTCAGTGAGGCTTCACATGCACAGGCACAAGGGTCCATTTGCATGGAGCAGCTTGCAGGATCCAGGCCTAATATATTGACAATTATCAATGAAAATGAATTCCCCTCCACCCTCACCTCCCCAGTCACTTTAAGACCTAATTCTGCAAGTTTCTTAGCCCATCAATGGGACTCCTTAAGATCCCAACCCTTCACACACTTTGGCACATGGGACCAGTGGAACAACTCACGTGCTTAAAGTTGAATACATGTGTAAATCTGAGGATTTGGGCCCATGTGACTATGAACTGGCAGGATAAGGCCCTTATAGTAACAGAACCAGAAAGTAATATACTAACTACAGAGAAACAAACAAAAGGCACATGAATTTGCATTGCAAGTTATGTGCCATATAAATCAAATACAAATAATGTAGGAACTAATAGCTGAAGCGATGGTTTTCTGTAGAATATTAAGACAGAGCACAATAAGCAGTGAGTGGACATTGTTTACACAGTGCAAATACATAATTAATAATAGAGAGCATTTATATGGCACTTTATGTTTACCGAGTGCACTGCAAACAGCTCTGTAATGCAAAGCAGAATGGGCATGTGGATAAACACTGTGTGCCTGGTTGCAGCAATGACAGTGTAGAATGATCTGGCACTGTTCCACAGCACTGGTTAAGATGGTGGGGGAATCCCCCCAGGAGAGAAACCCCTGTGGCTGTTCCCTGTGCTGCTGCTGTATCCCTGATGGGGGGCAGTTGGGAAGTCTCATGGGGAGAGGCCCCTGCTGCTCTCTTCCTGGTTGGGGAGAACCCCACAAGGATTCCTCATGTTGGGGGATTCCAGGGGCTGTTGCTTGACCTTTCTTGGGATATGACCATGGAGAAGTGTGTCTGGGTGAGAGGGTGCTCCAGAACTGTTTTTCCCCCTAGCTATTAGGGGGATCCCTAAGGGAGGAGCCCTTTTAACAAGTTTCAGTGCTGCTTCCTGCTAACTATTTGTGTGGGGGGGTGGGGTTTCCCATGCTGGAAAAGGGTCTCAGTGCTCCTGCCTCCCAACTGGCAGGGAGGTGTCTGTTGGGGGGTGGGGCAGTGTAGTGGTCTCGGCCAGAGAGAGGGTGCCTGTGTTGGTGGGGTCCCAATGCAGCCCCCACCACCACTCCCTGGATGATGGGAGGATATCTGTGGAGGAAGGATCCCAGTGCAGCCTCCTCCCGAGAAGTGGGTGTCTATGGCTGATGGTCCTCCTTGATGCAGCCCCTTGGCTGATAGGGGGAGAGGGTGTTTGGCAGAGGGATCCCGGTGCAGCCCCCCTGCACCCTAGGATGAGGGGGGTGTCTGTGGAAGAGAGGTATTGGTACAGCTCCCCCCCCCCGCCAGTCATGGGGTGTCTGTGGCAGACAGGTAGTGGTACAGCCCCCCCAATGATAGGGTGTCTGTGGCGGAGGGGATCAGTGCAGCCCCCCACAGATGATGGGGTGTCTGTGTTGGAGGGGTATTGGCACAGTCTCACACACCCCTGGTAATGGGGTATCTGTGGTGAAGGGATATTGGTACAGTCTTGCACCCCCTGATGGTGGGGTAGCAGTTCAGCCCCCCAGGTATTTGTGGCAGAGGGGGATCAGTGTAGTCCACCCCTGCAGTGATGGGGTGTGTGTGGCAGGGGGGTATCAGTGTGGTCCCCCCCTCCCGCGGCGATGGAATGTCTGGGTGGACGGGGACCAGTGTAGAGCCCCCTGCACTGATGGAGTGTCTGGGTGGAGGGGTAGAGCTGCAGGGTTCCCCTCCCCCGTGTCTGTGGCGGAGGGTTATAGCTACAGGGCCACCCCCACGTGTCTGTGGCGGAGGGTTATAGCTGCAGGGCCACTCCCACGTGTCTGTGGAGAAGGGGTATCAGGGCAGCCCCCCCCCGTGTCTGAGGCGGAGGGGTATCAGGGCAGCCCCCCCCCGTGTCTGAGGCGGAGGGGTATCAGGGCTGCCCCCCCCAGTGTCTGGGGCGGAGGGGTATCAGGGCAGCCCCCCTGTGTCTGGGACGGAGGGGTATCAGGGCTGCCCCCCCCCGTGTCTGAGGCGGAGGGGTATCAGGGCTGCCCCCCCCAGTGTCTGGGGCGGAGGGGTATCAGGGCAGCCCCCCTGTGTCTGGGACGGAGGGGTATCAGGGCTGCCCCCCCCCCGTGTCTGAGGCGGAGGGGTATCAGGGCTGCCCCCCCCAGTGTCTGGGGCGGAGGGGTATCAGAGCTGCCCCCCCCCGTGTCTGGGGCGGAGGGGTATCAGGGCTGCCCCCCCCGTGTCTGGGGCGGAGGGGTATCGGGGTAGCCGCCCCCCCCCAGTGTCTGTAGCGGAGGGGTAACAGAGCTGCCCTCCCCCGTGTCTGGGGCGGAGGGGTATCAGGGAAGCCCCCCTCCCCCCGTGTCTGTGGCGGAGGGGTATCGGGGTAGCCGCTCCCCCCCCCCCCCCGTCTGTGGCGGAGGAGTATAGCTGTAGGGTCCCCCCCGTGTCTGAGGCGGAGAGGTATCAGGGCTGGCCCCCCAGTGTCTGGGGCGGAGGGGTATCGGGGTAGCCCCCCTGTGTCTGGGACGGAGGGGTATCAGGGCAGCCCCCCCCAGTGTCTGGGGCGGAGGGGTATCAGAGCTGCCCCCCCGTGTCTGGGACGGAGGGGTATGGGGTAGCCGCCCCCCCGCCCAGTGTCTGTAGCGGAGGGGTAACAGAGCTGCCCTCCCCCCCCCCCCGTGTCTGAGGCGGAGGAGTATCAGAGCTGCCCCCCGTGTCTGTGGCGGAGGGGTATCAGGGCTTTCCCCCCCCCCAGTGTCTGGGGAGGAGGGGTATCAGGGCAGCCCCCCTGTGTCTGGGACGGAGGGGTATCGGGGTAGCCGCCCCCCCAGTGTCTGTAGCAGAGAGGTATCAGAGCTGCCCCCCCCCCGTGTCTGTGGCGGAGGGGTATCGGGGTAGCCCCCCTGTGTCTGGGACGGAGGGGTATCAGGGCAGCCCCCCCCCAGTGTCTGGGGCGGAGGAGTATCAGAGCTGCCCCCCCCGTGCCTGTGGCGGAGGGGTATCAGGGTAGCCGCTCCCCCCCCCCCGTGTCTGTGGCGGAGGGGTATCAGGGTAGCCGCTCCCCCCCCCAGTGTCTGCGGCGGAGGGGTATCAGAGCTGCCCGCCCGTGTCTGGGACGGAGGGGTATCGGGGTAGCCACTCCCCCCCCCGTGTCTGTGGCGGAGGGGTATCAGGGCAGCCCCCCCCAGTGTCTGGGGCGGAGGGGTATCAGAGCTGCCCCCCTGTGTCTGAGGCGGAGGGGTATCAGGGCTGCCCCCCCCAGTGTCTGGGGCGGAGGGGTATCAGGGCAGCCCCCCTGTGTCTCGGACGGAGGGGTATCGGGGTAGCCGCCCCCCCTGTGTCTGGGACGGAGGGGTATCAGAGCTGCCCCCCCCCCCCGTGCCTGTGGCGGAAGGGTATCGGGGTAGCCGCTCCCCCCCCCCCGTGTCTGCGGACGGAGGAGTATCAGGGCAGCCCCCCGAGCCAGCGGCGGGCGTTTGTCTGCTGCTCTCCGACCTAGTACATCCCCGCGGGGGCGGAGGCGAGGCGAGGCGGGGCCAGCCCGCCCCTGCCGCGGGGGCGGGCCCGGCGGCGCAGTGAGGTGCTGAGATCCTGGGCGCGCGGCGGCTCAGTGGCTGTGGCTCGCGGGTGACATGCCGTCCTCGGCCGCGCTGCTGGCGCTGGGCGCGCTGCTGTGGCTGGGCTCACAGCCCCCGGGCCGGGCGGCCGCCGCTCAGGCCATGTGGACCGCCTGGCTGAACGTGTCGTGGCGGGAGCCCGGCGGCGGGAACCGCAGTGGCTGGAACGCGAGCGAGAGCGGCCTCTTCGGGCAGGACTCGCCGCTGCAGCGGGCGGCCGGGCTGCTGGTGCAGCCCGACAGCCTCAACGCCTGCAGCCCGCGCACCAACTTCAGCGAGGCGGGCGCCGGCCAGGCTTGGCTCGCCCTCATCCAGCGCGGCGGCGGCTGCACCTTCGCTGACAAGATCCGCCGGGCGGCGGAGCGCGGCGCGGCGGGGGCCGTGATCTACAACTACCGGGGCACGGGCAACGAGGTGCTGCCGATGTCGCACGCGGGTGAGTGACGCGCGGGCTTCGGCCCCTGCAGGGAAAGGGGAGGGTCCCCCTCGATGTCTGGGGCGGGGGGATCGTCCCCTCGTCAGCCCGCAGACTGGTATCCCCTGGTGCGCTGCACACTCCCACCGCTGGCATCTAGGGCACCGCTCCCGGTCCGTCCCCGGGCTGGGCTCTGCTCCCCGGGTTCTGGCCGGGCTTCCTTATCGCATGCTGCTGGCCTGGAGCTTCGGGCAAACCCTGTGCCAGACTTCCCTGGAGCTCCCGTGGAGGGGGCCGATGGCTTCCCCTTTCACCAGGCAGCGCTAGGTCTCCACGGGCTGAGCGTCGGTGCTGCATTTTGGGATTCACGCCTTGCACCCGACGAGGGCGTGGTGCTGAGCAGGTGTAGGGCAGTGGGGCCTTTGACCCCGCTGGCTTGCAAGCTGAATGCATGTGGCTAAGCAGGCAGCAGAACTGCTGTTGCTGTAATATTGAGTAGACAACTGGTCATGTAGAGTGAACTGCCTTCATTAAAGCTCGGCTTTTTCTCCCCAAGAGCGAGGTCCTCAGTAGTTTCTCCAAGGTCTGAACAGAGGGAGTTTGCCACATGCCAATGGGAAGGAGAATCCACTCAGCAGCAGTGTGTGCAGGGAGTCAAAAGGGCAGTAAGTGGATTCTAAGGATTGGCAGGATATGGAGCAGGGGTGGAGTTTGGGAAAACTTGGGAGGCAAGGAGGAGCGTGACCTTGATATAGAGAGGCTAAGAGTCATTGTAGAGACTAAAGTAAGGTTGACAGGAAGGCTGTCTTCCTGGGAGCTATGGCTTGGACTGAAAGTGAAAAAATGAGTGGGACAAGCCAGACATATGGGGGGATGGACTATTGTCTCAGCAGTAAGAAAGGAAGAGATTTGGGGGACAACATAGGGAGTAGGAATTCTGAGGGTTGGATGGCGGGGAGGAGACCGAGGGGTAAATTAATGATGGTCAGATGTTGCCAAGAATGCAAGCTTAGAGTGGTGGTGGTGATGTAAGGGAGAAAAGGAGGAAGCTGGAGAGACGGTTAACTAGTATTCTAGCTCTTGATTTTGAAAATGATCTTCTGAACACAAACTGATCCAGTCCTGAGTCTCCGAATGGCTCCAGTGCTTACTGCTCAGAACTTTCCAAAGCTGTAGCAGAGTGAAAATGAACAGAAAGCACTTGGTTTTCAGCTGGGTGTTGGCCAGGGACAGATGGCATCTTTAATCTGGCTAGTTTAGTCCCCTCAAGTGACTTTGATCTAAAATACCTTGATTTTGATCTTCAAAAGACAGGAAATTCTCATGCTTACATGCCTGTTACTCTTTCCTGAACTCATTCCAATGTATCAGCCTAAACATAGCTTGCCGTTCAAGGCATTTTGTTGAATTTCTGGTTGAATACATATCAGTGTTAAATACATAAGGGGACCAATCAGGAGACAAGATACTTTCAAATCTTGGTGGAGGGAAGCCTTTGTTTGTTAACCCTTTACAGGTAAATGAAACATTAACCCTTAATTATCTGTTTATAACAGCAATAGCAGCTTAAAACTGAGCAGGTTGCTGCCTGAGTTCTCTGGGCTGGGAGAGCTGTGCATTGTCATATGGCAGCATGTGTTCAGACATATGGACTGGGGGTGGGAATTGTTTGGTTCTTTTTGCTACTAATCTAGTTAACTGTGCTCAGATTCTGCTTTTCAGTCAGTCTACATAGGGGCAGAGAGAGAGGCTGATATCTCCTCCAGACATTTCTATTTTTAGTCACAGTTTTCCCTGTATCCCACACAACAATGAACTCTGTATGGAATTAGTATGGATCCCAGCCTTTGATCTTCATGTGAATTCATTTTACGCCTCACAACTTGTTGCTTGGCAGGTTGAGTGGTGTTTCCATTACAAGTATCGGGCCTTTTTAAAGCAGATTTACCTTCTGCAGAAGTTGGTGGCATGGGTTCCTTCCACTTGCCACAGAAAGTTTCCTATTTGCCACTGGTGAGTGGGTTTTTCCCCCCAAATCCCTTATTTTTCAAATGAAGACTTAACAGTTCGATAGTCATGGTAATACAGTCAGCTAAAATTTCTTGGGAAGATATCTTAAGTTTGAGGACCAGAGTGGACATTAAGACTCTAGTAATGGAAAAAGTAGATGCTTCAAAGGAAGTTCTTTTCAGAACCTAATATTGTAAAGTGTTAACTAAGCTAGCAAACTGAAACAAAAAGAGGGTGGCTTAAAACAAGACCTGAGAAACACCTGGTGAAAATGAGGAAATATTATTTCTTCACTTTTCAAGTGTTAAGGATAAATGGCATTTGTGTGGCTTTTTCCTGTCTACTTTTCATAAAGCACTCTTGGCATTTCAGTCTTCCAAGTTCCTGGACTTAGAGAAGATAAATACATGCATCCTGCTTTTTATCCCCTACCATCTATAGATGAAGTTGGGGTGTGTAGAGAGTGTGTGCGCATGTGCAGGTAGCTGTTTAACTCAACAAATACACTGGTGACCCAGGGTTTTCCAAAGATCCTCTTAAGAATCTTCTTGGTACACCCAGAATCCACATAAACATCTATGACATGAAGAGTTAAAGGCAGTGTTCTAGCTGTGTTGGTTCCAGGGTGTTAGAGAGATGAGGTGGGTGAGGAGATGATGATGATGTTTTTTTTTTTAAATAGATACCTTTAGTAAACTCTGTGGCATCAACTTTAAGTAGCTCTTACAATCAGTTAGGAAGTGTTGAGGACAGAGTGATAGCAGTTCTATGAAAACTAATTGCTACCAGTAATAAAGGTAGCATATACTTAGTGCAAAACATGACTCATGTTTTGTGCTGATTCCCTTCTGAAAAGAAACTACATTGGAGAGAACCCATGGCTTGCCTTCAGGGCTTTCTCCAAACAAGCATGCCTCTTTTGTAACTACTTAAATGCCGGAGGATGGCACTTCTGCAAAACTGTCTTATTGATACAACATCATGGGAGTGCAGGGTAAAAGCTTCAAAAACACCAGACCCTGCCTAAGGAACTTAGTCTTTTTGTTGGTTCTGGACAGCATGTTAAGTCTTGTGTTGTAGTTAGTGCTTTTTTTAAACCCCATGGGATTCTCGCCAGAAATGAAGTGCATGGGCAATCACTTTACACTTTCCTCCTGCGTCATGTCTGTGGTTGTTTATGTGAACAAGGAGTAATCTTCTCTCATTTCAAGATGTATGTTGCCATTTGAGAATGGTGGATGTGTTAAATATATACAACATCACTCTTTTCTCTTGAAGATGTCTGGTTTCTTTGACAGAGCTTCCCAGAAAGGAGCTTTGCTGCCATGTGACTGGATATCTACTTAATGCCTATTCATGCTAATATCTATCAAGGGCTTTGCATGGAGCCTTTTAAAAAGACTGTGTAAAAGACTAATGTGACCCAAACAGACTTGTCTGAGCATGAGCTTAAGCACAGTAATGTTTTAGGCAATGTTCTTAAGACTGGCCATAAATAGAGTAGCAGTCATTAACAGATCACCCTTAGTTTGGAATCTACTTATATCTGTAGCCAGATGTGTTAAGAGAAGATAGTGAAGAATGATTAACATGAACTTACAGAGATATGATGATATGATTATGGCATAACTATGATGTATTTTATACAAGATGGGTCATGTAAGATGTCATTAGGTTATAATTTACTCAAAATTACTAAAATTAAGTGGCAGGTGTGGATGAAAGTGAAATAAGGTGTAGATGGGAAATAAGGAGAACTGTTTGCTATTCGATCACTGTACATGTAACGTAACAACAAAACATGGAATTTGTGCACTTTCTAGTTCTTGAAATGAAGCATCCCAACAATGTGCCTGGATTCTGACCTGAAGGGATTGTCATTAGGATTGAAAAGAGAATTTTGGTTCTTCAGTACCCGCACCTCAAACATTTGTTCACCTAGATCACTGAACAGATCAGAGAGTAGCTACTTTTTATCACTGCTGACCTCTAGAACCAGTGTCCTAGGGATAGGAGCATCTCTTTATTAATCTGTTTAGCCTACCAGTCCCGTCCATGGCATATTTTTCTTAAAATCCCAGTAGAAGGAGACGTGGTTAGCTTAATTGAACAAGCTGTTGTTCTCCATGGTGTGTGCTGTGCTTGAAAGTTCTCCCTCCCCTTTGCCCCTTGGGTATAGTTTTGAGTTTTAGGCCCAGGGACTCATACCACAATTGTTCAAGGTGTGATGGTGATCCAGCATGATTCATTATGTGCCCTGGGGTATATTGAAAGTTCCTGTTCTATTTTTTCTCTATGTTTGGGCTTGGCAGTTCTAAACCAGTGGATTCCAATCTTTTTGTCTGAAGCTGTCTCTCTGTAATTGCCTTATGGTATCTCATAAATCCTTGCTCTGTGTCATGACAATTGGAGTAGGTAATCTGTGGTGCTGCCATTCTCTCTTCTTGTGTTCTTTTTCTGATTTTTGTCTCCTATTTCTCACTGTTTCTACTTCATTACCTATCCTGAGTCTTCTGATCTCTTCTCTCTCCCTACTCTCCAGTGTGAGATCCCCTGCTGTGTTTTCTGTTAGCTGACTTCCAACTGCTGTATTTCCTGTGTCTCGGCCCCCTGAGAGTGCTGGCCTTCTCTTCTCTTCCTAACTACCCTGCTTGCAGGGGACATTGAATGTCTGGCCCTGGCAGAGGGTAGAAATGCAAAGGAAGTGGTGCATGGAGCTGTGGTGATTCTGTGCAGTTCAGTGAAACTGTTGGCAAGGCAACAGAAGAAGCAGTGTCTTCTGCCAAGAAGGAGATGGCAATGTATCACTGTTTGTTCTTTGGGGAAGCAGTAGCAGGAAAGTAAATGGGAAGTGAAGTTAAGATATTAAAATGCGGTTCTTTTTCTAAAATATATATATATAATCTTAATAGTTCTCACCCCTGTGTGTAGTCAGTCCTGTCTGCTTACTTGGGGGATGACTCTGCAACTGTTAGCGCTTTACAGCAGTACATGGAAGGAACTCGATTCTGTTCCTCCTACTGCATCACTAACAGAATAATTTTGAGTTCAGTCAGCTATCTATCCATGCCTACTAAAGATCCTGTGGGCACAATCTGACCCATAGAAACTCTTTATTACAGGTGGTGATGCTTGGGAAGGAAAGAAACCAGTTTGACTCTTATTCCAGGCTCAGCTTCTGGGTCTGACAATTGGAAAAAATACATGTAAATGGAGCAAGCATATTTCATATGGAATCGCTGCTAACCTGAGCATGGACCCTGTAATGCAATATCTGGAATCACACTTGGAACAAGAAGACAGACTGAAACAAGGAGGGAAAAACATGTACAGAAATAGCTTGCTCACTAACTCCAAGGCCTTGGCTATCCTAGGATTTTTACCTCATAATTTCCCACCATGTGTATCACTAGTGTGACCCCTCCAGAGGGAGTAACAGTGGGAATCCTAGTGTAGAGATTACCAGGATTTTGCCTACTATCATCTGGGGCTTCTCCAAAGGTCAGCTTTGTGCAAGTGAACTTTCAGCTCATTGTTTGTTGAAACCTAAATAAATGGTAAGTTGAAGTGCAGCTTCATGATATTTGAAACGAAAATCTCACATATTCTGATTTGATTCTAAATTTATTGTAGGCATGCATGGAATAGAGTATTGCAGACAGCACTTCTGGGAAGATGTTGGTGCAGGGCAGTAATGCAGCCACATTGAGGGAGAATTGGAGCAGACGAGGGGAATAGATTTCAGCTGAGGAAATTATGGTAAAAACAGGTGGGGCTGAAATTAGATACTGTTGCTGACACAAGAATATGCAAACTGTCTTCCTGTCCACTAAGAGGTTATGGATGGAAGCTTTCATGTACTGCCAGAGAAAGAACAAAAGCCTCTTGGATGGACTTGCACTTGTGTAATGTAAAATATTTAGACTCTTCTCTCCTTCACAGAATCTCTGTTGCCACAAAACTTTCCAACTTCTAATGTAGACTTATCTTCTAGACGTGCAATAAATGACTGTATTTTTTCCCATTGATTATCAAACTTATCTTTTGAGGTAGCATTCTTATTTAGAGGTTCAAACATTCCTGTACATTTAAGTAACACTTATTTTTAATCATTTCACTTTAAGAGGCTTGCATTATTTAATTACTGTACACACATTGAGAGGGCCAGATTAATTCTGTTTTGTTTGCATCGGTCCTATGTCTAGAAATTAATGGTGCATCAATTTGTCAATTACCATTTTAAATACACACAATACAAAAATAGCCAAATCAGATAGATATAATATCCTACCTAATACCTTATCTAAAATGTCAAGGATTAATGGAGTCTGATGTCGTATATTTATTTAGTAACTTTGTAAGCATTGTATCTTATCAACAAATAAACTTCAGTTTTAATTATACTAATTTCAAGATGATGGTACCTTTCTGTGGCAGGCTGAACATGGTTTCAAAGTACAATATTATTGGCTGGTAATTGCTGACCTCTGTAACTTTTATATTGCCTTCAGAAGCAAACATGTGATTGGGGAAAGATTGAAACAGAGCAAGACTGAAGTACATAAAGTGAGTTCAGTTAGCTTTCAAGGAGTCTTTAATAGACTTGAGAGAACCAGAATGTTAAGTGGTTTTCCTGTCAGGGTACATTAATCGCTGTGGACATTCCTTAAGTGTTAAGAGTAATATGTCTTGAAGATCTGCAGAGAAAGTCCAATGTGGTGATTTTTTCAACTTCCTTCTTCAGTGCTCAGATCATGACTCTGCTGGCCTTGAATGACAGATCATCTGACTTTGTGAGTGCTATACCTGAGGGGGTCTGAGCAGACACTGGTGAAAAATAACCAACAAATGTATCGAGGAAAGTATGCTAGCCAAGCAGGAGTGTTGCTTTCATGAAGCACAAAAGTCAAGAGGCACAGTTTCTGGGGTATCCTGTATTAACAAACTAGGACTGTCAAGGTTCCTTCCCTGCTCTGAACTTTAGGGTACAGATGTGGGGACCTGCATGGACACTTCTAAGCTTAATTACCAGCTTAGATCTGGTGTCACTGCCACCATCCCCCAAGCACTACTTTTTTCCCTGGGCAGTTTTGAGGGACTTCACCAATTCCCTGGTGAACACAGATCCAAACCCCATGGATCTTAAAACAAGAAGAAATTAACCATCCCCCCTCCTTTCCCCCACCAATCCCTGATGAGTCCAGATCCAATCCCCTTGGATCTAAAAACAAGGAAAAATCAATCAGGTATTAAGAAAAAAGGCTTTTAATTAAAGAAAAGAAAGGTAAAAGAAAACCCTCTGGGAGAGATTAGCATACCGGCTGCTCTCACAGACAACAGGTTCAAAACACAGAGGATGTTCCCCTGGGCACAAATTTAGTTACACAAAAAAATACCCAAATACCTAATTTGATTATACCTCTAATTGCATAAGACAGGTTACAAAGAAATAAGCATAAACCTATTTATTCCTTTCTAAAACTTACTACTCTGATAAGAGGCTGGTTCATTGATCTTTTTCAATCCGGCTGAAACTCTAAAACAAAGGAAAAGCTTCCCCCCTCCCTTTTGAAACATCTTGTTCCCCCATTGGTTCCTCTAGTCAGGTGTCAGCTAAGCTAGGTGAACTTTTTAACCCTTTACAAGTAAAAGAGGCATTAACCCTTAACCATCTGTTTATGACAAGGACTAAAAAGGATCTGAGAGTCTCTAAACTTGGATCAGTATATGAAAAAGAAGGTGGTGAGGTTAAAACCTCTAATGCCAATAGTAAAACTTGTACTGAAGGGATTAATTGCAACCAGCAAAAACAGCATACCATCTCTTAAGTTAGAGGAAGCAGTAGTCAGCAAGAAGACTAGCTGTGTCCTGTTCAGACTTGTTAAGCAGCATGGTTTTTAGAAACAAGCAGTAAAGGAAACAAAACTCTAAAAGAGTAAAGGATTGAAATCAGTGGTAAGTATTATGATTGGTAAAAAACAGGCTACTTTAGGATATAACACTATTTGTGAATGGTAAACAAGCAATCCTTTGCTCCTTTTGAAAGAGAGCAGAATCATAGAAATGTAGGGCTGGAAGGGACCTCAAGATGTCATCTGGTCAACCCTCCAGGCTGAGGCAGGAGCAAGTATAATTATACCATCCTTGACTGGTGTTAGACTAAGCTGTTACTAAAAACCTTGGATGACAGGGATTCCACAACCTTCTGTGAAAGCCTGTTCAGTAACTAGTTATCGTTATAGTCTTTACTAATATCTTACCTAAATCTCCCTTGCTTCAGAGTAAGCTGATTACTACTTGTCCTGCCTTGAGTGAACATGGAGAACAATTGATTGCCATCCTCTTTATAATATATATGGAGATATATCTATCTCTTAGAACTGGAAGAGACCTTGAAAGGTCATCAAGCTCAGTCCCCTGCCTTCACTAGTAGGACCAAGTGATGCCCCAACAGGTTTTGTTTTTGTTTTTGCACCCCTAACTGGCCCCCTCAAGGATTGAATTTATAACCCTGGGTTGAGTAGGCCAATGCTCAAACCACAGAGCTGTCCCTCCCTCAGCTAACTAACATCTAGCCTTAACATATTGAAGACTATCAGGTCCCCCCTCGATCTTCTTTCTCAAGATAACATATCTAGTTTTTTAACCTTTTCTTATAGGTCAGGTTTTCTAAACCTTTTATCATTTTTGTTGCTCTCATCTGGACTCTCTCCAGTTTGTCCACATATTTCCTAAATTGTGGTGCCCAAAACGGCACAGTATTCCAGCTGAAGCCTCATCAAGGCCAAGCCTTACTTTCCATATCTTATATGACAGTCCTGTTAATATACGCCAAAATGATACTGGTCTTTCTTTCAACTGCATCACACTGTTGATTCATAGCCAAATTGTGATCCACTATACCTTGCAGATCCTTTTCAGCACTACCACTGCCTAGCCAGTTATTCCCCATTTTTATAGTTATTCCTTTTTTTAATTAAGTGTAGTACTTAGCACTTGTCTTTATTTCATCTTGCTGATTTCATACAATTTCTCCAATTTGTAAAGATTATTTAGAATTCTTATCCTGTCCTCTAAAGTGCTAGCAGTGCCTCCCAGCTTTCACCCGCAGATTTTATAAACATATTCTCTACTCCATTATCTAAGGTTTCAGAGTGACAGCCATGTTAGTCTGTATCCACAAGAAGAACAGGAGTACACCTCTACCCCGATATAATGCGACCCAATATAACACAAATTTGGATATAACACGGTAAAACAGTGCTCGCGGGGGGAGGGGGGCGCTGCACACTCCGGTGGATCAAAGCAAGTTTGATATAACACAGTTTCACCTAAACATGGTAAGATTTTTGGCTCCCGAGGACAGCGTTATATCGGTAGAGGTGTACTTGTGGCACCTTACTAATAAACATCTGATGAAGTGGGCTGTAGCCCACAAAAGCCTATACTCAAATAAATGTGTTAGTCTCTAAGGTGCCGCAAATTCTCCTGTTCTTTTTCCGTTATCTGAGATAGTAATGAAAATGTAGAATGGTACTGGACCCAGGACAGATGCCTATAGGACCTCACCAGATCTGTCCTCCCAATCTGATAGCAAACAATTGATAACTACTCTTCAAGTACGGTCTTTCAACCAGTTATGCACCCACATGAAGAATACCATGAAGACTGTCTATGGTGGAAAATGGAGTTGTCTGTCAATGTCACATGTGGCTATCCTCATCTGCCTCAGCCATGGCTTGATGTGGTTTCTTTGCATGGCTCTGTGCTCATACCAGACACAGCTGATTCAGAAAGAACACAACTGGATCCAGAACTCTTAAGTTCATCTCTGCACCAAGTAAAAGGCCACTTGTGAAAGTTTTCACTTTCTTGAGCTTGTAACTTATTGTGTCCACAAATAGCTGTCATATAAATAGTAATTACAACGTCTGAGCCAAGTACAGGATAAGGTGGCTTCTCCACAGCATGGGTGAGCCAAAGAGTTGCAGCTTCAATAGGTTATTAGCTCTCTGTTACAATGCAGTGCCTTGTGTTAGGGGAGTTTTCAGACTCTTGGAATGCACTGGTACTGCCCAAGGTGTGGTTATGGTGTACCAAAGCAATTATGTCTGACGCCATTGCTCTTTGGATTTACTAAACAGTTGCAATGACAAATCATTACATTTTTTTATTTCATCAAGTCAGTTACTATAAGTATTTACTAACCTAGTGGTCTTTCTTGCCAACTGCCTCGCATTGTTGGCTCATACCTTGCAAATCCTGCATGGCCTAACAGGTTGATAACATTGCATTTTGAACATGCCAGCAAGCAAACATTGTTTGACTGTAGTCAGAGACTTGGGGCGTCATTCCAGTAATGCATCTTTCAATTGAACCTGCATATTGTCTAGGGGCTGTAGGATATAGAGAAACTCACTGTGACAAAGCAATCTAAGAGTTGTCTCTGGCTGATAAGAACTTCTGGAGGTGTATGCCAGAGAGGATTAAAGAGAATTCAGTTACTGTACTGGTAGAAAACAACAAAAGTGATTTGTTACTTGTAGTGAAATTTTTTAATTGCATCTCTGAAGAGGTACATGGGAAACAATTTCACTTATTTCTGTGAGTCCTGGATAATATTTAGGTTGCATGAAAGCTTGATCCAGTAACTGAAATATATACAGCACATCACAGTACAATGTCAGGAAGAAATATTGGTGGTGGTGAACTTAATCTCATTTGAACAGAATAAATAGTATATTTTACAAAGCCAAAACTACTAACAGTTACTGAATAAGGTTAGTGAAGAGCTTTCAGAAAGGAGTATTGAGTATTCAACAGGCTCCGTGAACTTGGTTTCTCCAGAGGATTTTTATATGCTGTTCACTAGACAGGAAAGGCAATGCTTTAACCTTGTAAATTTCACTGAAGAAAAGGCAATGAGCTGTCTGTAGAACATCCTGTCTTCAGATTTTGAAATCTCCAGCTAAAATACCACACTAACAATGCAGTAAAGGCTGACATTTTAAACATCATTAAATGTTAGGCCCTGGCTCTTCGTGTCAAGCTATAGTAACATTTATATTTACCTACCATTGAGGGACAAGATATTTTTGTTAATTGTGAGATTCATCTCACAAGTGATCACTTATAATTCAGTTTAATCAAATCTAAGAAATAGAACTGGAGACTATGGAAAATCACAGAACATGACGTATCCCCTTCTGTCTCTTCTGAATGCTTAGCTTTCAGTCAATGTTTTCAGCACTTGTGGAAATGACTTTCCCTGCCTACTGTAAATCAATGTATTGGTGGGCTATGAAGGTAACCTTGCAGAATAATCTCTCTAGACAAACAAGGGTGGTGGCGGCGGCAGCAGCAACAGCAAATATGTATAATATATGTGCCAGCCAAGTTAGGAGTTGGCGTCACAGTTTTGTTTGCACCCACTGAAATCTTGTAGGTTTAACATGCAGGACTTAAATGCTTTATACTGTACATGCCTTGGAAGAATTCTTCCTACAAATGCTGACTCAAAAACAAAAAAAATCCCTCACCAAGCCAGTTCGGTTGCACTTTGAGTGCTCGCTGGATATCCTTTGTGCAGCTTCTGAAACAAGAGCTGAAGCAGTGTCTTCCTAGAGAGAATTTGGAATTTAATAAGGGGACAAAATCTATAGCTCTGGGCTTGATACAGAAATTACTGAATGAGGTTCTATGGCTTTTGTGCAGGAGATTTGACTAGATCATGATAATCCCTTCTGGCATTTATAATCTGTGAATCTATAAGGCACAGAGGAAGAAGGATATCAAGGGAATTAATTAAATTTGTTGGAGTTTTTGAATCTATGTTGGGGGATGTGGGGCTCTGTCTAGGGTCTTAGTTGAGGAAAAATCTAGATAAAGATGCAGCCAGAAGCATTTTAATTCCATTGTATTTTTTCCTTTCATTTTTATACATCTCTTCTGTTGGCTGTGACACCTGACCCTTTATTGTGGCAGCCATTCTTGTTTTACTGGAAAGTCTTTCTTCTGGTAGAATGACTGTCCAGTCTCCAACTCTGGCTTTTCTTTACACTTCTGTTCAGTCTCTACCCCTATTTCAAAACACAGAAATTGTCAGAGTGAAACCAATTAGTACTCAGAGTTTGCTACTTACTTCTGGCAAAGGAGGTTAAAAACCTATAGTTTGCTTCACACAATTAATACTATATCATTGTTGGAGGGGGTTGCTTCCTGTTCCCAGATGGTGACCAATTTCTAGCTGAGGTCATCCAGCCGATTGTTCAAACTCTTATGTTCTGACTCTTTGTCCTTCATGTGCTGCGTGAAGTGGCTTAAAATGAGATGGTGACTCCTGCACTCTGAGCAAGTACTACATCTAAGGACGGGTAGGCAACCTATGGCATGCATGCCAAAGGTGGCACGCAAGCTGATTTTCAGTGGCACTCACACTGCCCAGGTCCTGGCCACCGGTCCGGGGGGATCTGCATTTTAATTTTTAAATGAAACTTCTTAAACATTTTAAAACTTTATTTACTTTACATACAACAATAGTTTAGTTATATATTATAGACTTTTATAGAAAGAGACCTAAAAGCATTAAAATGTATTACTAGCATGTGAAACCTTAAATTAGAGTGAATAAATGAAGACTCGGCACACCACTTCTGAAAGACTGCCGACCCCTGAGTATATTCTATACTTTGACAAGAGTTGTGGTTGATTATCCATCACTGGAAGCATTATGTGATATAGACTCTTTTTATAAGAGATGCTGTAGTTCAAACAAGAATTAATTCAGAGAAGCCCTGTGGGCTGTGTTATGCAGGAGGTCAGACCAGATAATCACAGTGGTCATTCTGGCTTTATAATCTATAGAGCAGGACTACCAATATTTGGATGTCTTTGCTTGGTGGGGAAACTAGGACTTCTGTCAGCTCACTGCTGATGTATCAGTGCTTTAATGTCTGACATTTTTCTTGCTGCTGCTGTTAGTGGAAGTGCCCTAATTAGAAAAGTTACCTGAGTGCTACATGTCATTTCATCCTCTTGTGCTTGCAAGAAATGATTAATGCATGGGAAGAATAGTGGAGGTGGGGTTAATATTTAAGCAGTTTAGTTTTACAAACTGTTGTGCTACAGAGAAGTATAATAAAATCTCCTCCTTTCCACACACCTGGTGTGGAGGATTTCACTAGCAACTGAACATTGAATAGTCCTGATCCTCTCTTTTACTTGAGTGTTTTGCTTCTGAGGGAAACTAACTTGACATATGTTTCCTTTTTTAAAGGTTCTGGGTAATGCAGCTTGCTCTTGAGACCACCTGCTAGCCTTTGGTTTTTGTTTTGTTTGTTTTTTAAAAAACTGCATCTCTCCATTAAATATGTTCTGTCCCTGATGCATAAAGACTTGTAGTATCGGGGAACCAGACTATGCAAAGTGCCATTTACTGCACAAAGTTAACTGAAAATGGGGTGGTTTTTCCCTTATCTTTCAATTATAGTCATCTTAGGTGGCATGTGAACAGGGAAATACTTTTCAGAAAGTGGTTTGTTTTAAAACCTGGACACTATTCTAGGAGTGTGGTTCTTGCCATACTTCCAGATTGTGGCACATTTTGATCTGTTTCCTTGTTGCATCACCAACATCATAGCTTTTATTTGATGGCATTCACTTCTGAAATGGTGTCATTGTCTCACCTTAGTCTGACTGAACTAGGAAAACTGAAATGTTCCCCGTTCCTCAGGCTCTCATCCTTATTCTAAACAGGATGAGTGGGCATTATGAAGAGTTCCTTCATTAAGCAGCTTCTGCCTCAGAAGATGTTTGAATTGGAGGCAAGTGTGTACTGAGGTGAGATAATGTATGGCATTCTGAGTAACTTGGATACCTTGCCAGAAAAGCTTCCTGTTTTGCCTGTCACTAGGAGATTTATGACCTGTGGAACTTAAGTTTCTGTGTCTGTTTATCACAGTAGATTTGAACACAAGATAAATCAGGGAGGCTGACAAGATGGTGCCTGTTTCTCCTGTAATGCTGGATACCTTCCTTTCTGCTAAAACTAACATTACAGGCTGGTTCTAGATTGCCTGATGTGGTTTATTCTAGTTTTCATCAACAAGAATCCAGTATGGCTCTTCTTATTTTGCCCTGGCAAGAATATATATAAGTAGCATTTGGGACTAACGTTATGACTTGCATTTTAGACCTATGAGATAATATAACAAACCCTTTTTGCATGCCTGGACAGCCAGGTGTGGTGATGCAATAGGAAATTGCTAGTAGGTTCAACTGACTGTGCTGTGTAATATATGATGTCTCTTTCTTTGAAGTGCAGAAAATGCTGGTTTGGCCTCTAGTGCTGTCTGGTTACACTATTGGATTTTAATCCAATAAAGATCAACCATATAAGAGACTAAAGTAATCTGTCAAAATCAGGGCTTTGGAGCGGAGCACAGAGCTGGAGTACGGAGAAGCTCTGGAGCAGTGGAGCTGCAGGTTTTTGCCTGGAGCTGGAGCAGAGCCGGAGCACAGCTCCAAAGCCCTGGTCAAAATCAGGGCTTTTCTGGCTTGGGAAAACAGCACATGCGGGTAGGGTGACCAGATGTCCTGATTTTATAGGGACAGTCCCAATATTTGGGGCTTTTTTTTATATGGGCTCCTGTTTCTTCCCCTCACCCCTCCATCCCCTGTCCTGATTTTTCACACTTGCTGTCTGGTCACCCTACATGCAGGGCACCTGCATTAGACGCTGCACTGGTCAAGCTACATCAGCTAGACAAAAGGTAGTCAGTTTTTTTTTTGGTCAAGGTATATTCAGGGTCCAGTCTCTGGAGAAAATAATTTTGAAAGAATCAGTAATGATAATAAGTAAATAAAAGATATTGGGGTTTGTTCAAAAGCATCTTGTGGTCCAGCTTTGGCCCGGGGCCTGCCTATTGAGTATCCTGGCTTGGACTACATTTCAGACTTAGTGATTTCAAGAATAAGGTTTAACAATGTCACTACATGCTCAGGGTGAGGACTAGCACTTCTTTGGCTAAGACCTTCTATATTGTGCACATGTGCTGTGCTGACATCCTTGTTTACATTTTGATGTTTTTCCGTTCTGTAGTGCTCCTAGCAGATTGGTTACCTGTGTTGAGGTCTTGTACGCTAGGGACGAGGATGAGACCATCACACTTTTGACCTCATAAAGAGATGTCATACAGTGACTTATCAGTCAGAGGTTCTGCCTAAATGATAGCAAAGATCTCAAACCGCACTGACAACTGTGTTGACTTTTCCATTTGCATGTGACACAACTTAGTTCTAGAATGAAAAAAAAAATACCTTGCCTTCAGTGCAGCAGAGAATTGCCTACACGCAGCTTTGGTGGTAGAAAAAGATTGGCGGGGGGGTCAGGGTAACAGCTTCATGATTGAGAGTTTCATTGGCATACTTGCACTGAGTGAAGTGATGGGTGGTTTTCTTGGTAGCTTAGATAGGTTTTCTGTGTAGCTACATTCTCTGAATATCTCTAATTTTAGAGAGCCTATATTTCTAGATTAGAAGTCTTTCTGCCAGAAATCATGCTACAGTACTTAATCTATTGTTGCAAAACAGTTGCTGGCTCAAATAAATAAATTCTTGAAAACATTATAGTCCACTTTGAAAGACTCTCAGAGCTGTGACAGTTGAGTCATTTGATTGGCCCCCTTCCAAACTGGCTGTATTTAATTCACTTCACAAAAAGGAGACCTTTTATTATTAAATTCTTTACATTCTGGGGTTCTTGGCTTGTTTGAACTCCAAGAGACTCCCACTACAGGATTAAAAGCTTCTTTCAGGCATTAGCTATTAGTATTCTGGTAGTGCCTGAGACATTGTACATGTACAGGAAGATGACTTTCCTAAATATCTCTAAGCTAATAGTTTCTCTGAAGATTTTTACTAACGTGTGGTACTTAAGACTTGAACTCTGCAAATGCTTAACTTGTTAGTTCTGTTGCTGTATATATTCAAGTATTTAAAAGGAGTTGAGACCCAAGCTGAAATTAGTAGGGCAGAGTTTCATACCAGTTTAGCATTTTAATCAGTATGATAATATATATATTAAAGACAAAAGCTACATCAAAAATATCTGACTTTTCACCATATGAAGTGAGTTCTAGGCCACGAAAGCTTATGCCCAAATAAATTTGTTAGTCTCTAAGGTGCCACAAGGACTCCTCATTGTTTTTGCTGTTATAGACTAACATGGCTACCACTCTGAAACTTTTTCCCTTTGAGGCTGCAGAAGCAATAATTTAATGAAGCACTTACAAATAAGTTGCTATCACTTTGTAGTGTGTTAACCATATGGTGCAAGGAAAAGGGGTCTTCTGACACTGTGGTTACTGGAACCAGTAGTTGTCAGGAGTAGAGTTGGCTGTAAGATCACAATTCCATTTGTGAAGCATTTCAAAACTTTGTCTTCATTTCATTGGAATAAAACCCCAAAATTTCAAATTTCTCCAAATAAAAACTTTTAAAAGCTGCATTTTGGGTAAATCAAAGTGTTTTGATTTTGATTTATATTATCAAAATACTTTGTGCAGTGGTGGTGTAGCCAGGTTGGCCCCAGGATGAGAGAGAGACAAGGTAGGTGAGGTAATATCTTTCATTGAACCACATTCTGTTGTTGAGAGACAAGCTTTTGGGCTTACACAAAGCTCTTCAGGACCTGAAGAAGAGCTCTGTGTAAGTAAGTTCAAAAGCTTGTCTCTCAGCAGCAGAAGTTGGTCCAACGAAAGATATTACCTCACCCACCTTGTGTCTCTATCAAAATACTATAAGTCAAAACAAAGTAGGTTCACAAAGTCAACATGTTTAATTTCAGAATGCCTCCCTCTTGAAGGACTCATTAACTGCCAGTTAATTATTCACTAAGTTCTTTAATTTTAATGTCACAGATGAGAGACTTCAGTATCGTCCCCTGAGTATTCAGATGCATTTTGCAATGTTATCCATGAGTTTTGCATATCAAGGAGTGTCAGCCAAATGTTAGCCTTTTCATTTCTCCTCAAAAACGTTGTATTGGATGAGTGACTTCGTCCTGGGAAGCAGTGACTTTGAAAAAGATTTAGGGGTGGTGACAAATAATCACCTGAACGTGAACTCTCAGTGCAATGCTGTGGCAGATAGGGCCAATGAAATCCTTGGATGCATAAAATGGGGCCATTTAGGGATCTGGGGCAAAAATCTGTCTGGGGATTAATCCTGTTTTGAGTAAGGGGTTGGACTAGATGATCTCCTGAGGTCACTTCCAACCCTCATATTCTATAATAAACAAGGAAATCTTGAGTAGGAGTAGGGCTGTTGTTTTACTTTTGTGTTTGGCACTGGTGTGGCCACTGCTGGAATATTGTATCCAGTTCTGGTGTCATCAGTTCTAGAAGAATTGTTGGTTAGAGAGGGTGCAGAGAAGAGCCCTGAGAATGATTCAAGGATTAGAAAACATGCTTTATAGTGATTTTGAGTTTCTTGGGTTAGCCTTTGGCAAATTGTTCCAATTGTTATGGTGGATTCTCCATTGCTGGCAATTTTTAAATTAAGATTGGATGTTTTTCTAAAAGATGTGCTCTAGGAATTGTTTTGGGGAAGTTTTATGATCTGTCAGGTTCCATCTGGCCTTGGAATCAGTTCTCCTCATTCTATTAGGAACACATACTAATGCTAATGATTCCATGGTTAGCCTTAGAAATACAAGATATGGTGGTTGTTCAGTGACTGTTAGTACATTTTCCCAATTTAATTACTGCATTTAAGAAACTCATTAAGATCTAGAAAAGTTGCTAACTTCTTATGCTGCTGTAAAAAATAGTGTGCAACTCTGAAGTAGGAATGTTGATTAACCATTCCTGAGCGGTTAATAGGAGGATATCTTCCCTCTCCGTTCCCCCCTCAGGTTGAAAAACTTTGTATAAGCAGTGCTGCTATTTGTATGCGTTAATGAATGCATGAAGAGTAAGAAACATAGGTTTTTCTGAAAGGAAAATGGAAGTTAATGTTTCAGATAGCAAATATTTGCTGGAGAATACATTGACTTTTTAAGTAATTGGGGAAACATTCATCTCTTGATGACAATTCTGCAGGAGTTATATTTTTCTAATACTTGTCATTAAGCTCCATTCAGTTGTGTTGCATAATGTACTGAAGTTTAGCCATATGAATGAATGCAGAAAGATAAATGCTATAGAGACACTGTTTGAGACCTACATGGCAGTAACTAGATCTTATTTCAGCATCCTACAGCAAAAGGAATAGACCTGAAAGTGCACCAACAAACTTGATTTTTAATTATTTACAATCATGTAAGGAAGATGTTGGACGCATATGAAGCTTTTCAGTTATGAGGAGAACAAGAAAGTCTCGTTCCCTGCTGTTAAACTGGGTGCACAGTCTGGAGGTGGTAATGTGCTGGATTCAACCTGTAGAAGCCTGCACTAGAGCCAGTGGGTGGCAGAACTTCAGCATGGAAACTTCATCATGGAAAGTACACTGCTATAGCAACTCCCTCTTTTCTCTCGAGGGAAAATATGCCTAGCAAAGCAGAAAGTATCTCAAAGGAATAGTCATTACAAAAGCAAGACTGGGGTGAAGTTTAAACAGAATAACAATATACAGAAAAAGCTGTTTTATCCAGCACTTTTCTAACTGGAAAGCTCTAGAAACTGGTGTTTCCAGGTTCCAGATTCAGGCAGTGCTCACCTTGGGTCGCTCCCTGCAAGCAGCGACATGTCCCTGCTGCTCCTAGGTGGCCATGGGGGCTCCGTGCGCTGCCCCTTCCCTGAGCATTGGCTCCACAGCTCCCATTGGCCAGGCACCGGGGCCGGTGGGAGCCGCAGGGTTGGCACCTGCGGGTTGAGGCAGTGTGCAGAGCTGCCTGGCTATGCCTTTGCCTAGGAGCAGCAGGGACATGTCGCTTCCTGTGGAGCACTGCCCAGATCCAGCACCCTGTATTCCCCAACGCCCAACCCCAAGCTTCCTCCTCCACCCAGACTCCCTCAATTGATAAGTGTAAGTCAATTTATTCCAAAGCCTCCTGTATTGACACCTCAACCTGGGACAGTCCCTCAGATTTCTTGCCTAAAAAAAATGGCTAATGTGTGGGAATCTCCTTCGATGAAGATGTGAAGACCAATGCAAAGAATTGATTTCGCTTCTCCACAATGACCTTATCTTCCTTGAGTGTTCCCTAAGCACCTCGATTGTCCACAGGCCACACTGATTGTTTTGTAGGCTTCCTGCTTTTGATGTACTTTAAAAAAAAATGTGCTGTTAGTTTGAGTCTTTTGCTAGCTGCTTTTCACACTATAATTAGGCAGGCCAAAAAAATACTTTACTTGCCAGTTTATGCTCCTTTCTATTTTTCTTAGTAGAATTTGACTTCCAATGTTTAAAGAATGCCTTTTTGCCTCCAACTGCTGCTTTTACTCTGTTTTGCCATGGTGGTCCTCTTACTGTTCATTTTAATTTGGGGTATACATTTAATTTGAGCCTCTTACGTTTTTTAAAAGTTTGCCTGCAGCTGACAGGCATTTAACTCTTGTGACTGTTCCTTTTAATTTCCATTTAATTAGCTTCCTCATTTTTGTGTAGGTCCCCTTTCTGAAGTTGATTGCTACTGTGGTCGGCTTCTTTGGTATTCACATGGCCTCCCAGCCCCAAGGATATTAAATTTAATTATATTATGGTTACTATAACTGAGCAGTTCAGCTGTTTTCACTTCTTGCTCCACTTAAGACTAAATCAGGAATTCTCTCCCCTTGTGGGTTTCAGGACTAGCTGTTCCAAGAAGCAGTTATTAATGGCATCTAGAAACTGTATTTCTGCATCCTGTCCTGAGATTACATGTACCCAGTCAATATGAGGATAGCTGAAATCCCCCATTATGGAGTTTTCAATTTTTATAGCCTCTCTAATCTCCCTGAGCATTTCACAATCACTATCCTGGTAAGGTGGTCAGTAGTCTGTTCCTACTGCTATATTCTTATTATTCAAGCATAGAATTTCTGTCCATAAAGATTCTATATTAGTTTGATTAATTTAACATTTTTACTATGTTAGAGTCTATGCTTTCTTTCATATATAGTGCTATTCCCCCACCAGCACAATATATTCTGTCATTCCTATGTATTGTGTACCCTGTTGTGTCCAATTGATTGTCGTCATTCCATCAAGTTTCTGTCATGGCTGTTATATCAATATCCTCATTTAATATCAGGCACTCAGATTCACTCATCTTGGTATTTAGACTTCTAGTATTTGCATACAGCACTTATAAAATTTGTCACTTTTTGGTTGTCTGCCTTCATGTAATGTAATTGAAATGGGGTCTTTTTTTTCATTTCACTGTTTCTCTTCAGTTCCTGCCTGTACTTTTATCAATTTTTATCCTCTCCTTTTGTCTAGAATATAGAGAATTCCAGTTAATAGATCCTCCCCTATGGGATATCTGTGATCAAACCATGAGAGACTAAAGCAAATAAGGATAGAAAATAACTCTGAACAGCTTTCTGACTTGATTTGTTATTGGCATGACCTGATCTTACTCATTTTCTCTGCAATTGAACTTATGAAAGCAACAATCATTCTCTTCTTTTTTTTTTTAAGAGACTTGACCTGTACTTAATTACTATATCTACTTATAACACTTAATTAAAACTTGCAGTATATTAGACTCTGAGTCAGTTTGGGATGACTTAATATGTAACCAACCTTGGTGCATAGTTCTCATCCTAGAACATTTTTTGAATAAAAAAATCAGTTTAGCCACACAGGAGATGCTAGATAGACTCAATGCTGAATATATTTAGTAGTTTGGAGCAAAAGCAATATATCAGTTTGTAGTGCAGTGGAGTGCCTTGACTACCGAAAAAGCACCTTTTATTAAATTTTTATCATAAGAAAATTAGAATCCGCAAAGTTTGGGTGAGGTTCATTAAATGTAATCTCCTACAACTGTAGTAAAAGTGTGTGATCGGAAGACTGACTAAATATGGCACCATCTTAACCACTCCTGCTCCCTGAGTGCATTCTGAGTCATATCTACTTAATTTACTGACACAAATGTATAAATAATAGCACCGTCGAACCAACACAGCTCTGCCATGAGACTCTTATCTGGGTGATGTTTAAAGTAAATTTTTACCTGGATTTATTCGTGGTGTGGAGGGGAGGACTGGTGGGGTACAGTTTAAGATGACTTGCTGCTTGTCCCACATTTGCTTAACTCCTCCTCTTTTAGGAATTCATTTACATTGTAAAAAAGTTGTGGAAACTTATACAACCATTCAGGTGCTTCTGGCTGTTCTTGGCATTCCTTGTCACTTGCAATGATGGAGGTTCTGTTCTGGCTCATACCTACTAACCAGACTTGTAGAAAAGGAACTTGGACCATTACATCAGAACCAGATGTTAATTGACTTGTTGTGATGGGTAAACTAGGAAACACAGCCTGACATTAAAATTCCAGCTTGATTCTGCAACACTGATCCTTCTACATGTCTTGTAGAACACTTGATATGGTAGTCACTGACTGCAGCTACACTGTGACCTAGACATATGATTAACTCTGCTGGTGTACACACATCAGTGCTAGCTCTCATCAATCTACTTTGAGTATGAATAGCATTGTAGCCATGGTAGCTTGGGTAGCAGCAACAGAGGCATGCCAAGTACATACCTGCTGGTTTCCAGGGGCTCTGTACTCTGCATGGCTCAGCCATGCCTCTGCTACCTGTGCTACCGCACTATGCTGTTTATACTCTCACTAGCTCAATAAGAGCTAGCACCAGTAAGTGTATGCCAGTGGGGGAGTCGCATCATAGTTCATGGTGTAGACGTAGCCACTGAGACCAACTTGGAAACCCATAGCAACAGTTATCTTTCAGAGGAGACCTGGGTGGAGTCACGTACGTCATGCTAAATTTCTTGTTAAAATATAGAAGCCAAGTCTGTCTTTTGTTTAACAGATTTTGTGTCTGAATAAATCTTATTTGGTAGTATTGCCAAATTAAGGAGGGAGGTGTAAGAAAGCGGAACAAGGAAATCAATAAGCTCTTAGAATGGCAGTTTCTGAAATGCCGTGTTCATGATAGAGATTAAACCACTACATACATTCATACATACAGATACTTCAGTCCTTCAGAACTAGGTACCTATCATAGTGACTCCCTGGGATATAAACTAAGATTTCTTAGTGATGTGGTTCCAAGGTACATATCAAAATGCACATGTCCATAGTACACAGCGTTGCTCCAGGTATATAACAGTAATTTAAACATTCCATGTCAGAAAGGTGCCTTGTATAATGATTATTTGAAGTGACTTGTTTACCTAGTTTGTGGGTAACAAGTGGATATCTTGAAATGCTAACCTATCTATGAAGATAAAATTTAAAATGTAACGCTAAACAACTGCTAGCTAACAGATTAAGTGTAGAAACAGTCAGTTGGAGACTGCCATTCTACTCTTTTTAGTATCTGAGCTAAAGCGACATAAAACCACTGTTGAAAGAATTGCCTCAATCACTTCTGCTATACAATAATTTGAAACTGAAAACAGCTTCCTCTTCTCTTTACAGGGGCAAGTGACATTGTTGCAATTATGATCAGCAATCTGAAAGGCCTGGACATCTTACGCCGGATTGAGAAGGGCTTTCAAGTGACTATGGTTATTGAAGTAGGGAAAAAGCATGCACCCTGGATGAATCACTATTCAATCTTCTTTGTCTCAGTGTCGTTTTTCATTGTCACAGCAGCAACTGTGGGCTACTTCATTTTTTATTCTGCTCGAAGATTCAGGGTTGCAAGAGCTCAAAACAGGAGAGAGGTTAGTTTCTCCCATATACTTGACACTTGCTTATTTATATTGTACATGGCATATTGTATTGGGAGATGGTGGTGGTTGTAGCTCTACCTGCAGGATCTTTCCACTGGCCTAGGGGATTCTGCAGCTACATCGGTCATGCAAAATGAAAAGGCTTGAATCCTGGGTCCTGGCTGTATTTGGGCTTAAACTGTCCATGCTTGTGGGGTCTTAGAGCCTGTGTCCAAGTCAACAGATGTATAGATGGAAGGGGAGTTTTGGGGCTTCCACTGCAGTGCAGACATAACCTTGGAAGCTATGCATTGTGATAATTTTCTACATTACTTTCACAGAAACAAAGTTTCCTCATCATAAAGGTCTTATTGCAGTTAACATCAAACTCGATAGCAGTGATTTTCAGACTTGGGGGCACAACACTATTATTTCCTAGTTGGTTATGCTATCGTTGACCTCTCCAGCTGAACCAGTGCTAGCTCCTTTCCCTTCAAATGTTTGTGAAATCTTGAGACTTGCGGTTTTTTATAGAATTCCATACTCCTGATAAACTGTCTGAATTCATGCAAGTAGTGAAATATTTATTTTAACCCATGGCCATCTAATATGCTATTATAATGCAGACCCCAGTGTATCAAAAGCTTCTAGTTCTAATAGGCTGGTTTCCCAGTGAACATAAGACCAACTGTCCCCTGCTTCGGTTGTGGAAAAATAGACTAAATTTACTTAGTTCATATTCTGTTACTACAGTGTTAATAGGCATCAGTTTTCCCACCACTGGAAGCAACTGAACATTCATATTAAAATTCATAGACGTAGTGCATGTACTTTCCAGTTGTTCTTGCATTATTACTGTGACGCTTATGTATACAGTAGAACCTTTCCAACTTGCACAAAAATTATAGCTTTTTCCCTACCTCAGATTTAGTAATAGATGCGATAGTTACTCTACAAAATGACACTACAGACTATTTCATGAAGCTTATACTAATTGTGTGATATAAATGAGCAAAGTACAATTGGTGTGTGTGTGGTTTCATTTGTTTGCAAAATCCAGTAACTTGTAATGAACCTCCCCCATCACTAATGCATACTAGTAATGCTCTACTGTAGTAGTAGTCTTCCTGCTGCTCCAGGGGTATGCCAGAAGATATAGTGACACTTGAAACAGCAGAAAACATTCTTTCCTTAAAAATTTCATGCATTAAGAAGGCTCTAAAAGCTTAGTCTTGCAAGTTCTATAGTGTGCTCCTTGGAGAGGATTATAAAACACTGAATGGACAAATGCAGACGTAATTTTAAATGCATTGGTTAAGGTCGCTTTTGTGCTTCTTTAGGTGAGACATCCCAGTCTGAGGATGTTTTGTGTCTTTAAAATGCCAAGTGTTCCCCAAACTCTCTTCCATGGAATTACAAAAAGCCAATTTTTATTATCTGGAACACTTAACAAAACATCTGCTCCAACTGCTTGTTTTGTACAGCAGCTATGATAAACATTATCTCTAGAGCTGTGACTTAATAATAATGCTGATATTAGATCAGGTAATAAAACTTTTTCGGCTATTAGCATTTCCTGTCTCCTAGTTTTGTGATAAGACACAACACAGAGACGTTCAAGAGTCTTCCAAGCCAGGTGCCCACACAAGTTTCCTATTTTAGGATTTTTAGCAAAGAAGGAAATCGCTTTAGAAATTTAACATTAATAAGACACTCAGCAGAGGAAATTCCTGAATTTCAACTTTTGGTGTCAAAAGCATGTTGACATATTATAAAACTGTTACCTTAGATTTTAAAGCCCGAGCAGGGACTTGCATGGAAACTTGTTGACTAATTAGTAACTCTTAATATCAACTATGTGGTAATTAATGATCAGCTAATGTAATTAATACAAATCATGTCTCCAGTTTGACTGCTTCACGGTTGATATTCTAGTCACAAAGAGCTTCTAAAATCTCGGGGACAAATGTATGAGAATCTAATCCTATTGTTTCTTCTCCCTGTGGAAAGCATAGGTAAATGGCTGTAGTTGCTAGTAGGCAGAAGGGCTGAGTGTGCCAAATATGAACAGCCGTTTCTATATGGTCCTTTTTGTATCATTCCGGAGCCTACTAGAACATGTGATCCTCTCTGGTGACTTTGCAAGGGCTGTTCTCTCTCCAGCCTTCTTTCCAGGACTTCCGGTAAAGCCCCATTCTTCTGGAGCTTTGAAAAGAGGATCTGATAAACAGTTCCTTCCCCCAACCCATAGTGCAGTAAAGAGACACTTGAAGTAACAGGTGGTTTTCTGATTGTCTTTGAGCAAATCACAGATTTGGTACTTGGATACTTGTGATTGATAAAACAATCTGCCCTTCATCTCAGATGATTTCACTGATAACCCTCCCACGTAATCCCCTAAATGCACTTGTTCATCCAGTCCATGAACTGGACTGCTTGAAACAAGCTGGCATAGGTCAAAATTCAAAGAAGAATCATGAGAATGTCATAACTGTGTCACTGTAGTAGCAAACATAGTCATAACTTGTAAATCTAGTGAGTGGGTAAACTGACTCACTAGGAATGTAGCCCAACTCCAGTTAACCTACATTACAATCTCCATTCCTGGTACTCTATAAGGTTAGAGAGATGGATATAAAAATGATTCTTGTGAATCTAAGCAGGACAACTGAACATGAGTTATAGCATGATAATTGTAGATTTTTAGCTCAAATAAGTCTTCAATATGTAGTTTGAGAACCTCTTGTTTGTAAGTTTGAGCTCTTTACTTATGGATATTAATTCTAATAGCCATGAGATTTGGAGGTACTCTATGGGTAATGTCAGGGGATCTACTGCTTCCATGAGGTACTAGGTGAAAATACAGCAGATAGGGTTCAGGTACAACATCTGTGAAATGTGCTAGACAGTCTGCTAGTTTTAATCAAACTAGACATTTGTCTTGTTCTTTTATGTAAGAACATAAGGGTGGCCATAGTGTTTCAGACCAGTGTTACGTCTAACCCAGCCAGTATCTTGTCTTCAGACAGTAGCCAATGCCTGATGTTTCAAAGGGAGTGAATGAAATGGGGCAATCACTTGATGCATCCCTGTCATCCAGTGCCATCCGGCAGTCAAAGGCCCATGCACATGCAGAGCATGGCGTTGCGTCCCCAAACAGCTTAGCTAATAACCATTGATGGACCTATCCTCCATGAACTTATCTAAGTTGTTTCAAACCCAGTTATACTTTTGGCCTTCACAATACCCTCTGGGGAATAAACTGGCTTTTAGTTGAATTCTTTAGCCCTTGTATGCCATCTTTAAATCTGTCTTCATTATCGAGCCCCTTTAAAAGATAGATGTTGAAAGCAGGGTGAGGGAGCTGTGGGGAATACTCAGAAGCTATTATATGCATCCTTTGAAGTTGCTGAATTAGAACACTGAACAAGTTTCTACCTGTTGGATGTAATACATGGTCAGATGGATTCCTTAAAATGTATTGCATTCTACTGGGATCTGACCAATACTTTAGAATGTATGGTTTCACATTTCTTAAATTGCATTCTAGCTTCTTAACAACTATGATTTTTATTTTCATTATTTTTCTTCAGTTTGGCAACTGAATTACATAAACAAGTAATGCTTACTCTTTCTACTAACCTGCCCAAATCATGTACAGCTAATTTAGATTCAAGCTGAAAATTAGCATTGGGAGGAATTGGCATGTCACCTATAAGGTAGCTTCAACTGATCTGTTCAATATAAGGAGCTGAAACAGTGCTTCAGAAGGAAGTACGTTCACTAAACTTACCTTCAAATCCAGACATTTTAGATTGTCTGTCATTTCTCTACCATATACCAGCGAAGGGTAAAACATGCCAAAACCCAGAGGGGCAGTTTGGAGTATTCTTTTTTCCTCCCAAATCATGACTACTTGAAGCTTTAGCACTACTAGTGGCTAGATAAATTAGTGGTATCATGAGGCAGATTTCTCTTCAATGAACACTGGTTGGCAAAGCATGCTTTTTAAAAAGAAAACCAAAACCCAAAACAACCCTCATTTATTATTGTTTGGTGTGTGCCCAAGAATGTTCTTGCTGAATGGCTTTACTATGTAAATACAAAATCCAGGAATGAGATTAGTTTTGTTTAAGTTTTTATTAGCTTTTGAAAACAGTAAACATTTGCTGAACAGTACAAATAAAAACTTGCACTTCCAAAACTTGGATTTAGGCTTTGGCTACACTGGTGCTTTACAGCGCTGCAACTTTCTCCCTTAGGGGTATGAAAAAAAACACACCTCTGAGCGCAGCAAGATACAGCGCTGTAAAGCGCCAGTGTAAACAGTGCCGCAGCACTGGGAGCGCGGCTCCCAGCGCTGTAAGCTAATCCCCATGGGGAGGTGGAGTACGTGCAGTGCTGGGACCACACTCAGACTTCAAAGCGCTGCTGCGGGAGCGCTCTCGCGGCAGCGGTGTGCACTTGCAAATGTAGCCATACCCTTACATTATTCACTGGACTCGGCCTTGGAAATGTCATGGCTTTTCTTTATACAAGCTTTGATAGGGAACTGTTCAATACTCTAGGTGAACATGTGTTTTGGAGATTGAGTCAGTTTTGTGATGATCATGAAATATTCCAAATTTCAGCTTTCCCAGTAGTGATCAATAACTCCCAAACCGAAATGGAGGAGTTTTGATAACTGGAAAGACAGTTTCTTATACTATCTTTAACTATGCAGCTCCTAGTCATTTTGAGGATCGCAAAGTCTTTGCCTTCAGTATTGTTGCATCATTAGATCTACTTGCTGGATTCTAGTCTTTATTCCAATATCTGCTTAAGCAGAAAAACTGGATTCTATGCAAGGATTTGAGAAAGGGTCTTTAAGAACTGGAATGAATTTGTATATTGGACAGATGGATGAAGGCATTCTAACATCTTGTACTAAGCAAGTGTGCTTTCAAACCTTGAAACATTGAGGAGTTCCTCAAGCAAATCGCAAAGGATATAATTTTAAGTTAGCATAGGCTTGTCCAAAGTGACCTAGCAATGTAAGGAAGCATCCATGGACTTATTTGAGTAGTCAGTTTTCTAAACTGTTTCATTATTTGTCTAATGATGCTTTTTGACTACTTGGTTAGATTATTCTTAATACTCTTCCTATAATTCTAATACTCTGGAACTGATCTGTGCTGGCTTCTGCTCTTTCCCCACATTCTGATTTTGACTTTTGTTTTCTATCCACCACAGCACCCTTTCTACGGTACTTAATTATCAGAACATCCCTGGGTGGAAAAGCAAGGTTTGGCTGTCTGCCCAATGAATCAGTATTTATTAAATGGCAGTCTAAAAATGTCTTCAGGTCCATCTTGCAAGTTTGTAATAAAACAACTGAAAAATGAAATAGACTTTTAAGAGAGGACTTGATTCTCATTTATACCAGGAGACTCTACAGCACTCTGACAGAGTAAAGGGGTCTTAAATGTAAACGAGAATTGGGCCTAGTGAATGTGCAGAAGGAATAATCTGCATGATCAGCAAATCCTTAAGGGTTCTAATAAGCAAGGAAGGCATTTCTGGATGTTAATACTTCCAACAATTGAAGAGGGCTTCTTACACTTACAATTGTATGAAGTAATAGTAAATTAATCTGTCAAAGGCAAATAGAATGAAACATAAGACCCATGAGGGAAGTCCCAATACTAATTAGCAGGATGTCCGTCTAAAATCTAGCCCATTCTAATTTAGCTTACTGGCACCAGGAAATAACTAGTGATAGTACTTAGTTCACCATAATTAGTTCAAAGTTTAAACTTAAATGCTGTCATACAGATGACAATGCCTCAGAAGTGACCCACTTAAGATGATATAGGAAGCAAGGTGACCTGCATCAGGGCAATGCCCAAGTTTGTGGGAACAATAATTAAACCTCTGTGCCTGAGGGTAGTGGAGCGCGGCGTGTCAAGCAGATGTCTTGCCTGGATTAAAGGAGGAACATAAGGAGTGTCAGACCTGTTTGAAGATCCTTCATCTCCAAGCACCAGTGATGATCCTCTCGGAGGAAGAGCAGGGAAAGGAACTTGACAGCATCAGTGCTACCTTCCATAATGGAGGGACAGAAATAAAAGCTGCTTTGTCTCCTCCCCTCGCTTCCTTCCATCTGGGTCTGACTCTCCTGTTTAGACCAAGCAATGGTAAATCCATAATTTTGCAGACTGGGGCATATTCTTAACTCTAAATTGTCAGTGTGGATGGAAGCCAGGACAGGCTCATCCTGTCTCTGGCTGCTTCTTGTTCTCTTCCACCCAGATAAAAATTCATTTACCTTCATGAAAATATTTTTTGTTGAAGGTTGACAGTCAATTTAAGCCCTTAAGACGTGTTCATTAAAAAAAAAAAATTAGGCAAGCACTGAAGTTAGGGGGGGAAAAAAAAGCATTAAGGTTGCCTGCGCAACCTTAATTCAGCCCCCTTGTATCTGCACTGTGATGCAGTCTTGAAATACATGAATGCATGCTCTTCCACACAGTCACTGCCTCCATTGTATAGAATAGGTGTTGCTCCCTGAATGAGCAGCTATTCAGTATTTTATCTTCATTGACGCATGTGTGGCCCGTAACTTATTCTTTCACAGAGAAAGCAAAATGCCCTGACTTTAGGGCAACCACAATACGAAATTTCAAGTCCCTTCTCCAAGCATAGAGTTACAAGAGCTGCTTAACAAAATGCTGTTAATTTAACATAGGGGAAAGTATTTGCCCTAACATTATTCTAAGAAATGGCTGAATAGTTCTTACTGAAATTTTCAAAAATCAGCCTGAAGCAGACACTTGGTGTGTGGGCTGTAAGTTCTCTCACTATTTTAAGCTTGGTGACAAAGTTATACAGTTAAAAGCAGGAACTCACAATGGAAAACGTTGGGTAGTCTTAATCTTAGATAATGCTACTTGCACTGCCTTTAATGACAATATGGAAACTTCAAGGCTGTACGTGAGGCAGACTTCATTTCAAATTCAAATAGTGTAACTCCAGACAGTGACGCAAGTCTGTGTAGTTCTCCAAAGGCTACGGAAGTTCAGGACTCTTGTGTAACAGAACAATTTCTAGACTATTTCCTCCTCTTTCACAAACTCCTAAATAATTACAACAGGGCAGCATGTTTAAAACAAACAAAAGGAAGTATTTTTTCACACAACGTGCAGTCAAGCTGTGGAACTCCTTGCCAGAGAATACTGTGGAGGTCAAGTCTGTAATATCTAGTTCTTCTTTGAGCCCTAAATTCATGGAGGATAGGTCCATCAATGGGTATTAGCCAGGATGGACAGGGATGATGTCCCTAGCCCCTGGTTGCCAGAAGCTGGGAATGGGTGAGGGGATGGATCACTTGGTGATTACCTGCTCTGTTCATTCCCTCTGAGGCACCTGGCATTGGCCACTTTCAGAAGACAGGATACTGGGCTAGCTGGACCATTGGTCTGACCCAGTATAGCCCATCTTATGAGAGAACCAGGGTACAGCTGGTGTCTGTCTTACAGGATCTTAGCAGAGAGATTATGTTCTGAAACTTG
The DNA here is from genome assembly GCF_025201925.1 of Gopherus flavomarginatus. NCBI lineage: Eukaryota > Metazoa > Chordata > Testudines > Testudinidae > Gopherus > Gopherus flavomarginatus. The sequence continues at coordinate 12,110,287 of NC_066624.1, read as the reverse complement.
CTCAGAAGTGGACACTCTTAGAAAAGTTTCTGTGCTAGAAGGTAAACTAGCTCAGTGGGAAGGGGTGTCTGAAGGAATTCAGTGTTGCAGCTCTCAGAGACTTCATTGTGCATAGCTGACAGCACAATTAGAAATATTTTTGACTATTGTCAGAGTAAGGGACTGTGGAGTTTCTAAATTTAAAGTCAGCTTGGAAGTCTGCCAATGAATTACTGTGTGGGAATTGTGGCACCGATACCAGGTCTAAATTGGAAACTTTGACATTGATACCAGATCTAAACTACGAATTGTCTGAACATGTGCGGCTGCTATTTTTATCAACTTCTTTCCAGATTAAGCCTCTAAACGGCTTCTTTTTCTGGTATTGGTCACCAGCTGATATCCATGGCCAGGGTATGTCTTTAATGGGAGCACTGAAACTACTGCACCTGCTCGTGAAACCTCCAGATCCAGGCAGGAAAATGGAGGCACAGAATCTAGAGGCAAGTTCTGAAGCAGGAACTCTCCAGAAAATGGTCATTAAATAGTGGTTTAGCTCCCTATATATTCCTACTGTTCCTGTTAATGTTGACGTTAGAGTTGACTCTTGTCAGTGTAGTTTGAGCAGTAGTTTAACAAACATTATCGCTTCAACAAACTCAAAACATTTTGTTTTAAAATGACTAATAAAGCCAATCAAAACTCCTGTAATGTGCCCATCCTGACATGAACCATGTGGATTAGATGCTGGTGTGAATTTTACATAGGCTTTTTTCAGTTGTCATGATTTAGAGAACTATAAACTGGAGATGTAGATATAAATAAAATATATATGCTGTTCTGGCCAGTAGATAATAGATGGTATTGATATTGCTATATACTTACTACTTCTATTGAATGTACCATACTCTACATGAGAACTCTGTGGAACTGTGTGTCTTTCTTTTGGGCTCTTCATCTATTTGTTAGTCATACAGACTAGCTCGTAAGACCACAATAGAGAATACTTCCATGTGGTCTTAATCTCAGAAACACCTTAAAATTACCTGTTTTTGTTCTGCCTTACATTGCAGGTATTAGTCTTCATTCAAATGGAAACAGCAAAGTGGTGTTATCTGGATGTTCTAATTCAACCAACAAAAAAAACTTTTAAATCAATTTTGTGGTTGTTTCGAGGTTTTTTGTTTGAGGTTGACTTGTCAGTCTGTTCTAGCTGAGTTCATGGCCTCTGTGTATTTTGTGGAAGTTACACCTTGCTGTAGAATTGTACTAAGCCTCTAGCCCCTTTTTGTTGCAAAGATAACTTTGAAAATGGGACTGGAATGCAAACTGATGCCCTGTTGCCTTCCTGAGTCAATAACTCTGATGCATGAACTGCCCATATTTCTATAAATTGTTTGCTTCGTGTGAAACCTAAAGACGACACTTCTTAAAATGGTTAACTAATTCACTCCTGATAACTTTAGTATAAAGAGAGTTTATGGGCTCATACTACAGCTGCAGTAGTCTCACTTCTCTAAGGCTATGTCTACACCAGTGCTTTTATCGGTATAACTTGTTGCTCAGGGTTGTGAAAATCCCACTCTGAGCGATATAAGATACACCAACAAGCAGTGGTGTGGACAGCACTCTGTCGGTGAGAGATGCTGTCCCACTCGTTGGAGGTGATATAATGTCTACAGGAGCACCCCCATCAGTATGGAGCAGCTACATATGTGATCTTACAGCGGTACAGCTGTGCCATGCTAGTGTAGACATGGCCCAAGTGTCAAAAACTACAAGGGCCCCTCCATTCAGCTGTCAAACTCAAGCAACTTCCTTGCTCCTGCTGACTTTCTAGAATAGTTATGTATTATCACTACCAGAATCTTAGTTATGTTAAGAAATAAAAATGTAGGGAAGGGATAAAGTTTCAAAACTAATAGCCCAGATTCTGTGCTGATTGTGTTTACATTCACACATTGGCAAACTCAACATTTTAACTTGTAGCAGAACGTCCAGTTTGCTGCCGAACTTTGATCCACCTTGCCTGGGTGTAAAGATCCTTATCACTGTAGCTGGGTCTGCCTGCTATGACTTCATGTCCTGAAGCGGTAGTTACCTGCAAACTACTAGGGAGAGGTTCATTATGTTACTGAAGATAAAACTTTTGTGACATTTTAAGCAGAAATACAGGCTTTCGTGCTAATTGAACCCTCCACAGTACCACTGATTAACAATAGCTGTTAGGCAAGCTAAACTTCCACTGTTTAGCCATTTGTGTGTGCCTCTGTCTCTTGGCAGCCTGAGAAAATCAGATACATTGATTGACAAGGTGGGTGAGGAGGAGGAATGCAGTCCCACTTCTTTGCTGGCATTGTAGCTACCTTGAAAGTTTTCTGGGGCTAGTCTTTGATAGTACAATCTACAGGTTTTCCCTAATCTGTCCACAGGCTTAGATTAAAAAATAGCTTTCACAAAGATGCAAATATTACATATGCTAACTTGGGTCAGTCGCCAGATAAAATTGTTTGAATTGTTCAGTGTACAGGTGCAGTTGGTGCTAGGAAGCTCTAGGCTCCTGAGCGGTTTGTATACGTTATGAAATAAACTCATTTCAAAGGTTTGGTTCAGAGGGCGTGTTGAGAGTAGTTGAGGAGCTGACTGGTAAAGAACCTTGCTTTTATCAAAGTGGCAGTCTGTGCTAGGAAGTGACAATACAAATTCACAGCAATTGGATGTATTAACTCCCTGTAATTGAATTCTACAGTGTTCCCTCTTTTGGGTTGAGTTAATTTGAAGGTTTTAAATTAACACTGCTAGATCTGATGCAACTTAATCAAGATACGATTGTGTATGTTTACAAATCTGAAATTCCTTGGTTTTGTGTATTTTCTCAGTGAAAAGCCTTTTCAAAAACATTTGGGGAAAGCATGTGGCATGTACCTTTAAAAGCACACCTGCATAAACTATCCAAAACCTAAGTTTCAGGTATTTTTTTCTGCTTAATGTTTTTGATGCATAAATAGGCAAACTTTCTCTTCAAAGGCCATTGAATATGTATGGATTATAGAGACACCCCTGGTTACATTAGGATTTTTTAAGTCATTTATAGGAAAATTCATTCTGTAGTTTAATCAACACTTCTTTTTTTTGTTTACAGAGACAGTTAAAAGCAGATGCCAAAAAGGCTATTGGACAGCTACAACTGCGCACGTTAAAACAGGGGGATAAGGTATAATTGACAAAATAATTTCCTTATATTCTTTTGAAATGTAATCTGACACTACATTGTCCAAACTTTCCTCTCCTTTTTTTTGATAAAGTTGGCTGTACAAATATCCTAAAATCTTCCTGCCTTAAGTCAAGTGAAACGGAGTGCAAACTCAAATCAGTTTTGAGCCCAAGCCTTCCAAAGGGCATCTAACTTGTAAAACTGTAGTCTATAGCAAAATCTGCTTCATTCTCACTGTGAGATTTTGGCAGATGTAACTAATGTAACGTCAGTCACAGAAGGGAGTTGGCAGGGGTAACTTGAGCCAATGGCTTCATTTTAAATGGTGTGGTGGTTGGTTGTGTGTGTGGTGTTTTTTTTTTTTGTTTGTTTGTTTGTCTTTTTTTAGTTGCGCCAAATGCTTCTGATCTGTGGGCATTAGCGCATACAACTAAATTTCAGTTTTGGATTTTTTTTAAAAGATTCAGAAGTCATTCTTCAGTGGAACTGAGAGCATCTGCACTGCACTGCAGTGTGAGCGGTGGGGTAAGGGGTGCAAATACTAGAGCACATCGAAGAGTTGCACTTTAATGCCCTGTATAGATACCTTTTAGTTCGCTCCAGCAGTATCTCAAGTCGCATTAATTTAGTCCTGTTTAAAACATAGTCCTCTTTCAAACAGGACTGTGTTAACGCAAACACTGGACACTTGAAGTGCAATGCTTCAGAGCACTCTGCAATTTACACTCCCGTAGTCTTCACTGCATTGCTGTGTAGCTGTACCCTTACTTCCTTTTGGCTTTTCTAAGGTTTTAAACACCTGTCCACTGATTAAACAAGATATTTTGCTGTTGATAAGTCATGGGTTCCCTTTTTAATGCCTCAGATTAAATGTTAAACCTACTGGGTTGGTAATTCATTGTATATATTTGGATTTGAGACCTGTTCTAGCTTTCTCTGGCTAGAACACTTATCTTGAGATTAATTTCCAGAATAAATCTGTGTGCAGCTCTGTTAATCATGAATCTGTCTCAGGATAACTAATGACTTGTACTCTTTGTTTAGGAAATTGGTCCTGATGGCGATAGCTGTGCAGTGTGCATTGAAGTATACAAACCAAATGATGTAGTGCGTATTTTAACTTGCAAGTAGGTTATCTTCTGCTGAATTGCCATGTATATTTTAAATGCTAAAATGTGCTTCCCAAAACCTTTGTTAAAAGACAGTAAAGGATGCAACAGGGTCTAATCTTACTATAGCTGTTGCCCCACCAAAATAGCCCTAAACCTCCCTGTCACGTTTTCAGATAAACATTAAAAATTGTGGAAGTACGTAATAAAGGTTGCTTATTGCCGTGTAATAACTTTCAGTGAGAGTGATGGATTCTTAAGGTTGAAGAATTTTACCACATAGCTTGTGTGAAGGATTTCCTAGCCTTTTTAAACATCAAATTGGCACAACACTTCTATGCCATGTCCCAAACTCCTAGGTCTTATGGCTTGACTCCTTTTCAGAGGTTCTGACTTCCTGCATCTCCCACTAGTTTCATTGGAATTTGGGGGGTTACTTGGCACCTCCGAAAACCAGGCTATCAAAGTATAAATGAACAAGGCTTTTTGCTGAGATTTATGGTATCTCATGGGCAGCACATTTGAGCGTAGTCTGTATTGTATTTTTCCTCTGCAAGTTTATCATTAAAACTAGTTATGAGAGAGCTGCCACTTCCTCCACTTTCTTAAGATAAGATGATGACCAAACTAAAATTATAAATATTTTCTGCAGAGATCTTATCAGTGTCTTCTTTCATCTCCCCTGCATATCCTAGTCGTCTACTCCCTACTGAAGTCCAGCGTTGAAGTACTAGTACTTTCTTTGGCTTTATTACGCCTGTTGCTATTTCACAACACCAGTTCAGTGTGCACTACTTACATTCTCTATAATTAAGACTGATTTATAACTATCCCCTGTCTTCCTTTTCTCATAACTTGCCTAAATCTCTCATTTTGGGAAGGGTTGGCCAAAATAGTCCAGCTGTCTTTGAGTTAAAGCTAAAATTATTGTTCTAATAACTAAACCAGTTCAATTTGGAAGCTTTCCTGGGTTTGTACAGCTCTTGCTCTACAAGTTAAAGTTGGACGAAAATCTGAATTCAACACAGGCATCCTGAACTTGGTCCACTTTAGCAACTGAACTTTGAAAACTTTGGAAAAAGAGAAGCATTTATCTTGATCTGGAGTTAGCTTTCAAAATCTGGTCACATAATTCTTGTGTAAAAAGCAAGCAAAAAATAGCGTTCATCCAATGTTTAGGCTGAGAAGTTCTGACAGTAGGACAAATCCAAAGTTATGGTTGATCTCTCATCAACAGTAGGAAGAGAGCCACACTGAAGAGACAGTGTTATGTAACTGTCAAATACATTATCTAATACAAGCTGGAATCTTTATACATAACCTTACATAAGTGAGTATTTGTGTAAGCACGCTGTGCCCTACTGCCATGCAATAGGAGCTCTACATTAAGACTTGATGACACTAAGAAGTTGACAAAAGCAATTATCAACAGATCTCCACGGTCCAGTGCAGGCACAGTGTAACTGTTAGCAAAAGCAAGCGCGTCTCAGGAACACTTAACATTTTTCTTAGTACTAAAGTATGTTAGCAGTTAAATAGCTTTCAGCAGCAGTCCAAAAAACCTCTTGCTGACCGTGGTATTTAACAATGGATCAACTTCCCAGAGTAAAAAGGCATCGAGTCAGGGTTTTAGACGCATTTAAGTTGATAGCTTGAAAAGTCAGCTACCCTCTTCTACAAGACCGTGTCAATAAGCAAGCTCGGATATGTCTACTCAAGCTGTAATTGCACCTTATGATTGCACTGTAGAATACTCTAGAGACTGTCCCTTTTCCTTGCCTAGTTGCACTCCAAACTGAAGGTTGAAAGGACAAGTAATTAAATCACTTATAGCTAGACTACAGTTAATGTGAAATCATGCATATATTTTTCTTATCTTCCCGTTCCCCATCTCCTAACCCAGATCCATCACCAATTCAGTGTGCATGTGGTAGGCACTTACATGCATGCCTGTGTATTAGTCATGCCACATGTAGTGTACTACAGTAGAACCTCTGAGTTAAACACCTCAGGAATGGAGGTTGTTCATAACTCTGAACAAAACGCTATGGTGATTCTTTGAAAAGTTTACAACTAAACATTGAATTAATACAGCTTTGAAACTTTACTATGAAGAAGAGAAATGCTGCTTTTAACAATCTTAATTTAAATGAAACAAATACAGAAGCAGTTTCCTTACTTTGTCAAATCTTTTCTTAAAAATCTTTCCCTTTATTTTTAATAGCTTGTTTAGTACAGTACTGTATATTTCGCTGCTGCTGCCTGATTGCGTACTTCTGGTTCTAAGTGAGGTGTGGTTGGCCAGTCAGTTCATGACTCTGAGGTTCTGCTGTATGTAGTCCTTGTGTATGCACCCACTTTATGTACTTGTATGTCCATGCAGCCATGTGTACTTACAGTAAGCATGTGGCGATGCAGTCTTCCTCATCAGGATGAGGGCATGATATTATCTGAGGTTTTAGATTTCTTAGGTTTGTTATGTGTTTGAGTGACAAATATGTTTCTCTTAAATCTAGGAGTGAAGTATAGACTTCTTTGTTAACTTGGCTTATATAAATTCAAGGTTTATCCGCTTGGGGAAATTAGTGCTCACACACAGACTTTAAGAAAGGGTGTGACGCAGGTTACCTGCTGACTTGCTCTAGTAAGGTGTGTGTTTGTTTTTGTTCTTAGAGAAACTAACAAAAGCACCAGACATTATGGCAATTACAGGCTCGAACAGTTATAGATTAGTCATAAGCAACAGTTGGTTCAAATAACTACTTATGTAACTTGAAGCAACACTAGGCATGTGTGATACCTCTCATGTCTTGGAAGGGTTAACTTTGTCCTTAACTAGTCTTAATATCTGTTAATATGTAAGCATTCCTTTTCCAGACCTCTGGAAAACAAACTTCAAAAAGCTTATTTTGAACTTGAATAAACAGAACCACAAGTTATTCTACAGTGATTGATGGAGCTATTTAACTATTTTGGACACACACTCTACTTAGGCTTTACTAAAAACTATGTAGTCTGTTAGCTCTTCTGTAACACTCCATGATCTTCTCCTCTTTATAGTCTAGGTCTTATCCATCCAATATCACAGTATCTCTTCATATTTGCACCTTAAAAATATAAAGGCTCCTAAACTTTCTAAGGTTGTTACTGTTCAAAATTAGAATATCACCTTTAAATCTTCCCTTATCTGTAGTTGGTGTAACTAAAATAAGCAGCAACAAATGTAAATTTATCTTAAACATTTGCAGTGTTACTGGGGGACTAAGTCTATGGTATTGAACAGATGCTATGAGAGCCATTGGGATATTCAGTAATGTTAGGTTGACTAAAATATTTAGTTCTATGATAACCAAAGAGTGTTAAGACTGAAATAGTGATGGTTCACTTTTTTTCCTACCAGCCATCTCTTCCACAAGACTTGTATTGATCCCTGGTTGTTAGAACACAGGACATGTCCTATGTGCAAATTGGACATACTTAAAGCTTTGGGAATTGAGGTAAGTTATCATTCTTTCCTAGTGACAAATGACTTAAGAAATGGTAAAGTGCTAGTATAATGTATCAGCTGATTTTTTTTGTTTCGGTACTCCTAGAATATAGAGAATAAGCTCTGAGACTGTGAATGTCTCCCATAATAAGATATTACCGTGTGACACTCGAAACAGTAAAGAAGACTAACCTCTTGGTGAAAACTGCTGCTGGCAGGCTTAATAGTTGCTCATTGGCTATTTAAAACGTTTTGTGACATGCTCCGTTGTAGATTAAAGTGTAACAGAAAAGAGTTAGTAGCTGCTTTTAACAGCAAACCTATTTGGGTGGGTCTTATAGCAGACCAGGCTCTCAGATGTGTGCATTTGAGAGTTCCAAGTCTTATTGCAATAAATTAGTTGTTAGTGGGGTTGGCCTGCATTTTTTGGCAGATTCAGGTAATTAACACTTTCCCTCCATTCCACCACCCCTGCAGCTATTTAATTAAATCCCCAGGAGTCTTTAGATGACCAGAAGGCTGGCAGAGAGCTCTCCTCCCTTCAGCAGATGGCTTCTAATAACATACTTTTAAGGAGCTTGTGTTTGTCAGAGACTGTCAATTTATTATTAGGCACCTCTGACCCAGGGAAGTGCCAGAGTGAGACACTGTTGAGAAATCAACTGTACTATATTGTGTGTGTTTTGGAGGAAGGGGGAATGGAAGTGCAGAGAACAGGGGTGCACAAGGTAACAGGTATCTGAACCTCTTCCAGTTTACTTCACTGGATGGTGTCAGTTGAGCTTTCTCTTCTGCTGGGTGTGTAAAATAGATTTAACTTGTCCTGTAGCAGCACCTTGAGAACTAGGCTTAGCACCAGGGTTTGCAGGACTGGCCCTGAAAGGGACCCCAATGGAAGGCAGCTTTTTCGAGCTGATAGTTGCTTAGCCCATGAGCCTCTGTTCCATATTTTATCTCCATTAGTTTCACTGTGCGCGACTCAGGAGGGTTGCTACAAGAAGGCAGCAGGCATGTTGCTGCACTTGTCCTGTAGACACAAGGTTTAATATGACAGCAGTGTTGGGCAGGTTACAACTTCATAGATAAAATGGACAATTAGAGTTGCACCTTATTTTAAATCATTTGACTTTACAAAGGTGGATATAGAAGATGGAGCAGAGTCTTTCCAGACCACGGTGTCCAATGAAGCATCGAATAGAGTTTCACTTAATGAAGAGGATAATCGTAGTGAGACTGCGTCCTCTGGATATGCTTCAGTGCAAGGAACAGATGAGCCGACTCTAGAGGAACATGCATCTTCAGAGCGTAAGTATTCAGTGATCCCTATGTCTGTCAATTTGTTATACAAATTCCATTAGCCCCTCATTGCATGTTCTCATACTGCAGGACAACTTCAGTTTTGTTTTGGTATGGCTATTTAAATTGCCCCTACACAGAAGCAGAGTACGTTCAGGCGAGTCAAATTCTAGTGAAGGCTAGTAGTCAAAGGGTATTGTTGTCTAGTAAAAAAAAAAGCTTCTTAGAAAAAGAAGTCTGATAGGAACACAGGTCTTATGTGAATATTGAAGAAGGCCCTTAACCAGTAAAACAAAAGGTAAGACACCATTCTTGAGGTGGAAGTTAAAGTTAAGGGAAACACCAGTGGATTCAACTTTTAATTCTGCTTAGATCCATGCCCAAGGTGCCATCTCACCAAAGTCTCTTTGAAAATGTAGCGAAATTGCTCTGTACTTGTATCCCTTGTAAGTTTTATCTTCCTATTAAATTCAGCTTCCTAAATGGCTCAGTATTTTTGCTGTTGCTTCATCTGGGCTTTTCCCACCTGAAAAACTATTTTTTTTTCCAATGGATTCCAGAATGATGTTGAAAAAGGCAACAAGCAGAGAGCTTTTTTGCAAGTGCAATGGGAAATGGTTCAAATGAATAATTAGAAACAAACAATGGGAAAGCATGGTATTTGCTGCCACCTGTTGGGTGTCTTGCCCTGGTAAATGCAGGTGGAATTGTTCAGATGAGCTAGTGTGCTCTGCTCAAACTAGAGAAGTGGCTCTTTTTCTTTTATTCCAGATTCTTGAAGGCTACATTTTTACATCGCGCACAGCCAAACATTGGCCACATCAGTGTATTTACATAGTGATTTGAAATAGCTTAACTCTTATTCTCCTTGCCACTTAATATTTATTTGCATTTCTCTCCAGCTCTTTTATGAATTTATATTCCCTGTCTTTTGTTTTAAGTTTTAGTGCATTGTAGCTAGCTGGAGGCTACAATACCTGCTACTTTTTGTTAAGCTTCTTTCTGTCTTCATCTCTTATCCAGGATATAACACACAACTGTAACCTGGCCCTCTCCTCCATATTGGGTGTACTCAGTGAGATGTTAACGCAAAAGTAGTTGGCATTATAATTTATTCCCAAAGGTGCCAAGAGTGAGGTAGTGGGGAGAGGACAACAAACTGCAGCCCATAAGGGTCTGGACTTCATGTAGGGGTACAGAGCAACATTTCAGTTGCAACATGTTAGCGTATGGCTAGTAGGTCTGTCTGTATAGAGTGTGATGCTCCAAAGAGGAAAAGTGTGTGTGTGTGTAGTTTAGGATAATTTACTGAACCAAAAGCTATTTATTAATTGTTTTTTTCTTTTTGTTTCATCCTAAAAGATGACAATCTGCATCTTGTAAACAATGAGTCCCAGTCTCCAGAAGTGGAGGTCCTTCCTCACCTTGACAACCCAAGCTTTGAAACAGATGAAACGCGCGTTCAAGAAATCAAATCCTGAAAATCTGTCAAGCAATGCGGAATCTGAACCCTTTGTAGCAAACTGCCAGTTGTGGTCATTATGTACGTCAAACAGTATAACAAATGAACTACTCTGTAGCAGCAGTGTTGCATTGGAAATATTGGGATGAAATGAAATTTTTTAATAGATCACAATTACATGGTTTGAAAACTTAACCTTCTTATTTAAACCTTTTTATCTTCCATATGGAATTTAGTGCAAGTATTCTTCAAATAAAACTCTCAAAGGAACATGTGAAGAAAACCATCTGATTTTAACATTGAACCAAACCTTCCTAAACCAGCCATTCTTGTGCAGCGACATTTCCATTCAGCCTGTGAAAACATACGCTGCTTTTTTAAATATTGTACTAAGTGGATTCTCCTGTAGTAACTGTCTCTGTGGGGATTGTTTGATTTGGAGCTAATAGGTTTAATATAAAGATCAATTTTGATCTTGTTGTAATAGAAATCTGTCTGGACTTAATTGTTTTGTGTAAAGCAATGATCATGTTAACTGTCACTGCACCAAATTAGTAGAACAGAATTACAAACTAAATGCCTATCAACCTTCCCTTGCCCCCCAAATATTTTTGTGGAATATTAAACCTATTTCAGATGAGGTAAAGGTTCTCATCCGTCATATAACGCAACATATATTCCTAAACCTATTTGAAGGGTTTTAAATAGCAGGTCAAGTCTGACTTGCAAATATTGTAAAGGGAACAATTCCAGAAGTGCTGTTTTTTGTGGGTTTTTTTTAAATACCCTATTCACTTTCTCAAGCTTCTAACTTGTGAATTAATGGACTTTTGAATGGAATCTGAAGGCTATCATATGGCTCAGGGGTTGTCTAAAGAGCTGCAACACCAGCAATGTTTGCTAGTCCACACTTTGTGGGAGTCTGAAATGCTGAAGACTGTCAACTGAGAGTGAAGGTCTACAACTACTGAATAGAACATGGTAAGGCAACAGGTTGTAAAGAATGCTACTGAATATTGAGGAGGGTGTGCATAGTTAGCAAACTGGATACACTTGCAATGACTCAACTGATTTCCTGTAAATGAAGCTATAAATTGCTGATAGTTTTCTAGTATTTGGGGAGAGTGGAACACAAGGGTGCCTTAGTACAAAGTCTAGAGCCTCATCCACCAAAGTTAACTAAGTACATCTATAAATGCACTTTATTTTGTGTCTTTAGTCTTTATTCTGTGGATTTGTTCCTAATACTAATGCTAACAGAGTTTAGTCTAAGGAACAGCAATAATTGTACTACTGTTTGAATCTCTTGGGAGAAAACAATGCATTTTCTTACTTCTGTGTAGTATGATTAAAAATGTTGTAAATATTTCATGATTTGTACTGAATTCCTTTGAATATGAAAATGTAAATAAAACTATATTCAAATGGCCTGTCCGATACTCATGTATGTTTGTACAGAACCACTTTTATTACTAAATTCTTCTTCTCGGTGGACTGTAACCAGATATTTCAGTGCTTCTCATTCCTTTTTCCATCCACAATCCCAAAACTGTTTGGTTTTTTCTCCTTATGTCCATATCTGAGAAGAATGGTGTTTCAAAAACCAAAAACATCAGTTAGATTGTAATACACGTGATGGGTAGTATACATCACCCATAACATAATAGGTAATACTATTTTGACAGGTTTATTGTTTGTGCTGAAGTAGTGCTGAGGGCCTAAACTCATTTTAAACCATTCTACAAGTACAGGAAATGATAGTCTGTGGCCCAAACAGCTTCCAATTTGAAGAGACAAACCATAACAGGTGCATGAAACAAGCTGGAAGAGTTGGGGGTTGAGAGAGGGTGGGGGTATGATATATTGTAGGCTAGCTGAATATCTAATTCATAGGCAATCTGTAACAGCTCTCACAATGGCCTGCGGATGTCTGTTTTCTGTATGTACCATGGCAGAGGAATTTTAAGAAGGGAGTTGGAGGACGAAGTGGCTTTAAGGATTTTTTACAAGCTTGCCTACAGAAGGGGTGGCATGGGAGAAAGACGCAATCAAAGCTGGTATTTCAAGAGCAAAAACAAAGGTTGATGGGATAACCTAAAAAGGGATCGGTAAAGCTCTAACTCCAGTTCTAGAAGATGATATGGAAAAGTAGCAGCTATTGTTAAGAACTGGTATGTTAGCTTGGCGATGTGCACCCTTCATCCATATGTTTTAAATTGATATTGCACACCTTGAAATACAGTGGCAGAAATATTACAGAATTCCATGTGGCTGTTCAATGGTACATATAATTTTAAGAACTATTGTACCTGTTTAAATAATTGAAAGTATTAAGATGATAAACACACATCCAGTCAGTGTATGTGTCCATTAAATAACTCTTGCAAGAATTACTAGATAATTTGCAAGCTCTCAAATATTTTTTCGTGGACCACCTGAAAATTGCTGAGGGTCTTGGCGGACCACTTAATGACTTTTCCAAATGTTGTTTGTACCTTTCACTGACTATTGTAAAGCGTTTTGGATAAAAGTGCTATATAAATTTGTTCCACAAATAAAAGCACACAACTCATAGTTTAAGAGCAGTAGTCTTACCTTTCTAATGCGATGGATGTGACCTCTCTCCCCTGCCACAGCAGCCCTCGAGTTGGGGCTGGGAAGGGGAGGGGAGATCTCTCCCCTGCCACAGAGCTGAGGCCGGGATGGAGGGCTCTCCCCCCAACAGCCGCAACCCTGGAGCTGGAGAAAGTCACCTCTTTCTCTGGCCGCTGCAGCCCTATTATCCCAAATTCCTCCCACTGCCCCCTCCCATCTACCCCCTATTCCCCCCCAAGGCCACCACCTCACCTTACGTATGTGTCTTCTCCAGGGTCCAGGCAGCTAATTAGTGGAGCAACACCTGTGCGACTCCAATAATTACGTGGGTGGCCCTTCATTATCTCGTGTGCGGCTGCCCAGGCTTGCACCTTAGAGGGAACTGTCTGTGGACCTCCTGAATGGGGCTCACGGACCACAGTTTAGAGCAGTGGTTCTCAGAAAGCACTAGTCATCTTGTTCGCTCAACTTGTGAATGAAGTTGAGTGGAATCAGATTCTGCACATTGATCCACTCTGTCTCCACTAACTGTGCGTCTCCACTGGTTAGGAAGGATTGGAATGTGACAAGCATGGAGAGCGGGCAGCCTGACGTGAATCAGTATTACATGGATATTGGTCATAAAAGGGAGTTGTGCAAGCTGAAACAAATACAACGAAGGATAATGACAGCTCTGTTTCCCAAGGACTCTGTCCTCCTCCCTGTTATGTCAGTAGCTAAACTTCCACTGGCTACAATTCAACAGAAGCAAGATCTGGTCCAAACTGACTAATCAAACCACAGGAAGTCTAGTTGATAGTAATGTATTTTGCAGTTCCTATTTCTGCTCCTTTCTCTTGTAGCTGGGTTTCTCCATATGAACATAGAATCCTAAAGCCTATTTAACATTCTACAGTTCTCTGAAGTGCAATAGTTAAATTTTCTCTAATATTTCTGCTAGTAATATAAAAGATTGAGTCTGGATCATAGGGGCACATAGGTGGGCCACATACTCTGCTATGCATCTTCCCGTTGCTCAAACAGTACATGAAAATAATGTTGAATTGATTTTACTGAGATTGTAAACGCTCTGGGGTAGGGCTGCTGTGCCTTATCTTTTGTAAAGTGCCTAGAATACGTAAGGCATGAGATTGGCAGAGGCAGGAGGAGAATGGACCAGTAGAAAGACTAAAGATCGTATGCATACATATATATAGTGGCTGGAAAACGTAATCCGTTGAGAAACAGCATGTGGTCAGACTACTGTAATACGTATGCGCACGAGGGCAGAGTTAAACGTGTGTAAGCTTACTCCTCTCCTCTCTCCCCCCTGCACCGCCCCCAATATTTCCTCCCTTTGCTTAACAAGCTAGTTTTAATATTGCATTGACACACTTTTGCATGGGCTAAAGTCCATTTGTAAATACTCTAGCACATTTCTTAATGCATGCACAGTGTTTACATCCTTAAATATTTCCATATGCCCAACAATCCACAAATCAAAGTAACGGGTATTTTGAGAAACAATGGTCTTTCTGTTTTCTTTCGCTTTACCTGGAGTCCAGAGGAGCTCATCAAAAATGAGAAAAGGTGTAGAAAGCCTAACCTCGGAGGAAAGGTTAATAAAAAAACCCTAAACTTTCTTTTTTTAATCTTGAGAAAAGAAGCCTGAGGGAAAGGGAGGGGGGACCAATAAGTCTTTGTTAAGGTCAGTTATAAAGAGGATGGTGATCATGTTCTTCATGTCCACTGAAAGTTGGACAAGAAATAATTTTCATAAATTGTAGCAATGGTGTTTTAGGTAAGATATTAGAGGGGAAAAACTTTCTAATACTACTAACAGGCTTCCAAGGGAAGTAGTGGAATTTCCATCACTGACCAGGTTAGATAAACACCTGTCAGGGATGGTCTAAGTATACTTGGTCCTCACTCCGCATAGGGAGGATGACTAGATCTGTTTGGGGGAGAGGGGGCTTTCCAGCCCTCCATTCCTGTGATTCTAACGCCACCAGTATCACAGTCCATGTATTTGTATTAATCATAAGGCTTTGCATTATTTCCTTTCTAGTTGGTCCTTCCTGACCCTACTTGTGACATTACAAAGTTGTGCAACACATCCTTATAAGTGTTTACACATCCTTAAGTGTTGAACTGCCCACTTTGTATTTACGTAAAAATTATTTGGCATTATGGAGGTATGTAATGTACAAGCAGTGATAGGAGTGGCCCTCTAGGCAAGCTAGAAATAGGAACTTGCCTGGGGCTGGGGTTGGTCCTTTAACCATTTTTATTAATAAACAATGTGTCTGAGGCTTGGTCCTCTGCTGTAAGAGAACAATAACTGACATATAATCCTAAAAAGCTGTAGGCTTCTGTCTTATTTTGCAGTTCATTTGTTTTCATAGTACATAGTGCATGCTCCATTAAAATCTTTGCAAATACAGAGTACAGGGAATACTGTGGTACTTGCAAATGGTAATGGCATAGACCTTAATGACTTATAAGCTTATAAGCTTAATGACATATAAGCAGTAGGTTACCACTGGGAAATCTGGATATCTCCATTTTTATTCTGTTCATCGAGAGAAACCAGAGCAGATTAGGTCCACTCATGCTCCTGTAGTATGCTCCTGAAGAAATTCTGCTCAAGGGCCTTGAGTCAGAGACATACTTGGGTTCTTTGCAGGAAATCATGTTGGAAAAATTCCTACTCAATGAGATGATGTGTCAAAATAGGTCAATGTTGTGAACTGTCGTGTGTGCTATTACCTTTCATAACCCAAGACTTTTCAGCAGTGAAATTTTGAACACTGTATTGTTCCTAACAGTGTGAAAGGATTTATTTATCATTTAAGGGTATGTCTGCACTATGAAATTAGGTTGATTTAATAGAAGTTGATTTTTTAGAAATCAATTTGATAGTCAATTGTGCGTGTCCCCACTAAGAGCATTAAGTCGGCAGAGTGCGTCCACAGTACTCAGGCTAGCGTTGACTTTCAGAGCGTTGCACTGTAGTAGCTTTCCCGCAGTCTCTGCCGCCCATTGGAATTCTGGGTTGAGCTCCCAGTGCCTGATCGGGCAAAAACATTGTCGCGGGTGGTTCTGGGTACATGTCGTCAGGCCCCCCTTTCCCTCCTTCCCTCCATGAAAGCAACCAAAGACAATCGTTTCGCACCTTTTCCCCTTGGTTACCCATGCAGATGACATACCACAGCAAGCATGGAGCCCACTCAGCTCACTGTCACTGTATGTATCCTGGGTGCTGCTGGCAGACGCGGTACTGCAGTGCTACACAGCAGCATTGCCTTGCCTTGCCTTGCAGACGGCAGATGGTGCAATATGACTACTAACCATTGTTGTTGTCCCGTGGGTGCTCCTGGCCGATCTCGGTTAGGTCAGTTGGGTGCGCCTGGGCAGATGTGGGAATGACTCCAGGTTAGTCTCTTCTTTAAGTTTTGTCTAATGGAGCTTCAATCCTGCCTGGAATATCATGCGGGTTGGAGGCTTCTGCCTCAGGCTGCTCTCCCAGTCGGCAGCACTGCGCAGTCACACCTACTCCCATGGCTCATGAAGCCTGGACAGTGTAAGGAGCAGTTCAACTACAGGCTGAGCAAGTGCATCATGGTGGTAGAATGTGCCTTTGGACGTTTAAAAGTTCGCTGGCGCAGTTTACTGACTCAATTAGACCTCAGCGAAACCAATATCCCCATCATTATTACTGCTTGCGGTGTGCTCCACAATATCTGTGAGAGTAAGGGGGAGACATTTATAGTGGGGTGGGAGGTTGAGGCAAATCGCCTGGCCGCTGATTACTCGCAGCCAGACACCAGGGCGGTTAGACGAGCACAGCAGGGAGCGCTGTGCATCAGAGAAGCTTCGAAAACCAGTTTCATGACTGGCCAGGCTACAGTGTGAAAGTTCTGTTTGTTTCTTCTCGATGAAAACCCGCTCCCTTGGTTCACTCTACTTCCCTGTAAGCCAACTGCCCTCCCCTCCCCTCCCCCCCTTTGATCACCACTTGCAGAGGCAATAAAGTCATTGTTTCAAATTCATGCATTCTTTATTAATTCATCACACAAACGGGGGGATAACTGCCAAGGTAGCCCGGGAGGGGTGTGGGAGAAGGGAAGCACAGGGTGGGGTAGAGTTAGCTGCGTCCCCTAGAATGGCATGCAGCTCATCATGGAAGCGGCATGTCTGGGGCTCTGACCCAGAGCAGCCGTTTGCCTCTCTGGTTCTTTGGTAGGCTTGCTTGAGCTCCTTAAGTTTCATGCGGCACTGCTGCAGGTTGCTGTTATAACCTCTGTCCTTCATGCCCCTGGAGGTTTTTTAAAATATTCTGGCATTTCGTCTTTTGGAACGGAGTTTGAATAGCATGGATTCATCTTCCCATACAGCGATCAGATGCAGTACCTCCCATTCGGTCCATGCTGGAGCTCTTTTGCGATTCTGGGACCCCATGGTCACCTGTGCTGAGCAGCTCGCCACGCTGACAAAACAGAAAATGAAATTTAAAAGTTTGCGGGGCTTTTCCTGTCTACCTGGCCAGTGCATCTGAGTTGAGAGTGCTGTCCAGAGTGGCCACAACTGAGCACTTTGGGATAGCTCCTGGAGGCCAATACCGTCTAATTGCGTCCACGCTACCTCAAATTCGACCCAGCAGGTTTGATTTCAGTGCTAATCCCCTTTTCAGGGAGGAGTACAGAAATCAATTTTAAGAGCCCTTTAAGTCGACAAAAATGGCTTTGTTGTGTGGATGGGTGCAGGGTTAAATCGATCTAACGCTGCTAAATTCGACCTAAACTTGTAGTGTAGATCGGGCTTAGGCAGAGGTTCTCGAACTGTGGTCTGTAGACTACCAGTCGTCTGCAAGCTCTAAGGTGAGCGCCTGGGCAGCTGCACATGAGACACTGATGGGCCAGGCATGGCTCCACTAATTAAGTGCCTGGATGCTGGAGACGACACACATGTGAGGTGGTGTCCATGAGAGGAATAGGGGATAGGTGAGGGGGGAGGAATTTGGGATATGCAGCGCTGCGGTGGCCAGAAAAAGAGGCAACTTTCCCCAGCTCCAGAGCTGCAGCTGCTGTGAAGAGACGGCCCTCCTTCCCAGCCTCAGCGGTGTGGCTGCTGTGGTGGGGGAGAGGGAGAGATCCCCATCCCCTTCCCAGCCCCAGCTCAGAGACTTCTTCGGTGGGGGAGAAAGGGCACAGCCATTGCATTAGAAAGGTAAGACTACTGATACACCTCTACCCCGATATAACACTGTCCTCGGGAGCCAAAAAATCTTACCGTGTTATAGGTGAAACCGTGTTATATTGAACTTGCTTTAATCCGCCAGAGCATGCAGCCCCACCGCCCCGGAGCGCTGCTTTACTGTGTTATATCCGACTTCATGCTATATCAGGTCACATTATATCAGGGTAGAGGTGTATTAAAATATGAGTTGTATGCTTTTATTTGTAGAACAAAAAACCCTCTAATTATTATGTTTTTTTAATGTGGCGCTTTTATCCAAAGCACTTTACAATAGTTAGCTAACGGTACAAACAACATTTGGAAAGATCATTAAGTGGTCCGCTGAGACTCGCAGCAATTTTCAAGTCCATGAAAAAGAAAAGATTGAGAACCACCTTAAAGACTAACAAATGTATTTGGACATAAGCTTTTATGGGTAAAAAACCTCACTTCTTCAGATACTATCCTCTCGTGTATCCTGGCTGTTTATATAGTCCCAGCTCCTGCTGGGGGGTGATATTACTTTCATCCAATTAGCCCCTCAGCTGTATCTCTACTCAGTTAATTAGCCGCCTCTGCCAACTGACTGTCATTCATCAGGTCCAAATTAATGTACACTGTTGGGAATTTTAAAAACCAGGTGCACCAAGTCAGCTCCTGACTCAACAGACTCCAGGGAATGGTCCATAATGTCCTTGAGGGCCTAATCATGCTCCATGAGATCCTTAAATGCTTCAGACAAGTGACTGCTTTTCAGTGCTTCATGCCTAAAGTTACCTTCATGTGAAGCCATGCAGCTGGTCAGGGCAGGCCCACGCTTGGCACCACTGACTAGGGCATGGGTCTGGCTATAGCGGTGGGAGGATGGATGGATTCAGCACATCCAGGTGCCCTCTCTCGCTGCAGGGTTCCTATGGAAAGCCACCTACAACATTCACCTGCCTTCCCCTAGTAGAAACCCCCTGGGAAAAGCAAACATGGCCTGGCCTAACCTCCCCCAGGACTGAATTGCTCTTAGGCTGTGTCCACACTGGAAACTGGGGTAGGATAACTTATTTTATATTGCTGTACGTTTACATTCTACTGCTAATGTGTGTATAAAACTACAATATCTTCATTAGCATTTTACATTATGTTAGTAACCCTGTGTTGGCTAACCCATGACAAACACACCTTTTTTTCCCTAGTGGTGACAGGCCTCCACAGTGAAGCTACATCCTACAGGTCAATTAGCACCCCATTCTGAGGCACGCCCGGGTAAATTGAGGCTGTTTTAGGGTTAAACCCAGTGGAAGCTCTGGGAACGGATTTCTCTTAAAGCATGTTTGCCCTGGAGTTTGTTACAGTGATGTAGCTACACTGCAATAGATGCCCTAGTGCAGGCCCTATTGTAGACATGATGCACTAGTTTAAAAACAGTTTACATCAGCACAGCTTACCCCAGTTTAAGCCCTTGATAAGAGTTAAACCTGATTTCTTCCCAAATTCTGCATCCCCACTGATCTCCTGAGCTTCAGTCAGCGGTGCTTGGACAAGCAGCTAGAGCTGGGCAAACACTGCCAAGCATTTTCTGTGAATGTTTGGCTGAAGTTTGCTTTGACTGTGTTTGTGCTCACATATGCTCTAGGGACTGGGTTTACTGGCAGGAGTGTTCTTGGAAAGGATGACATTTAATAAGTCGCAAACTGGAGTATATGTGCCAAAACTGATTTCTGAACATGTAATAATGAATATTCACCCTGAAAACTGGATTTGAAGAGTTACATCGGATCAGAGAACTAAATTACTTGCAGTACCATGTGACCTATACCACCAATCAGAACTGCTCACTAACAAACCACAGCCTAAGATTTCTTTGGCGAATAAGTCTGAATAAACAATACAGGAGGGAAACTGAGTTGTTCACAGACAATTCACAAAGAGACCAAATTTGTCAGATAAATTATTTATTGTCACAAGCTTGTGGGAGGATCCTTCTTTTGTACCTATCCTATATTAATCCTAAACAAGGAGAGACTGGTCATGCACAGAACACACGACTGATGATGCATTACTGCTCCACCAACAAATTTCAGTGACTGGAGCGCCAATTCCATTTAAAACAAAACAAACAAATCTAAAACACCCAAGACAGATCTAGTGATTAGAGCAAGAAGTCAGGAGTCCAGTCACACTTGTGACACAGTCTTTTGTGTGTGGCAAATCACTTAGTCATTCTATGCCTCAATTTACCTGTCTGTAAGATGGGGAAAGCAGTATCTACCTACTCACAGAGATGTTGTGAGGCTTAATTAAATACTCTTACAGCTGGTTGAAAATATGTCACCATTTTTGTGACACTTTTGTCCCATCTTTGGCTGACATTTGAAATTTAATTAACCAAAATTTCTAAATGAATTTTTACCAGCTCTATAGCTACTCAAACAGGATGACATTTTTGCAAAAATTCAGTTTTTTAATTGAAATGTTCATATATGGACTGACCTTTTAGTTGGAATTCAAATTTAAATGAAAAAAAGCATCAAAAAAAATGTGACCAGCCCTATTTAAAGTTTATAAAACACTTTGAGTGAAACCATGGCTCTTTAAAGTCAATAGACGTTTGCCGTTGACTTTGATAAGGCCCAGATTTCACTATCTGGGATCCTCAGGCAGAAGGTGTTAAATAAGTGTAAAGAACTGTGGTTACTATTATATAAACACATATGTACACCCCTTCTATTTGGTATTTCTTTTCCTTTTTTTTATTTTTCTAACTACTGTCCCTCCTCTCCCTTCTTCCTATCTGATCTTCTGCCTTAGGTAGATCTGATATACTGACCTGCAGGTACAGCAATTGCTACTATCTATAAGCTCATCTTGATAGTGGTATGTATAGATCAGGCAGTGGTATGATCATGTAAGCACATTACAAGTGTTACCATTCACATATGTAGTCTTCATTGCTGACACTCCCAGCTTTGTCTATATTCTGAAAAAAAAATCTTTTGAATGGCTGATTATGTGAATTATAAAGGGTTATTTCTGGGTCCCTTTGGCTATTAAATTTGAATTTTCAACTCTTCTCCACAGAAACCGTTCTGCATGAGTTGGCTCACTTTTTAAATTATTGTAAACTACATTTAAAGAGAGGTCCAAACCACCCCCTACCCCTAAAAATCTATTGTTGCTAATACTGTTATGATGCAGCCAGACGCCTTCATAAAAGAAGGGAGGGGAGAGATTTTCCACTCTTATGTCCCCCAAATAGTGATCCATATTAGTGTCTTTTTTTAAATACACTGTGCTGCAGTTTTAATGCACCTTGTGTGGATAAGAATGCAAAGCTTTCACAGGGTTGATGTTAAACATGCAAGGAGCAGTGTGGCCTAGTGTCTAGAGCACTGAATTGTGACTCAGGAGACATGGATTCTGTTTGTGGTTCTGCTAATAGCCTGCCGGGTGACAGTGGGAGAGTCACTTCCCTTCTCTGTGCCCCAGTTTCCCCATCTATACAATGGGGATGCTGATACTGACCTCCTTTGTAAATTGCTATAAAATCATAGAAGATTAGGGTTGGAAGAGATCTCAGGAGGTCATTTAGTCCAACCCCCTGCTCAAAGCAGGACCAATCCCAAATAAATCATCCCAGCCAGGACTTTGTCAAGCCTGACCTTAAAAACCTCTAAGGATGGAGATTCCACCACTTCCCTAGGTAACCCATTCCAGTGCAGGACCGCCCAGAGGAGGGGGGAAGTGGGGCAATTTGCCCCAGGCCCCGGGCTCCGCAAGAGCTCCCACGAGAATGGCTGAGGCTCCCTCCCTGGCCTCACCCGATCCCGTCTCCGCCCCTCACCCGGAGCCTCAGCGCATCCAGCAGCGTCCCAGACAGCTTCAGCATGGCTCCCGTGGGGCCCCTGAGCCCCGCTTAGAGCCATGTGGTAGGGAGGTGGGGCTGTGAGCTCCGGGCCGAGCGGAGCCCCCCGCCCCTTACCACGCGGCTCTGAGTAGGGCGGGGATCAGGCCCCTCTGGAGCCACGCTGCCTCTGTCGAGGGACGCTGCTGGATGCGCTGAGGCTCTGGGGCCAGAGGGAGCCAGGGGTAAGGGGCCAGGGCCAGGGGGGTTGGCTAAGGGGCAGGGAGTCCCAGGGACAGTCAGGGAACAGGGAGGGGGCAGAGGTTGGGGGGGGCGGTGAGGGGACAGGGAATGGGGGGATTAGAATGTGGGCATTCTGGGGGTCTGTCAGGACTCAATGGGGGGTGGATAGGGGTTGGGGCAGTCAGGGGACAGGGAGCGGGGTGGGGTCCCAGGGTGGTGGTTGGGGGAGGTGTCTGGGGGATGGTGAGGGGACAAGGAGCAGGATGGGTCAAGGATTCTGAGGGGGGCAGGCAGTTGGAGGACAGGAAGTGGGTGGGGGTCGGACAGGGGGCAGGGCTAGGCGGTTTGGGAGGCACACCCTTCCCTACCCTAAAGCTCATTCAGCAGTTTGAGCCTTGCAGAAGAGCCAAGCTGTTAGTTTTTCCATTAGGGCTACCATCCCTTAGACTTCTCAAATGCCAAATTATAGTCTACATTTAATTTCAGTGCCATAGGGAGATTCATGTCAGGGGAGGGTAGCGTCATTTAAAATTAGACTCTGGGGGAGGGGTCACATGAGAAGAGCAATATCCTTCCCAACCCTACCAAGGGAGATGCCCCCGCCCTGCATTCCCTGAGGCTTCAGAGGGGTTAATTCAGTGGTTCTCAAACTTTTATATTGGTGACCCTTTTCACATAGCAAACCTCTGAGTGCAACCCCACCCTTATAAATTTAAAACACTTTTAAATATGTTCAACACTATTATAAATGCTGGAGGCAAAGTGGGGTTTGAGGTGGAGGCTGGCAGCTCGCGACCCCCAGTAATAACCTTGTGATCCCCTGAGGGGTCCTGACCCCCAGTTTGAGAACCCCTGAGGTAATTTAATTTTAGCACCGTGTGTCCATTCACATGCATGTGCTATTTTGAGCATAACATAGGCTCATCCCAGATTCTGGAACAAGCTCAAATGCTCAGTTCGTGGACTATGTACATAAGCTATACTAAAGACAAACGCACAGTAACCGTCTCCAGTTTGTGAGGGACCCCATGGAGCCAGTCTCTAGGAAACAGATACACGCATGGAGGTTAAGTCCATTAATGGCTATTAGCCAGGATGGGTAAGGAATGGTGTCCCTAGCCTCTGTTTGTCAGAGGGTGGAGATGGATGGCAGGAGAGAGATCACTTGGTCATTACCTGTTAAGTTTACTCCCTCTGGGGCACTTGGCATTGGCCATTGCCAGTAGACAAGATACTGGTCTGGATGGACCTTTGGTTTGACCCAGTATGGCTGTTCTTATGTTCTAACCTAAATGAACCCAAAGTTGTGGAGACAGATATGAGTCAAGGAAGCCAGCAGAGTATCAGAAACCTGGAAAAATCTCTGACTGGGTGGGCTCAGGCGTTTGGTCACAAGCTGAGGTGGTTCAAAAGTTTTGGATTTATTTTAAGCAGAATTTTTTTATTGTTTCTTTAAACAATCAAACACAGCAAGCAGCAAATATTTGGCCACACACTTCTGAAACCTCAAACCATATTCAGGTTTTGGCAGACTAATTTCAGCTTTTCAATTAAAAAAACCACAACAAATTTTGAAGGAAAGCAGACATTGTTCATGATTTTTTTCTGCTTTTCAAAACCCCCTAATTTTCGATCCAGAAAAAGTTTTGATGGAAAATATTTGTCCAACCCTTTTAGTGAGCTTTAGTGCCTTTTAGCACTAGCTGATACTGAGAACCAGTGATACTTTGTAAAGAAGTTTTCTCAAAACTAGGTTTGTGCCGAGATGCAGAATGTTAATTTTTCCCAGGGCTGCCTGTGGTGGTGGGGGGGCAAGTGGGGCAATTTGCGCCGGGCCCCACAGGAGCCCTCACGAGAATATAGTATTGTACAGTATTGCAATTTTTTTTATGGAAGGGGCCCCCAAAATTGCTTTGCCCAGACCCCCTAAATCCTCTGGGCGGCCCTGCTCCAGTGCTTCACCACCCTCCTAGCGAAATAGTTTTTCCCAATATCCAACCTAGAGCTCCCCACTGCAACTTGAGACCATTGCTCCTTGTTCTGTCATCTGCCACCACTGAGAACTGCCTAGTTCCATCCTCTTTGGAACCCCCCTTCAGGTAGTTGAAGGCTGCTATCAAATCCCCCCTCGCTCTTCTCTTCTGCAAACTAAATAAGCCCAGTTCCTGCAGCCTCTCCTCATAAGTCATGTGCCCCAGCCCCTTAATCATTTTTGTTGCCCTCCGCTGGACTCTCTCCAATTTGACCACACTCTTTCTGTAGTGGGGGCCCCAAAACTGGACATAATTCTTCAGATGTGGCCTCACCAGTGCTCAATAGAGGGGAATAATCACTTCCCTCGATCTGCTGGCAATGCTCCTACTAATGCAGCCCAATATGCCGTTAGCCTTCTTGGCAACAAGGGTGCACTATTAACTCATATCCAGCTTCTTGTCCATTGTAATCCCCAGGTCCTTTTCTGCAGAACTGCCACTTAGCCAGTCGGTCCCCAGCCTGTAGCAGTGCATGGGATTCGTCTGGCCTAAGTGCAGGACCCTGCACTTGTCCTTGTTGAACCACATCAGATTTCTTTTGGGCCAATCCTCCAATTTGTCTAGGTCACTCGGGACCCTCCAGCGTATCTACCTCTTCCCTCAGCTTAGTGTCATCACAAACTTGCTGAGGGTGCAATCTATCCCATCATCCAGATCATTAATGAAGATGTTGAACAAAACCAGTCCCAGGACTGGCCCCCTGGGGCACTCTGCTTGATAACAGCTGCCAACTAGACATCGAGCTGTTGATCACTACCCATTGAGCCCAACAATCTAGCCAGCTTTCTATCCACCTTATAGACCAGGGGTAGGCAACCTATGGCATTCATGCCGAAGCCGGCACGCAAGCTGATTTTCAGTGGCACTCAAACTGCCTGGGTCCTGGCCACTGCTCCGGGGGGGCTCTGTAATTTAATTTAATTTTAAACAAAACTTCTTAAACATTTAAAAAACCTTATTTACTTTACATACAACAATAGTTTAGTTATATATTATAAACTTATAGAAAGAGACCATTAAAATGTATGACTGGCATGTGAAACCTTAAATTAGAGTGAATAAATGAAGACTCGGCACACCACTTCTGAAAGGTTGCCGACCTCTGTTATAGACCATTCATCCTGTAAATAACATTGCAGAGGGAATGCATGGTTCATGCCAGGACACAGATTGCATCACAATCCTTGTCTGTGGCTGTAAGGAGCAGGCAGTGTGCATGTGTTGGCAGGAGCTGCGAGTGTGTGTGTGTGTGTGCTGACAGGAGCAGCGTGTGTGGGTTGGGGAGCTGGCAGGACTGGTTGTGGGGACTGGGACAGGCTGTGTCTGTGTGTTGGGGGGCTGGCAGAGACAGGCTTTGTGCGTTTGGGGTGGCAGGGACAGGGTGTGTGTGTGTGTGTGTGTGTGTGTGTGTGTGTGTGTGTGTGTGTGTGTGTGATGCCCACATCTCCATGGTATGCCCACAACTTGAATACTGTGTGCAGATATCGATGCCTTATCTCAAAAAAATATATTGGAATTGGAAAAGGTCCAGAAAAGGGCAACAACGATTAGGGGTATGGAATGGCTGCCATATGAGGAGAGATTAATAAGACTGGGACTTTTCAGCTTGGAAAAGAGATGGCTAAGGGGAAATATGATAGAGGTCTATAAAATCATGACTGGTGTGGAGAAAGTAGATAAGAAAGTGTTGTTTACTACTCCTCATAACACAAGAACTTGGGGTCACCAAATGAAATTAATAGGCAGCAGATTTAAAACAAGTAAAAGGAAGTATTTCTTCACACAATGCACAGTCAACTTGTGGAACTCCTTGTCAGAGGATGTTATGAAGGCCAAGACCATAACAGAGTTAAAAAAAACACTAGATAGGTTCATAGATAATAGGTCCATCGATGGCTATTAGCCAGGATCGGCAGGAATGATGTCCCTAGCCTCTGTTTGCCAGAAGCTGGGAATGAGCAACAAGGGATAGATCACTTGATGATTACCTGTTTTATTCATTTCCTCTGGGGCACCTGGCACTGGCCACTGTTGGAAGACAGGATACTGGGCTAGCTGGACCCTTGGTATGACCCAGTAGGGCCATTCTTATGTTGTGTGTGTGTTGGAGGTAACAGGGGCAGGCTCTGTGTGTGTGTGTGTGTGTGTGTGTGTGTGTGTGTTGTGGTGCTGGCAGGGACAGGCTGCGTGGGTGTGTGTTGGTGGGGCCGGCAGGGAACATAACATAAGAACGGCCATACTGGGTCAGACCAAAGGTCTATCTAGCCCAGTATCCTGTCTACCGACAAGTGCCCAACGCTAGGCAGGACCGGCGCTAGGGGTTTGAGCGCCCTAGGCGGACGGCAATTTCGCCGCCCTGCGCGCTGGTCCCGCGGCTCCGCTGGAGCTGCCACAGTAGTGCCTGCGGAGGGTCTGGTGCTCCACGGCTCCGGTGGAGCTGCCGCAGTCGTGCCTGTGGGAGGTCCACCGGAGCCGTGTGAGCTGCCGACCGTCCGCAGGCACGACTGCAGCAGCTCCACCGGAGCCGCGGGACCAGCAGACCCTCGGCAGGCACCACTGCGGCAGCTCCACTGGAGCCGCCTGCCGCCCCCTCCGGCAAAACAGCACCCACCATTTATTCTGGCACCCTAGGCGATTGCCTAGGCTGCCTAAATGGTAGTGCCAGCCCTGATGCCAGGTGCCCCAGAGGGAGTGAACCTAACAGGTAATGATCAAGCGATCTCTCTCCTGCCATCCATCTCCATCCTCTGACAAACAGAGGCTAGGAACACCATTCCTTACCTATCCTGGCTAATAGCCATTAATGGACTTAACCTGCATGAATTTATCCAGTTCTCTTTTAAACGCTGTTATAGTCCCAGCCTTCACAATCTCCTCAGGCAAGGAGTTCCACAAGTTGATTGTGCGCTGTGCGAAGAACTTCCTTTTATTTGTTTTAAACCTGCTGCCTATTAGTTTCATTTGGTGATGCCTAGTTCTTGTATTATGGGAATAAGTAAATAACTTTTCCTTATCTACTTTCTCCACATCACTTATGATTTAATATACATTTATCATATCTCCCCTTAGCCTCCTCATTTCCAAGCTGAAAAGTCCTAGCCTCTTTAATCTCTCCTCATAAGGGACCCATTCCAAACCCCTAATCATTTTAGTTGCCCTTCTCTGAACCTTTTCTAGTGCCTAGGGACAGGCTGTGGGTGTGTGCGTTGCGCGAAGCCCGCACCTCTCCCAGGCCCTGGTACTAAATGGCCGAGCTCGGTGCCGGCCCGTTTGCTGGAAGCCCCGCCCCCCTGCCACACCCCCGCGCCCAGGAGGGAACTGAACCGCCCAGTGGTTGGGCTGCGCGGGCCCCGCCCCCTCACCGCTTTCAGCTGCCGCCTCCCTCACGGCGGCGCGCCGGCCGCTGGGGCTGGTAGTGCAGGGCGGAGCCCGGACCGCGGCCGCCGGCGAACTACATCTCCCGGCGGGCCCGGCGGCGCCCCGCTCGGTGGAGCTTGGCAGGCCGGCTGTGTACGTGGGAGCGGAGCGGGGCATGAGGCGGGCGCCGAGATGTGGCTGAAGCCCGAGGAGGTGCTGCTGAAGAGCGCCCTCAAGCTGTGGGTGCTGGAGCGCGCCAACCGCTACTTCGTGCTGCAGCGCAGGCGAGGCTACGGCGAGGACGGCGGGGGGCTGGCAGGTGAGCGGCCCGCCCCCGGGGGTGCAGCGCTGGCCCGGCCCGGCCCGGCCCGGCCGTCTCGGGGCGGGGCGGGGCAGCCCTGGCGAGGGCGGGGCTGGGAGCCCCTGTCCCGGGGAGCTCGTGGCAAGCAGGGGGCTGAGGGTTTGGTCCGCCCCGCGGGCGGGCTGCCTGGGGGGCTGCCCGGGACCCAGCGGGGCAGAGCCGGGCACGCCCAGGGAGGGGGCTGCCCAGCCTGCCCCGGGCATAGCTCTTGGGGTGCCCCGCTGGGGTGTGATGTCTGGGACCCTGCTCCTAGGGGGGCTGCTGCGCCTTCCCCTGCCTGCCCAGGCATCTGCAGAGGAGATGGTGGCTGGCAGCGACGACGGGTAACTGTTGACAGTGGGGGCGGGGCACAGGTTAAAGCAGCAGTTTTCAAACTTTCAGAGCTGAGCCCCCGTCTTTGCGTTACAATTTTTGGTTGCCCCCCCCCCCAATACAAAAAGAGGTGAGATAGTGCTCCTGAGTCCTGCCCGGCCGGGCGGAAGCCCAAGCCAGCTGGCATCGCTGCTTCCTCCCCACCCCCCAAGGAGGCTGTGCCTCCCAGTTTGAAAACCTCTGATTTAAAAATTTTGGTGCAGTGGGTTTTAGGACAAGGCATATAAACTCCGGCAGACATTGGGGAGCACATGATCCCGCCTGTCTCCCCACAAACACACACATGTCACTTCTGGACTGGCTGAGGGGGGTAACAGGTCTTTTTTTCTCAACTTAAGAAGCTTCACTTTTTATAAAAAGTTTAGGCTGTAAAATCTGATCTCTACTCATTATTATCTATTTGTCAAACCGGGGCTCCTGGGTGCTACTGTCATGGAGCAGGAGCCTGTTGTGCTAGGTGCTGTACAAACAGAATTTCCTCCTTACTAAATTGTGGCTCCTCTTTGCTTTTCCTTCCCAGGAGAAATGCCCTGGATGTCTAGGAAGGTTTAGTTCTTGGATGCACTGGATGAGTCACTCCTTTCTGGGTTATCCAAGGCAGTCTCCAGCTGTGGCATTGTGAATGACAAGAGAGATTTTTAGAAGTGTGCATATGAGGGTTTAATCATCTCATTGAAACCTAGTGCAGAATCTTCCATCCTGGTGGGGAGAGGTGCACTATCCGGCCTGTGAGACAATGAATCCTGACTCCAGAATGAATGTTGGTGGGTCTGGATATGCCATCCTTGTGTTGGAGATGTGGATAGTGCTGGGCACACAGGTCATTTGCAGGGAAGAAAGGATGTATGAAAGGAATCATTAGTAATCCAATAACCTCCCTAAAGGCCGCAACAGATTTCTAAGAAATACAGAGAAAACCAGGTTTGGGTTTAGGAATCAAGGGTGATTCTGGTCATAAACACCACTGTAAAAGTGTCAGGTTGTTTAATTATGAACTCACCTCTTCCGGTGAAGGACTGTTTTGATCAGCAGCTGCTGCTTTTGTTGGGCAGTTAAGTGCTTTTCCAGGGAAGGTAAATCATGTATGTGCATTGGCCTCTCTCTTATCCTAGTTTTAAATCTGGCATCTTTGGAGACCAGAGTAAGCCCTACCCATTGTCACTCACTTGGCTTGAAGGTTATCTTTCTGTACGCTGCAGCTTATTTAAAAATTGTGATTGCAACTAAATGTAGAGCTGACTCCAGAATTTAAAGTTCACTCTTTTAAAGATGAATGTTCTCCACTAAATAATGTATATTTATTTATAGTTGTCCAAGTGTATGTTCTGAGCTCTTGTCTTTTCTGAAGGTGACGTCTCTGTGACTAGTTCTATGTCCTTGATGATATTAATCAGTAGGGAAGGACATGTGTTCAAATATATTCCTACTGTGCTCCCCCTAATCCTTGTGGCATTACACAGTTGATGCTTGTCTCTTTCACCATTAGTATTATGGCAACTCTTGTTTAGAAAAATGTCATTGTGGAATGGCCAGAGGATAAAATTGCAGAGTATTCTTGAAATAAAATTTTATATAATGAGGGTTAGGAAGAGATGGTCTATGAAATACATGTTTGCAGTTATATATGCTTTCATGGCTATACAATATATACTTTCAAGGTGTTAATTAACATAATTGGCTGTTTGTCTAGTTTTTAGATCTTTATATTGCTATGTGCCATACACTTAAAAGCTATACTTTATCAAACACAGTGAACATCTCCCTGGGTCAGAGTACAGTCTTGCTCCACTTAGTGGCCTCCCCTAGACCACACCTTTTAAGCAGGATCCCAGTCCCTACAATCAGATTTGTGTATGTGAGCCCTGTGGGTCTGATTACAGGATCAGGGCACAAGGTTATAACCAGCTGGTGACATGGTTTGCTCTAAATCATGGTTTGTTTCTACACGCAGCACGTTTAATACTTGCTTAGTAACTGTGGTAGGTGAGACGCCAAAGGCCTGTGCGGGTATTTGATTGTCTTTATGTAATCAGTCCAGTGCGCACTCTTTTCCTTTCCCTTTTTCCTTACCTTTCTTAGGTCAGACCCCTTCCTCCCCCTAACTATGCAGCATGCTTTGAAACTTGTTTGGCTCTTTCCCCTTCCTCATAGTTCCATGCATGGTAGGACATCAATATGCATTGCCTTATGTGCTGCAGGTGCCAGTCTGTGTCCGCGTTCTCTGGCTGTTTTGTCTCCTGCGGAGGTGTTATGGGATCGCAGCTCAGATTTTTCCAAAATGCACTGTTACAGATACGTTTAGTCAGAGTGGCAGATGTGAATGCAAAAACACAGTTGTGATGGCAGCAAAGCTGCAAGGTATATGCAGCAGTGTTTGTTGTAACTGGAATCAGATGAAAATGTCCTGACCTGGTTACAAAGACATGGCGATACTTGTAATGCAGCCCGGACCTTATTTAGAAGAGTAATATCCCTGCATTAGTCACATGAGAGAACTCACTGTAACAAAAATACCAGTCTTTCAATGAAGAGGTAGAATGATTTATTTGCTGTTGTTTTTCTGGCTGTCTCAGTGAATGCTCAGCCTTTCAGCTTGATGTTCTTAGACAAGATGGAATAATCGGAAAAAAAGATTTTGTGGATAATATGCGTTGCTGGAACCAAATCATCCCTGCTCACTACACTAAGCCATGAGTCTCATATGAGTCTAAGAAAGGGGGTTCCTTGGAGGTGAGGAAAGGAATTACCATTTTCCTTCAGGGTTGAACTTCTTAATGGCTATTACTGCAGTCCTGAGTCCATAGTAGTCCTTACTGCTGTAGCCAGTTCTGTAGGAGCCATGGCTTGTTAATCCATATTGTGACCCTGCTGTCTCTTTTTCCTGGACAGTCCACAACCCCAGAAATATGGAAGGAGCAGCTGCAGATCTGGACTTATTTGCATGAGCTGGAGAAGTCTTGTCCTCCTGTCTATCTGTGAACATGGATTTTACCCTTAGTAATTTCACCAAAAGAAAATTGTGTTTTAAAATGTAATCATCTAGTGGGAATGAAAGGCAGTGTTTTTCAGTGACAATGTGCGTATCTTTAATAGAATTTCTCTTAGACTTATTCAAAAGTACTTGGATATGGCTGATTAATCTTACAGGGAGGTTTTTTTAGCATGATCGGCAGGGCACAGGAGATGAGTGATTTGGTGTGTAATAGTGGGATGGCTGCTTTTCAACACTGGATAGATGGCTGCTGCTGCAGTATTAAATGTATGGTAGAAAGGATTTTACCAGCTTCTGTTTTACTAGACTGAACCTTTCAAATGGCTGGCTTGCAGCAGGTTTCCAACTGTGGTAGAAAATAGGATGAAAACTTACTATGTTAATAAGGGTCTTGTGTGATCTGTGCAGCACTTAGCCTTAGCCTTCCAGCACTGTTGAGTGGCTCCCAGCTGTTGAGAATTATGGGAGGTGTTGTGGAACAGAGGGGGCCAAAGCAAGAGGAGAAGAGTGATGGGGCTGGATGTGAGGTTGGTGAGGCATGCTGGAGCAAGTCCTCAGAGGGATTACTAAAAGATGCTATTGCAAAAACGACATGATCTAGAATCTTTCACTCTGTTTTATTCATTAGTGATCACTGAGAGCTAGTCCCTTACAGCAGTATTTTAGAAGTTAGTCATTAAGAATAATTGAACTACTAAGAACATTGCAAGCTGCCCTCAGCATTTATAAAATCTTAGCAGCAGAGAGATCTGCCTGGAAGACTGCACAACTCCTAAGTTCCACTGAGCCTGCAAGTGCTGCCACAACCGAAACCTTTTCTAGTCCTGGGAAGCTAAGCATCTCTACATTCTCCTGGGACCTAGTTGTTTTCCTTGATCCTGCAGGAGTTCTTAAACTCTTTAGGAGTCCTGGAGACACTCTATTCCTGTGGCACTCTGTAGGACTAGAGAGTGTCCTTGGTGTTCCAGAGTTTGTTAGCAGAACAGGAGGAGAGAGATGCAGGACTTGTAATATCTGTGGTGCTTAAATGCTCTTCAGGGTTGAAGCTGTAGTCAAAACCTTCTTTCTAATAGAGCTGCTGGTAAAGCTGCTCATACTCACTGGTCCTGGAGCAAATACTAGTCTTTCTGCCTATTTGTTTTAGGGAGAACTTCTTACTACTCTCAGTCCCAGCTTCTTACCACAAATACTTGTATATAAGCCTACTCGGTCAGTGTGTTTTTTAAAACTGATGTTTATACTTAACTTGGAGTAGGGGAGACGGACTGATTCACCAGTTGGTTTATTTGTGAAAATTAAGGTATTTATAAGTCCAGATATACCAGGATTTTGGCTTTTTGTATTGCCCATAGCATGTATTCAGACTTACACACGTTTTAATTTATGTAGCCAAGGGGAGCATTTCAGTACAATTTGTAGTTAATATGTGAACAAGAAATCTCCAGAAAACAGTAAGTGGATATTATTTTACTTTCAAATAAATCAAAGGAACTGAAAGGATTTGCTTAAGCTCCCCGCTTAAAATCACCTCTGAGCTGAGATGAAGTTCAGTGGCAATGCATTTTTTCCAAAAATTATGAGCATGTGAAAATAATAGGTTATAACGTAAGTCCTGAGTATATACTTGAATTGCTCAATGTATGTAAAAAGTCATGATGTAACTTTAAATATATTGGGCACTGCAGTATATAAATAATACATTTTCTAAGCTGTTTTTAGAAATACAACTCACGGTTTCATGACCTGTTTCAGCAGAAGCTGACATGATACCAATACTCCTATAAGGAGCACTGAACTAAGTCTGATGTAAAGCAGGACTTAGTAAATTCAGTTGCTGTTTGAAGGTTGAAGAAAACAGGGTTTTACAAAGTTGTAAAGTGCTATTTTAAATTTAAGAGTAGTTTTAAATAACTCAATCAGAATTTATCTTTCTATCTGTTACTTCACAGCAGCTTTAAAAGTCCCCTGATTTCTCATACATTCACACGGCATCCGGAATTCTTGAGTGAGAGCAAAATTGTAGAGACAAGCTGGAGATAGAGTTCTTCTTCAGCTCTGTGTTGCTTGGAAAAGCTTGTCTTTTTCACCCACAGAGGTTGGTCCAACAAAAGATATTATCTGACCCCTCCCCCCACTTGTCTCTCTAATATCCTGGGACCAAAACAGCTATAACAACACTGCATACAGTATTTATTTTAGGCTATTGGGAAAGCTTGTTTCCTTTTGTTGGTTCTTCAGCAGCTAGTGCTGGCAGGCAGAGAATTTCTTACGGAAGTGTTTTTGGAAAAAAATATATTTGAAGCCACTCTGCTTTTCGAGTCATGTATTCTGTTTTTGAAGTAATACTCTCCTCTCATACTTTGCCTGGGATATTTGCATGAAACAGAATCTTTGTTTTTTGAGGTT
Organism: Gopherus flavomarginatus; assembly: GCF_025201925.1. NCBI lineage: Eukaryota > Metazoa > Chordata > Testudines > Testudinidae > Gopherus > Gopherus flavomarginatus. The sequence continues at coordinate 12,076,329 of NC_066624.1, read as the reverse complement.
CACCTGCTTTTATTTCCTCATCTGAAGTTACACCATGATGCTACACCATGATGTCAGAGGAGTGTATGGTGCTGGGAAAATTGTCATCTGAAACTGTGGATTACAGTTTCAAGTAGAGAATAAATAGAGGGGAGAGAGGAACTCTGCAGCACAGATGCTCCTAAATTGGCTGCAGCTGAGAAGCACACATTGCAATTCAGCTGGGAGGGGTTGACAAAGTTGGCTTTAAGTCACCTTTGCCCCTCAGCTGAATACTCGGCTTGCCAGATGCTAAACCTGTCCCTGAAATAAACTTGAGCATCCTTCTGGATGCTGAATTTGCATTGTGCAAAAGCTGTTCCATTTGCCTGTGAAGTGTCTTTTGCTCTTTCTTATTATTTACTTGAGTTATGATTGTGCCCAGAAGCCCTAGTTGGTCTTGTATTTTTTTATACATTATATTTCAAATGCTTTAACTCTTAGGTCTACGTCTGGGCACCTAAATAGGGCCCTGATCCTGTAGACACTTACGCATATTCTTAACTATAAACACCTATTGGGCACAGGTATCAGAGGGGTAGCCGTGTTAGTCAGGATCTGTAAAAAGCAACAGTGAGTCCTGTGGCCCCTTCAAGATTAGCAGATATATTGGCGCATAAGCTTTCGTGGGTGAATGCCCACTTTGTCAGATGCATTGGGCACAGTGGCTCAGCACTTTTGAAACAGGCTGCTTATTCAGGTGCCTAAATATAGATTTAGAAATCTATTCTTGGCCTTTATTTTTGCTTGGCAACAAAACTTCCTGTCCAATCTAGGATATACCTAACCCGTCCCCCACAAATATCTGCTGGCTTCTTGTGAGCTGCAGGTTTGCCCTAGAGCTGTCCAGTCCTTTAAGACCAGACTATCATGAGAAACTGCTGCATTTCTCTTCATACCTCCACGCTTCCAAAGAATCTTCTTGATTTGGTGGTGGTTTCAGACTGGGTGTCTTTTGGGCATTGACTTGAGTCACTGTAGGTTTTCTTTGTTTTTTGTTTTGAACAGCCGACACCTGGTTGCCCCTGTAATGTTGCTGCCTCTGGCAGGACACAACTGAGAGTATAAATTCAGGACAAATTGCTTAGAGCAGGGCAGTCACAGTCCAAACCAGCCAAACAGAGAGGACTTAGGTTTTACCCTACTGGCTATCCAAAAGTCATACAAGCAATTCCCTCCATACTCCAGTTCCCTTGTATCCCCACTAGCATTGCTCCTTATGGGGATGAATGGTTATGAAAATACTTCACTAATGCTACTTAGAATCAAACACATTGAGATACAAGTACATAGCCAATATTCATAATTTCAACTACAGATACCATAATCATCACCAGCAGATCATAATCTTTTCATAGACACCTCACTCGACAACCTTTGTATAAGATTTGTGCAACTATAGGACCTTGGTTGCAACAATGATCTATATGGTTGCAGTTTATGTCAATAACGTCACAGCCCTTCAGCCAGTTTATGCCTGCATCTGTAATTCCCCCATATGATGATCTTCATAATGTGTTTTCTGTATCTGCTCATTTTGGGGACTGATAACATGACTGAAATCAACCCAACATTAGTTTCTTGAACCTTAAAACCTAGTGAAATGTTGACAGCTTTTGTAGTGGATATTGAGAATGTTTTGGCATTTTGAGCAGTGCTGTTTTGTAGCAGAATATCATAAAATCACCCTTTTAAGGTAAGTGCTTGCATCAGTCTTTGCAAGTGGTGACTTTGCAAATATATCCTTGTGCCATATATCATAGCCAAAAACAATGATACTGGGAGAATGGCGAGAGAGATTAACAATCAAAACCGCTGCTAAGTCAAGGCCAAGTGTAAAACGAGCTCAGTGTTATCAATAATTCAGTAAGCAAAAGCTCGTCAAACAAATATAAACATCTGTTTAGCATTTTAGTTCTTAATGTAGAGAGTATAAAGGCTGGTTTACGACAGCAGAAGATGTGAGTTTGCTCACTTACATTTTACAAAATTATTACAGTTTGCAAGATAAGATTTGTTTATTTGACATAAATTAGTTACCGATCCTTAATTCCTCTTGTTTTGTATTTTTCTTTGGGAGGTTTTATCTTGATAGGAAGTGCAGCAGAATAATTTTGAAAAAATAATAGCCATCAAAAGAAAAACGTTTGGTGTGGAAGAGTGTGTTACTTAGCCATGTAATATCCCATGCTGAGTAAGGAATGCAGGATTAGAATCTGAATGTCTGATGCAAAATCCTAATTTGACTCTGTTTAGTAAACTGTCTAAAACTGTATCTTAAATACAACAGGCCTTCTCATGGGGACACTCGATGCAGTCTTGGACTCTACATCAAAAGTGGCTCCATTTCGGATCCTGCATCAGACACCGGATTCTCAAGTCTACTGGTCCATTGCGTGTGGTAAGTGTGATTCTTTATTTAGAGGCTAAATGTTTTTTAAAAGTGGCAAATCTTTTCCCTAATGCCAATATACCTAAGAATGACACGTAAACATCTGGTGGGATAATTCTCTCTCCTCCCTCAAACCCCATCAGATTTTAACAGTAAAACTGCTCACCTACCTTGAGAAAATGGAAAACCTGCCAGCAGTTGCTTATTTAGGGCCCTGTACTGCAAAATGCTGAGTAGTTGAATGGAAGTTGGAGAAAATCTGCACCATGCAGGATTGGGCATTTAAAAGTCCAGCATGAAGTGTTCGATTTTTACTTCTATGGCCTATTTTTTCTTTCCTTTTTATTAATTTAAGAATGTTTGTGGATCACAGAGAATGGAGATATATACCTGCCATGCAGACAGATGATTGCAAATACTGAGTCTTATTTTGTTCCAGATATTTTGCATTTAATAAATTATGGCTTATACTCTTGAAGTTATTTTTATTAAATAATGAGTACAGGCTTGTACAAACAGCATTTCACTTCAACACTGAGAACTACTTATCTCTGAGATGTCAAAATAAAAAGCATGCAGTGGGGGAGGTCTAGGTTGGATATTAGGAAACACTATTTCACTAGGAGGGTGGTGAAGCACTGGAATGGGTTACCTAGGGAGGTGGTGAAATCTCCATCCTTGGAGGTTTTTAAGGCCCAGCTTGACAAAGCCCTGACTAGGATGATTTAGTTGTTGTTGGTCCTCCTCTGAGCAGGGGATTGGACTAGATGACTTCCTGAGGTCTCTTCCAACCCTAATCTTCTGTGAGTCTATGGTTATATATAAAAGGTTATAGGCACAAAGGCAATTTTTTTTCAGTGTAACCTTTGACAAACTCACTAATTATCATGAAAGAGCAAAATTTTGTTGGCATTATAAAAAATATATTAATGCTATTTTTCCCTTCAGTACTTAGCTATTTTATTTATCTTAAAGATAGCTGAAATTCATAAATCATCTAAAAAGACTTCAGCAGTCCCTTTCTGCTGATAACATCCCCATCCAGAATACATTTTGCCCAATAGCTTTATATTTGTGAAGAGGATATAAAGCTAAAGTATTGAGAAATAATATGGAACGGTCCCCTCCTTCCTGATGATTTTTGTAGCAGGAGTTTAGCCAGCAGCAGATTTCTGCTAGTGGGTTATAGTAAAATTAATGTTCACCTCAGTTTCAGCACTCATTCAGTTTATCCCTAAACCAGTTAGATCCAAGTATATTGACACAGTTAGTTGCACAGACAGTGCTGGGCAAATAGACACACCTATAGAAGTACTGGCATTCTAAAGAGTTTATAGTGTTAGGGCCTGATCCAACATGCACTGAAGTCAATAAACAGATTCCCATTGGCTTCTGTAGGTGTATAGATGTTATAGCTGATGTTTCTATTTCAGTGCAAACATACTTGGCACAGCCTCTCTCAGGAGTATTTAGAGACAATGGAAGCTGAGTTGTCGGTGCCACAATCTTCATCTCTTCTAGGGTGGGGCTGGCATTGGAACTATGCTTGAGCAGTACAGCAGTCACTTTCCAATTTTCCTGTTCCAGTAGGTTTTAGATTAACATAGGAGAGCTCTTCCATAACTAAATATCAGTAATGTTCAATAGGCAGCTACTCTGACAAACTATGCAGGTATAGTACAGGTAAAAATGGCCAGTATGTTCAAAGGCACACTATCTCATCCTCCCTCCTTCAGACTCATCTCTTTCATGATGCCTACAAAACCCTGCCTGCTATTATATCTAGGAGGGTGACAAGCTGTCACTGTCGTACCAACTCTTCCATTCCTGCCATTCTCCCTCACTTGTCTCTACTCTGAATTTAAAAAAGGGGGTGGTGGGAGAGGGAGAAAACCATCAACAAAATAAAACACAACTGTACCAATCATTACCATGTTCTTTTGTTAGATCCCTGGCCCCAGCCTGGGTTTGTTTGTGTCTGTTAGTTGTAAGCCCTTGGGGAAAAGGTCTGTGGGGAGATTTTCAGAGGTACAGTGGGAATTCTGTACAAAACTGATATTTGAAAATCTACCCTGACTCTTTACATGTATTTGCCAAGCCCAGTGCGACCCCAGTCCCTTCCTGTATAGCTCCAATAGTGTGATAAGGAAACAAGTTATGACCCAGTATTTGGTTGTCCTGCTGTGCAGCATTTGTTTTGTGTCTTCGCATAGATTCCCTGCTTTCAGGTGCATCTCAGTTTTTCTAGTGTTGTGAAACTGCTTTGGTATTCTCCCGAGAGCAGAAGTACACAGCTTTTTCTATTCTAAGCTGTGCATGGTCCATGCAGCTCAACGGAGTTCAGGAGGAGGGTGATAAATTTGCCCACAGGAAGTCCGAGCTCAGCATGGGTGGGAATAGACAGAAAACACAAATTGTATTTTTTCTAACCTATCTTTTGCTTGTTAAAGTAAACCTATTTATAGCAGGAGTTGAGTTCCTTCTCCTCTCACCCTTTCACTCCTCATTCCTTCCCATTGTTTTGTTTCCTGCTGGCTGATGGCACAGCGTTTGATCTTGAGAGCAAGGTCTAGCTTCTCTAAGGCCTTGGCTACACTGGCACTTTACGGCGCTGCAACTTTCGCGCTTAGGGGTGTGAAAAAACACCCCCCTGAGCACTGCAAGATACAGCGCTGTAAAGCCTCAGTGTAATCAGTGCCGCAGCGCCGGGAGCGCGGCTCCCAGTGCTGCAAGCTACACCTGTAGAGGATGTGGAGTACGTGCAGTGCTGGGAGAGCTCTCTCCCAGCGCTGGCGCTCCCACCACACTCTCACTTCAAAGTGCTGCCGTGGCAGCGCTTTGAAATTTCAAGTGTAGCCATACCTTACGCTACTGTTTTGTGGGCATATTTTATTGATTCAGCATCTTCCCCTAGAGACCAAACTTTTGTCCCTTTTATGATTTGCTTAGTTTCTAGTTGTCTAGTGTCTCAGTTCCAGAAGCTCAGTGAAATAGCACAGAGCCCTGCTGACAATGCTGAATATTTCCTAGACACACTATATTTATTTTGCAGTTAGCATTATCTCTTAACTGTATATTTACTAACTGCTACGCATGTCATGTTTTATATATTTATTTGATTTCAGACGTTATCTAGAGCAGTGCTTCTCAAAGTGGTGGTCTGCAGACCGGTGCCAGTCCGCAAGCCATTGGCTGCCAGTCCGCGGCAAGTTTCCTCATAAGAGCGTCGAATAGGATGATGATATGGCACCAGTCTCTGGCACATTGGAAAAAAAATTGCCGGTCCCCCACATCAGATAGCTTGAGAAGCACTGATCTAGTGCTCAGGGAACCCCCTAAAATTGAAAATGCACCACTAAATTCTAAAAGTTTGCAGTGTCACATTTTAGTTCATCAGCCTTTTTCCCAGTTAAACCTTTTAAGTTAATAGGCTCTTTAACAAAAACTAGACACTCTACTGAGCCATAACACTACAGTTAAATTTTCCTCCAGTCTCCAACCCCTCCTTTAGATGCCTTTGGGGAAAGATAAACTTTGTAGCATTCCCAGAGACACTTCATACCGTATTGAGTCTGATCCCACAAATTCTTACACGCAAATAATTCCACTATTAAATGCTGTGCTATAGTCACATGATTTTTGCTATCCAATATGTATCAGAATCTTTTCTTCAGTTAGACAAGAAATCAGATCCTATTGTACCATCAACTACTTAAAAAAGACATTAATACCATATTCCTATATTGTAATATGAAACCTCTCTCTCTGCAATCTAATCTAATCTAATCTCCTCCTGTGCATGCTTTTCAAGGCTGTCCCTAGAGGTCTCAATAAGAGACCTAATTTTATATGGTGTATTGGCCAAAGGACAATGTGGGGAGTAACACACTCTCAAACATAACACTTTTAAAAGCAAGGGAAAACATGAGTTACTAGAAAATGAGCCATTTGTAAACTGTTGGTAAGTAAAATCCTAGGAACATTCCTGGGGAAATAATACGAAGTGGTTGCCATAAAATATACTCAGTTGATGAGTGCAGTAAAAATACTTATAAATGAATAAAAATAAACATGTACTATTGAGAATTCTGTTGCGATGACTTCAACCCTTAGGAAGCAGGAAAAGGGGATCTGCCTGCTGCTTGTACTTGAAGTTATATCACTTTTGTGTTACATATAGAAGAGGTAATCTAAAAGGCTGTATAATGGCTTTGTCCCTTGCATGAGGTAGTATCCATTTAATAAAAACAAGAGACTAAATTGCTTTCCCATTGTTACATTGTAATGATCTAAGGGCTAGTCCACACTGGCAGTGGTAAAGCACTGCGCGGCAGCGCTTAAATGTGCCTTGTGTGGTCGCGGCGCAGCACTGGGAGAGAGCTCTCCCAGCGCTCTAAAAAACCCACCTTCATGAGGGTTGCAGTCCCCGGCGCTGGGAACGCAGCTCTGCTGGGGCACTGTTTACCGTGGCGCTTTACAGCGCTGCAACTTGCTGTGCTCGGGGGGTGTTTTTTCACCCCCCTCAGCGAGAAAGTTGCAGCGCTGTTAATTGCCAGTGTAGACAAGCCTTAAATGAAGTGTGTTAATGGGATTTTAACTTTGCCTGAGGCCTACTTGCTATTACAGTAATCTGTCTTGTGCATAATTGATTCCTGGTAGGTACACACATGATGATAGTCTTATTGTTCTTTTCACTGTAATCATGTTTAGAGCAAGATTATTATTCCCATAAAACCTGTTATAACAGTTTTAGCAAATAAAGTAATTAAAAATTGTAATGTCAGATTTTTGTCACCATCAGAGAATTTACAGTCATCCAGGGAGAAACACAGGCTTTTAGTGGGAAACAAAGCACAGAGCCTATGTTCATGGTGTTTTGTTGGGTAGTATGAGGGCACTACTCAGAATATTGAATGTGTGTGTGTTTATATTTTATTTAAGAGCATTCTTCTCATGTTTCAGCATGAGTGTACAGGGGAGATAATGATGTCTTTAATTGGGCAAACAATTATAAAGCAACTGTCAGGGAACTTTTGGCAGGAAAACTCAGTGTTTGACAGTATTTATTGGCCCAGTATAAAGCATTGCTTTATTCACGTTACATTTTTTGTGAGGTTTAATGACTGTTAAAAACACCGTGGGGATGTAGTTCTTTACAAGACAGGTGCCAGCTCTCATTCCTTGAGAGTAGGCGTTCTTCAGGAAAGTCTGAATTTTTTAGAAAATGTGTATAGAATTTAGATTGGTAGGGACAGATCCCAGCAAAGAGCATTTATTTGTGTATATACCAACTAGTTGGTGAATCAGAAGTCTTCACTTTTATTATATACATAGACCCATGAGCATTCAGAGCACTTCACAAAACATGTGAGAAGACATTGCAAACTAAGTCAAAAAGTTACCTATTCTGTGAATCTTGTGATATAAGTAGTGGGGACCAATCCTGTGGCCTTTACTAACACAACTAGCCCTGTTGACTGTGGGGAGCTACTCACTTGAGTAAATGCTGCAATACTGAAGTCTGCACAATTCTTCTTCTCTTCTAATTTATTAATATAAAAATAAAACATGCATAATTAACCCTAGATGATAATTGTAAATGAAAAAGGTGATATGTAGTTTTGCTGATACCTACTGGAATTGCTGGCCTGTATTCTCAAAAGATAGCTAGAGTAGTATAACCTAAACACTGCAGAGGATCCAAATAACTTTGACATGGCTACTTTTATCTTAAAACATTCTGCAATAACAAATGCATTAAAATACATTACTCCTGTGAAGTAGATACGTGTTAAGCCATTTTGCAGATGGGTAACCGGAGACTGAGGGAGGTTAAGTGACTTGCACAAAACCACACAGCAAGTCAGTATCAGAGATCGGAAAGGAATCCAGGAGTCCTCGCTTCTCAAACCAGGTTTCCAGTTAGTCTGGAGGAGAAATCAAAACTATTTTCAATATTCCTGTTCACTTTTCCTGCTGTAAGATATTTTTGACATTACCAGATATGAATGCTCATAGAAAAACCATTCAGAATGCTGGGCTCTAAGGGAGAGTTTTCCAAAGTGCCTAGTAAGTTAAGAGCCAGTGACACTTCAAAAAAAAAAGAATCCCTCCACCAGAATACTTCCTCTGGCCACGTCTGTGCTAGAGTTTAGAGAACTGCCCTAGATTCTTAATGCATAATCTGATAGAGAATCAGTTTTGCCCTATTTTTGCAGTGTTAATTACGCTTGACATTATTTTCACCTTTTTGAAATGCCAGTGCAACTCCATCATAAATGTCCAGCTTCTTCTTAACTGTACTTAGAGGAATTTCTTTTCAATCCCAGTGTAGTATTAAATAAGCCTGTGAAAACCACTCAAACCTGCTTAAGGTGTCAGTCTTCATAAAACGAAATGGTAAAGATGTGGTCAATGGAACTCTCTGATGAGGAGGGAAGTGGTGATAGTGCATTCATGTACTGGGCCTGTTTATTTCTAAGCAATTCCTGTAGCGTATGAAAACTCGTAGCCTCTTAACATTGTAGAATCTGCTTACCCAGAAGTGCTGAATAAATCCTTACACAGTCAAAGCCATTTTATGGAAAAACCAGCTAACTCCTAAGAATAGTCTGAGTATTGCACTCAGCTGGATTCTCATTGCTGCTGTTTCATAAACATCGTCTTTACTTCAGTAGCCTTATGATTGTAGTTTACTAGCTATTATCCCTGGCAAAATTCCTAACCGAGTGTATAAACAGGCCTGGTCTCTGAGTATACCATAAACCGTTTTGACGTACTGACATTTCACACATCATAAAACTAGCTAGCAGCTAATATCTTTCTTTTGTATGAAATTTAAACTGCTGATCAAAACACCTTACTGGAAAATGCATGTGTTTTCATTGAGGGAAATTTCTTTCTCTTCTAAAGTTATGACATTCCTTATATGATGGGTTACAGCTCTCTGAAAGCAAAATCCTTGCAGGGAGATCAAGAATAAAATGATAAAGTATTTTCACCAGAATAACAGTGCATGGGAAATGAGGTAATGAGGCTGACTTTGCCATTTGACCTATGAGGAGAGTTGAAAGAATTGGGCATGTTCAGTGTAGAGAGGAGAAGGCCGTAGGATAACAATTTTTAATATTTAAGTTTATTATAAATAGGATGGTGATCCATTGTTCTCTAAATCCACCAAGGTTGGGCAAGAAGTAATTGGCTTAGTTTGCAGCAAGAGAGATTTAGGTTTGATGTTACGAAAAACTTTTTAACTATAATGATAGTTAAACACTGGAACAGGTTACCTTGGAAGGCTGTGGAATCTGTGCCATTTATAAGAACAGGTTAGATAAACATCTGTCATCAGGCATGGTGTTGGTAAATGACTTACAGCTTGTATATGTTACAATCCTGCCTGAGCACTGGGGGGCAAGGCTAGATGACCTCTTGAGATCCCTTTTATCCCTACATTTCTATGATTTAATTACTGCATTTATATGCCCTTCATATTTTGGATGATGAGCTTTATCCTGGATTGTACAGCTTACTTTCTAAACATTGATTATGTCAAATTATTTCTGATCCTGCATGCATACAGAGAAGGAGAAGAAAGTATCTTTTGCTTTCAGTACATTGGGTTTGCAGGAAGTGCAAGAGTGAAAGACCAGTGATTCTGGGTAGGCTAGGGTGACCAGACAGCAATTGTGAAAAATCGGGACGGGGGGTGGGGGTAATAGGAGCCTATATAAGAAAAAATACCCAAAAATCAGGACTGTCCCTATAAAATCGAGTAGGCCTAGGGTAGGCCCAAAGACATTTCAAGGATCAGTCAGTTTATATGAATCAAAAAGGCAGTGGTTTCTGCGTCAGGGAGTAGCAGACACATGCATTCTGTATTTTGAATGGAATAAGATTTCTTTACAATTGTGGAAGCCAAGTACAGCACAACACTACCCTCTTTGATCTTGTGGTGTAGACAGGACTTGAATTGTGTCGACAGAACCATCGTTCTTTCTGAATTGTGGTCACCGAAGCTTTAACATGATTAGGAATATGATTAATATGTGACTTGGTCCTACATCACAAGGTCGAAGCATGACATAGCCATGTTGAGTGCTGCTAGGTGGTAATCAGGTCCTGCCTTATGATAGATTTATTTAGACAACGTAGATGTCTATAGAATGTATCTGAAGAGGAAGAAACTTTGCTGTATCTAGAACAGTAGTTTCCAAACTTTTTACTAGGGAGACTCCCCAGCTGCATTTTATCTTCTTTTTTTTTGCAACCCACCACTGCATACCCACCTTGTACCCCAGCACCACAATCCTAATCCTGGCCTGGTGCAGAGCAGAGCCTCTTGGATCAGGATGATTGGAAAGCGAACCTGCTCCGCACTCATCCTGCAGCAGCAGCTCTCATCCTGCAAGACAAGGCCAGGCTCCTCACTCCACATGTTGTGACCTGGTGCATGGGGCCCCAGCACCACTCAGTTTTGGCTTGGTCGTTATCTTGCTCTCCAAACCTGCCTGCCTCCCTTTCACACCGGGCCAGGAGAAGTGCATGTTTGCTTAGGCCCAGACCCTGTGATGGGTTAATCTGGCCTTGAACATGGCAACCCAACTAGAATCTTCTGATGTCCCACTGATGGGTCGGGACCCAACATTTGGGAAACACTAGTAACGATGATCAGTGTGCTAACTACTACAGTTTTGGTTATTTGTCCAGTGTGGACAAGGCCTTTGTGATTTTTTGTTTAGGTGAAGTTTATTTCTTAAGCTTTATTAACCTGTTACTCTTTTATCAGGAGCCAGCAGAGAAGAAATAACAGAACACTGGGACTGGTTGGAACACAATGTTATGAAGACCTTATCAGTGTTTGATTCAAATGAAGATGTTACTAGCTTTGTACAGGGAAAGATAAGAGTAAGTAGCATGTAGGTGATATAACAGAGGAAAGCTATGACTTTTCACTCTTCAGAAACACGTACATTTTTTAAAGACATTAGGGGAGAACATTGTGGTGCAATGTAATTCTTTTTATGCAGTACTGTATTGCAGTTGGATAGGAGCAATGGAATGGGGTGAAGCTATTTCACTTCAAAGTTAAGTAAAGTTGATAGAGACAAATTCCATTCTTGCTGATAAACAAAATGTATCAGTTGCCTTCAGTTAACTGTTTAAAACTTTTGGAAAAAGAATATTCTGCAACAATAATAATAATTGACACAGCAAAATGAGGCCATACACTAATCTTGAAGGCCTTTCCCTGTCTGTCTATATGCAATGCTGTCACAGATGCACAGGATCTTCTCTGTGCCCTAGCCTGTAACCAGGGATCCCTTTAGTATGCCGGGCACCAAAGACCCACACAGTTCCACATGGGCAGGCCCTTAGCCTCCAAGACTCTGAGACTGGGCCTTTGGCACCAGCACTCCCTGTCTTTCTCTGTGATTCCCTGCAGCGAATCCAGCGTAGCCAGACTCTTGTGGGAGGCTTGAACTGCAGTCCTTCAGAGCACAGTGCTCTCACAGAGTATTGACAGCCACACAGGCAGCATCTCTAAAGCAAGATAATTCTTTATTGGTCACCTGGCTACAGAAGCTGAAAATCCTTAGTTTGGCACAAAGAAGCAGACATTATGCCATGGTCCATCCTGGCAAAGCCAATGCCATCATCCAGCCTGTGATGGATTCCATCCCTTGCTCTGTCTCCCTGTTTCCTTTGGCTTCCCAAGTCAGAACTCCTGAATCCCTCCAAAAGTGCAACTGTTATTCCAATTCAGTTCACATATTTCATCTGCTGGGGTTTCCTGCTGTTGGGGGTTGATTGTTCAGTCTTTGGGATGGGGGCTCTTTTTGTCTTGCTGGGTCCTGTGTTGATATGGGTTGGTTTCAGCCAGATCCTTAAGGATCCAGTCATTCCATGCAGGCATCAAGGTAGTGCATACACCTGCTGTTCCAGGAGCAGGGTTAACCCTTTTGCACCCACTGTACACAGAGGAAAACCGAGACATGCCTAGGATTCATAAAAATATTATAGAAAATGCACCCTTTGTCACAAACGTGATAACTTTTGAATGCTGAATTTGATCAATTCCAAAATTTCAGAGAATGTTTGAATGATGGGGGTTGGGGAACTGTGGTCTGAGGGGTACAGGGGGATGGGCGGGCATACAACTCCTGGAGGCGGGGCACAGAGCGTCCTGGGATTGGGGGAGTAATGGGGATAGTGGTATGAGGGGGAAGTGCGCTATCACACAGAGACTTTGGCATGAGGGGATAAGTGGAGAATGGGGGGCGGCCTGAGGGGAGGATTGCAGGGAGTCCCTAAAATAGAGGGGGATGGAAGGGTGGCACACAGGGAGCTTGTGGAGGAGGTGGGTAATGAAAGAATGCAGTGAGCCCCAGGTGTGTGCAATGAGCTTGGCCTTCAAAAGCAATGCAGCGTGTGACCTTCTAGTAGTAATCTATAGTTGTTTTTATAGCACTTTCCATTAAAGGATAACAAAGCACATTACAAATACCTATGAATGTAGCTTCACAACACCCCTAGTGGGGTAAGGAAGCTTCATTATTCCCATTTTATAGATGGGGAAACTGAAGGTAAGTGTCTTAACCACGGTCGTACAGGAAGTCTGTTGAAGAGTCTGAAATAGATGTAGGCCTCTGGACTCAGTCCTGTGTTTTGTCCGCAAGACCATATCCAGCACAAAATATGTTGCATATGCATATATATATATATATATATATATATATATATTTTGTTTGTTTTGCTTTTAGGGATTGATTGCTGAAGAAGGGAAAGGTTCTTTCATACAAGAAGAAGATCCTGAGAAGTTTCGTGAAGCTATTCTGAAGTTTGAGAAGTGCTTTGGATTAGCAGAGCAGGAGAAGTTGGTGACCTATTACTCCTGCAGCTACTGGAGGGGGCGAGTGCCCTGTCAGGGATGGCTTTATCTTAGTACCAACTTTCTTAGCTTTTACTCATTTTTGCTGGGAGCAGAAAGTAAGTTGGCTCAGTCACTCACCATTTTATTTTATATTTTTCAAATTTGAAGTAACATTTCACACCCATAATCCTTTGAGAATAAAACTTAGTTATTTTGCAACATGACCATCAAATAAAACCAGTGTAGAAAAAAAGAGCAATCAAAATAATCAGTGGGAATACATTATTTAGAATTATTTTATTTGCATGTGCATGTGTAACTCACTAGTGTGTGTTACTTGTCTTTCTCTGACTTGGATTCTCAGAGAACATGAGTCTGGTACAGCTCTTAACTGAAAATCCTGGGTCTTTAACTCAAGCTGTAGAGATTCATGCTTTCAACTCTTGAGGCTCCTGGTTCAATTCCTGTCACATGTACAAATTTAAAACAAAAATAATCTTCCCAAATAGAGGCATTATACATTGCTGATATTTTCACACAACTTTTTGTGTGTAAAGTCATTTTGATTGTTAATTTCAAAAGTATGCATTTGTGAGCAATAACTCTGTGATTGAAAGCTAGAAAATGTGAAGAAGGGTGCATAGACTTACAAGCATTTGTATATTTTCCTGCCAGTACATGTATGTAGTACTCATGATTGCCAGCAGAAGGCACAGCGGTACATCAGAAAAACACATGCCCCTTAGATATAAATGGTCTGCTTGCTTTAAGAAGCTTTATTTTAAATGCACTATTAAAACAGAACAGCCTGCCTGATATTATAATTCATGTAGCCATTTGCAGTTTTACATTGGATCAAAGAACAGAAAGTGTAATCTAGTACTAACATATGTGACACTTTTTGATGTATTTCTAGCTGTGAAATTCTACCGGGCAAGCTTCCTGTAACTCTGAAGATAGCCTGTGATGTTCTTGTACTTGTGGAATAGCAGTAGTTTCAGTTTTTCTGTTCGCTTATTTTTGAAAGGGCACAAATGACTGAGGGCCCAATCTTACTGAGGGAGCTGAGCACCCTCAACTCCCATGGCAGTGAATGGCAGTTGAGTGCATTCAGCATGTGGAAGGATTGGGCTATAAAATAGGGAAAGCAACTATGCTGGGCAAGCTTATAGAACCCATTTTAAATCGTATCTTACCTCACAAACAGTTTCACTGAAGCCAAAGGAGTAGGTGTGGAATAAGGTACTACTGTATAGGAGAGAGGATTATTACAATTTGGCCCTTATTGAAATACACAAAAGCTGCTTCCTTTTTCCCCAGAAACATGCAATACAATAAAGGCTGTTCACTGGCTCACTGTAACGCTTTCAGCCATGTTAGACTTTCCTACTCAATAGTGATTTAACTGTGCTGTTTAATTACATTTTATCGGAGCTGTTGACCGCTTGTTCCCTTAGTGTTAAGGAAAAAGTGTAGGCGGCTAATGAGCAGTGAGAAGTTACTCACACCTGCTTATACTCGTATTTTCAGTAAAACTCGTTATCTCCTGGGATGAAATCTCAAAACTTGAAAAGACCTCCAATGTGATCCTGACAGAGAGTATTCATGTGTGCTCCCGTGGGGAGGATCACTACTTTTCCATGTTTTTGCACATTAATGAAACGTTCCTTCTTATGGAGCAGCTGGCAAACTACGCAGTAAGGAGACTTTTTGACAAGGAGACATTTGAAAGTGACCTAGTCCTCCATGATCCTCTACAAATCACCAAGAGGTAATTTATTGTTTGTGGAATGTCAGCTGTGTGCTCAGTAGAGGTCCAGGCACAGGAAGACTCAGTCCTTGTCTGAAGGAGCTTACAATAACAGCTTTGCTAACATTTGTCTTTTACCCAAGTGTCCTCTTAGATATTGGGTAATGCAGAGTATTTAAGAAATCACATGACTATAATGTACACTGCTATCTCAATAGAACGCCACCCGATATAACACAAATTTGGATATAACGCAGTAAAGCAGTGCTCGGGGGGGCAGGGCTGTGCATTCCGGTGGATCAAAGCAAGTTCAATATAACACGGTTTCACCTATAAAGTGGTAAGATTTTTTGGCTCCCAAAGACAGCGTTATATTGAGGTAGAGGTGTATAAGAAATAATATCAGCGTTATTCACAAATATTTATGTGGGTATCTCAACATGTCTACTGATTCTTCATGGCTAATCAGATTAACAAAAACACCATTCAAAATAAGCACCAATGCAGAAATTGACCAAATCTGTGCTAATAGCACAGGGTTCTCCTTCTTTGAAACAGAACTGAACACCACATGATGTTTACTCACGCAGGGAACATACACTAAACCCAGGAGATGGTTATCTTCATTGTAAATTCTGTAGGAAAGTTCTTCTCATTCACTTTTGTCAGATCCGATGCAGGCTGAAGTCTAGAGAGCCAGATTTTGATCTTAGGTATACAAGTGTAAATCTGGAGTATCCACAGAAAAGGCAGTGGAATTGCTCTGGATCTGTACAGCTGTAACTGTAATAATAGCCCCAAGTGTGCATTATTTTATGGTATATTTGCATGTTTTTCATTTTCAGAGGCTCTTCTATGGTAAAGCTTAGTTTCTCTGAGTGTATTTTAACAAATCATTAAAGCTAACAAGTTGGTTTTCATGGCCCAGGTTTATAAAATCCTTTCACAATTTATAGGCCAGAATTAATTGTAATTCAAGACTTTACATCTGTACCTTTTATTATTTTTACACAGAAAACAGAGAACACATTTGGAACAGGAAAAAATGCAGAAAGCATTATTCAGTACTGTCATACAACCAAAGCTTTTTAATAATAGGTTTCTTGATAGGATCCAGAAGAGAGAACCAATTAATACATGAGTATAGAAAAAGGGAGGAAAATCTTATTGCTTTATTCTCTGCTTTGAAGGATTTCAGTGGATTTAAAGTCCCAGATTTACATTTGTTTACGTCCTGTATAAATGAGATCTCTGGAGAGGTTGCATTCTCTAGATAATAATTGTATTCAAGGTTCTGAAATATTTTTGTGAAAAACATTATGGCAAAATTCATTTTCAGAAATGTAGTGTCTTAACAGCAAGTGGGGATAAAAAGCAAGAAGTGGTGATGTGATGTCACTGAAGAGTAGCTTGCTGATGAAAGAATGGAAAGGAGAGGGAAAGGCAACAAACAATTTTTTCAGCATATGTTAATTGGTTAAATGCATGGGCCAGATGTCATTGGCAATGGGTGATGTAAGCAGCCATGTGTTGGAGACTCGTGACTGGTTTTCTTACTATTGAATTGTTTTGGGTAACATGAAAGGTCAGATCTAAAATATCCATTGGGTTTGTCTGTCTCCTGGGCCAGTGCAGGCTTGGTCCCTGTAGCATATTTGACAGTATTTTCTCAACTTTAGTTTCAAGTAGTGTGGCTTCCACAGCTTTCAGTGGAGGGATTTCCAGAAGTCCAATACATTTCAGCAGGGGCTTCAGCAGGAATGGGGCTGAAGTCCTGAGCCCCAGCTTCCGGCAGGTGTGCACAGGCTCTCAAACTTCTGAAGATTGTTGTATGCAGCTTGGAGGACCAGTAAATTTGTCCACCCCTGCCAGATATTATACTTGTTTTATATTATAATTCCTGGCTGATTGACGTTTAGGTTTGGTAGCAGTGCTGGAGATGGATGTTGCTGTCCTGCCAAAACATAGTTTTTTCACTGCATTTATATATAAATATAATCTTCTCTTTCTGAAGCATTATCCTGTGGCAGATGTTTCTTATACATGCACTCACAGAGGCTACCTTTCCCGCTAATCAATTCTTCATCAAGTCAAAACTGGTTTAGGTTTAATTGGTTTATTTCAGTGGGTTGAAAAGCAGAGCCGATTGGGCTATTAGAAAGTGGTAACTTTTTACCTAATTTAGGCCTCCATACAACAATCCATCCCCTTTCAGCAAAGCTCTTAATCATGTGCTTAACCTTAAGAAAGTTCTTAAATCCGATCGATTTAAATGGAACTTCAGCATGTGTTTTAAGTATATGCTTAAATACTTTGCTAAAATAGTGTGTAAGCACAGTCAACTCCCTTGGGAATTGATTGTGTTCAGACCTCACCTAGTGCCTTCCAGGGCTGAGCCTATAATATATTTGAAAACATGGGATATAAAGTTTTAATATAGTCCCCTCCCAATACAGTTCAGTTTTAATAAATATAAAGTGATATTAAAATAACTTTGATTTTCATTCTCCTCCTCCCCTTTTTATCCATTAGAGGCCTGGAGAACCGAGCCCACAGTGAGCAGTTTAGTGCATTCTTCAGGCTACCCAAAGAAGAGACCCTGCAGGAAGTGCATGAATGCTTCTTATGGGTACCTTTCTCCCACTTCAACACATTGGGAAAAATGTGCATTTCAGAGAACTACGTCTGCTTTGCTAGCCAGGATGGCAGTCTCTGCAGCATAATCATTCCCCTAAGAGAGGTATTGCAAATTGCAGTCAGAGCCACTTACATTGAAAGTTTTATAATTTGTATGGATTAAAGTAATTAGCAATTTACTTTTCTTTTAGTCAAGTTTCTCATCAGAAAATTGAATCTGTTTTTATTCAATTTATATGATGTCATGTTTTCTTGGTGCCAGCTTTATTAAGCTAAAAATCCCATTGCATGCAGAACTCCTTTCACTTTTCAGCTCAAAGACAACTTTCAAGTCCCTCTCTTTTTTTTATCCTCTGTTCTTTCTAGGTGAGCAGGGGATCTTTTAATGTCTCAACTTGCACAAGTCTCACAACTTGTACTTAAACTGGGAATTTGTCTTTATAGCCCGAGACTTATGGTCAAAAGCAAAGAATTGGAGGGAGTGAATATTTTGGAGTGATTGGTTATGGACCCTTTGGAGTCTTTTCCCTGTAGGTCACCAGCTTAAATCTGACTGCTGTGGACAGTGATTAATCAGTGCCATCTGTTCAGAGGCTTATGTGAAATGAGTTTGATAGTGTCTAGTCCTTAGTGGACAAATGTCAGTTCACCATTACAATTGGCATCCTTAACAGACAGACTAAGGATCATAAGGTAAAGACTATGGGCTTGTCTACACTGGCAGTTTACAGCACTGCGTCTTATTCGCTTGGGGTGTGCAAAAACACCCCCCTGAGTGCAGCAGGTTTCAGCGCTGGAAAGTGCCAGTGTAGGCAGTGCACCAGCGCTGGTAGCTACACCCCTTGAAGAGGTGGTTTTTTTAGAGTGCTGTGCTGTGACCACACAAGGCATGTTAAAGTGTTGCCGTGGCAGCACTTTAGCGTTGCCAGTGTAGACTAGCCCTGTGTTACAGTCTAGCTTTGAATGATCTAGGGCAGAGATGAAATACATTTGAGGATCAGTGCATGGGAAGATTCCCCTGTCCCTTCCCGTGTGGCATGTATTCTGTGGATTGAGCTTATATCAGTCTCCTTAATGTTGTCAGCCTCTGACTAGTCCCAGATATATTCTTGAAATATATACACTGGAAATTACCAAGACATTGATTAGTACCTTTGTATTCTCTTCATACGTGCTATACAGGCTTGCAGCTTACTAGACATGCTGGGACAGATCTTCATATGGTGCGAATTGTCATAGATACACTGAAGTCAATAGAGCTATGTTTACACCAGCTGCAAATCTGCCCCACTATGTGCTATTAGAGCGAATTCCTTATTCAATTGAACTGAATGTTTGAAAGTATTAAAAGCCATAATATACATAGGTCCAAATTAATTTCTTGTGTAACTTAGCAAGGAGTCCTGTGGCACCTTATAGACTAACAGACATTTTGGAGCATGAGCTTTCGTGGGTGAATACCCACTTTGTCGGATGCACCCACCAACGAAGTGGGTATTCACCCACGAAAGCTCATGCTTCAAAACGTCTGTTAGTCTATAAGGTGCCACAGGACTCTTTGCTGCTTTTACAGATCCAGACTAACATGGCTACCCCTCTGATACTTGTGTAACTTAGTTGACCTTCAGTGGGCATATAACAGGAATATATTTGGCACGCTCTACTTAGATATTGCAGTTCATGTGATCTTTCTGTTGGCAGTCTTGCAAACGGGCTATTGCAAACTGTAATAACAAAGCATAACAGATTGAGTTAAAGGAACTGACTTCTTAATTCCAAGTTCTCTCTCCGGAGTTGTTAGGCCCTTATAGAGTTGTTTCATGTCAGCTGGTTTTCATCCTTCACCTCTGGTGGTCAAAAAGGAGCAGCAACAGGAGTGAGTCTAGCAATTCACGGTCATGTTACGAATTTAGGATTTCCTGAAAAGCACTACATTAAAAAAATGTATTTAACGTTATAAATCATAACTTTCCCATCATCGCAATTAAGATCAGCTTCAGCTGTCATTTCCTGTGATAGATGTGTCTAGGAGGGTATTCTCAGTGGAGGATCCTTCCTGTGAATTCTGCTTCATGCGATTATTTGCAGGAGCCAGAGTCTGGCTTCTTTCAGAAAACTCTAATATGCACCAGGTTCAGCAGGCACTTGAGGCCATAGTTTGGAAAGTGTTTAGCACCAATATGTTGATTTTTTTCTAAAAAATCTGTCCCATAATGAAGTTTGGGTTTTATGGGAATAACATTATCTTCTGCCAGAATAGCAACAGCCCATTTTGTGCAATGATAGTTTAAATTGTCTGTCTGCGTTATTAATTCTGCTTATACAATGGTCCACTGTGCTCCACGCTGCTCACAGGTTTCTGTCTGTGCATGCTGTCATGGTTATCAGGCTAACTGCACTGTTGTTCCTTCTTGGGTTCTCACTGAGTGTACCCCCACACCAGGACCTGGGTTATAGTCCCCTGGGTATCAACTGTGACTCTTTCAGAAGGTCCAACTGAGAGGAGTTTCCCTTTGGGAGCCTCTGATAGCAACTGATTAAAGTGACTCAAACAGCTTCTCCAAAGCAAAGAATTATTTTTTTTTCAACCAAAGATACAAAGCCCGTAGAGCCAAGGTATAAACAAAGAGTCATACATGCATATTTCTTATCTAAGCTTAAGCTCTCTATCCCTGGGTCCAACTTATTCCCCATCTCTAAGTCAGGAAAAACTTCTTGCCTGCTTGCAGCTGGCTCCCTCTGTCTCTGAATAAGTCTTCCTAACCTGTCAGCTTTTTCACTGACAATACTCTGGGGAGCCTACCTTCTTTTTCTGCAGGCTAGCCTCTGTATAGGGCTTTAGTGTCTACCCTTTGATCTTAGGCTCAGCCCTACCTTGGATGGTGCCAGCTAGGTAGCTTCTTCCCCTACTGATGTCCCAGCCATTGTTATCTTAACTCCTATAAAGTTGTATACCTAAGGCTGCCTTATCTGTGTCTTTGTTTTTATCTTTCCTGCTCTGTTTAAAACAATCTCTCTTTACAGCCTGCTTCAGTTCAACTCTATGCATTCAGACAGGCATCTGTACAAAACTGAATGGTGAATCCAAGTCACACTTAATATTCATAAGGATAATGCAGATAGCTTCCAGTATGTCACACACGCACTCTCAGTAGAATTTCTTTTTTTGCAAGCCAAGCTGACAAAATTGGGTAGGAAGATGAGATCACTAATTCATGTGTCCTTGCCTCTTCAGGTCATAGCAGTGGAGAAGGCTGATCCAGCTAACAAAGGAGTCAGCATTAGTATCAAAGGAAAAAGAGCTTTTCGTTTCACTGAGGTTAAGGATTTTGAACACCTGGTAGCAAAGCTCAGAATCAGAAGTGGAACAACTTCATGTCCACATCACACTGCAAGTACGGAGGTAACAGCACAGCTCACTCCTAATTCTTTATTAACTATTTATGGAAAGGGTGCTGACGTGAGCACTTTGTCCATTCTTGCATGGAGGCTGACTATTGTGTAATTTAAAGTAGTGCTATATGTCACCAATTAAAAGACACAGATTTAAATGAGACATGGGCCTGCATCAAAATCTCAGATTGGAGTGTCTCCAAACTTCAAAGGATTTGAAATCTGAATTTTGCAAACACACCACGTACTGAGATCTGAAAAGGTGGATCAGCTGAAGTGTTTCTTTGGGACATTCACTGCTTCAGCTGGCAGGAATTCTGGGAGGCTCTGAGATAGCAATGGGGCAATCTGATGTTGAGCAAGACATCATTCCGTGCCTCATCTACTAAAGGGTTTGTGCTGAATGCATAACAAAGGGGAAGTTACAAGCATGTGTCATAGCTTCTTAGCCCAAAGCAAAAGAGTGACTGAAAACCCTATCATTCAGACTGCTGTAGTGCTTCAAGGAAGTAATGCTTGGCGTACATCAGGACTGAACAAAAGTATGAGCTGGGTGCTTCTCTGGGCACACAGACTGTTCACACATACTAACAAATATGCTTTCACTGGTGACTTTGCATTCATAGGGGAAGGGGAGGAGGAAAGAGAGAATTTTTCCACCTGGGAAGGTTTTCTGGTTTGAGATCAGACTTGTTAAGATTGGTGAGCAATAAATAAATAAACCTGATAGACTTCCTGTTTCTGAGTCCAACAGGACCGAGCTGTGTTATATGTAGTTAAAAAACAGAAATCCCATCACAGGGAATTTGAAGTATTCCTTCCCAGTCCTATCACAGCTGCTTTTTCAGAAGACCAAATGGAACAGTAAGGATGGTACCGTGTTTAGGAGATTAGCCTGCAACCCGAGATCCCACATTTAATTTCCTATTCTTCCACTTGCACAAGTCACTTAGGGCTTGTCTACGCTGCTGCGCGGGGTCGATCTGAGATACGCAACTTCAGCTACGTGAATAGCATAGCTGAAGTCGACGTACTTAGATCTACTTACTGCAGTAAGTCGACAGCTGATGCTCTCCCGTCAACTCCACTTGCGCGTCTCGTTCTGGTGGAGTACCAGAGTCGACGGGAGAGCACTTAGCAGTCGATTTATCGTGTATAGAGTAGACACGATAAATCGACCCCCCCCACTGGATGGATTGCTGGCGGACAGTGTAGACAAGCCCTTAGTGTCTGTGTCTCAGTTCCCTGTCTGTAAAATGGGGATAACAGCACTTCCTTATTTTCTGGGTAATTGTGAGGATAAATACATTAAACATTATGAGGTGCTCAGATATTATGGTGAAAGGGACCATAGAAATACCTAAGATACATTTCCTTCAATGCAAACAGTCAGACTTTTTGGTTAAAAATTTTTTTTAAAAAACCCCCTTCATAATCTCTCCCATGAAAAGCCAAAAAACACCACCTGGTGTAAAATCAACAGTGTAAAGTCATTGGAGCTGCGCAGACTTAACCAGTAAAAGCAGCAAAGAGTCCTGTGGCACCTTTATCGTGCATCCAACAAAGTGGCTATTCACCCACGAAAGCTCATGCTCCAATACGTTTGTTAGTCTATAAGGTGCCACAGGGCTCTGTGCTGCTTTTACAGATCCAGACTAACACGGCTACCCCTCTGAAACTTGACCAGCTGGCTCATAATGTTTACAGGATGATTGTGAGGCTGCTATTAGATGTGAACAGATCTGTGCAATAGTGTTGTGTATGGGGCTCTTCAGTTTCAAAATGTATCCCTCAGAACAGATATGTGGAACTTGCAATTTTTATAGTGTTTCTGCATACTTTCCCTGTAGGCTTCTGCATTTAGGGCTTTGCTCTCATTGAAATTGATGGGACTTTTTTCTCTGACTTTCAGTAAGCTAACTCATAACATCCCTTCATCAGTAATCTTCTGCTTTGTCTGACCCCAAATACAGAACATGGTCTGCTAAGCTTTAACTTGCCATATCCTAGTTTTGGAGTGACATGACTTTCCGTAGGACAGTCCTACCTTGGTCTAACTGAATGTGTGTTGGAGAGGAATACAAATGAAAAGTGCTGGGTAATTCTGCCTGCTCTATCACTGAGAATATAGAGTCTCAAATGTAGATCCTGGCAAAACTTTATACTTTTGCCATTTAGAGACAACACATTTACTCCTGTGAGTCTTCCTACTGACAAGTACGCTTATGTGAGCATGGCGGATTTGGTACTTCAGCCGTTGAGGAGATTATGTACCATTTTTCATTTCCAACACACTTTTGGACATCAAGGATGGTCCCCTTCCCTTTCCAGAGGGCCATGCTGCCAGATATTCCCCTGGATGCAGGGATGTGAGCCAGAGTTGAGCAGATAGTTGCTATTATCCCAGTGGTTGCCTATAACTTTTTTGTTCCAAACCGAATATTCTGATAGTATGGCAGCTGGGTGGAGTTAATAGTTCCTAATAGTCCAGATGGGCCTCCCACTCTGCTGCACCCAGGTCTAGTAGTTTATATAACATCGATAGTAGAGGAACAGAATCGGTCGGAATAACTTGTGAAATAGTATCCATGAGCTTATGAAGCGCATACCCTGGATCAACACAGAAAAACTGTGTCATGAAAGGCTTATCCTCAAGATTCCATTCTTGAGGGTTAGAAATAACAGGGGGGAAAAAAGGGTTTAACTTGAACAGAAATGCTCCCTAGCTAGGGGTGCAGCACAGTTCTGTGACGTTTGGGTGCTGAGCTCTGCCTTCTCGAAAGCATTCACCTTTGGAGTGACCACACACACCCAGTTACATGCCTTTGTCTATATTACTTGACTAATAATCAGTTTGTCTATTTTCCTCCTTAATTGTGCTTTTAGGGTGGAAAAGATAATTGGCTCTGTATGCATACAGAAGGGAATATTCTGAACGGCAAAGCTGCTGAACTCAGTACATTTTGGCATTTTACTTTGTTTTGCTTATAGGTTTTGAAGTAGAATATTTCTCACCTACTAGGCTCCAGACCTTGCTTCTGAAATCCTGTTAGTAGTATCCTGTGGTAGGAGAGCATACAATGCATTTAACTGCCAGTACAGTACTTGGCAGTTTCCGTTCAGCTCCCATTTAAATCAATTGGAGTCTTTCTTTTCATTTCAGTGGAGTTGGATCAGGCCCTCATCTTTTTTGCAGCTCTCATTTTCATTAATGTTCATGTATGAATAAATGTTTTGGTGTGGCAATAAAGAAAGGTGTGTTTTTCAAGTGCTGCCGCTTAAATTTAAATAGGAAGCTCTACAGATCAGGACCACTTCATGTCCTATTTGCTCTGTAAGATTTCAGGCAGATTTGTTAATGCTGTTTAAAGTTTAAATAATAACAACAATGCATCTAATAACTATTGTAATTTTGAAAGGTGCATAACAAGTGGTGCTTGAAGATGAAACGTCAACTGTTATCAGTGCAGTTTCTTGCAGGACTTTTTAAGCACCTCTAACAGCTGTTAATGCATTCTGCAGGTTGCCACTACTTCTGACTCTGACAATCTGGTGGATTATTATGAAGGACAGTTAATGGCAGGTCAGAAAGGCAGCAGCAAGACTGTTAGCACAGAAGCTCTAATGACCGTATTCCACCCTCAGGATGCTGATAATCTTGATTCTAAAATGGTAAGAAAGAAAACAACTTTCCACAACCTTCTGAATCTAACGAAAAAGGATTCAAGTAAAATTGAAACTTATTCCAGAGAAAGCAGCTGATTTCTTTTATGGCTTTGGCAATTTTATCTTCTCTGCCTACTCTATATTTTACTCTACATTTCCACAGGGGCCTTATGTATTGCTGTATTCAATTTTCTGCTCATCTTGTTTAATAATGATATGCCTTAT
The DNA here is from genome assembly GCF_025201925.1 of Gopherus flavomarginatus. Lineage (NCBI taxonomy): Eukaryota > Metazoa > Chordata > Testudines > Testudinidae > Gopherus > Gopherus flavomarginatus. The sequence continues at coordinate 12,051,378 of NC_066624.1, read as the reverse complement.
GTTCCCACAGCAAACTTCTCTCTGCTCCTCCACCCCCTCAGGGAGGAACTGTCTGTTATGTGACAGCGAGCAAGTACTTAATTTCACAGTCATTTGAACTGTCAAGACTTAAAACCACTAGAAATGGTTTGAGAACAAGCAAAATTGTGATCCAAACATCAGCTCCATTTGCTTACCTCTTTTCAGTCTCCTGACTTCTTGGTAACAATATTATGATTTGGAGAAAATGTTTCTCACAGCCCAGAGCATATCATTTTGTTAAAGGTGAAACAAAGTGGGTTTGTGGGAAATCTACTTCTTTTTATTGTTAACTTCTTTTTTAAAAAATCATCTTGCTTTTCACATAAAAAGTCCAGTTCTTGGAAACAGTGGAGCTCTATGAATGACTTGAGAACCAGCAGATTATGGCATTGCAGGGAGATTAGGCTAAAACTTTAACAATTGAGAGGGGAAGGGGTTCTTAGTCACTGTTTGAAACTGTTATTTGTATTTTCACCTATGAAGCCAGAATGTCTAATATAGGGAGAAAGGATGTCTTTGTTAAAGATGCAACATCCCTGCCTCCTCAATTAAGGCTGATTTGAATGCCCATTGAACCCAGTGGAAGTTCTTCCATTGGCTTCAGTGGCTATTGGATCAGGCCTTTACTTGGGGAGAGACCTTACAAACCAGGGAAGACCACACGTGGCATTTCTGATATTTAAGAGAAAAAAAACTTTTTGTCTGGGGGATATGAGAACCCAAACTCTTCAGTTCCCATTTCTTTTCCCTTTTGCAGATCATTTTAAAGTGCTTTAAAAGGATAAATTCTCAGTGCTGCTTATACAAAATGCAGCGGCAGTGCAAACACTTCCCCCAGACCGTGGAAAGAGCTCATGTTGTGGGTTACCTACTCGTTAATCTCTCTCCCTCTAAGATTGCAGAGTTCGTAATTGAGTTCATTTGTAGTGTATAAGTCTTGTGCTTTTCAAAGGGCCCTATCCAGCACTCGTTACTTACTCCATCGCTTCGATTCAGCCTGAGTAAGGAACTGAAACTGCTACTCCTGCTCATGCAAGTAGGCTTTACTCATGCGGTACTGAGTTTCAACTGGATTTCAGGAGAAATATATCCTTGTGTTTTGACAGAAAGTAGCCAATGTATGAAATTGTTCTCCAATTGCATGGCAGGTAAATATTTTAATCCAATCTGTACTTTATATGGAGCTAAAAATTTTCAGCCATCAGTTCAGCTACTCAAACTAACCCAGACTTCCATCTGCTTTATGTCTTCTTGTTAATTAATCTTTAGTACTGTTTATTTGGAATTGTTATATAGAACAGTTCAGTACTGAAGAACACTGTTTATAAATAAATAAACTCAAGACAGGAAAGATCAAGAAAGCACAACATGATAAAGATGTTGGTGCCTCAGTTGTACCTCTGGCATGCTCTCCAGCTCCCATTCCCAACGCTGTTCCAGATCTGTCAAACTAGGATAACACAACAAAGGGTGATAAAGGATAAATGTTAAATCAGAACAACCTGTTTTGCCTGCCAGGTTTGTAGAACATATTGCTTTATCTATGTAAGAGCTAAGTATGATTATTATTATTCTAAGTAAGGAACAATTTGTGGTATGTTGAAAGCAAATGATTTAAACAAATAGGCCATGATTTAGCGATGTAAGTAAGCAAGTGCCTACTCCTGCAGGAATTCTGCGCCTCAAAATTCTATGCACAATATTTTAAAACTCTGCATATTTGATTTGTCAAAATAACACAATATAACCACTTCACATTCAATTACTTGGGTAATTTATTTTAAAATACCTGTCAACAAGTATGTCAACTGCAGATTCCCCCACCCCCACCCCCCAAAAAAAATTCCCTAAGGAGTAGAGAGTTAAAGAAACCCCTACAATAACCCAGTTCCAGTTGGGAGATATTGGAAAGTGTAATGTGGGGACCCCCAGAGCCCCAAACACCTGCACTCTTCTTTCCCTAGAGCCCAGCCTTGGGGCACCCCAGCCCAGACACCTGTACCTCACTCTGCCCAGAGCCTTTACCTCCCCCCAGCTTCTGTACTGTCCCTCCAGGGGATGCAGTGCAGCCCTGCCCTTCCTCACCCTTGACAGAGTGGGGTCTCCCAGGCCCTCTCCCATAGTTGGGCAGATGAGGATCAAGCTGGGCAGCCAGAGCATGCAGAGCCTACATCCCCACCAGGCTGAGTGCAGCGTACAGCAGCCACCTACTGACGGCTGGCTGCCCCAGTTCCGCATTGGAAACATTAATTCTGTGCAAATTCTGCATTGCGCAGTGGCGCAGAATTCCCCAGGAGTGAAGTGTCTAACTTCAATCACATGATTAACCTCAGTGACTTCAGTGAAAATACTTTGCAGCATCAGGGTCTCAATACACCTTCCACGATTTGTTCAAGCCTTTGAACTAGGTTCATTATACAAAGAAAAGATTAAGACTGAAGGCAACTGATCCCTCGTGATCAATCTGGATCCTACTTCTGCTTCCTCATTCCTTTCTTCCTCCCCATTTTTCTTGTTGCAATTCCTTCTGTTACTCTCTCATTCTCTCGTCTGATTTCCTGTTTTCCTCATCTTGTTCCTACCCCAAAAGATAAATCTTATTCCACCAAATTGCTCCACTGAGAAGAATTTATTTTTCAACGAGCTCTAATAAAAAAAAATAGTGTGAGGTGTTCTAAAATTAGCCCAAGTTACAATGACTTTTTATGTAGAAACACATGTGTGAGAAATGGAAAACTGCAATAGAATTCCAGAGGGAGCTATACTGAGCATCAAACTTTTAAACACAGAGATCACTGCTTTGTGTTTAAATATTAAATTCTCTCATCACCCCTATGGGCTGATGTGAAAACATACTGGTGGTAGACGTTACTCTTCCTGCAGGCTTCTTCATAGCAGAGCCTAGCTAATGCTGTGACCTTTTTGCCTCCTAGCAAACTTTCCTGGCCTCTATTCACTCTTTTTTTTTTTTTTTTCTTTTTTTTTTTTTACTGTCAGTCTCTTCACACAGTGCAGACTTTCCCGGGGCAAATCTTTCCTGGGGCAGATTGCTGTCAAAGGGCTTTAGCACAACCATTCAAGTAATTGTTGGAAATGAAACAAAGATAAAGTTAACAAATTACAGGAGCTTTGTATTCTACTAGTAGCTTAGTTACTTAAGTGGCGTGTCCTCCATTGTGGGTTTGGTTATATTTTATTTCTACTGAAAATGCTTGTTCTTCTTTGTTAAAATCCAGCATGTTTGCTGCTAACATATAGTATTCTGTAAAGATAATCAGTCTCTTTTACAAAGTCTTCATGTTTGAGTATAGCAACCCTTGAATTAACATGGAAGGTCCAGACTCACTCTCATTGTAATAAATGAGAGTGTGACCCTGATTTCAATAGGAGCTACACCATAATTAGATAATTCTTTTGAGCCTTAAATTTTCAATATTGCAGGGTCCTGTGCAGCATCCAAAAGGAGTTTAAAGCCGCTCAGCACCACTGAGAGTGTCCACCAGTGTCATTAGTACTTAACTTCAGTGGGATGGTCCAAAATTAATTGAGCTGAGCCAGATTTCTCGAGTTTTGTCTTGCTTTGTCCATGGCATCATAGAGTTGTAGCCAAGGCCAGCCTTAAAATTTGCAGAGTCCTATCTGCCAGAAAGTAGTTGGAGAGAGGGCCCCATCTCTGTCATTGCCAGGGGAGAAGTTGGGCAGTGCAGAGAATTTTGAGTTTTCTAGGTCCCACAAGAGCATGAGTGGGGACACAAGTTGTTGGCGGTACTGCTGGGGCTTAAGGGCTTGATCTTGCTCTCGTCTGAGTCAATGGAAAACTTCCCTTTGATTTGAATGGTGAAGGATCGAACACCAAGCAGGTTGTTGGCATAGTAATGTCAAATGGGAAGATGTGGGCCCATGGTCACCTAGTCAGTGCTTGTACTGGGTATGGCCTTTAAAAGGGACATTCTACCTTCCTACGTTATTACATTGCAAATATGAGAAATGTTGCAGGAGGTATCCTAATAAGGTGAATAGGACACCCATTGCATCAAGCTATGACTGCCCAACCAGGGGGTGTGTTACATACTCTTGTGAACACTTTTATTTACAAAAATACTAAACAGAATGATTTATATCTAGAAGGATTATTTTAAAATGAAAAATACCTTTGATATAATTTATCATGTTTCTTAATTAGCCCTGCTATTTAATCCTTTGGATTCTGATCCTCTGCTACACATTTCTGCTGTTCTTGTCCATCGGTTTCTGTTGAAATCAACAAAGTCTTACCCTTAGGACATTCCTGGTACATGAAGCAAAACAGATGGTGTTTTCTACCAAAATCTATCTGAAACATTCAACAGCAGCCAGTGCTTAATTACTTTATAACCATAGCCTTTAAGATTCTGCTTGTTCTTAGCTGTTTTATACTGACAGCTTTGATTTAGCTGCTTCCGTCAGGACAGAAAATGAATAGACTGTAAGAGAACTTGGATATTTTTACAAAATAAAGCAATTTAAACAGCTGTTTTAATGCACTAAAATTAATTTTAAAAGGGGCTAAGGGAGTACGCAGTAGGTTAACAAACTAGACTTGTGCCTCTGGAGATCAAGTACAGAGTCTCACAGGTTTGTTGGTCTCATTCTAGTCCCTTGTGAACATCACAGAACCATAATTTAGTTCATTCTGAAGTCCAGCAGTGGAATGGCAGTGGTGACCTAGGTGCTGTATTGACAATGCTTTTTGGAGCATTTGGGAGAACTTTGTGGGCAGGCTTTCCCAGCACCTGTCTGCACTGTCATACCCACTGGTTAGCTGTGTTGCTCCTTTGTACTGTTAATCCTTTCTGGAACTGTGCCACTTCTTACACCTTTGAGAATTATGTAGACTTCACTGATAGTGTCAAAGACGAAGAAACAGGCTGGGCTGTCTGCATATTGATTTTATAAACTTTTTGCAATATCAGACAATATAGACCAAATATTTTAAGGGAGTGTAAAAGTCTACATAGGTTACTCTGTATTCAGTAGGTCAGATTCTGTTTCCATTTACACCAGTGTAAATCCAGAGTAACACCACTGATATCAGTTCTGTCGCTCTCAATTTATACTGGTAATACTGAGGGCAAAATTTCACCTTATACTTCTTAATGTGTGAGCAGACTTTTTCATTATGCTTAATGGGCTTTTTGTTTTTGTTTTGATAGTTGAAAGAAAAAATGAAAGAGCAGTCCTGGAATATCCTCTTTGTAGAATGTGGACGTGGTGTTAGCATGTTTCGGACAAAGAAGACTCGAGATCTAGTTTTAAGAGGGATCCCAGAGACCTTACGAGGAGAGCTCTGGCTGCTTTTCTCAGGTATTGAATAGTAATTAACATGAAATAATTTTATGGAGTTGTACTACAGAAATATTCTAGTCAACAATCAAACACACTGCTTCATAAACTGCTGTTCTCTGCCAGAAGTAGATAAGGATCTTGCTTTTATGCAAGGAATTAAAACCAAACCAAATCTGCAGTCTTTACAGTTGGCAATCAGAGCTACTGACTCCAACTGCTTTTAAAATTGTAGAGGTAAAAATGTTTGTTTCCTTGGTGATAGGGTACATGCTGTATCCTTAAAGTTCAAGGGAACAGTTAGGTTGGAAAAGACACTGTGTATGTGTGTACTGCAACTGGGATCCTGGGTGGACAGATTATCTCTAGCATGACTACAGATAGCGTACTAAAAATAGTAGTGTGGACGTTCCGGCTTGATCTGGAGCTTGGGTTCTGATGCCTATAGGGTGGGTTAGGTTTGAGCCCGAGCTTCTGCCCCAAGCCAGAATGTCCACATTGCTATTTTTAGTGCACTAGCTTGAGCATGGCTTGTATGAGTCTGTCTACCCGGGCTGGGACACTCGCTCCCAGATACAGTGCAGACGTACTCTTTAAGACTGTGTCCTCACGTAGCAGGAAAAACATATTTGCTAAACCAGTTTTAAATCTTTTGTCAGGGATGGCAGCTTCACAAACTAATAGAGTTGCTGTAGCAGAGAAGTATCAGAGGGGTAGCCGTGTTAGTCTTTGCTAGTCTAGCAAAGAGTCCTGTGGCACCTTATAGACTAACACGTTTTGGAGCATGAGCTTTCGTGGGTGAATACCCACTTGGTCAGATGCATTCTCTGTAGCAGAGAATTTGCCCCATCTTTGCAACTATTTTCTAGACTAGGCACCTTGAACCAAAGTACAGAGCTTACAAACATCATGTGCTTCACTTGCAGTGTTTCTAAAGATGCACATAATCTCTTGTGAAAGTTACAAAGGTACTTTTATGGCCTTGTCGTAGTATATTTCCCCAATCTGAACCTTAGAGTCCAAAAGTTGGGGTACCAGCATGAATTCCTCTAAGCTCAATTACCAGCTTAGAACCTGTAGCGCTGCCACCAATCAGGACTTGGAGTGCCTGATAAACTCTGGTCTCCCCAAAACTTTCCCTGGGGACCCCCAAGACCCAGACCCCCTGGATCTTAACACCAGGAAAGTAAACTCTTTCCCTCACCAGTGCCTCTCCTAGGATTTCCCTCCCTGGGTTATGCTGGAAGATCACTGTGATTCAAACCCCTTGAATCTTAAAACAGGGAGGAATGTCCCTTCCCCCCTCCCGTTTCTCCCTCACCCAGAGGCAATACAGATTCAAGCTCCGTGAATCCAAAACAAAGGGATTCCACCCTTCTCCCCGCTCCCTTCTCCTTGTTAAGTACAGACTCAATTCCCTTGAGCCTCAACAAGGGGTAAAAATCAGACAGGTCTTAAAAGCAAAACTTTTAATAAAAAGAAAGAAAAAGTAAAAGGTGTCTCTGTACTTTAGATGGTGAAAGTTACAGGGTCTTTCAGCTTATAGAAACTGGAAAAAAAGCCTCCTTCAGCAGAAATACAATTTAAAATACTTCCAGCCAAATACACATTAGAACTCTATCAGCCAGATACACATTTGCAAATAAAGAAAACCAGTTAAAAAGACTAAACCGCCTTTCTACTTGCACTTACTACTTGAATAGAAAATTAGAGCCTGTAGTACGTCTGGTTACTCTCGGATCCCAGAGAGAACAAAACCAAACCCAAAAAACACAAACAAAGGCTTCCCTCCACCGAGATTTGAAAGTATCTTGTCTCCTGATTGGTCCCCTGGCCAGGTGTTTGGTTCCCTGTTTGTTAACCCTTTACAAGTAAAAGAGACATTAACCCTTAACTATCTGTTTATGACAGGCCTTCATCCCTGTGGTATAATATTTGTATTGGAATGCTTCACAAACACTAATTACTTTATCCTAGCAACACACTTACGAAATAGGGAAGTATTATAATCTGTGTTGTATAGATGGGGAACTGAGCGATTAAGTCACTGATTTTTAGAAGCCCTGAGGTCCTGCAGCTCCCATTGACTTCAGCACATGAGACACTCACCCAAATGACTTGCTCAAGGTTGCATAAGAAGTTTGTGGCAGAGCCAGGAATTGAGTACAGGTCTGTCTGACCTTCCATCCAGTGCCTTGACCACAAGACTCTTTACCCCAATATCAGAGATGATTTTGTAACTCTTCTAGAGGTTCAGTTTATGACCACAATCTTAGAAGTAATTTACCTAGCATGTTTTAGCTCATGCTGAGTAGTTCTGACTGCAAGAGATTTGTAGTTGCTAACTGTTGTTGAAGTATCTATCTGTACATTTATTCTTCACTTATCAGCTTTGTATCTGAGCACCTATGGTATGTGATGGCATGAAAATTTTAGAATGATCCAAATGTGAAGTACTTTTTGAAAATGCGTTTCTCATAAAAGGCTTGGTCAGTCCACTACCAACTTTTCAGGGAAGAAAAACATTGACTCTACCAGAAAACATTTGTAAAATTACAGATGGAATGAGGGCCTTTTTGTGGAAATCAAGAGAGAACTTAGGGTCAAAATCTGATTTATAATAGAAAATAACCTACCACCGTATTTAACTTGAGCCTAGTTTTCTACTTTGCTACTCTTGTAATTCCAGTGTAACCCTACTGATCTAAAAAATGTTACTCTGATATAATACTGGAGTAATGTTCTGGGAATTGGTCCCCAAGGCTTCATTATAGTCCATATAACTTCAATAAGTACTAAAAGCTATTAGATATATTGCAAAGATGTAGATATTCCACTCTTTCTGTCTTCTAATGCTGTGCAATAAAACATATTGGCAGGTGCCGTTAATGACATGGCTACAAACCCCGGTTATTACACTGAACTGGTGGAAAAGTCCCTAGGAACGTGCACTTTGGCTACTGATGAAATTGAACGAGATTTGCGTCGCTCCCTACCTGAGCATCCAGCCTTTCAGAGCGACACTGGTATTTCTGCACTCAGGAGAGTTCTTACAGCCTACGCGTACAGGAATCCCAAGATCGGATACTGTCAGGTAGAATACTCTTCAGATCATCTGTATGGGTCTTCTAAACATCAGTAACACTAATATTTAATACCAGTATAGCGATGCCACACTTCATAAACTCGTCACATAAATCCCTGGGGTTTCTTGCTTCAGTGGTTTACTGGTGGTATAAATTTCAAAACATTATACAACATTGACTTTTATATAGGGTTTGTCACCAAGTTCTGCCCGTGCCTGTGACATGATTTTATCTGCCGTAAATCTTGGATTTATGCTAGGTTGACGTTATAAATCTACCTTTATATAGCTTAAATGTTATATCAGGCATTTTAACTGTGTTGCAGCATAAGTCTAGTACAGGATATAGTTGCAGCTTACCCCAACTGAGCTGTAAAATGATGCAATGTAAACTATGCTTTAAAAATGTCTATAATTATAGCATGCAGTAAATCTGAAATGCACTGCATGCTCTTACTGTCTTTCCTTTCCAACACCTCTTGCCTTGATTGAATGTTGTAGGCAATGAATATTTTGACATCCGTGCTGCTACTTTACGCTAAAGAAGAAGAAGCTTTCTGGCTATTGGTTGCTGTATGTGAAAGAATGTTACCCGATTATTTCAATCGTCGAATCATTGGTAATGTTTCTGTCTTCTAGCAGTTTTTAAAAAATAAATGTAACAATCACATCTTGAAACAGAAGTGAAGAACTAGCTAAAGTTTTCATGTGTGGAAAAATGCTGGATTTAGTTCACTGCTGTAGTTTAGAAAGAAGAGTTGAAAATAAACAGGAATATTCCTGTTTGTGCAGGAATTAATGTAGCTTTTTATTCCTGAGTTATTGCTGTAGAGAGAAACTATTCAGGAAATATTATAACTTGTACCATATTACCGTTTTCCTGGATTTGTATTCTTCTCCCTGATTCTGCTGGCCAATGTTTGGTGCTTTTTTTTTTTTTTTTAAGGTTTTCTCTCCTCTATTGCAAACAAGGGACATTGGCTACATAGGAGGAGCAATGGAGCTGACTATGTACTATCAAAAGAAATAATATACTACTTGGTGTGCAGTTATGCTAGATACCCACACGTTGTCTTGATGGCTCCTAACAAATTCGGGTCATGCAGGTGTTTGGTATAGCCGCACACCCAGATCTGCTCATGTTATGCCTTATGTCATACCATGGCAGCAGCTTGACCTGTTTTATAATGAAGGTATGGTTGTGTGTGAGCCTGATTCCTGGGAATGTCTGCTGCTTTATTTCCTATATGAAGATTTGGGTGGCTGTTTCGTTGTCCTCCTGCAGGGGCCTTGGTGGATCAGGCAGTGTTTGAGGAACTCATCAGAGATCACCTGTCTCAGCTGACAGACCACATGACAGACATGACGTTCTTCTCGTCCATCTCTCTCTCCTGGTTTCTTACCCTCTTTATCAGCGTGCTGCCCATTGAAAGTGCAGTCAGTGTGGTAGACTGTTTCTTCTACGATGGGATAAAGGCAATCTTGCAGCTGGGTCTGGCGGTACTGGACTACAACATGGACAAGCTGCTGACCTGTAAGGATGATGCAGAGGCAGTGACTGTTCTAAGCAGGTATCTGTGTATTCTTCATTCCTAAATGCAACTTGGAAAGATATGAACCTACAGGTAGATTTGCCTCTTAGAAATGGCTGACAAATCATTAGACCTGGAATTTCAAAGGAGCCGAGGGAGTTAAGTCTTCAGCTCACACTAAAATCCAGTGGAATTTGTGTGCTCAACTCCATTAGGCTCCTTTGAAAATCTCAGCCTTAGTTGTTACCTCTTCTTCTAAAACCACAAGCACTTTGTACTGTTTAAAATGGATACAAAACCTACACTCGCGCATTTATAACCCCCTACCCACCTGCCTTTGCACAGCCATCAAGCTAGTAACCGAAGCACAGTTTTACAGCTTATGTTTATTGAAGCTTACATATAAAGAACGGGTTGGAGTTTGACTTTTAACTCATAAGATCGATGTGAAATCCCTTCTTCCTTAGTACCCATACACAGTTCAGCTGGAACCAAACTCGGCTGTTATGCTGATTTAACAGTCATTTAAAGATAAAGAACAAAAATTGTAAACTTGTTTTTAACAGCTTCGTCTAAAATTTTGCCTAGCTGTAATATGTATTTTTTTGCACATTTTATCCAGCCTGCAGCAGTTCAATACATTTTAAAGGGGCTCACGGTAATTTGCTTCTCAGCAGCAAATAGGAAATGACTGCTCTGTGGAGCTGTTTCTCTGTAGATTATGGTTACTCTTGTCCATGAATGTTGATTGAGGGTATGTGTAAATGATCAATGCGTGCAGATCAGGACCCAATTTAGCAGAGGCCTGTGGGTCAGATTAGACTGACAGGTCCCCATTCACCATAATCTTAGTCTTCCTTTCCCGCATAAATAACCCAGTCTTTGCTTGCCCCAAGACAGATGTTCTCTTTTTAGTGCTCCCTCTCCATCCACTCTTTTCTTCCCCAGCTTATTAGACTCAGAGATGTTGTCGATTTCACTTTGCTTTGGCAGTCGGCTCTCACTAACATTACGTCTGTGTCACTTTTGTGCAGATTTTTCGACAGCGTCACTAACAAGGACAGTCCATTGCCTCAAGCTGTGCAGCAGGCTTCAAACCTGAACGATACAAAGAGTTACCACCCAAAAGTGGACATAACCGACCTGATCAGAGAGTCAAACGAAGTGTGCATTCTTTTGTGTATTATGTTTTGTGTCATATGTTTGCATTTTCTCATTTGCCCTTTTTAAAAATTGTTTTACATTAGCTGAAGTAGTTACAGAATCATAGAAGCTGCAGAAACAGCAGACCACTCAGATCACTAGTCCATCCCCTCTGCTAGTCCCCTGAGCTTTGTCCAATCTAATTTCCTAGGCTATGGTACTTTTTTATTGTACCTGAAATGTACTGGGCTGGCAGTCCTGGGGAACAGAGTCCTCTAGGCACATGGCATGCAAAGCAGTCAGTTGGGCTAGCATCCCCCAAGTCAACTCTTTATTCGTGGCAAATTGGCAGAGGCAGAAACTTCAATCACAAATGCAAGACTTTGACCTCTGCAGATTGCAAGAGGTGGTGGAAATTGACATTCTAATGTCAGCTGCCAATTTAAGGAGTTACTTATGCTCCATATTTTGGAACAGCAGTGAAGTAGACATTGATGGGGAGGCAATACCCAAGTTAGAATTGACCATGATCTGCTGTTTAGGTTTTTACCACTTCCTTTTCCCCCTCCCTGTATGAGGTTGGGTTTCTTCAACGTCTGCTGGTTTGTGGCTCTCTGGTCTGGTAAGGAAATTGACTTAGCTTCTGTTTGTTCTTCTTGCTAACATGGATTTTGTATGAGGCATTTCCTTCCTTGGGATGATTTGGAACTAAGCTGTAATGTCTACTTTGAAGCACTTTTTGGTTTCAATTTCTGCTGAGCCCATTTAGGATGAAAGGCTATACCAGAGAAAAGAGTAATCCACATTCTCTCTTTACTTGTTTCTTTCCATGGATATGAGATACCCTTTTCGACGTCGACTGGTTATTGTTCCAGTGAAAGGCCTAGAGCAGTGCCTCTCAAACTTCTGTACTGGTGACCCCTTTCACACAGCAAGCCTCTGAGTGTGACCCCCCCCTTATAAAGTAAAAACACTTTTTAAAATATATTTTAACACAGTTATAAATGCTGGAGGCAAAGCGGAGTTTGGGGTGGAGGTTGACTGCTCGCGTTCCCCCATGTAATCACCTTGCGACCTCCTGAGGTGCCCCGACCCCCAGTTTGAGAACCCCTGGCCTAGAGCATATTATTTTCAGTGAGGGCATTGGAGAACAAAGTGGAGTGTTTTGTGCTGAAGAGCAGTTTCTGAATAAATGCACTAGCTTGGCCATGAAGCTAGCTGCTCATGGTATAATTTGTGGAGAAGACTAGAATAAAATTCAAAGTCTTTTGATTCCTGATAGGAAGAGAGGCATGGGTTTGCAGTCTGAGCACAGGACTAGGAGCTGGGCTTCTACTTGTAATTCTGACTCTTGACGTAATCGCATAATGTATCTGTGCTTCTTTTTTCCCTCCCTGAGAAATGGAGATATCGGTCTAGTTTCTACTTTCTCAAGTGAGCAGAGGTAACATTTATTAATGTTTGTAAAGCATTTCGAGATCTTGGAAGGACAGCAAATTGTTACAGGCCTGACTGCGTGTCTGTCTTATGGAGTGCAACGTCCTAGAAGTCAGTGAGAATACTAGCTGGGTAAAGGATCACCAGGAGAGCTAGGTGCAGTGGTTTGACAAAATGAAATTTCATCAAAATATGCTGCTTCACAAAAATGTTTCAATGAAGTTTTTGCCAAGAAGGATCACAGAGAGAGACTGAGGCTTGCTATAGTCTAGTGGTTAGGGTACTAGCCTGGGATGTAGGAGACCAGGAGACCCAGGTTTCCACTCCCTGCTTTACCTCAGTCAGGGATGAGTTTTGTATTCCAAATCACTCCCAATCCAGCAGAATAAGGACCTGAACTGGAGTCTCCCACATCTTGGTCCAGTGTCCTAACCACTAGGCTGTGGAGTGTGAGGGTCTCCCCTCCCACACTCCTGATGAAAGAGACTGTTTCAACACAATATTGTTTCCACAGAAGGTTGTGGTTTTGTTCCAAAGTGGAAGGAACACAAATTTCGAAACCTTGAAAGTTGCTGCAAAAGGGAATTATCGTGCAGCCAGTTCTAATGACTAACTCTGAGTAAGGGGCTAGAAAATATGCCTCGGCTGTTATTGCCTCTCCTGGGTGTTGTGAAGATGAGTGAGGCTATGTCTGAAGATGAAAAATGCGAGAGCCATGTTTAGTTTGTGTCCTTTTATGACTTGGACTCCCAGGTTCATTCATTTTCAGGCTAAATCAAAAGGAACAATTTTTAGTTTGTATATAGAAGACCCTGTAGTTCTTAATGAATTGCATCTATTCAGGATTAGATTGTAAATTTACAATCTACCCCTAATGAAGGGCATTGAATAGCAGCCCTTCCACAGGAACAGATCAGGGACCTTGTGATGGAATTGAAATTCCCTCCCTGATTCCCCCTTTGCTTCAGGAAGGATGTAATCTGCTTCTGGTCTTCCTTCATCAGTTCAACCGTGCTGGCCAGCATGTGGAGGACTCTGATCATTACCTACCCCTGCCTCCTCACTTACATGGAAGGGGTGTAACACCCCCTCAGAGATGACTTCTTCCTCCCCTTCCCCACACATAGATGGACCCACCCCTTGCAGGGTGATTAAGGGGGCACCTTACACCCCCTTAATCCCCTGTGCTGGTGTGTACAGAAAAGGACAGTCCCATCTCTTAAAGTATCTCTACACAGCAAAGCAACACCTGCAGCTGGCCTGTGGGGCTCAGGCTGCAGTGTTGTTTCACTGCTGTGTAGACTTCTGGGCCTGGGCTGGAGACCCAAGGGCTGGAACTCTCCCACCTTGCAGGGTCTTAGAGCCCAAGCCTGGAAGTCTGCACAGCAGTGAAACAATCCCACAACCCAAGCCTGGCGAGCCGAAGTCAGCTGGCATGGGCCAGCCGCATGTTGACTAGTTGTAGTGTAGAGACACCTTTTATTCATCAGTAAGTTTCCAGAGCCCAGGCTTGCTTTGTGTCAGTACGGCTGGTCCTACTGCTATTTTTATTGGCAGGAAAAGCAAAAATATCCATATATATGAGCAGCTCTGTGGCTGGAAGTAGCTGAAATTCAATTTCAGAGTTTGGGGTTTTTTTCCCTTAGAAATATGGTGATATTCGATACGAGGATGTCGAGAGCATGCGCTGCAGGAACAGGCTGTATGTGATCCAGACCCTAGAAGTTACTACAAAACAGAACGTGGTAAGTGTCCTGAAAGAACAGAAGCTGTGAACCACGTGCAGTAGCATATGTTGCCTTTCCTCGGCTGGTCTTCCTCCCTTTTGGAAACTGCCAGCGTATGAATGAGGATGACCTAGAATATCCACAGATGAGTGAATAACTCCTTGAAGGCTGAAATCCCTCTCTGATGGGTGTCTGTAGTAAATGAGGGTTTGGTCCAAGATGGTTTGAATTTGTGAGCTGCTGCTCTAGGTATTGGTAACACCATAGGATTCCAGGGACTCTGCACTACATTTCTGTGACTCTCAGCACTGATCAGAACGGGCTGATTTGTATTTCTGTGTGCTGCTGCTAAATTGTTAGTGTTCCCTTAGAGACATGAGGTAGCGTAAAAAACCTTTAGTGACCCAGTGAAACACTGAGCACTAAGGTAATAACAATTAATAACTTAATTTAATTGTACATTCCGTTTTGCAAGGAAGAAAAGGAACAAAGTACTAATAACCAATAAACCACCAATGAAACACCACTGAGGAGATAACAGTATTGCAATATAAAAAGGATCCCTTTTTAATAGTGTACTTATGTTTAACTTTTGGTGCCAGTAGCTGCACGTGCCCCTGGAAATTTAAACTCCCTACTGTGAGTGAAGGTTGCAATTGGTTTCCTTTGCTTGCTTGTTTCTTCAGTGGTTGACCCCTAGTAAATAGCATTAAACCCAGACTAATACCTCTTTCTACAGTAAACAGTCACTGGAAATGCTGCAGTAACCTACTGTGAGCACTGAGACCATAACTGTTGTATTTCTTGGCTATGGTTAACATATTGTGAATGCGGATGCTGGTCTTGCAGCTGCAGTTGTGTACTTGAATTCCTCATTCTCTGTAATGAAAAAAAAACTTTGTTTGCATGAACTGAAAGTGCCATTTGTCTTATGAATGAAACCTCGTATTGCATTAGTATACATAATCTGGTATATAAGAGTTGGCTTCTGGTTTCTATTGTGTAGGATCAACAGCCGCATGCAATGTGCTTTGAGTTTATTCTTCTCTTTGGGTTAGTATGTGGTCCTTGACTTGTTTCCAGTCGAGATTCTGTACTCAATTCCCTAATTGTAAGCTACAAAAAATCAGTAGGAAAATTCAAACAACCTCTATGCGAGCTAAAATCTTGGAGAGCGCTGGAATAAGACTGTAGAGCAAAGAGGAGGAAGTCACCATTTAATTTTTGTATTTTAATTTATTTTAGCTGCGTGTTGTGTCCCAGGATGTAAAATTCAGTCCTAGTGACCTGGAAGAGCTTTATGAATTATTCAAGGTAAGGTGCTGTTTTTCGTTAATGCCCTCTGTATTTAGGGTCAGTTCTAATAAGGAAATGTCACAATTCCAACCCAATGAAAAGGAAGATTTAATTTATACACTTTACAATGTCATCCTCAAATAACACTGGAAACAAACTTAAAAATCTTTTTTCCCCAAGCAGAATTTTCCTTTCTCCTGGTCTAAAACTTTGCCTTTTCTTTGTAGAAGGAGCATTTTCTGTCCTGTTACTGGAGTGCAAATAGCCCTGTCCTGAGACACCATGACCCCAGTCTGCCATATCTGGACCAGTATCGGATTGACTGCCAGCAGTTCAGGGTCCTCTATCACCTCTTGAGTCCATGGGCACATTGTGCAAACAGGGACTCTCTTGCACTGTGGACATTCAGATTGCTGGATGAAAACGCCGATTGCCTTATAAACTTCAAAGAATTTGCCTGTGCACTTGGTATGAGACTATCGAATGCATACACTGTATTGATATGGGCTTAATCCAGCAAGGTGCTGGGTTCCATCAATTCCCTTTGTTAACCATTGGAATTGAGAGCGCTCAGTATCCTGCAGGATCAGGCCCAGCTATGGACTAAATGAACCACTTGGCTTACAGAGTATATTTATAACTTCAGATGTGGGGATTGCTTAGGCTGGTTGACAATGGTTTAAAATGATTAGTGCATGCTCTGGTTGTGCCCTCTATATATAAAGGGGGCAAAGCAGTTTCTGTTATCCTCTGACTTCACATTCTAGTAATTTTTCTGCAACATTGGGCTGAAATTTTCCGTACTTGGTCTATATTAATGC
Organism: Gopherus flavomarginatus; assembly: GCF_025201925.1. Classification (NCBI taxonomy): domain Eukaryota; kingdom Metazoa; phylum Chordata; order Testudines; family Testudinidae; genus Gopherus; species Gopherus flavomarginatus. The sequence continues at coordinate 12,034,994 of NC_066624.1, read as the reverse complement.
AACTTTAAGTATGAAATTCCCGAAAGCTAGGAAGTTCAGAAGTTCAGGTTCTGAACAGTGTTAACTTGCCCATATTGCACAACCTGTCTGGCTGATTAAAAGTACTTTCCATGCTATGTAACATCACACAGACAGCACGTGCAACCCAGCCAAGTTAATGTAATTTTTACTGACTTTTTATTTATTTAGCTGTGAACTAAATGCAACCTTAATGTTGCATTAACATTTTTTTTGCACGTCTGATATTCTGGAATACTGTTGTGTAGGAGTAAATGTTTAACAAAAACGCCAGGAGTAAATGTTTAACAAAAACGCCAGCAAAACATCACTGTGATTTGTGATTTCCTTATGTGGCAAGTGTATTGTTCTGTGCATTCAGCTCTGCCTACATTTCTGTCTGCCATGCCTGCAATTTTAACCATTACTGAGAAGGATTCTCTAGCTAAATAAACGCGACTCTCTTTGTCTAGGTACTAAGAGGAGGTTTAAAATGTGTTAACATGTGAAACATCCATCATTTCACAGTCTAGACAAACCCAAGTTCAGCTGCATGGGATAATACTTTTCTTCAGCCTCCTCTCACATGTCCAACTTCAGTCACGCTCAACTGTTGCTGTGTTCATGCTAGTCGCCTTTTCCCCCCAAGCTTTAAACTAATTGAATGGAACGTCTTGCCTTTCTCCTCTAACAGATGTCATGTATAATGGAAGTTTCACTGACAAACTGAAGCTGCTTTTTAAACTGCACATCCCTCCAGGTAAGTTTTTAGCAGTGTTGTTTGAGGCGTTTTCTCTTGGCTACTACTCTCTTTCCATCACTCTTTTTCATTCTTTAATTTTCCAGGCTTGCACGTTCCTCCTTGTTTCACTAGTACAAAGTGCACACTGCAGACCCACAGCTGTAGTACCAGGGCCTGCTTTACCCAGTGTGGTGTATTCCACTGGACCAAGAAAGCCCTAGTACTTTCCTAGAGCACTTCTGCTTTGTCCACAGGGACAACCATACCCATATGTTTGTGCTACCAAAGAGCTTGTCACTGAGTTTGTTATACGCTAAGTGCTTTTCAGAAGCCTTATGTCCTTATTTTCAGCCACTGATGTTGCTACTAAATTTGTACCTCTGCTCTGTTACATTGTATCGTATTGACTTGTCTGTATTTTGCCATGAAAGTCTGGACAGAGATGACATGGAAAAATGCAAAATCTGGTTTGATTTCAGAGGTGATGTAAGACTATAGGACTTGAAACTGTACTAAATCCAAATGATAAAGCCCAGGTAAAGTCTAGGAAGGAAGGTAGGTCACCATACATCTAAAGATGCACCTTTTTTGTAGAGACATTTGTTCACTAAAGACCTAATCCAAAGCCAACAGAAATCGATGGGAGTCTTTCCATTACCTTCATTGAGTTGCAGACCCAATCCCTAAGGCCTCTGTTCAGCAAAGTACTTAAGCACGTGCTTAATTGTCTTAACTTCAGTGGGGCTAAAGCATGTGTTTAAAGTTAAGAACATGCTTAAGTGCTTTGCTAAATTTGGGCCTTAATGTGGAAAATGTTCTGAGAAAAGGCGGGATCTTTTGGGAGCTTAACCACCAGTCTGGGAGTCAAGTAATCGTGTTTCTTTTGCCTGCTCTGCCAGATCTTGGGCAATTCCCTTAACCTTACAGGGGGGTTATGAGTTTTCCTCACTTATGTTTCTAAAGCACTTAGTACTTTTTGGCTGAGGATTTCAAAGCCCTGAACCTGCAAATGGGTCTGCACAGGCAGGCCCCGCTGAAGTTTGCAGACCTTTAGAGAGGTGGATCCCTGCACCTGTATGGAGCCCTGCTGACTCTGGTGAGAATCCACCTGCACTGATTCTGTTGCAGTATCAGGGCCTAAATCAGTGCAGTTTATTTATAAAAAAATGTTTTGTTTCCATGTTCTTTCAGAAACCTTTACTAATGGCTGTTCGCGGAGCATTTTGGTGCCATTAGTTTTGAGTACAACTTCGTCCAGCAGTGGGGTTTGTACTGAGGAATTTCATCTCCACGCTTAGAGATTGTGCTAAATGTTCTATATTCTTTTTCTCTTTACTGTTATTTCCTTTTTTTTTCTTCCCCCACCCGCTCCTTTAGTTCATGTAGTACTGAGAGACCATAAGAAAGTTTCTTGGCTGTCACTATGTTGCCCTTTCCGGTATGCTGATGGCCCAGGTACCACTATGTCCGCTTTTGATTGATTGCACTAATTTTTCCTGCAGCTTTTACTGAAGTGGAATCTCTAAGCCCTTCCAAAGGTGATGATCTTTCAAAAGAAGAGCTGATTCATTTCAGTCAACTCAATGGTAAGCCCCAGCATGCTTGGTTTATTACAAAGAATTAGTGATATTCTATTAACTCTACTGCAGTAGAGCTCAGTCACCCTAATCAGGACTGGGGCCTATTGTGAGAGGTGCTGTATTAATGTACATGAAGACACAATTCCTGCCACCAAAGAATGTTTATGTAAAATGTACCTCTCGATGACATGAATCCTTTATAAAAGCCCCACCCTTGAAGATCATATATATCCACAAGGCAATGCAGAAGTTCTCCATAAATATCCACTTACTCTCTTCTCAGAGTGTTTTTTTCTGTATCACTGTGTGTTGCCTCAGGTTGAAAAGCTGGTTAATGGCTAGATTTTGTGGAATACCACAATAAGCAGTACTTAGTTATTATTTCATGTGTTTATTTGTATTATGGTAGCATCTAGGAGCCCCAGTCATGGGATATAGAGGTGGGTGCTATACAAACACACAGAACAAAAAGACCCAAGGAGCTTACAGTCTTAAGAGAGGAGACAGTGGATAGAAACAGACAGATGGGAAAACACAAGGAACAATGAGAAAATACTGGTCAGCGTGATAGGCAGTGATCTCAGCACACCAGAAGCCTAATCATTGTTAGGTTTTCTTTTTGTTTAACTACTGCCTGTATGCTTATCGCTATACTCAGAAACAAAGGAAGACTCCCTGCCCCAGGGAGTTGAATAGCTAAATCCATAATGTTCTTGAGGTTTCAAAAACCACCTTCTCCATTTCTAAAATCCCATGCAAAAAGAGGCAAGTCCCAGTTGCCAGGGATCTATACAGAACATTTCCTTTAGGAAACTCAGTCATTGCTCTTCTATGGAGTTGACTTCCCTTTTCTCCTTCATAAGCTGTGTATGAGAGGTTTAGCTCCACAGTAGCAGTACAATATCTGCAGTAAACATTCCACCAGCCTCCACCAGTCTTGAACATCTGGGGGCGGAGAGGTAATAGGGAGGATCTGAGACTATGCAGCTGACTCTGGCTCCTTCTGTCTCAGCTAGCTCTGCAGTATGGTTGGCAACTCTTGCTCTTCGGTGCATCCATTTTGCTGCTTCTCTGTGACAGCCGAGTTCAGAATACAAGCAAGCATGTGTCTTAAATAGCCTTGTTGAAGAAGGGAGTTTTGATAAAGGGAAACACAGTATAAACTCAATCTGTGAAAGAAACACCAAATACTTTTTTTTCCTCTTCAAATGTAGTTTCCTCTCCTGTGGATAGTCAGGAAGCTGATGCTTTGAAGAGAAGCCCAGAAAAAGGTAAAGAATCGCGATCAGCAAAGTTAGACTCTCAGTGACACGATGTTGTGTTTAGGGGAGAGAAATCGCGCACATGTGTGGAGAGGAAATGGAGCATCTTGGCAGCATGGCTGCTCCTGCGTGATGGCATTAATGTCTAATCTCTTTGTATTGTTGGGCTTACTCGGGGCAGGTCACAGGTAGGGGTTATATTCATCTCTATGCCCACAAGTCTGGCTAAGGCTGTTGAGCAGGAACTTGACTGAGGGTACCAGCTCATTTCACATAACTCACTAACATTCACCTGTTGACTTTTTGTCATTTCTATCTGATCTGGTGTAGATTTGAACTGATAACCTGGAGGAGAAACCTCTGTGTCTGTTACCAGCTGAAACATCAAATGATTCCCTTTCCCTTCCCATGGTTTAACTCATGTTTTAGAAAAACCAAGAACATTTATTACTGAATTGATACAGATTGTGTGGTCAAGTAATTTCAGACTAGACATTGTTCATGGAGAAACATATCATCTTGATACTTCGCAAAAACACTGTCCATCTTATGGGCCAAAACTGGTACTTCTAACTGAACTCCATAAAGGCTTTGGAGAGAAGCTGGATCTGAATTCTCACATCAAAATCTGTCCCTGCAATTGAATCCCAAGCTTGGTTGGCAAATAGCCAAAATCTCACAAGGAAAATTGACCTCAGGGTATCTGTACCATTTTAAGATTGTGGAAATTCACAGGAGTTCCATTGTCTTGCGCCAAAATCCTGTGAGAATATCTCTGCCACTGTCAGATCTGAACGAGACCCCTAGCCCCGACTCTGCTTCTCACCTGAACCTTGGCCTAAATGTCAGCCCATGTCTTTTCATAGTTCTGTATAGGAAACCTTGTGCACTGGTTATATTTCTTTCCTTTAATATGTCATGATCATGTCCAAAAAAAAATATAAACCAAATGTTCCAGGACACATGGGAACATCTTCTGCTAAGAAGTCACAAGTGGAATATGTCAGAGATCCATTAGTTCTGAAATATTCTTTTCTCTCAAGCAGGTAAAGAGAAGATTGATATTCAGGCATATCTGAAGCAATGGCAAGATGAACTTCTTAAAAAAGAAGAAAATATTAAGGATTTGCCTAGAATGAACCAGGTAAAACTGTCTCTCTGACTCCTGTGTCAGTCTAGTTTTTCGCTTTATCTCTCCTTGAGATCAGCTTAATGGCTAAAACGCCATGTGTTCATAGGGTCTCTTCACTTTGAGTCCTATACTTTAACCACTAGACTGTCTTTCTAAACTGTTATAATCCTGGCTGAATGTTTTCATTGCCTCTAGTATTCATTAAGGGCGCTACGTCTAAGTGGCTTAGGCCTGGTCGACATATGGTGTCTGTACCAGCATAACTGTCAATTAGGTGTATGATTTTTTTGCCAATGGTTATTCCAGTACAGCTCCTAGCCTGAATGCATACCTCATTCTGAACCACTATAGTTAAATGGTACAAATTTTGTATCAGGAGAGGCCCTCAGGAGCACAAGTCACTTGAAGGGCACATCTGAAAATTCCACCATAAGGGTCCATTACAGGTAGCGAGCTGTTCGTTCAGGTCTCCTGTAAAATCACTGCCCCAGAAAAAGCAATGTACTAAGCACCAATCATAGTAAATCATCGCTCTTGATTCTTCGAACAGCTGCAGTCCGTAATCAAGACTTGAACCATGACAGAAGTTCTTGTTTATAACCACATGGTAAATGCTATACGACAGGGTTCATCTGTTGTTCCTGATACAGAACTCTAAATATTGCAGTAGCAAACACAGCAGAAGGGGACCCTCCATAAAGTTTCTCTTCAGTTAAGGACAGTCCTGTGAGCTGAGTTGTGCTCATGCATTTCCCAAAGGTCTATACAAGTATTTCTCATTTGACTGAGAATTTCATACAGACCGTTTTTATTGTTCAGGTTACTTTTTTCAGTTAGCATAAGACCAGCAGGCGGTGCGAGGTTATACTTAATGGCGGGAGGGGGCACAGGGCAACAGAAGCCCTGTGTTTAATCCTTGTCTGAGATGAAAGACAAATCTTGCCATTTCCCTGATTCCATTTCCCTGATAGTTCGTGCTCTGTTATTTAAGTGTTTGCCAGAATTCTCTGAACATGACTTTAGTTCCCATTTATAACACTCAGCCTGGTTCTTATGTATTAAGGCATCAATGGAAGGGGGAGAAAAAATCAGTCTTTTTCTGACTAAGACCCTTTGTTTGATTCTAGAAGAGTGTCTAAGCAATCACTTACCCATTAGAAAACATTTATAGGAATGACTTTAGTGCCATTACAAAACAGCTGCATGCATCTCTTTGATGGATGTAATAATGATCCATTCTCCCTTCTGGGTAAGGTTAGGCATATTTCAAAGGGGGAGATGGTCATGGTGCTTTTAGAGGATGCTTTTCCATGAGAAATTATTTTAAGAAGGTGGCAATAAAGAATAGTAGCTAAAAAGAAAAGCCTGTTGCTAGGGCTTTGAGTTGATGTTCTCTGGACAGTCTCCTCCTTAACTCTCCCTAGTTCCAGTTCATCCAGTTCTCAAAGACTTTATACAACCTGTTCCATGGGGACCCTGAAGAGGAGTTGTTATATTGGGCTATAGCGACTGTCACCAGCCTCCTGCTGAAGATGGAAGAAGTTGGGAGAAGGCTACAAAGCCCCACTTCGCCAGCCAAAAGCCCAGCTTCTGCAGCAGAATCCAGCACGGACAGCCAGAACATGCTAAAGAGAGACAGTGCACCCGAACAGACTGAGCGCAGGAGTGTGCACAGCACTCGCAGAGACTGCCATGAATGGTCTTTTGCCTTTGAGCAGATCCTGGCATCCTTGTTAAATGAACCAGCTTTGGTGAGATTTTTTGAGAAACCTCTAGACATAAAAGCCAAGGTAGAAAATGCTAAAACTTCACAATTAAAAGCGAGAACCAGAGTATAGGTGTTTGCTTTTTTTTTTTTTTAACCTTCGCACCCTGTGTAACACAAAGGCCATTGCTGTGGAAAGTGAGCATTGTTTATATTGAGAATGAGATTTGAGGATTTAGCTTTAACTACCAGATAACAATGTGTGTTGAAGTAATTAAAAACACTTTGAAGCACAATCACATCTTTGTGTTGTTCAGAAATTTCAATAAAAAAGGACAGAAAAGTAAACAGCATTTTTACCATATTATACAAAATATGCAATATTACTAAAAAATACTAAATGTGACCCATAGAGGGCACTATTGCAAAACTTTCTGTATGACTATTATTACTGGTTGCATACTTCCTGATTTACTGTTCATTGTGATGAATATGATGATTTTCTGCCATCTTCAGTTATAAGTAGTACTTGACATCTAAGTTTTACTTTCAGGCTGGTTTAATTTCAAAATAACCATTTCTAAATCTGCATGTAAACTCTCACCAACCCAGGGCAAAAGCCTCAGTACTAAGGGGAATAGAGTTTTTGGACTGGTAGCCTTGATGGTCGCAGGAGCATTGTTGATAAAGAAGGAAGTTTCCATTCTTTTACTTATTGCTGTACTGTAGTGTTAATCTTTTCTTTATCAGACCTCACTGGCTTCTAGTGAATAGCTGGTGTCAGAGCTGGGCCTGAATCTATGCAAAATTCAGACCAGAATCCTAATTTCCCAAATGGCACCATTTCTACATTGGATCTGTACGCCCTGGAATTTTTGGGACCCAGATTTTGCAGCTCGGGTGTGTTTTCCATCTGACTTCATGGTTTCCTGCATCAACCCAGATGAGTAGGTTACCCCTTCCCGCCAACATTCTGTTTCCCTGAGATGCAAGAATGGGGGAGTTAACTGATACTCTTGTGGCTCCCCTGTTGTACAAGGGTGAGAACGCTGGGGATGGATCATCAAAAGGTGTAACTTCCAATCAAATGTATTCCAGTGTACTTGCTGGAGTCGCAAAGAAACTGGCAGACAATGGCTAATCTCTTTTTCTGTATAAGGAATTAGGATGTGATGTAAAGCACTTAAATTTTATCTGCATCCACTTGCAGGCAAGGGAGGGATAGCTTGCTCATCTGGTGCATATTGGAGAAAGACATGATTTTGTTTGAATGTTATCTCAAAACCCAATAGTTACCATCACTAGCCACCTCCTAATCAGTTGAATTATGACTGCTGAGCCGGGTGACTGACCTGCTGCAGCAGATGCTGATTTGTTACCTTTGACTCTAAGATCAAGCTTGTAACTGTTAGTCTTTTGCCATAGGTCTTCTCTTTTGGATTATTACTAGTGTGATAGTTTATATCAGTGGTTCCTAACCTTTTCGTCTGGCGAGCGCCAGACAAAGGACCGTGGCGGCGGTGGAGCACTCGCCGAAATGCTGCCGAATTTCTGCAGCGTTTCGGCGGCAACGCCTCCTGATGATGTCACTCACCGACGACAAGTGACGTCATCAAGAGGCCTCGCCACCGAAACGCTGCAGAAATTCAGTGGATGCTCCACCGCCGGCCAGGACGCGGGTGCATTTGGATGCCCGTGCGGGAGCTATGGCACCCGTGGGCACCGCGTTGGGGACCCCTGGTTTATATCCATCAGGACATATAGTAGCAACAAAATCCTTCGGAATCTGAAAGTCAGGTTTTTAAGTATGTCAGCAGGAAAAAAAAAGACAACTTTTTGGAGTCATAATCAACAAAGGAGCCATCCCTTTATTGTAAGGATCCTTTGAGGCAAGCTCTGCTAATGTTACTGAGAAAAAGTGTTGACTCAACTGCTATGTAGTATGCATTAAAGGGAGGGGGAGAAAACCTTGTATTTTTACAAAATTGATAAGCTGCAAATGTTACTTGGTAAACTGCTTAAAATGCATATTTTTAAGGCATGAATTACAATCTTTCACTGCAAAGCAGCACTGTTTTTATAAGGTGTATGTTTGTAAAGAATTAGGACAGGAGGTGATACCAATATTAGGTGCTTTTTCTATGTTGCTTACACGGAGTAGAAACAAAACTAAGATTTCTGAACTTGGCTGTATATTGCAACACAATGCTGAAATTCTGTCACTGTGAGTGGGAGGAAAGTTACCATGCCTCCTGAATGTTTAAAACCATTTCTTCCTAATCTCAGGAATTAGTGTAAATTGATCTCAACTGAAGGAATAATTACAAAAAATTGGATAATATATACGGAAAGTGAAATTAGGACGCTTAAACGTAGCTTGAGGTTATATAATTTTGATTTGTATATTATGGATTGAAGTGTGAAAAGCCTATATCCTTTCTCATGTATATTTCTAAGGCAGAGATGGATACTACTGCATGGATCTGTATATCTGTTTACTAATTGTTTTCATTGCATATTTTCACTGTTTTAAAAACAAAAAGCAGGTAACTTTTGATGTTCCAGGCAAGGGCTTGATCAGGCAAACCTTTACTCACGTGAGTAAACAGTATGCAAGCAACCCCATTGAAGTCAAGGCAACTCCATGTGAAAAAAGCTGAGCAGCATCAAGCCATATTTTTTTAATTTCACACTTCATTTTGGGTTAACAAGCATGGTGTATTTGCCAAGCAAGAGAAGTTGAAGGCTTATTGAATTTTTGTGGTGGGTGGGGAAACACGTTATAAAAACAGTTAGACGCAGGTTAAATTATATGCAGGAAGGAGGTGTTAACGAAGTCTGAAAAATGTAGTGGACATGGTATTAAATGGCTGTTATGGAAAAATAGGCACTTTTACAAATGTCATGCACTTTCTATTAATGTTAGTCAAAAGGACCATACAGAAAGCCAATTATATATCAGTTCTGTACCTGCGTCTGTAGTAGAATTATCACACGTTTATACACAGAATGACCAGCATACATGTACAATTTGTTTAAAACTAAAAGTTAGCGGTACAATCATTCGTTTATTTTTTATTATCCAAAGAGCTTATTTTTAGTTGTTTGTTCATTATAGATTTTTGATCAAAGAAAATGTAATGTCGCTTTTTGTCATTCCTTTATACACCTGTGTTCTGGTCCAGCAAAAAATTGCCTTGACTTTCTGTGCCATGTGAGCTCTAGATAGTAGTGATTGATGGATCAGCCTTGCAGGGCAAAGCCTCCTTGAGGAAATCATCTTTCTGTAGGTGGCAAGGAGTTGTGCAGTTGCTCGAGTGGGAAGAGCTCATGAAACTCCAGGTGGTTGGAGGCTGCAGACCAGCTTCTGATCCCTCTCCCACCAGTTCTTAGTCCTGATCTGGAACACCCTTAATATTTAGTACTAAGTATTCACATGTAGGATTTGAAGCAAGTGGGTGAGTGTTTGCAGGAGGTCAAGGGAGAGCATCTTGCTTCACACTGTGCTGAGTGAGTTTAGAATCTGACCCTCTGTCTCTTTTGTGTCCCTTTCCTACTCCACTCACTGTGGAGATGGCCTGGCTAACAAAATATATAGAAACTTAGTTGGAGGCAAAACCCTTCTCCTCCCCGTTTACTCTCTGCTGTGGGATTCCCTACTCTAAGGTGACAAAGGAATAATAGCTGGGTTAACCACTCTACTTACAAGTGCTCTAGCAGAGCATATCTGCACTTGGGAGCTTTGACCCCTTTAAAATTCTCTGTGGAGATGCAGAGAGTAACCCCCACTCCTGGGTTAGGATACTGTGGGAGACTGCACATCCTCTGGTTTCTATTGAATAAGCCCAATTGCCACATATAGATGAGCATTGGACTGAGCAGAGTTTTTGGCAAAGATCCAGGCAGTTGCAGAACCTACTCAACCACTGCCTAGAAGGAACTTCCCGTTGGAACCCGTAATCCCGACACACACAAAATGACATGGACAGACATTTTCATGAAAAAAAGTTCCCTGCTTTTTTTTGGGGGGGGGGGGGGGAGGAGGGAATCTATATTGCATCCAAGATAAAACTGGCATTGATTCCGGGGGAAGTTTATCTGGATAGGGTTTGCTAATATTAGTGTTTTTTTATTCATATTCATTTTCACTTTTTAAATTGGATTAGGTGGTATGTGAAAACATCAGCATGACTTTAAAGACAATACAATCACATGGTTACCCCATTACGTCCTGACCTGCTCTCAGGAACTGACAATCTTTTAGCGATCAGTATGATCCGAGTAATCCTCCCTCCCTCATGCACTCTTACTGGGCATGTAAAATGTCTTTCTAAAATGAGTGAGGAAAAGCCAAACTACAAGTCCAAGGGAATGGCTAACAAAAAGGTAGTGTGCCCCTGAGGCAAGTGAACTGAAAAGGTCCATTAAGTGTTTTTTTCCACCTACCTCAGTAGCAGGATTGACTACAGTTCCGGACACACTGGTGACCTCTTAATAGTTTCAGCTAGGAATGGCAAATCCACTGTGGCGCTCTCACTAAAATCAGTGGTGTTACGTTTACAGATTGAAGGAAGAGCAGGACCCAGTATTGTAATTGTTTGAAAAAGCCAAGCATTTTAATGTTTTCTAGGAAGTTAGGGGTGAGCTCAGCCATATGGTACTAAACATCACTTAAGGTTCACTCCGTCCAACACAGTAATTGTTCAGTACTTGTAGATGGCCATAACATACTAATCTTTTTAGTAGTTTGCCAGCATGGCAACTAAGAAATGGATATGTTTATTTACATTAATAAAAGAGCCTCCATCCAGTTGTACTATACAAAATTCTTATATTTAATTGTAATTGTTATTTGAGTAAAAGAGTTTCTTAACAGAATTATTCCAATTTATTTCCAGAGAAAAAAGGTATTTTGTCTTTTTGCTACAGTTATATCACCAAGAATGCAAAACATGTTTATGTGCCGGCACGTTGGCTTTTTATACAATGTACTGTATGCAGTAAAGGTACTGTAAGTAACGAGATGTCAATAAACTTGTTTCACTTAAGAAGAAAAATCTGCTTTGGAGGCATGGTGTTCCCTTTTCATTGAGCGCCAGGTTTACTGTAATGTGTAACCAGCATGGGATTTTCAAAAGTGCCGTCAGGCTCACAAAGTCTAGTCCCATCCTTAGTACTTACTAAAAGCAGAATTGCTCTAATTTACAGTAGTAACAGGGAATGCTGCAGTGAACTACTGGATTTTGCAAAAGGCAGCCTTACCCTTTTGCAGGAAATGGGAATTGTGAGTGTGCAAAGATTGCAAAGTTTAGGACCTTAGTGAATGAAATGAAACTTCCCAAAGGTGGGACCCTAATTGAGAAGGCTGTGCCTTCAGTTGTCAGAGAAAGTTGTGTCCCCTGGAACTAAGAGCTGAAAACCACTCAGTTGATGGAATGCAAGGAGAGGGTAGTCAAGTCCCAGACCTTTTGGGGTTTAAATGTTATCCTAGCACCTTGAGGAAAACAGGAAGCCTGTGCATGGATGGTATGTACTTCCCAGGATGACTGGAGAGCAAGTGTGAAAATTCTGGACCCTTTTTTTTCCTTCTTTTTCCAGGGTGTGGAGGGTATAGGTGTGTATATAAGACAGAGCCCCTAATATTGGGACATCTGATCACCCTAGCACTCCCAGTGCCATGTAGATTTGAGCAGTTATATGCAGCAGATCCAGTTCAGACACTATAAGCAGAGTCCATTTTTACAGAGTCTTTGCCAAACTAATAGCCAAAACGCATGACTAAGCCGAGGCACAAGAAACCAGCCTCCCGCTGTCAAAGACACTAGATAGAGATAGAAACAAGTGAAAGCTGGGAGAACAAGGAAAATTGCAGTCAAAGAGGAGACCAGATTTCTAATCCCGGGATTGATTTATCCCAATGTATGATCTTTACCTTCAGAATTCTAAAGTTGAGGACTGGGAATCCTGTTAACTTCTCTCTCTTCCCTCACTACCCCCTCCCCATCCTTCTCCCAAAGGGATTTGTCACTCCTCCCTTCTTTCCCAACCAGACAAGGTCTGTCTTTCTGCTATCCTCCATTTGTGAGGATTCCCCATGGCTTCTACACCCAGCAGGCCAGCCTGTGTTGTGAGCCACCCATCTTTATTGTGTTTGTGTGGCCAGTTATATATGCTGAGCCAGTTGCTGTGTTCCTAAGCCACATTCCACGGCTCCGATTAAGACTATGCTATAAGTACCAAGCAAAGCACACGTGTAAGAGGTCTTAAAAGTATACTTTTATTTTCTTCCAAAATACTATGTACACTCTGTTAAAGCTTGTCGCGATGCAACGGCTCCTATTCAATGGAGCTGTGCAGAGACGTGTAATGCAAGACAACAATAAAATCTAACTGTCTTCATAAGACACTTCCTTTTTTCCATTACAAAATACTTCAACATTTATAAATGTTAAACTATATTTGACATCATATAAAATAAACTAATATTCATACTCAAGTCTAAGTTTTTACAGGGGATATAGTACAATATGTACAAGAACGTTTCACTGTGTTTGTCAAACCAGCCTGGTTATATCCACCAGGCTTTAGCTTATAATGTACAAATATGCCAAAAGTGCAAGATTTGAATTAAAGCTGCCTGTGTTTTCAGAGGTCTGGAATTGTGTGGCCAACTGTGTACACACATGTGTACTAGAAAACCGGACACTGTTTATGACTTAGGGTGTCTTGCTCTGAGCCGGTGCCAATCTTTGGGCACACGTACCGTCCAAAGGACAGTAATAAGCCCAGTCTCTACTACTGGTAGAATGTGCATCCCATTGTAAGCGGACAAGCCCACCAATTGACAACAGGCTATTGCAAACAGGTCACAAAAACACAGGCCATCGCTAACACAGAGGTAAACAAATCAACAGTAACCTGAATAGGATCGCTTTATGTGAGAGCGCTCAGGGCCGCTGGCTGAGGTCTGGATTCAGTATTTACACAGGTTGGGCTCCTGTTGTGTTGACAGGAGATTGCCTGAGTAAGGACTGAACAGAAACTGAGTAAAACCTGAGTAAGGACCTCAACAGTGTGGTGCGCTCATGATTGTCTGTTTGAAAACTGGGAGGAGCTTTGAAGGCAGCAAGAAAGGATGTGCATTCATGAAAGCTGCCTCTTCACATGAGTCAGTGGGACATGGCCAGTGTTGGCCAGGGCTTGTCAATATCCATCAATGACTCTTTTAGCCAAATTGCACTAATGGGTGATAGTGCAAAGAAGGGGTAGGGTGTTTTTTTTCTTCTTCTTAATAAAGTGCATGTTTTTTGAAAGGCCAATCCGAAAAAGGGTCCCAAACCCTGCATTCTAGGGCCACAATTTAGCCTCTTTTCTTTCCCCAATCTCCCCAGCCACATCTAGCAGCCATCCTTAAGGCCATATTGTCACTGCAACGAGCTGGCAGAGGGTGCACATAGTGCACATAGTAGCCATGTAAGTCTCAGCTGCACAATTGTCCAGCTCTGTGTTCCATAAGCAATAATGAAAAGGCGACTGCATTGATTCAGCCTGAGAGCTCCATAAAACATGGGCTTTCTCTGCACTGCAGTGTGCCTTACTGGCAAGCCCAGTGCCAGCTGCTGGCCTCATTTACACTAGCCCCCACTGCCTGCAGCAGAGCTGAGATGGGTTTACAAGGCCAAACCAGAGACAGCTGCCCAGCCGCACAAAGAGTGAGGAGGAGAATTTTTGGGCCTTTTTTTTTTTTTTTTTTTTAACAGTGGCTTTCACCCAAGCCAGTCTCCTGTCTTTCTTCCCTGCCAGCTTACTTTATTATCCAGTAAAACTATTGGCTGGGGGGCCAACCTAACAAAAGGGCAAACAGCTGTTGAAAGGGTTGCTCAGGCACCGAGGCTGTCTCTGATGGAGCAGCAGACGAGTGTGTGGCTGCTACTTGAGGCAACCCAGTCCAGGCCTTTAGGCGTGCTTTGCAATCACACTGGCTGCAGCACATGCTAGGCGCCCCCCTCACCCAACCTGTTTCGGTACAAAAGCCTGTATACACGGGCTAAAAAACACCAAAGAAGCCTCGATGAGCTGAGACTGGTAGGGCATTTATCGTGATAGTTTCAGTTACAAGGCTATAGTCACAGGGGTGCTGCTACCACCTTAAGTTTAGCAAGTGAGAGCATGTGAAAGCCCACAAGCAAGTGTTAAAATGGCCATACTAGGTCAGACCAAAGGTCCGTCTAGCCCAGTATCCTGTCTTCCGACAGTGGCCAGTGCCAGGTGCCCCAGAGGGAATGAACAGAACAGGGAATCAAGTGATCCATCCCCTGTTGCCCATTCCCAGCTTCTGACAAACAAAGGCTAGGGACACCATCCCTGGCCACTAGCCATTGATGGACCTATCCTCCATGAACTTACCTAGTCCTTTTTTGAACATGCTTAATCTGTAGAATAACTAATTGGCCAGTTTCCTATAACACTTTTTTGTCCATGTCTTGGCCCCATTGAAACACATTCTAAGAGCACAGCTCCACCAGTGTAGGACTGTACCAAAGTGGCCCGAAGTCACCCACAGCTTCCATTGCATTTTAATAAAAGTCGTGGCAGTTACTGAGCACAGAGCAGCTGGTGGGGGCGGAGGGGCTAGTTAAACACAAGCTTGTTAAAAAAATTTAAATCCCAACCCCGCCCCCCCCCAGCCCCCTTTGGCAAATGTAAGCCGAGTGCCACAGCAGACGCTGTGGTAGTGCCTTCGCACAGCACCTCACAATCAGCCAGCCTGAACTACAGGCTGGTCACGCACACCAGCGCTGAAGGGCACACCCTTTATGCTGGCCCTGTACAAGGGCTGTGCCCCACACCGTTTGTGAACTGGGATGTGTGTATATTTGTGTTGCACCAATGCCTGTCAGCTGCAGACAAACAGCCTGGGTGTCTAGCATGTATCTGAGGGTACTTGTGCACTGGGGCTGGAGGTGTCATGTCCAGCGCCTGTAGATGTACACGGCCTGCTGCTAAAAACAGACCTGTAGCTGCAGGCGTGTGACTGACGAGTGTTTGGGTGCAGCTGGAATGTCACGCCGGGCAGCCAGCCCTCACGCTGCTTGGGATACACTTAGTGCAATAATGCCCTTAACCCTCCCCTTGGCTTGTGGGGCCAGAGGCGGGGTGGGGGAGCCTCCCCACCTCTTCTGCCTGCAGGCCATCTAGTCCATTCCCCAACAGGCTGGTGGAGCAAGTCGGGGTGTGTGTGTGCATTTTTCATGCAGGGGTGGGGGGAAGGGCTCTAATCCGCCACTGTGCGCCTCTCCTGAAGCTGGGTAAGACATCTCCAGCCTCCCCTGGCTATTTTTATCAATCAAAGAACAAGCTGCTACTGTCAGTGGAATCCCAAAGACATAGCCCTCATGAGTAAGGCTACAGTTAAGTCATGGGTATTTTTAGTAAAAGTCATAGCCAGGTCACGGCCACTAAACAAAAATTCATGGCCTGTGACCTGTCCATGATTTAATTAAATCTTGAAGGGGGGGGCACTGGTGCTGCTGCTGGGGAGTTGCTTGTGGCTAGCAGACCACAGCTGCTCCAGCTGGCTGGAGACTGCTGGTGTGCCTGTCCTGGCAGCCATCGGAGCAGCAGGCCCTGGAGCCAGCTGCTTGGGCAGCCCTGGAGTCAACCACACTGGCCTCTGCAGAGGTTATGGAGGTTACGGATGCCACGAAACAGACACAGAGCCCTGCTCAAGCGTTTGTGAACGCGCCCAGCCAGCAAGCCCTAAGGTTCCTGTGCCCCAAAGCACTAATTCTAAGCAGCACCAGCTATAGGCCTTTTCAGCCACCTTTGCTGTAGCATGACACACCCCTGGAATGGCTACATGGTGGAAAGTCACATACCAACCAGGCCCTAAGCTGCCCTCAAGCAAAACACACCCTCACTTCAGTGCGCGTGTTAGTTACGTACCATACGTTGCACAATAGCCTGTAGCCCTGTGTGCAAGTGGCTCAGCTCACCTACATGACGTGCCTCTGTGGGGCGGCCAGTGGCTGCTTAAGGAGGCACATCCTGTTATACATGGGCCATTTCTTGGCCACGACATGGATCGTCCAAGGGCACAATTTTTGCCCCTTGTATGTAGTGGTAAAAGACAGCTACAAACAACACTTTGCTAAGTAGACGTTTGAGGCTAGTTGCGCAAGGAGGTTGCTAGTTCACATAATTTTTCCAGCCATGGTCCCTGACATTACAACATGCTTCAGTCACAAAGAATTGGCAGGGACAAGCACATTCTTATACCTCTGGCAGCTGAGGTGGCTGAACCCACTCTAAACAGGAGCTCAGTGATGGTCAACATTTTTTTTTTGGATGGCTAAGCTTTGGTACCCAACTTCCTACCCCAACCTTCACCCTGGCTGCCTTGGCCAAAATCTGAGCTACACTCACTGAGCCAGCCAAAAAAAAGGGGCACATTTGACAATTCTAGTCTATGCATTTGCCCCAGGTAATACAGTGCAGCGAGAGAGAGAGAGAGAACGAGAGAGCGCGTGTGTTGTGTGTGAGAGAGAGAGAGAGTGAGAGAGACTCAGCCTCCTCGACCTCTCATTTTATGCTCCCATCTTTTCTAGATACACCACCATGGCATAGTAGTGCACAGGGCTGCCCAAAGGATTCAGGGGCCTGGGGTCTTCGGAGGCGGGGTGAGGGGCCCTTCCGCTTCGGGTTTTCAGGGAACTTCAGTGGCAGAGTGAGTCTTGGAGTGAGTGAAGGATCCACCACCGAATTGCTGCCGAAGACCCAGAGCCAGTGAAGGCCCCGTTGCCGAACTGCAGCTGAAGACCTGGAGCGAAAGAAATTCTGGATCTTTGGCAGTAGGGCCTTCACTTGATCCGGGTGTGTTTGGCAGGACTAAAGGATCTGCTGCCGAAGACCCTCATGGGAGCCCCTAAAAACTCTCATGGGGGCCTGGGGCAAATTGCTCCACTTGCTCCCCTCCCCCCCCAAGGCAGCCCTGGTAGCATATTGTACACGGTGGTCCAATTAAGCTATGAAAGCAGCTAATGTCTCTTCTGCCCCCAGTGACTGATGCCAGCTGTGCAGTGCTGGGGTGTGGCCTGATGAAACGGAGCACTGCCCTAGCACCTAACAGTCTGTGCTGCTCTCCTCTTAGTCACCCTAATGGTGACTCAAGTTTTAATGGTAAAATCTTTAATATAGTTCTCAATGCTCCATGCAGGGTGCCCATAACCATACTACGAGGCTGGCCTCCAGCAGCAAGGCACTCAGACTGCAGCAAGGGTGAGCCTGAAGCTGCCAGTTGCTCCACGCCCTTCCTAGGCAAAGCCAGGTACCCTGCTTCAAACGTGCTCAACCCCATCGCTGCTCAGAGTACAGTTTCACAAGCAGGCGCCCACTAGCTGAGTGTGGATGTGGCCCAAACACGCCCAAGCAGGACTGGAAACGAACATGCTCCTTTACGTTCTTTGGAAATGGTTTTTAAAGTGGCCAAAGAAACATCATGACCCAGAATCGTGGCTGGACTGCAGCTGCCACCAGGGCAAAGTGGCTGAAAAACAGCAGAGCTGCCTCACTGAGGACACCTCGGGAAAGCCTGCTGGGGCAAGGGGCTGCTATATGACCTAGGGGTGTGGGGGGGTAGGGGGAAGTGTGGGGCCCTATGCCCCGTGAGCCCGTGGTGCCTGAACAGCTTGTGGGAGCTGGCTTAAAAGAAAGCATTCCCGCATGAGCCCAGCTTTGGCAGCCCAATGGTGACCTACAGTCACCTTTTCCAAGCAGTGCTGAGCACAGCGCCACTGTGCACTATGATCCAGCTGGACCTCACCATGCTTTCAGCCTCATCTGTTTCTGCTCAACTACTCGAGGCTGGCACCCGAGCTCATGGTGATGGAGGGGTCCCAAAAGGGCCTAGAAAAAGCAGATTGATGAGATTAGCTCGAGGTTAGACAATAACCTCTCCCTAAACTCTAGTCTGAGTGCCAGCCACAATGTTAGGACTTTGCCATTGCTTTTTTATTTTTGCTTTAAGGAAGTATCCAAGCATTGTCTCAGAAAGCTGCTCTTAATGGCATAAGTTGTCTTCAGCGTTTGGGATCGAGCATGACCCAAATCTAACACTCAGATCCTAATTAAAAAAAAAAAAAAAAAGAAAAAAAATCTAAAAATTAAATATTAATTTTCCTTTGGAAAGACACAAACAGTAGGGCCACTTTACTATACACCCACTGAGAAATAGCCATTTTGTCAGTTCATAAATATAGACATATAGTTAAAAAGTGACAATTTACAAAAATACAATTTATTGCTAACTCAAAGGCTTGGACTATCTCTTGGGTCATTGTTAGTATAAATTTCAGCTTTGCCAAATTGAAACATTAACTAGCAAAACCACAAAGTTTGCCTTCATCTGATTTTCAGGTGTAAAGAAACATGCACTGCATGGTCCAGTGGAAAAACGTAAGGACGCCTTGCCAGTACACCCTGAAAAATACTTGGCTACAGGGAATAAAAACATAGAAATTTATCTGCACACATCTCTTATTAATGGTGCTGTGAGTTGGTATAACAACAGTACGAAATTTAGGCCAGAGTGGTGTTACAGAAATTAGCAGCATTATCCAATCATCTGAAAGAAACCAATTCTGGGATTGAGGTATAGGAAAAAAGGAAAACAAAATCCACAATGAACTTACTACAACATAGTGAATTATGTACACGATAATTAAACAGGATCCTGCTGATTCTGACAGTTTTCTGTGTTCCAAACACTGGTCTTAAATTCACAGTGAATTTCAGCAACATTTAAAAGGAGCATCCATGTCCTGAATTGAAAATATTTTCTCAGTTGCAAAGCGATCTTTGCACTGACCTGATTAACATGCCTGCAGCTAGAAATCCATATTGCAGTCCAAAGGAATTGTCCTGCTGTGCTGTCTAAGGACGTATGGCTTAGTGACCAATATCAGCCACATGTGACTTCAGAGATCATTTTCCTACCTAAGTCAACCATTTTTGATCAACAAGTCCCTAATCGCCTTTGCAGATTAGCTTTGGCAGGCAAGAGCACCACAACCAGTTCCTACTATCCTGATTTTAGCCTCCAAATACTTTTAGCATTTAGTAGCCCCTCTTGACAGGATGTACGTGAACGGGAGGTCTAGCGGTTCACAGTTAAACTGTGTTTAGTCGAACGGTTCTGGGGCTTCATGAATCGAGGCTTTGCTTTGATACTGTTGCTGTGCAGCATCAAGGACTGAATACATAAAAATGGTAATCAACAAGGTACCATATGGTGATCCTGCTCTCCTGCTGGGACCTTCCTCCATGCTGCCATGTTTCCCTCTGGGCTAACCCTCACCCCTCTGGCACATGAGGAGGGCCGACTCTCCTCGAATTTCGCCGTCCTTCCCCCGACTCCTGCTTAACACAGCAGCTGCGACTCGTCACCTTCTCCTCATGCCCTGGCTTTCAGGGCAGCTGCATTTCAGGCAGGTCCTGTAAGTTGCAGGACTGACCCTGCGGATGGTGGCTTTGTTGCTGTGGATGGAGGAAGTAGCCCATGGTATTCTGCTGCGGTATATGAGATGGCTGGAAAATACGCTGATTTTGACTCCCCGGGACCGACTCGGGGGCTTGCATCTGTAGAAAGGAAATGCGATACAATCAGATGGGTTTCTCAGCAAACGCAGATTCGCCTTGTGCCCTGATCTAGCTTCTTCTGGCTGTTCAATGCAGTGCCCTGGAAAGGGTTGGGCTGATTCTGGACGAGCCTATCAAAGGAACATACAGTGCTGAGTCTGGGAGCAAAAAGAAGGGATAACATAATAATCCCATCAAGATGTGGACTAAGTCAAATTCAGCACAGGCACAGAGACAGTGTTTTACAAGGGATAACTCCTTAATTCATCCTCATAGCGCTTGTGGAAGGGTTGGTGCTTTCATCCCCATTTTGTAAAAAATGCAGGTCCTCAAGTTTCAATTACCCCAGGGGCCTAAATTTTCAACATAACCACGAGTTTCCGGGCACTCAGGTAGGATGCCAAAGTTATTTGCACTCCTTAAGCCACAGACAATCAAGTACCCAACCCGTTGGACTACTGCTACGATTGCCAAACCCACAGGGAAGCCTACGGGAAGGCTCCAGTCTGGGTGAGTGCAAAGGCTGGGAAATCCGCATAGCGACAGCTCCAGGAGCCTGCTCCCATCCCCCTTGCACAAGGCAGCTCAGCTGGGTTCCGAGGGGCCATGGTGCCTGGCCGCAGTAAGCCTCTGCGGCATAGCCAGCCCATGGTATGTTCCCGGTGGTGTTAAAGTCTGATCTCACAGTGAACAGAAATTCTCATCTTTCCAAGGAAATACCCAGTCATGCAGCGTGACACACGAATGGGTCATGGAAAATAAAGGTGATCGGCAAAGCAGCCAAAAGGTCTGAGTGTGATGCAGCTGTGGACTTACTGTGACTTTGGACATGTCACTTGACTTCTCACAAGCTCAGTTTTGCTGTTTTTCACAAAATGGAGATGAAAGCACCAACCCTTCCACAAGCGCTATGAGGATGAATTAAGGAGTTATCCCTTGTAAAACACTGTCTCTGTGCCTGTGCTGAATTTGTCTTAGTCCACATCTTGATGGGATTATTATGTAATCCCTTCTTTTTCAACCAGCCCTGCAGCATAACTAGTTCCACCTGTAGCTGATCTCTTCCCATTACTTTGCTACATACCTCCATACATACGACCCATTACACTTACGGCTTTGTAAACCCACTCAGTTTTTGAGAGAATGAAAACTATTTTCAATGATTAATTAGCCTCAGTGATTCCTTCCATGAACTGTTTTATCAACCGGGCACAATCCTTGCTCTTGAAAATCAAATCTGTCTTCGCGAAAGGTTTGCTCGGTGGCCCAATTAATTCTTTGAATAAAGAGCAGCGTGTCGCTGGTTTAAAAAAACACCACCACAGTCTGCTAGGGTGACCAGACAGCAAATGTGAAAAATCAGGACAAGGGGTGAGGGGTAATAGGAGCCTATATAAGAAAAAGACCCAAAAATCAGGACTGTCCCTATAAAATCAGGACGTCTGGTCACCCTACAGTCTGTTCAGATACTACAGGCACATGCGGCCAGATTTTCAAAAGTGCTTTGGACCCAGCAACTCCTAGTGCTTAACATTCCCGGCCAGATTTTCCAAAAAGTTCCATGTACTGGGTGCTGAGCTGCATTTGAAAAATTTGGTCACTCATTTTGGTGCCTAAATGAGAGTTAAAGTTCTTCTGAAAACATGGTCTCAACTGTGCTGACCATTTTTGGAAATTCTGGTGATACAGGGCAGGCTGTAGGTGTGTCTAGGTACAGTGGAGATGGGAGTCATGAAAGATAAGACAGACAGATTCAAGTCACGTATGAGCCATTCCTTCTAAACTGTCTGATTGACATTTACAAACCCAGCCCAAGTATACTACCTGCAGGTAGAGATGCTGCTGCTGAACCTGCTGTTGGGGTGGCCATTGGTGGAGATGAACTGGAGGTTGCGTCTGGTGGGAAGTGAAGTTGGCCTGTGGAATCATGACCGAAGGGGTAAATACAGGAGAAGGGGCAGGAGCCCTGACTGTGCTACATGTAATTGGCTGCATCTGTAATGGGGGAGGCAGCATCTGCTGTTCTGGAACAAATCTGTAAATAGAAGGAAAATAAAACACTAATAGAAGGTAAACAATGTATCAGCATGAGAATAAATGCCAGAGAACTAAGCTGATTAAAACAAAGCAAAATGCAGTCTGGAAAAACAACAGGAAAATGTACCAGACTAGCCGCAAAAATCTCCCATCAAAGGCGGCAGATAGCCTGTGCCTCCCCAAACAGGCTGATGTGGCCCTGCTCACGCTCTGCCCCCATGCCCTCTCCTTCAGTTCTCTGCCATGGCCCAGGCTGGAGGGACTGAGGGTGGCTGGCACTGGGCACTGGTTGGCCAGCCAGCACTTGGACTGCATCACCAGGAGCTGGGGGAGTGGGGGGACCTCAGGCACAAGGGGAGGGGCAGGGGCTAGCCTCCCACAATGGCTGGGTCACCGGCCGCCCATGTCTTCCACATCCTTTATCAGTATAATGAAGTGGAACTCATACTGGAACCCCACATGTGAGAACAAGAGTATCTGATTTGGAGAAGTTGATGGTTCTGCTGTATGGCTGCACCCCCACCGAAACTGTGAGTCATCGATTCACAGATCCCAAGGCCAGAAGGACCATTGTGATCACCTAGTCCAATCTCCTGTATAGCGCAGGCCAGAGAACTGCCCCAACATAATCCCCAGAGCAGATCTATTAGGAAAACATCCAATCTTCATATTAACATTGTCAGTGATGGAGAATCCACCAGGACCCTCGGTAAATTGTTCCAACGGTTAATTACTCTCACCATTAAAAATATACACATATTTTCAGTCTGAATTTGTCTAGATTCAACGTCCAGCCATTGGATTGTGTTATACCTGTCTCCGCTAGACTGGAGAGCCTGTTATTAAATATTTTCCCCCATGTAGATACATACAGACTGTAATCAAGTCACCCCTTAACCTTTCCTTTGTTAAGCTAAATAGCTGGAGTTCTTTGCTCAGTGAACCAACCACATCCATTGGCAGACTTAGATGTAAAGCTCTCTGGGGCACGGACCAATACTTCATAGTATGTTAGTACAGTGCCTAGTGCAATGGGGTAGCATCTCTGGGTGCTACTGAAATAACAACAATAGAAATAAGGTGATTAGGACTAAACAACTGTGGCAGCAAAACCTTGAAAGGTGTGCAGTTGTGTTAAGATGAACAGGTTAGAGCATAAGAACACAGCAAAGAGTTTACCTATGCCAATTGGCAGCAGTACAGTAACAATGCTTTTCTTCCTCTAGTACAGTAAGTGTAGAGCTGGACAGGGAACGTATTTTATTTCCCGTGAACATTACTCAAGAAACATTTTTTCATTTCTGTCAAAAACTTTGAATTTTGAGAAGAATGGCGAAAAACCAGAACTGGAACATTCTCGGTTTTCAGAAACTGAACGCAGCAAATGGTTGCCAACCCCCCCCCCCCCCAACAAAATGTCAGATTTTAGTTTTCAGTAAAAGCCTGAAAAAGCTGGACAAGAACTGAAATTTACTTGGAAAATTTTCTATTTCATTGAAGGAAAGTTTTTCATTAAAAAAAAAAAATCCAACATCAGTTTTTTTTGTTCAACCAGGTCTAGTTAGTTATCTCTTTACCACTGATTTTTTTTCTTTTTGGTAGCCAAGATTTTTGATCATTTTCATGACCCCGAAAAGAACCCCAATAAGATCTTGCACATGGACAAAGCTGCTGAAGAGAAAGCTCACTGCTGAGATAGTGTACAGTAGGAACAGGGAAGACTTACTTTGCTTGCTGTCTGCCAGCACTGTTTTGCGATGACTGATTACTGCCATTAGCACTCGGCATCAAGGCTTGGACCGGCTGATCTAACAGCATCCTACGGCAGAATGAAAACATGGCACAGTCAGAAAAGGTATTTGTTTTTTCCTACGTTCAGATTCTTCACACTCTATCTCTAGTATCCTAGTAAAAGCTCTGTGAAAGCTCTCAAATCTTCACTAACTCATTCCATCCAAGATTATGGACCTGAATGGTTATGTGCATATAATGTAAGATCACAATTTTATCATCTACTCTAAAAAGACAACAGATCTGAGCTGAAACATCTAAGCCTTTCAGATCACAAATGTTTAATTGATCTTGTTAAAATTATGATGTCCCATCCTCGTGCAAATTAAGGATCCAGTTCTTTCATTTGCTTTGGACTTGAACACACATTTAGCCGGCATTTGCTCACAGAAGAGTTCCAGGTGCCTCACAACACATACCAACAGTGTTTGCATGCTAGTTTCGGGAGCTGGGCTGGGTGGTGATGGGGCTGGATCTGTAAAGTGCATAGCACACAACAATTGATAACAATATTTGGGCCAAATTCCATCCTGAATTACATGGGAATTTGACCTTAACATGTTTAATAATCTAAAGCCTCTTTAAGACAGAAAGGCCTCCAGGCAACTTTTTTTAAAGGCCCTGATCCTGCAAGCACTTTTGAAAGGGCCTGATCCTGAGAGCCCTTTCTCTAACCAATATCTGCTAAGACTTCACGAGAGTTCTGCACGTGGATGGCTAGCAGGACTGCACTGAAAAGGGCTATTTCCAGGGCATCCATCCTGGCAGGAGAACGAATATTCTGGAGTTCCTGGGAACTAAGAGAAAACTATGCGAAGCACTAGTTTTGGCTCTTTATTCCCCTGAAACCAAAAGCTCAGCTCCCTCTGACCAAAGCAAGGCATATAGGTACATCCCGTGCCTAAAAACCTGTTAAGTTATATGGGAGGCATATGTATGGAGGCATTAGTAAAGCTTTAGTAAAGCATTAGTAAAGCTTTAGTAAAGCATAGCTCCTGACTTGTAGAATGAAAGCCAAGCCGTCACTGCTGCCCAGTCTAGTGCACAGTGATATGTTCCTCCCACTCAGACCTCATCAGGAGCCAGCACTGACTGCATTCCTACCTTAGACTCCTATCTTGGCTGTAGTCAGACGGTTGTTGCCTTTCGCTCATTTCCGTTGGCATCTGAGCAGAGACAGTGATGGGATGAGTTTGGGAAAACACCATGGGGCTGTTGTAGAGGGGCATCGAAATGCTTGTCTGCGCTGGCAGACATGTTTGCTGTGCCTGGCTGCCTCTTATTAAGTGCTGCTGCTGCTGCTGCACCTGAGACATAAAAAATTGTCCCTTTAGCGGAGTCAGCTCCATGGAAGAGACCCTGTACCTTTAACATGCAGTTAGAAGGCAGACTGTGTGACAATGGCACTTTCTGCTCCCTGAATACAACAGGGGACAGGCAGCAGATCTGGTGAGTGCAAACAGCATGTCTGCAGTAGGGATCCCTCAGTGGCCATTGTGCAGGTGCTGAGAGACTTTGCTATAAAAATAAGTTGTCTTTTCAAAATCAGGCTATAACAGAAGGGGGCAAGCAGCACAGATGTGATGGAAGGAAGGCGCCTATATTGGGAGAAGGTGACTGAAAAATCTGGAGCCCTCACTAACAGATACTTGTACTTCCTCTACGAATATGCTGCCTTCTCCCTGACAGTTATAGCAGTGTAAGTCCCACTGATTACTCCTGAGCTACTCCAGATAGACTCTGGTCTAACTAAGAGCAGAACTGGAATCAGAGGTTCCCTTAGGTCTAACACCATTAGGCCATTACATCTCTAGATACTACGGCAAAGTGACATCATCTACATTCATCATGTAAAACAAAGTTAACATCTTAAAGCTGATTAGTGACGCACGTCCCACTCACTGCAGCATGAAACCTAGACTCAGGAGGCACGAGGAGAATTGCGCTCATGGAGTGGGAGTAAAGTGGAGGGAGTCACTGGGCCCAGCCATCAGCACTCATCCAGCCAAGTCAGGTGGAGTTCCCCTGGGGACGGATCTGTCCCTAAACGAGCTGCCATGCAGTAATTACAAGAGTCATTTATAAAGAACATTCAATTGCTATTGAAGAAAATCAAGAAGTTAGCACCTGTGAGGAAGTGACACAAGGTTCCCTGAGGAATTGATGTGGTGATGGTAAGTGTGGGGTACTGTAGTGTTTGGATCCCATAAGGCCTTGCTGCTGAGGCTTCTTGGCTGTGGCCTGCCTGGTCGCCCCAGGCTGCTGTGGTTGGGATGGCCTTCTTGGGCTCTGTTGTTGTACGTTGTTAAAGACTAAGGGCATAGGTTGTTGCATCAGCATCTGTAAAAAAGAGACGCATGAGCTGGTACAGCAGTTTATGCATTTAATTTTTAATGCTTCCTCCTGACTATGCTACAGTAAGCTCTCATGCAATGTACACTATTGCTGGTGCAAAAGACAGTGTTCCCAAGATCTATTAAATCAATACATTAACATAAATTGTGCTGGATTCCCTATATCCAATAAAACCAGGTCCTTTGCCATGGCTTAGCAATGTGGTATTGAGATACAGACAGTTTCACCTCTAATTCACTAGCTCTAATTAAGCTTTATCAAATCAAAACTGAAAGTCACTGGAATCTGATGGCTTTTGCGAAACAACTGGAACCTGCAATCCAGATGTTGATCTGTGGGTGCCTATATCACAAAACTCACCACAGGGGGATCAGCCTCAACAGAGAAGAAGGACTAAGGAACATGGATACTTATCTAAACCACCATCTCTAGTTGCTGAGCCTGTATTCTTTACTCATGCAATCTTCTCATGTATACCCATTACAGTAAAAAGCCCTACATGGACTTTTGTGCATGTGGCTATTTTCAGTATATAAACCCAATATTACAATGGAGAAGGCCATGTTTGCCAGTGGAATCTGATAAATTCTGCAGCAGTGAAGTGGTTGATATACAGAGCTGGTTTTTATTTTTTCCCCTAACATACTTGTTAAAGAGTAGATCTCATTTGTGTCAATCCTTTCTCAGCTATTCCCCAAACCTGTATTTTTGGCACTGTAGTTTGATTGAATTTTTACCAGCCCACCAGACTGTTCTCCATATTTGACTGACTGATTGGTGAATGATACCCATATAGAATGATCAGCTGTACTTTTCTCTCTTTCAACCTCTACTTAGACTAGTGAACATCTAAATTAAAAGTGCATGCACATTAAAGTGATGGCAACCATGCACAGTAAATCTGATCAGATTATAATTAGTAACGTTCAGCTCTCAGTTTGTAAAACTGGATTATTTTTCAGTATATTTGTACATTGTTGACTTTTGGATAAAAGGATGAAATGGACGCAGTCACTATCATTCTAGCTGCACCACAGTTTGTTAAAATGAGTGACAAATCCAATGCACGGATTAAACACAAAATAATCTATGCTGCTTTAATGTCACAAAACAACTTTACACCAGGGGTGATTTGCAGTTAGCTCTTTTTAAAAAAAAAGGGATCTCAGGACAGTCTGTAGATACCAAAAAATTTCCCGTGTAAATCATTTCTGGAGAACAGTCCATTTCCAGAATTAAAGCATACTCAGTTATTCCAGAGTCACCAAACTCTGGATATCTGAAGAGCATTTTCTTTCTCATGTTGTGCTGTCATTAATTTTAGTGTCACATCTAATTATTTCTTTCATGGTGTAATCTAACAGGTGAAGAGTCATCATTGCCTTCCTTAGTGTCATATTTGATTCAATAGCCACCTCTCCTTAATTAGAGGAAGTTTTTTTCCAAAAATTGGCATCAATTATGATGCACTGGCTCTCACTAGCAGGACATATCCTGTGTAATACTATGAACCATATATGTCCTCTAATTTCCTTAGGAAGAATTTGGGCCTGCTTTCTAAACCTATCTTGTTCAAACACAACATTAAGAGAGAACAGAAAACCAACCTTTGAGAACCTCATAACATGATAAAACCCTGTTACCTGGCTTCCCAAATAAACATTGCAAATCTGTGACCACTCAGAGCTAGTGAATAGTATGATACAGAATTCTTACATTTCACCCAGAAATGCTCGTATTAAAGCTGAAAACTAGTCTTTTGTTTTATGTAATTGTATGGCAGTTAAGGATACAGGGGATGGTGCAATGCTGTGAATTGCTTTATTCAAGTTATTGCAGGATGAGTCTGTGCAAATGATACTTTTATTGCAACTTGTGGATATTTTATGCAGTGGCCAATATGGAACACAAATACTGTATTTTCTCAAACAGCAAAGCACGTTATCTTCCATAATAGCATCACCGTCTACTGTAGCTCTTCATACTGTAATGAGCCACTAGGGGGTGCTACAAGGTAATTTTATTCCAGACAGTTTAAGAGATTAAATAAGGAATTAAGAAAAAGTAAGTCTGGGAGTAAGGTTGTAAATTCCCCATCCCTGACTTGAAGAGCTCAGTGATGGAGTTTCCTCTGTGAAAGCTTCTAACTGGAATAAAGCTAGTCACTTGCTGACCTTTAACAGGTCATGAATTGATTTCTTCTAGAGGAAACCTGCCTGAAGTCTTTGTAATGGCTAGAACCTACTGGTGCCAACTACAGTAATTACTGGAATAGCCACTAGATGGTGCTTAATATTTAGCCATAAATGCACTCTCTCTTTCGTACTTAAGTGACATACAGCAGTTGAAGGGAGCATTAAACAACAACGTTCCAACAGTCTCACTTGTTCCCCTGGGCATGTTGGGCTGGGTGGGTTGTTGCTTTAATCTTCTCCCTTCCTTCTTTCTCTCTACTCCTTCCCCTCTGCAATCCTATATGCCAATTTCTGGCAAACTGGCCCCGTATATTTCACGTTAGGGTATATAACAATCACACCCAGTGAGAGAGTGTTTTCAGAATGCTCAGGACTCGATTCTACCGTGTTAGCTGGGCCACAGTGTCTCCAACTCATACACTGTGTCAGTCAACATACATAAAGCAGCTGCAGCAGAATCATAAAATACAATAAGAGAGTGAACTGCGAATAACAGAAAATCAAATGTTCGCTTGTGCCCAAATAGTTAGGTGGAATCCATGACCACCCCAATCCTATTAACCTGGTCAGTTTTAGCTGGAAATCTGCTACTGAGCTTCTGCAGTCTTACCCGATCATTCAAACTTCAAGCTCTTCTGAGTAGGTGACTTTTTATTAGACATAAACTTCGGGAATTTTTTGATTTGGCACAATTACCAATTTGATATTTAAACATCAGGGAAGCAAAAACCTCCAGCCCTGCTGCTACAAACACTAAACCGTCCTTTCTTTCAGGAATGATCACAGTTCAGCAGTTCTAGAGCTTAGGAATGCATTGCCGATGGCGTTCACTTCTTATTTTTTTCCTTGTGGCAGGAGAGAAAATGCCCCACCAGTCTGGACCCTCCTGACGGTTAAGATAAAATCAAATGATACTTTGGGCCCAGGGAATCAGACATGGAGAGCGGGAGACACTGGAACAGATTCACATACCTGCAGATTGGAATCTTGCACTAGTTGGAGTTGCTCTTTGATAACATGGAGCTCTTCTTGCTGTGTCTTGATGTCAGCTTGCAGTATGCGAGTCCTCTCCTCCAGCTGTTCTTTCAGTTGATGCATCATCCCTAACTGGGCTGGGAAGTGGTACACTGGCTACGGAGAACAGAAAACGAACCCAAGCTGGAAGAACTAATATTGCTGCTGACTGCAGAGAAGTGAATGCTCTCCTGCAGGACAGACTGCGTCTCAAAATATGGGGAGCTGCCCCCATGGAAAAGACTATATTGGAAAATTACACATTGGACACTTGCAAGTCGATGCACCACTGCGTTACTAGACTCTCATGCTGGTGTTCCACCACCGAGCATAGATGTAGAGTAACCCAGTGGAGAATCAGATTTTAGTTATTTTTCTTTACTTGTAGTGAAAAGAATGGCAAAATGGCAGGCGCTTGCTATGAGCCTTACGGTGGAAGGCACTTCACTCTAAAAATGATTCTGAATGGGCTATAGGCCCGATGCAGCTCTTGGAAAAGTCAATGGAAAAACTGAGCTCCAAGTAAGAGCTCAGTCATGAGCCACCTTATACACATGTAAGGAGTAAGGGGCTGTAAGGTGCCCCCTGACGCCTCTGTGCAGCTACCCACATCAGCAGCCTGTGTGCAGGGTCAAGAGCCGTTCCTCTCTCTACAGCAAGTAGCTTGCTAAGCTAAAGCAAGTATCATTCATATCACAGCGTGCTCAGGAACCGTCACCGGCGGGGCCTGCCTGTGTATGCTTCTCTGATGGGCCGCTCGACGCACAGACACAGTTAAAATAACCTGGGAGAATGCTGTTGCTGGAACCACAACAAAGGTCTCCAGCTCGCAAAACTGGTGCATCCAGCAATGAGGTAAAGCGCTGCTAACTCAAACCTTAGCTGAGTCTCTTGGGCAATGATTTCAGATCTCTCCTCATGCTACAATAATGTTACAATCTGCTGGCCATGCACGGGCTAATGAGATCTTAACAAAACCAAACCACATACCATCACAGCTTGCTGCGAGGAAATTGTTGGCTGGGCCACATGGTGCTGAGTGAGATGTTCAGCGGATGCTTGAGGAGTTACTATTGCCTGGGGAAGAGAACAACGGTTTGGTTTCGACCACAGTGTACCTGACATAAGGGCCAAGAGAGTTACCGAGGGCCAGATCTACACCAAAGGCAAATGTGTTACCCCGGGGGGTTCCCGCTGTCCAAGCATCAGCACTGGCCAAATACAAGGGAAGACATGCTCATTCTATCTTGCTGAATTCTTCGCATTTCCGAGACCTTTTACTTCCTGAGTGTGCCACACATTTACCATCGGAGAGACGGTTCCACGTGGGGCTGGAATAAGTGACCGACTGGCAGTTTTACCAATTGAAACAGGTGCCAACCATTCCCTTGGGGACAGAGCGAGCCCTCGGTAATTCCACAGGAGGCAGCACAGCTGGAAGGATGAATCTGGTCTCTTCCACTTACCGCCGATTATTGCAAATCCTTGTTTGAAAATTCCCTTTCTGGATGAAACCCTCTTTACCCACACAAATCCTGAGAAAACTGGGCTTCGCCTGAGTCTGGGCAAGCAAAAGTCAACCCCAGGCACCACGAGGCCAGAGTGTAAGCCTGCAGTGCCACCTCCTCCAGGTACTCAGCCAGTCTATGGCCTGGGATAGCAGGCATGTTTCCCCCACCACACTGGCCTGGGTTACTGTAGCTACCTGAGCGACACAAGCATGGATCCTGTTGCCTATGCAGAGTTGTTGTGCAGACTGCTCTGCAGTGCTCCACAACCCCGTGTTGCTGCTCTGCTGTGGGTCATCTCAAGCACTGTGTGAGGGCTGTAAGCTAGCCCACCTTACCAGGGAGAAAAATAATAAATAATATATGCAGATATACCTATCTCATAGAACTGAGAGGGACCCTAAAAGGTCATTGAGTCCAGCCCCCTGACTTCACTAGCAGGACCAAGTACTGAGCTCACCCCAGATCTCTAAGTAGCCCCCTCAAGGATTGAACTAACAATCCTAGGTCTAGCAAGCTAATGCTCAAACCACTGAGCTACCCCTCCCCTGCTAAGAAGCTTATTAGATTCATAAGGCCAGAAGGAAGCACCAGACCAGCTACTTGGCCCTCCTGTGTATCACAGGCCACCAACACTTCCCCCCTAGCCCAACATCCACACATGAAACCCACCACCGCCAAAATCACTGTTTCCCCCTTGCAGTGCTAAGCGCACGCTGGAAAGGCTGTCGTTTGCAGGGTTATCTACCTGTGTGCTCCCGCTCGAGGCCAGCCTCAGAGATGCCTTCTCCTGTTGACCCATTGGCACTGATTGCCTGGTGGGAGTGCTGGCCTCCGTGTGCCGCATGGATGATGTGGCTGCAAAAGAGAAGCTCTTTTTAGATGAAGTAAGAGTATGAGGCCATCAGACATGCTCTCCTATTCTAACAGAACCGGGAGGAGTGGAGGCATGGCAGGCCAGCTGCTACCCAGCACCCCAAGACACTGCTGAACCTCACAAAAATATCTGCTCTAGCAATTGCCTAAATGTGGCAAAGAAAGCAAGAGGATTGCAGTCAATGACCATGTACAGTCCATGAGTCACACCAAGCTGAACTGCTGCCCCGACCTGCTTACCCATCGTCTCCCCTGCTCCTTCTAGGCAGGGTGGGCTGCTTTTGATGATAATGCCCCATTTCAACATTCTCTCCACGGTGTTTCTCCAGATGAGCCAGACCACACGAGCCCCACAGAGCTACACAAGCTTCCCCACATGAGCATCGAGCCAGACCATCTCTGCACTGAAACCCACTCTGAATACTCCACTGCACGAATAGAGCCCCCAGGCTTGCTTTCAATACCGCAATGCATTATATGCATGCAACATCCCTGTGAGTCCTCGTCCTTAGCCCAAATGTGACAAGGTGAGATCCCAGCCATGTCGCTCTGCATGTCAGGAGGCCAGTCTCCCAGATCTTCCAGGGCACTGACTCGCCTCCGTTCAGGAAGTGAGGGGCCAGCTCTTAAATGTCTGACCAGATTAGATTTGCACATGCGGCCTCTGCAGTACACAGCCCTCAAACTAAGACAGTAATGACGAGCTGGGCAGACAGACAGGCAGTTTCTACTGAAATGGATAAAGCAGAGGCATTTTTTAAGGGAATTCACAGACATGTCACATTAAATTCCAGTATCTTGTTGCGTCAGTGTGATTCACTGACTATCCAGTGTGATTCTCAGCAGGAAGGCTAGAACGCTACACATCCACCCCCAAACTTTCCCCTATTGTCACCCCTGGGGCAGCAGAAGCAGCGGGGGTGCTTTAACCCGTGTGACCTACGCCTGCCCTGAGCAGGGAGCAAATGACACAGCTGTTAAAATGCCAACACTGGTCTACCACCCTCGAGCGCCTGCAGTTGCTACGGTGCCCAGTGGAACTGCACCAGTGGGGAATTTTAGGGGCAAATGTCTAGTGTAGACACATCGTAGGCTGGTCCCTCCCACCCCCTCTGCTCATTTAATAGTCACCTCTTCCTCTGACGCTTGGTATCAGAGCCTTCTCCTCACACAACCTTTCCCTATCTCTGCACTCACTGGCTCTCGCCCCATTCCCAATCACAGCCCAAACCCACCTGCCTGGCTGCATGGACGATGTATATTTCCACTACACCTGCCGCTGCAGTATCTAGGCATCTTCACTGGGGAAAGGAGGACCACTAAGAAGGCCAAAACTCTGTGCCTCCTCCCTCTATTAACCCCTCTCACAAGCACTGGGCTCTTGGGCTTTGGCTTCACAGCTTAAAAAAGGGGGTTTTACAGTGAGATAACCAAAGCGTGTTAGTGAACCCGCTGTAAAATCCCAGCGGAGATGAGGCTCTGAACCTCTGTGAACGAGTGAGGTCAGGCCCATGCTAAACTTCCGTCCAGGATTGGCCTTGCCTAATATACTGTGCGGTAAAACTGCAGATGCCTTGTCTGCATTCTGCTTTCACAGCCAGGTGACTACTGCGCGGTAGCTGCCGTATGATAAAAACACACCGTTTCTTTGTCAGTGAAGACGCAGCCTTGGTGGCTACCTTCACTAACCCTGGGAGCTTCGCTATGGTACAGTTGCTGGGAAAGTCCGGTGCATTCAGAGGCCAGGGGTGCTCCCATCCTGGTACCGGGGGAACCCCAAAAATGTCAAAGGGGGCTACTCTGGGTTCAGATGGCTGTGACAGATATAAACTAGCCAATCGGCAGACTATCTCCTCACACGGTTTTTTAGGTCTCTTGTAACAGTTTAAAACTTCCAACCGAGATTTGAGGTGTAGGGATTTTCTAAGCGGCTCCATGCTTTTGCCAATATGTTAGTATGGCACCTCGCCTTTGCTGGGATCTGTCGATGCTGGCTAGGGTACGTACATGCTGAGTCGGAGAGTGCGGTGTGTGAAGATCGCCGGGAGCTAGGTGAGGATACAGACACTCTTTCCCTGCTGGTGTCTTGGTTGTTTCCACATTGCCTGATGTCTAGGTAACTATTGTGACTCTGCAGTGAACAAAACACAGACAGCAACCTCCTTAGCAGCACAAAAGCAACAGCAGCTTGACCCCCCTTGAATCTTGCTCATGGCTCTTTCTCAGACAAAAACGGTGTTTGGTTCTTAAAGGGCCACAGCTGCCACTACAGAATTAATTTGGGTGATTGGAAACAACCAGCAGCTTGCCCAAAAGAACCTTTGGATGGCTCCTTAGGGTATGTCTGCACTGCAGCCAGAGGTGGGACTGCAGCTGGGGTAGACAAGCGAGGGCTAGTTTTACCTGCACTAGCACAGTTGAAAATCGCAGCTCAGATGTGGCGGCCCGGTCTTCAGCATGGGCCAGCAAGGAGAGTGCACACCCAGGGTCCCTGGCATGCTGGTACAGCCAGCACTGAAGCCCGTGTTGCTGCATCTATATTGTTATTTTTAGCTGTGGTCGCGCAGGTCCGCCTACTGTGCTATGATTCTGCCTTGGACGGCAGTGCAGACATGCCCTTGGTGGCCCTAAGCACTAGCCCTGGAAGCCAGTGAGCACAACAATGTGCTCATTTGTAGATGTGACCCTCAGGCACTTACCTAGCTGCCTTCCCTAGTAAGAGCTGAGCTCCTCGGTGGGCATGCCTTCTGCCTGCGCCTGGTAAAACGGCTGCATGTGCACTCACGGTTCCCAGGACCCCCCATCTGTCTCAGCTTTTGGGATGGTGCAGATTCCTACCACACGGCCCCATCCTTCTGAGCCTTGCAAAATGCATCAAAGGAAGGCAACGTTCTCCCACCCTCAGCTAAGCCTCCAGTGTGGCAAAGCCACCGCATCACAGAGGGAAATTCCTCCCCAGCTCCCCCTCACCCACCCTCCCCCCGGCTGGAGATCTGCCTAATACAGTGTACACAGGAGGGCAGGCACAGGGTGGCTTTGTGGCTAAGATACTAGCTGGGAATTTAGGAGATCCAGGTTCAACTCCCACCTCCATTGCACACCATCTGGGTCACCTCAGTATCACCCACTACCTCAGTTGTCAACCAGAGACAACACTCCCTCTGGTCTATTGAAACTGTAAGCACTTAGAGGCAGGGACTGTCTCTTCCCAGCTGTACCCATAGTGCTTAGCACAATGGGGCCTCTGGACATCCCTGTAATATAGATAGTGACTAATAATAATACTCCATGCCCATCCATGGTGCCTCATACACTAAGCCTATGCCTGTGAGACTCAGGAAGGAGGATGCTGGATGGGAAGGACACCACATCATCCCCAACCCTCTTTATGACACACTCCCCTCCTGCATTACAGGGTGCTGCCCTCTTGCTCCCATCGCTGCCAACTGCCAATAGATTGGTGTCTAAATAGAAGCATGCTTTTATAATTAGCTTCCTTCTGCCCTGTTTCTCCAGGGATGTCCCAGCTCATTGGCTATGACCCGCTGGGCAGTGACTGGGGAATAAGCCAGTGACTGTGGCAGGAGCAGCTGGCTGGCTGGAAAAGGGAAAGATTTCATTTGTTGCCGACGTGGTGGGAGGGAGCTGGGAGGAGACACAGACCAATTTTGGAGGATGTCGGCTGCAGCTTGATTAGCTTGTATAACCAATGCCAGATGGCGAGTGTCTGTTTAAGCTGAGATCTCTGCTCTCCTTACCCATGTGAGTAGTCACACTGACTCCAATGGAGCTACTCGAGTGAGTAAGGGGTCTGGCAAAATATTTGGAGAGGGGACTGGCCTAATCCCTGCCCTCTATACAATCACAACAGGAGCCCGAGGTCTTAACACCAACAGGGCACTAAGAGGCTACCCAGCAGACTGTTTATGTACACTGAGGGCAAAGCAGCCCTCCTCTCATGCAACAGGCCGGCCAAGCCAGGCACGTTCTCCACACTGTCTGCCAGTCTTCCACACCCATCCAGGCAGCTAATCATGTTAACCTCTCACCCCTCCTCCTCATTCTCCCCCTCCAATGGGAGAGATTGTCCTTTTTTCATCCCTCCTGCCACTGGAGGCTGGCCAGATTCAGTTCAAGGTCTGGATAGTAATGTCTTGGCAATCAACAGGCATGGGAAAGAAAATGCAGGAAAGCAGTGCCCGGCAGACCAGTGAGAGCTGTTTGCTAGAATGAGTGTTCGCTTGAATGCAACAAAAGCGCTTTAAGATAGTAAACTATCCAGAATACACCATGGACTGTAACAAATCTAAATCACATACTCAGCAATCAGATCCACTGTGCCCAAGCAGTCTGCTGTGTAAAGATCACAGTGTATTAAAGATTTATTATTATATAACCAGCCCCCCTACACCTCCATGGAAATAGCTTCTCTAAAGTGATGTCTGAAGAGCTATAAAGCCAGCCGATTGCTAACCCCAAATGATTACCCAACGAGCCACCTGCAATTACTTTGCAATGTCTTGTTTTGAAGCTATTCAGTGGATATACTTAAACGAAACTGAAATGACCCTGTTAACTGAGCATGAGTGACGATGCCCGATTGATCCAAACAATGGAAATTATTGCTATGATCACAGCTCTGCCCTCTCTCTGTATCCTGCCCAACCTTGCAAACATGGCTGAGACCTGAAAAGAAAATCAATAAATCATTCTTTTCCCTTCACTTCCTATCTTGTCTGATTACTCATGGTGAGTCAGCATAAAAGAGGCAAACACTGTGATACTGATGTCTCGTGTCAGTGTCTTGTATGTCGGTGGCACTGAGAGTTAGTACATCATTTACTATCTAACAAACTTCATTCTGCTCTCTGTAAAACAGCTTCTTTTCTTCTACTGAACTGAGGTGGCTAAAGATATAATTTGGGTAAAGGTCTCAGAGAGAGCGGAAGGATCTGACCTAGCAGTATAATAATGATGCAATTATTGAGTTTGCATTGTTATAAATGAGCTATTTTAGTGCAATGCAGTGTTAAAATCCTCCTAGTGGGTTTGAAAGATAAAGAACTAGGCAGTTTGGAGGCTGAAGCGAGTAAAGGGAAACAAGGAAGGCATAGTCCATATGTTTTTCTACCATTAATGAGTTCCTTTTATTCGTTCCCTTCAGCATGCACTACCTTCAAAGAAGAAGATGCCAGTTCGATTGATGACTCTTCAAGGCCAAGATCTCTCCTTCTTTCAGCTCGAACCTCTGCATAACTACATTGGGGGGCAAAAAGAGAGACTTAGAACAAAATTCTTATTGCCTACTGGAAATGAAAAGTAGGCTGTGAAATAAAAACAATGGCTGCTTCCTTAATGATACGAAGCGGATATACAGTTCTCTGAGGACCTCTTATTTTGTACCTGCAGCCAGAAGCAGCACCAGGGTTTTTGCCGCCCTAGGTGGCAGTGCTCCTCCTCTGAGCATTTGGCAGCGGGGGGTCCTTCGCGTCTTTGGGGCACTTCAGCAGCAGGTCCTTCACTTGCTCCAGGACCCACCACTGAATTTCCACTGAAGATCCAGAGTGGAAGGACGCCCTGCTGCCAGTGGTTTGAGCATTGGCCTGCTAAACCCAGGGTTGTGAGCTCAATCTTTGAGGGGGCCATTTAGGGATCTGGGGCAAAAATCTGTCCGGGGATTGGTCCTGCCTTGAGCAGGGAGTTGGACTAGATGACCTCCTGAGATCCCTTCTAACCCTGATATCTGTGATTCTGTAACTAGGGTTGGGGTAAGCATCAGATCCTAAGGTGGGGTTAATGGGCACAGATCCATTAAGAAGTCAATTGGGGGTTGCTCATTTACACCACTTCAGAATCTGGCCCCTTAGCTGCAAATTTCCTTTATTTCATCTTTCAAATCCAAGGTTCTGTTCATTTTTCTATTTTACTAAGTAAAATGTATGTTCATCTTGAGTTATTTGATGGGTGTCTAGGACTTTATTTAGGATGTGCATGTACCTGAGGCAGAGACAGAAATATATGCTCACACTCCATAAAGTTGGAACCTTAGGAGACCGAAAGATCTAAAATTTCCCCAAAACAAGGCAGAATCAACAAGCCTCGAGATGTGTACGTACCATCATGAATGCATTCAAATTAAAACAGCTCTCAGGGTGTGGTTTATACTAGCTTATATAATTCTAACCACATATGCTGCTTATTAGGATACGATGCTCTTAAGGTTGTGTTTCAAAATATCTAAACAGAATGACTAATGGGCTTTTCTCAAAATATTTGATAGTCTCAGACAGGGAAGACAAGGATAAATTCACATTTTACCAACATTAGCTGACCAAACTGGTATGTCACTTTCTTTTTAAAACTCTCCACTAAATCCATTCTAAGTATACACTCAGTCTTGTTTGAACCAGCAATGGAAATTTACCACTGACATAGATGGAAGCAGATTCCAACCCAGTAATTGTGTATCACAAGCCTCCAAACCTAGAACAAGACTGTACAAGATTCATAGCACATTATTTAATGCTACCAGTACAATAGAACCAGCATGAGGGGGTGGCATGTGCTAAATTTTATAGTTCATATAGTGGTAATAGAAACAGCTACCTCTAAAATAGCTCAGTGGTTTGCGCATTGGCCTGCTAAAGCCAAGGTTGTGAGTTCAATCCGTGAGGGGGCCACTTGAAGATCTGGGGCAAAATCAGTACTTGGTCCTGCTAGTGAAGGCAGGGGGCTGGACTCAAAGTCCCTTCTGTCTCTATGAGATAGATATATCTACAGCTGTGTTAAAAAAGAGGTGCATGAATGCATTGACATCCATACAGCACTCTGGTTATGAGAAGCTTTGAGGTTTTTGATGTATCTGTGTCATGGCTAAGGACAAAAGTGGAATATAATATACTCAGTCAAATGTTGCTTCCAGGCTTTTTGACTTCGTTGCCAAAAAGTGATTAATGAAAACATTAAAAACAATTCCCAAGTTCTCACCCATAATAATTTTATATAACTATGTATCATCATAGTGAGTCAAATCACACCGCAAATGTTTGGCTAACACATAAAAGAATGGAAAAATGGAATGGATGAGCACACTGATTAACAGAAAGTGTTAAGCACATATTCCTACCTAACCACAAGGTGTGTACAAACAATGAACTCAGGTTTGGAGTTCCACTGGTGGTACGTGATGTAATAGTGCGTTTGCAACCATATCCATTGCTGGCCTTTGGTCAAGAATCTGTAGTAACAGGACTTTCCTTTTCCAAATTGCATCACTGTTAAACAAAAAGAAACAATTTGGTTAATAACCGTTATAATCTGATTGTAACTGAGATTAGAAGACTATCTCTGTCCCGTCTAACACTGTTAACATTGCTATCAATCCTTCCTCAACACTGCTTCCATTTTCAACCAGGTGCCGAGTTTTAATCTGATTTGTGGTTATTAATTTAAAAAGAAAATGCTTCAATATTTGAGGTTCATTTTTTAAAAATGGTAATAGCTGGCACAGGCAGAGATTCTGCCTCTTTGCCAGCAAACTGTACATATAAATGACATCAACCGAAGAGTACATTGGCACTTTATCAGTCTAGCTGCATGCATTTCAGACATCGCTGGCTTCAAATCAGGAAGCTGATAATAGAAGAACCCTGATTTGAAAGTTGAAGTCTGTTTAACTGCTAATTGAAATGTCCACAGATTAGACTGTATATGAGTGGAACCAAGTCTTCCTTTGAGAGCCAGTTATGTCTAAAGTTAACCACTTACATCTCCCTTTTAAAATACCATTTAACAAGAGTTGTTTAAAAAATGTAATAAAATGTAATATTAATGACCAGGCTTTTAAAAGGGCTTCCCAAACTACAGGCACAATTGTGCACCAGCAATTCACTGTGTCCACAACTGAACTCTTTCAGGAGCTGATCCAAAGCCCACTGAGCTCAATGGAAAGACTCCATGGAAAGTGGGAGGCCATAACCCAATTGACTTTGAAGGGCTTTAGATGAGACCCATAGAGCAGAATGGATGGTCTTGTGGTTAATGAACTGAACTGGGAGCCAAGGGCGCCGGAGTCACTTCCTAGCTCTGCTGCAGATTTCCTGAGCACCTTGGTCAAGTCATTTAATC
Organism: Gopherus flavomarginatus; assembly: GCF_025201925.1. NCBI lineage: Eukaryota > Metazoa > Chordata > Testudines > Testudinidae > Gopherus > Gopherus flavomarginatus. The sequence continues at coordinate 11,995,038 of NC_066624.1, read as the reverse complement.
GTCTGTTCCTCAGATTGCCCACGTGCCAAATGGGAATAACAACACTTCCTGTCCAGGCTGGGGTAGTTGAGCAGACAACTTTCTTAGTGCTTGTGAGGTGCTCGGAGAATATCAGGATGGGGAATATAAGTAACTAAGTAGGTACATTCGATGCCTGAGTAACAGATTCCACCCACAGATCCAGTAGTTAGGTATCTAAATAGGCCAAACTGCGGCCCTGCCCCCCCTGCACCATCCCCGAGGCCATGCCCCTGCACCACCTGTTCTCCCTGAGGCCCTGCCCCTTCTCCTCTAACTTCCCACCACCCGTTCCCCACAAGGCCCCGCCCTCACGCCAACCCTTCCCTGTGAGTTCCTACCCCCACGCTGCCTCTTCCCCTGAGGCCCCGCTCCTGCACTGCCTCTCCCCACCAAGACCCTGACCCCCCATTCGCTCCTCTCTGCCCCTTCCCCACCCGTCATTCGCCCTTATGGCTGGTAAAAAGTGGGAGGCCATAGCCTTTGACTGCAAGCGCATAGTAATAAAAGGACATTGTCTATTTAAAATCACACCTCTGTCTGAATGATATTTTTCTACTTACTACTGTTCCAGATAGCACCAAAGATTATTTCAGCTGCTAGAGATTGGACCAAACAAGATTCTCTATTCTTTCAGTTCATTTCCTTTATGCGTTTGACACAATTTGTGTGTACTCATTTTCACTGTTTCCTCTGTGTACTCAGCCAAGCACTTGGGCCCCTGTTGTCGGTTTGGGTCATTTGCATAGCAAGAGGGAAGAACAAACTGGATGTAAAAGCACAAGATAAGGCCGGGATGCGGGGGGGCGAGATGCACCTGCAGTACCTGAAACTACTCTTAACTCACCATTTGAAGCTGACTCGATTCCAAAGTCTATAACTGCATCTACAGTCTTGGGTCTATAGTGCTCAAAGGTGTCACCCACCCACCCACCAATACTGTATTACATACACAGCCATAGGTGCCGACTCCATAGATGCTCCGGGGCTGGAGCACCCACAGAAAAAATGAGTGGGTGCTTAGCACTCACTGGCAGCCAGCTTCCCCCTCACTCCCCAGTGCCTCCTGCCCACCTGCTTCCCCACTGATCAGCACCTCCCCTTGGCTCCCAGCGCCTACAGCCCGCCACAATCAGCTGTTTCACAGAGTGCTGGAGGCTCTGGGAGGGAAGGGATGGGATACACTGGGGGGAGGGGACGGGACTGGATGAGAAAGAGGTGGAGGGGGGGCTTGGGGGAAGGGATGCGATGGGGGCTGAGCCTGGGGCAGGGGAGGGGCGGGAAGAGGCAGGATGGGGGTGGAGGCTTGGGGGAAGGGATCAGGTGGGGGAAAGGGTCAGGGTGGAGCAGGGGGTTGAGCATCCCCCGGGCCTGGAGAAAGCTGGTGCCTATGTATACAGCCTTTAATGCTAGAGAAGTCAAAAATGCACCTTTTGGACACTACAGTGTGAGGCTCATGGCTGTCATGCATGGATAAGCCCCCATGGAAGCTACAAGTGTTGCATATAATGCTCCGTCTTGATGAGAGCAGAAGGGCAACTGAGTGCTTAAGAAGGAACTTAAAACCTACAGTGTGCATTCACGTCCTGGCTGGCTGGCTCCAACGGGGTAGCTGAGCATGTGCCCAGCACCTGCACAACCCAGCTGGAGAACAGAGCTGGTTTATAGGGGTTCAGGTGCCTATAGGCTTCAGGTTCAGATGAAATTAAAAAAATATAGGGTCATAAAACAATACCAGAGAAGCTTTCCAATCCCACAGTATGTAGTAAAACAACCACATTTACTTAATGCCACCTCCCAGCCCCTCCTTAGAGTAGGTCCAAGCTTCAGTGAGATCTGTAGTAACACCAGCATGGAGCAAGTCAGGCATGGTATGAATGGTTCCTGAAGAACTTAAAAGCAAACCACTGGGTAGACAGCAGCAGGTTGAGAGTTCTTCCTAATCTGGCTAATGAGAACATTCAGCACACCCTATTACAGGTCACGAAATGTAACCAATAATACCAGTGTGTGACATACATGACAATTTCCTGAAATATCCTGGACGAACCTTACTGAATTCAGTTTATGTAGCGTCCATTGCATTAAAAATGCAAATGTTTATGTACTATTGTGGGATTGCATGGAACATCTCCAGGGTGGAGACATGATTAATGTAAATCCTTGAGCATCAAAGGACTCTTTTAAACAATGGGCCAGAGAAGAAGGAAAGTTTGGGATAAACAAAGTTGCTTGGGGTTTCCCAGGAAATATTTCAGAGGAGGGAAATGCAAATTTCCAGCTCTGGACCCAACCCTTTTGAAGCTATGCCCTGAGGAGAAACCCATTGTCTATTAATTACTTATTCCCAGATGAAAGACCGAGGCTGGATAAAGGAGTGACTCAGATTCCTGGGTGTTCTTATTCTGAGCAAAAGGTATCATGAATGTGTAAACATAGAAAACCATCTGTGTGGTAACTGAAGGACTGACCCCCCTGTCAGAGCCCTAGGTAGAGTTGGGATGATCTCTAGTAAGCTTATTAGCACATGTGTAGGTTCTTTCATTGTTTTTAATGTTTTCTCTGTACTGCTTTTACCTTAAGAATAAATGTGCTTGCTTACAAAGGGCTGTCAGGTAACTTAACTGTGGGCAATTATGCTGTTTACAGCCTCTGAGGAGAAGGCAAAGGAGGCCTGCTTAGGTGGTCGGACTTGGTGGGGAATTCACAAAGCTTGGAAATACCCCAGTCGGGAGGAAGACAGATGCATGTCTCCGCTCATCAGAGGTGAGAGCTGGGGAGCCAGAAGCCTATGTGGGTGCCTTTGCTGGACCACATAGTGGGAATACAGGTGCAGTTGCCCTGAAGTGTGATACAGGAGCCATGGCAACTCGACCGCAGAGCTCCATTTGATTCTAGTTACCTTATTGCCCCAATAAATGGCACATTCACACATGGCATATTCGCATACACACGGGGCCTGATTGTTCCCCAGAGTTATCAGTGCAAGGAAGACTTTCTAAGTTAATCTTCTTGTGCAGGATATGTAGTGGGGCAGCATTTACCCCTGCCTATTCAGCACCAACCCTCTCATCTCCAACCCCAGATAGTCCTCTGTGGGGTCAGAGATCTGAAGCTGGGTGGGAATGAGCACCACAAGGTATCCAGCCAGAAGCTGCCCATATCTTGCCAATGAAGCCATATCACCTGGGAGCTGGCTAGTGGTTCCAGAGTTAGTGCAGACACAGAGCTTCCACCTAGATGACAATGGGCAGCTGCAGATCCCCTGGGATCCACATAATCTGTCAGGGAACCTCAAAACTGTCCCAGGAAAACTCCAGGACGAAAGTTCAGGGAGGTTTTATTCTTCCACTCACCCCTCCCGTGGATGTTTCCAAGAGAGACAGCCCTCTGCTGGATAAAATCCGATTCTGCTTTAGCTATGAAGACAGTTTGGCCCTATAGCAATATAGGACTGTGACACACCATTGAGCAGTTTTGATTCTATCCAGCAGAGGGCAGGGGTTACACATACACCTGCATTAGTTCCTTATTGTACAACTATACCTAGCAGGGTGGCCAAAGTTACTGACCGTCCGTACAACAATCTTCAGACGTTCGAGAGCCGGGGTGCACCTGCTGGGGCTCAGAGCTTAAGCCCCACTCCCGCTGAAGCCCCGAGCCCTGGCAGCTGTGCCTCATGGGGCTGAAGCCCCGAAACCCCCCATCCCATTGGGCAGGAGCCAGAGGGGATGCATGAGGGGAGGGAGAGAGGGAACATGGGGTCACACCCCCCCTGAGATTTTTGCCAAGGGATTTGCTGGCCCTGCTTGATCACATGGTGCCACCGGGTCTCCCTCCTGCATGGCAGCTGCTGGAGCAGGCAAGCTGGGAGCTGCGGCCATGGGGAGAGGCAGCAGCAAACAGCGCGGAGCAGCAGCCACTTCCTGCAGCTCCCAGCTGTTTGCAGCTGGTTCTCCATGGGGAGCTACCAGCTGAAGGGAAGTGTGCCTGGTGAGGCATGACTCAAGCTGTTGGGGGGGGGGGCGGTTGCGCCCCTCCCTTCAAGAGTCATATCTGGCAGAAGCCCCTAGCCCCACCACTCTGCTGCAGGGCAGAAGCCTGAGCTTCCCTTCTGCCCCAGTCTGGTAGGTGGAGAAGGGAGGACATGGGGAAGCAATGGGAGCCAAACTTTAGCAGTAAAAGAGCAGCATGCGACTCACAAACTGCAGTTTGGCCACCCTCCGCCCTATGGAGTTAGTTCTTTTGCACTTTTGATAAAACTACCCCTTCCTCTCGGATTGATTTGAGAGACAGACTGACAGACAGATACTACCCGTTTGAGCCAACAGGGAATCTGTACACAGGGAATCTGGAGAAACCGTCTGAGTATGGCAGAAGCATTTGACAAATAGTAAGTAATTAAGTATCACAACAACTTAATGAGGTGGTGCTATTATGCTTATTTTACAGATGGGTAATCTAGGCACAAAGAACTTAATTATAACCTGCTTCAGAACTTAATTATAGCCTGTTTTCCAGAGGTGCTAAGTACGCCTGGTCCCATGGAGGACAATGGGAATGGAGAGTGTTCAGCAGCTGTGATGATCAGCAAAAACCCAAGAATCAAGTTTCAGAGTGGTAGCCGTGTTAGTCTGTATCAGCAAAAAGAATGAGGAGTCCTTGTGGCACCTTAGAGACTAACACATTTATTTGGGCATAAGCTTTTGTGGGCTAAACCCCACTTCATCGGATGCATGCCAAGAATCAGGGTTGTTCGCACAGCAACACAACAGCAGAGTCAGGAACGAAGGGCAAGAGCTCTGGCTTCCAGTGTTGCAGTGTAACCAATGTTAGGGCAACTCACTTCCAGCACCCAAACACAACAGAGATCTGCCCGTTTGGGAAATTCTCATTGATAAAACTTGCCCTGATAAAATAATGGATTCCTAGGGATTCATCTTCCCTCGTTAGGTATGAACCAAGCCATATTTTACAGGAATAGGGAAGAATTTCCCTAATAAACATACACATTTTTGCACAAGTCTCATAAGCTCATGTTGTCAGTTCCCTGCAAGCAATGGGAAAGGAACTTACAGTGTTCATGGCACCTAGCGAGAAGCTCCAGGTCATCAGCGTGGTAATAATCATAACCTGACGTTCCCAGAACCTCAAAGGGTAAATAACCTATAATAGGTGGGGCCCTAGAATAAAAGCAAAGAGAAAGATGTAAATACAAAACCTGATGTGATGACCATTTGGCAGATCTTTAGCAAACTAAAAACCAAATATCTCCTTGCCAGAAAGCTGGGAGTGATATTGGGTTTTTGTTTGTATCAGAAGGAGAGATAAAGACAAGCATGTCAAAACTGAGTAAATGCGGAGGTATCTTTATTGTTTCCTGGTCTATTCATTATGTGGGTGTATGGAAAAGCACATATGTGTGCAAGTGACTCATTCATTAATCATGTTTGTTAGCTTAAGAATTACTATGGATGTTCATGTGCATAATACACTGGAGACTGTGTAAAATTATCCAGTAGGCTGGGTGCAAATGTCATCTGGGGAGGAACTGTAGAAGAAATAGTAAGAGCTTGCCTACATGAACACTTAGTATGTGGCAAACCGGTGCATAAATCTACCCCGCACTAGCCTGCCGTGCATCAACTCTCTGTGTGGATCCTGCTGACGTGCAATCTAAGTCCCATAGCGTGCTTTGATCTACCTTGCTTTGCAATAAGCACAGATTAAACACACTAGGGAACTTTTAATGCCCAGCGGCATGGACACTTAGTGTGCAGCAGACTAGCATGGGGTAGATTCACACTCCAGATTGCCACAATCTAAGTGTTCATGTAGAGAAGACCTAATCAGGACTCTCCGGTGGATGTAGGGACATGCTTGGGTAAAAGAGGAGTAATCTATTCCCATGGCACAGCAAATGATTTTGGTGCATTCTATAGAATAAAGCTTTTCCTTTAGACAGACGTCGAGCTGATCTCCAGGTCTCTGATGTCTGTGGCAGATGAACAGGGAACGGAGGAAACCAAACAAGGGCCAAGTTTCCAATTCCAAGTCACCATTTAGAAATCCAATACTAAGTTACAGCTTTTTGAGCTGAAAATGAGAACTTTTTAAAAAGGCGCAATTACAATATTGAAGTGATAAACAAACCGCACGAGAACAAGGTCACGGTAACACCTGGGAAATAATTAGCATCACACAACACTGCGAGTCGGGAACGAAGATATAATTATTACACCTATTGCACATAAGAACAGGCCTGATTCTGCCCTCGGCTGCGTATGTGCAACTCCCAGTTACTTCAGTGGGAACACCACATCTGCTTTGGAAGGCAACATTTGGCCATATTGTGTTTATCTGGCTTCTTGCCCCTCTCTTTGCTTCACTGTCCATTTGACTTGGCTGTTGGGTGTGATGACACTACGAAGAGCGGCACAGTTTACCTACCGCATTTTCAGTTCATTCCTCTAGAGTAAATGCGGCAATATATTCCCAGCGTAGTTCATGTTTTAAAATTAAACTGCACAGGAACAGGCTGAAGGCATAAAAAGACAGGCACGTTCTCCTCTATGCTTCCTTTGCTTTGGTGTGTCTTAGTACCATTTTGTGGAAGGCCAGTGCTACCAGGGGACCATAAAATATGCTTGAAATATGGGCATGAAATAACAAAATGGATTCAGCTGAGGAAAACTCAAGCTAATCCGCTAGGGGCGAGGAGGCGGAATAATCCAAAACAGAGATTCTGTATTTAAAAGAGGGAGAATCCTGGGAAACAGTGAACAGCACCAGGGGCGGCTCCAGGCACCAGCAAAGAAAGCAGGTGCCTGGGGCGGCCAAAAGAAAAGGGTGGCACTCCGTCCGGTATTGGGGCGGCTGGTCCGGGTCTTCGGCAGCACTGCTGTGACAGGTCCTTCACTCTGTCTCTTCTTCTTCGGCGGCACTTCGGCGGGAGTTCAATGTTTTTTTTTCTTTTCTTTTTTTTCACCGCTTGGGGTGGCAAAAAAGCTGGAGCCAGCCCTGGACAGCACCCTGTCAATAGGAGTTTGCAGTGCAACATGACATGAAAAAGGCACGTGTGAATTTGGGCTGTATGCCCAGCATCATGAAACCAGGAAGGAAACCCTCTCTCTGGGCCTGATCCACGCCCACTGAAATATTCCCATTGACTCTCGTGGCATTGGACTGAGCTCTCTCTGGAGTCAGACATTCTAAGGTCAGACGGGACCTGTATGACCACTTAATCTGACCTTCTGCAAAACACTGCCCACCAAACCCGAAACTTCTCTTTGAGCTATAACGTAACTTCTAGAAAAAGAGCCAGTCTTGGTCGATGCATGATACAGCTCCAGTGCAATATTGCATTCATTTCTGGACACCACATGGTCAAACAGATTTAGAAAGAGTTCAGAGAACAGAAACAAACCTAACTAAGATTTATGAGAAAAGATTACAACCGCTACATTGATGCAGGCTGGCTAAGTGCCAATTAAAAGATGAGGTCGCCAGGTGGGCATGTGACATGGTAACTGCCTACATCTGAAAGGCAAAAATGTCAAGGAAGGAGCCGAATCTCTGAGGATGCTGCCACTAACAGGGGACTATCAGTAGGACATGTACTATAGAATGCAAACCAGTACTGGAAATAGAATAGCCAGAATAACTTCACAGATCTTTATCATCTGATATGGTTCTAAGTTAGAACATTCATGAAGCGATACAAACACTCATGTAGATAGCAGAGCAAGCCACACAATAGCACAGCACAGCTACATTCTTCATGGGTCCAATCCTGTTCACACTGAAATCAATGGCAAACCTCACACTGATCTTGACAGCGGGCTGCAGCCCATTATATGGGACACTCCCAAGGCAGAAGTAGACTATGGCACTAGTTGGGATTTTACTGTTTCAGATTTTGAAGTTTGGGACTATTTTTAATATGTTAACGAAATAGATGAAATGAAACAGAAAACGAGTAAGGGTCACAGTTTTCTCTCAGTTCCTCCCAATGAATGGCTGCACTGGCACAAGGGAGGATAGATTTGGCCCTAAGAGATAAATAGCTTCTGCTGATGAGCCAACACAGCAAACTAAATGCAGCTACCACCTTTAAGCAATGTTGGAGCTTTCTGATCGGGGGTGAAGCATAACACTGTGGCTGTCAGGAGTGGGAATTGAACCTGGTATCTCAGGATCTTAATGCATGAGCCTCTACTGCAGGAGTAGACAACCTATGGCACATATGCCAAAGGCAGCACGCGAGCTGATTTTCAGAGTTGCCCACACTGCCTGGGTTCTGGCCACTGGTCTGGGGGGCTCTGCATTTTAATTTATTTGTAAATGAAGCTTCTTAAACATTTAAAAAACCTTATTTACTTTACATACAACAATAGTTTAATTATCTATTATAGACTTATAGAAAGAGACCTTCTAAAAACGTTCAAATGTATGACTGGCAAACGAAACCTTAAATCAGAGTGAATAAATGAAGACTCAGCACACCCCTTCTGAGAGGTTGCCGACCTCTGCTCTACTGCCTGAGCTAAATGCCATCAAGCACTAGATTCAGCCTAGCCACCACTAGAGGGGGACAGAGTACCACACCAAATGCACATCCACTTGACACAAGTAAACAAAGCTAGATTCTCTTCCGTTTCAGGGACAATTTGCACTACTCTGTCAACACTAACTGGTTTCAAGTACAGCATAGCCAGCCATGGGTGGATCACCCAGGGCTGCAGGGCTGTCACAACTTACATACTCCCTGCACCTGCAAAAGGAGGTTGGTTGGGGTAAAAGAGGGGTGGCCAAGGACCCTTACACCAGGATGCCATAATGGTCTCTTGTGGACACAGGGAGGCAGCAGAAGCTCTCAGCATGGGTGCTCAGCACTTCTGGAAACCTGCTCCTACATCATTAATTATCTGTGAGAAGCAAATGTCAGCATTCTCTGATCGTGAGTTCTTTGGGACAGCTGGGGAAAGTGCCTAGTGGACCCTACCATAATACAAACAGCACAGTCATATTTACCCAAAATATCTTTTACAGAGCACTGTGCTCCTTTTTTTTTATCTGACCCAGATTTCTGTTAAATGTGACAGAACGTGTATTTATTAAACTGACTTTTATTTCTGTCTGTCTACGCAACCAAGCCAATATCTTTTGGGTCTGTAATAACACACTTATCTTCATGACAATAATGTCTTTCAGATGAATGCCAGACAAACATTTTAAGCAGCTCAGGAAAGTGCAGTGCTTTCAGATATGTCATCATAATTTAGAGGAACTGATTCTTTATTTGAGAATGTAACCACAAAATGCTTCTAACCTGGGACTGGGGAGGGAGCAATCTGAAGATTTTCGCTAGCTTAGTCACTGCAATTCCCTGTGCTAAAGGAACTGTTCAAGTTTTCTGAGTAGGAGATCAATGACTGCGTGCAGCGTGAAAAGCTAAAAAGATGGACTTCAAGTTATCACTGAAGTGCAGGGATTGCAGGGGAAGATACTATAGCAACACTGTAATTGAGCAATGAACGATGGAGGAAGGAGTAGAATATGGAACAGAAACAGACCAATATAAAAGCATCCTATTTGTTTTTTCCCTTAAATGACATCTATATGTAGTTTCAGGCTCCAGGTGTCTCTAGTTGGTTGATGTTTATGTAGCTCAGTAGAACTGTCCTAACCTGCTTCTGCGCTCCATCGTAGATGCTAGGTCTGAGCGAATGAGGCCCTGATGCTGAGTAGAGCTCAGCACCAGCTACTCCTATGTTCTCAGCACTTTTCAGGATCAGCCCGCAAACATGGAAAATGATCACTGAGAAATAGCTGAAAACATTCTATGAAAGATTCAGGATGCCCCTACTATTCTATTAAATTGTGCATTGAACCAATGATTGAATGAGTGAAAGCACGCTCCTAGCTCCAAGTTCACTGCTTACATCAGGCACTGCAGTACACACCAGCTTAACAACTATGTTAGCTTAATTTACGCTCAGGAACAATAGTTTCCTCACAGGAGATATCACAAGGACTGGAGTAGAAGAATTCCTCTCCGAGTCACATCCCAGGTTCATCACAAGGCACTTGGATATATTTCAATAAAGCTCCCAGCCGGCTCCTGGGAGCTTTCCTCACAGAAGTTGCTGGGTGCTTGGCCCCTTGAGAACCAGGTCACTGCTCTCGATATCTCAATATTGGCTTAGCCTAACCTTAGACATCCACTTTTAAAAATTTAGGCTACTGCATATACTGATTTCAATTCAGATAAAGTTACATTAACCAGACCTAGAGAGCATGAGTAACAGCACAAGTGGTTTCTCATCAGCACCTCAAGATAGGATTTCCAGTGTAGTTATTCTGATTAATATATTAATTTCATTTTCATTTCTTGCAATATCTTCTCTCTCTCTCTCTCTGAATGGACAGGGTGATATTTGGATTTCTTCAGAAAATAAGCATTCAGCAAAGGAATTTGATTTCTCAGCCTGGTCTTTGCAGCGGTAAGTACATGCGCTCTCCAAAGATAGTACTATTGTGCATTACGAAAGAAGGGAACGTGTGTAATACTGCTAGGTATTCATGCACACACACAAATATGCAAAAGTACAAAAGCTCTATGCTTTTTATTGAAGGACACCTGCCCTTTTATAATTAAAAAAGTTTTATCAAGTGATCTCCAGTCTATTTCACTCCCAAGTAGTATCTTATCTCCATTTAGTCAAAATAAGTCAATCATTACAACTATCTAGTCTTTTAATTTGTTTCTTTTTTTAAAAAAAACACCTTTAATTCTATATCAAGATGGAAATCAACAGGGCAAAGAACAGAGTCAGATTCTCAGCTGCTGCCAACTGAAATCAATGGAGTTCTGTCAATTTACACTAGATGAGAATATGGCCCACACGGTTCTTGTAGTAGAGTGGTGCCGGGGCTCAACCCTCCTTGCGGGCGGAGGGGAGCCACACCGGCCCACCGCGCGTCGTCGACTCAGGGCCCGTCCCTTGCTGCGGGATGGAGTGAACCCACAACAGTTAGCAAGTGGCCCAGGCCCTTAGGCAGGGCGAGGCAACACACACAGTCTAGGCTCAGGCCTCGTCAGCGGGGCTGAGCACAGGGGACCAGCATATAGCCTCCACAGGTCGGGGAGGGGGAGTCTGCCACCCTTGAAGGGGTGGCAGGGGGAACGCAGGCCCTCCCACTCCACTGCGTTCCAGCCCGGGGCCCTAGCAGCGGTTAACGCTGCTGACGGTCAGTGGGGGATCCTGACCGAAACACACTGCCATCGGCTCAGGTGAGCCTGCAGCCTGACTGAGGTCGGCTGCCCCCGGGCCACTTCCAACCTCCCCCTCACCGGGTACCTGCCCTCTGCCAGCGTCGTCCGGGGGGTCCCAGATCATGGGTTCCTCAGGGTGTCTGGCGTTGGGAGGTCCAGTCCACTCCTCGGGGTATCAGGCGTCGTGCGGTCCGATCCACTCCTCGGGGTATCGGGCGTCGTGCGGTCCGGTCCACTCCTCGGGGTACCGGGCGTTGGGAGGTCCAGTCCACTCCTCGGGGTACCGGGCGCCGGGAGGTCCAGTCCACTCCTCGGGGTACCGGGCGCCGGGAGGTCCAGTCCACTCCTCGGGGTACCGGGCGCCGGGAGGTCCAGTCCACTCCTCGGGGTACCGGGCACCAGGAGGTCCAGTCCACTCCTCGGGGTCCCGGGCGTTGGGAGGTCCAGGCAGCTCCTCCACAGGCCGAGTGTCGGACCGCTCAGTCGGCCCCTCTGAGTACTGGCCCCAGGGGAGGTCAGGCCAGTACCCCTCCGGGTACCAGGCACGGGGTAGGCTGGGCCCAGTGGGAGCTCGGGTCCTAGTGTCTGCCTTCTCTGGCAGCCTCCTCCTAACTGAGCGCTGGGGCAGGGCTTTTGTACCTCCGGTCCCGCCCCCTGACTTCCGGGGGCGGGGACAGGCGGTGGGGGCTCCGCCATGGCCGTGCCCTTTCTGGCCTGTTCTCCTCAGGAGCGCGGGGGAGTGGGGCCCCCTCACTACAGTTCTATATTAATAACTTATTTAGTACCAAAATGAGCCTGGACATTTTTATATGTGCTGTATTTCCAGCTCACATTAATGGAAGGCGAACAAAGATTCTTACTGCCCTTAAATATGAAAGAGAGCAAAGCTTTTAAGGAGGCGTGAAGTGTAGGCTTTGATCTGTGTCACCTTCGTGTTCTAATTTAATGTGAAATATTCTGCTTGGGGGCTCAGACCCATTTACTGGACAGTTTTCCTTTTCTAAACCATGGTTTGTGTATTCTTCAATCACCACATGTTGTATTTATATCTGAAAAACAACCTCCTCACCTGTGGTCCAAGAATAAAAACTTCCACTCCAAACTGTGTCTTGATGTGAATTCTTCACATGGCTCTTCAATGTTGCACAGCTCCTGCAGAACAGTGGGCGCATTTTAGTATTAAACTCTAAAGAAAATGGCTTGTGGGACAAAACAGCTTGATAAAACGTACAAGGACTCTTTGGAGAATAAGCTGACGTATTCTTCCGCCGACCTAGCAGTGTCTACTCCAGGGCTTCGGTCAGTCTAGCTACGTCTCTCAGGGAGTGCATTTTTCACACCCCTGAGTGACACAGCCAGGTCAACCTAACATTGCAGCATACACCAGCCTTTAGATGAGAGTTCTCTGAGTAAGGACGTCAATGGCAAGGTCTAGCAGATTGTAAGCTCCTTGGGGCAGGGACCGTCTGCTTGTTCTGTGTTTGACAGCACCTTGCACAATGGGGTCCTGATTCACTCCTAAGTGCTATTTTAATACGAACAAATAAATAAATAAATAAACCAATGGTGCAGATTATTTCTTTGCTAACTAACACTCTGGCAGTGAATGGGCCACAACTGAATTATTATGTACATAGTGCCCTTCTGTGGATAAACAGTAGGTTATAAAAGTCTGGCTCCCATGGTGAGAAAAGAGCAGGCAGTATTCTTACACAGTCAGTGAGTTTGGCAAGTTTCTTTCTGAGATACAGCTTTTCCAGGGGTTCAGCTGGAAACCGTGTTTCCGCGTAACTTCTTGAACATACGGCTCAAGGAGGCCCCTCTAATGCTATCATCAATGGTTCTTCTCAAACGCAGTTCTGCACTTGCTGGGCATTGCAATCAATAATGCTCAGAGAGCCTGTTTCGTTCTCCGCTATTCTTAAGCAAACTTTAGACGCTAACTCGCATCCCAAAATGAAACAGCACCATCACTCATCCCCAGGTCCTCCGCTCTGAATAGTTCACTGCCCAGCTCTCAAAGTGCAGGACTTAAGGCCCCTTTGCAAGATTTCTCCTTTTGGAATGACCAGACTTGAATATCCATTAACTCCGCTTGTGGTGAAAGCATCATTTTTTAAAATCGACTGCAGATCCCTCGTGTAAAAAGGGAAACACGACCCGAGGGCTCTCACCTTTAAAAACTGCGGCGTAACAAGACGAACAGTTGCTACGAGGCAAATCTGTTCTTCTGTGGCTGACCTGAATGCTCTTGCAATAGCTGATTCAAAGCCATTGCAGGAGGGTGTAGGCACTAGAGAAACACATCAAAACACAAGCCAATTAGCATTTCAAGAAGAAAATGTTAAGGCAGAAACAGTAATCAACAAACCTGAACAATTTAGCTCCTTCTATGCACAGTTCAAAGCCAATCAAAGTCATGCCCCCCCTAAAACTTGTTCAAATGATGATCATTTAAGACATATTTGGTGGATTCTTTGTCTCTATCTAAACTCTCTTGGCTTAATCATGGGAAAGGTTACACAGGGGCAACTACTAATCCTTGGCTTTGCAGAAAACTTGTTTGTAAGAGCTTCGGCTCAACTGAAGTGTATGAACCTAAGCCTGCCAGCCGGAAGCACCTTAAGAAGGCAAGACGCACTGTAAGGTTCATTAAAATGAAGACAGTGAAATTCAGCTGCTGGTTTCTTGTTTGTTACTTTTGTTGCGTTTTGTTTATGCTTTTTCAACTATCTACCTTAGGTGGAAAATCTCTTTAGCAATCCTACTAGGGAAAATGATCTTTGTTCATTGTAGATCTCAGCTCTAATTACCACGTCAGACCAAAACAGCAGAAAACATGAACCTTTGTTTACTTGCAAACAATTCACTAGCGGATTAGCCAAATTCTCTTCTCCTAGCTGCACTGCATGTATGATATTGATCCAGACCAGTGGTTCCCAAATCTGTTCCACCGCTTGTGCAGTATGTCCCTTGGCCCACGCCGCTTCCAGCAGCTCCCATTGGCCTGGAGCAGCGAACAGCGGCCACTGGGAGCTGCAGTCGGACAAACCTGCAGACACAGCAGGTACACAAACTGGCCCGGCCCGCCAGGGGCTTTCCCTGCACAAGTGGCATTCCAAGTCTGGGAAACACTGATCCAGAGGATCATATTCTGCATTTGTTCCATGCAGAAAAACCACGTGGACATGTGAGGAAGTTCACTACCAGGAATGGATGCAGACTATGCAATGGAGACATAACATGGCTTAGTGAGGAGAATTTTGCCCTAATGCTGGTAATTAGAAATAATGCATGTGGCCCAGCCCTATGGAGAGTGGTAAACCAAACAGCACTTGCTTTCCTGAGCTTCTTATCCTGGGAAAGATGGTGAACTAAACTTCTCATACATCTTATGCAATCAGTGCCAGTGCAAACACACACATACCACCATTCAGTTAAATTCAGCATAGAAATCCTATATCTCTAAATGATTGACAGGAGGGATTGTTTCAAGGTTGTTGATGTAGAGTGGCTCATAACAGGGGTCCTTCTGGAATCTGGCAGCAAGAACCAAACACGCTATGACAGGCTTTCAAAAAGTATGACTGCTATTAAAATTACCAGGTGAAGAACAGAAGGGAAGTGGGAGAAAAAAAGAACGACTGATGCCATTTCTGAACCCTCTCTCTCTCTTCATTTTATTTTATTTTCAAGAAATGGCCATTTTTGGATCCACCATCCTGGAAGATTCAAGGTTTTGCAGATATCCTATACAAACTGAGGGTAACAAATAACATTTCCAAGTGTCATTTTGAGCGAACCAGAGCATTTTATGTTGTTTTTGAATGAACTGGACTGTTTTTAAAAATGTGTAGCACCGCCAGGCCAAATGTAGCGTCTGAACTATTTGCTAGCGTCTCATTGAAATCAACTAAAACAATCAGAGGATTCCACCACTACCCTTACAGCCAATGACGATCCCAGCTCTGTCACATGAAAAATTACTCTTTGCACATGAGTAGCACAGTCCATTCTGCTGCCTACATGTCATTTTAAAGTGCAGCAAAGCATTTAAGGTGGCTCTGGTCAAAGACAGAGGATAAGTGAGAGAGGCAGAAAGACAGCATGGACTGAAGCAATAACTTACCATGAGTAAAATATTTAAAATCCACTACAAATTTCACATATTCATATGTTAGGGGCTCATTTGGATCTAAGCTTCCTCTTGCTAAATGGCAGCAAAACTCTATTTGCTTTTCAGCTGAAACGAGAAAGAGAAAAGAACATTTTTAACAGTCCCTATGTCTGCACTTTCACACAGTCCATCTATCTAATCTATCTAGGTTTTTATACAGACCCCATCTCTGTGGTATCTGCGCACATTCTGTTGGGATGTTCCCGATATCCCAAAGTAAATAAACAGCAACTACTGAAACGTATCTGTCTGCTAGGTTAAGAAAAAGTAACCCCCACCCTAGTCTCTACAGCCTCCTATTTATAGTGCTATACTAGGGCTGAAAGTCTGGGTCCATGGAAGTCAAAGTGACTTTTGCTATTGACATCAGTGGAGCCAGGACTGCACTCAAGGTCCCGTAGGGCTTGGCTACGCAGAGTGCCAGGTTTGTGATTTCTAAAGCCCACTAACTTGCTGCACACCAATTGATCCATGACCCTGCTGGTGCCCACTAAAAGTTTCCTGGTGCCCTTTAACATACAACCACTCTCAAACAGCACCTGTTAAAGGGCACTAGGGAACTTTTAGTGCACATGAGCAGGGGCTACACAGACCGATTAGCATGCAACACATTACTGCGCTTTAGAAATCACTCCTCTCCCTGTAGGCACACTGCCGCACCCGATACACTAGCCCCAGTGAAGCTGGCTGAAGGCCCTGGGAAACTTTCTATTGACTTGAAAAGGTTTTTGAACAGGTTCTAATACAAATGAATATTCAGTGACACAAACTTCTCATATTATATAATCTGCAGCAAGGGTGACATTTCCCCTGTGCACAGGATAAGCACAATTCCAGGTAGGTCTTATTTCAAGGGCTTAAATGATGGTAAAGTGAGGACTGATTAAGCCATATGCTGGCTTTCTGCACGAGGGTGATTTACTCACCCTGCCTCCCCCCGGTCCCCTAATGCCACATCAAAAAGGGTAAGAGCAGCATACAGAGGTCCCATATCTGTCTGAGGAAGGGCTACCCCAGTACAGGTACTGTGGAAGCCAGTCATCAGGCTGACTCCGGAGGATCCCCTCGCAAGCTGGGGACAGGGCTGGGAGCAGAGGGGCAGGCTAGGGACAGGGCTGTAGCGTGCAGAGCTGTAGCTAGTCCTGAGGCCCGTAATACAGACAAGTCACCCGAGGCCTCTCCAGTCCTCTCAACATCAGAAGGAAACAAAGCCACCCCCAAAGCCAACTCTCCCTCTCGGCTGGGAAAGCCATGCCTCTTAGAGACTCACCACCAAATCTCGCCCTGGGAGAGTAATCTAAGGGAGTCAACTGAAATGAATCCATTTCATTTTTCTATTGGGATCAGAAATAAACAACAAAGATTACGTGACACATCAAAGGGCAAATACCAAATTTAATGATGTGCTGAAGTTTTAGAAACCTGTGAAAGAGAACTGGCACTATGTAACAGAAAAGCCAGCGTCGTTACTCTCCCTGGGAGCCGTTTGCCGGTTAGAATCTCCCCCTTAAATATAGTCTTGAGAGATGCTTACTGTTTAGAAAATCAGCTGCAACAGGATCTGTCATGAGCACATGTGGAGAAAGGAGCTTGTACACTTCACTCTGTTCCCGCTCAGGCAGAAAGTTTAATATATTTTGGTCCACCAAATCTGACTGATACAAAAGAATGCTTTGTCATGTTCAGCAGTACAGCGTTAACCCGTCCAGAGGCACAAACACTTTGATCAATGGGTAGAACGGTGGGCAGATGCAGTCATTTTAACAGGACAACTTAACACAAGGAAGTTACATTAGACAATGTTAAATGAAAGACAGAGAGAGGAGCTGTGATTCTCATTCTCTCCGCTGTTCTCGAGACACCGCCCCTTCCTCAAGACAGATAGGTATTATTATTATAATTATTACAATTTCTTATATACTGCTATTCATGAGTTGATGTCAAAGCACTTCCCAATCATTTAATGTATTTATCCTCACAACACCCCTAATGAGAGAGGGAAGTAAATTTACAATCTAAACCTAGATAAGCAGAAACATTAATCCTGTGTTTTCTTCTGTACAGGGAAAATTCATCTTACTCTCTGCTTGTCTGACATAAATAGAAAGCAGGCAGTGTTGTTGTAGCTGTGTCAGTCCCAGGATATTAGAGAGACAAGCTGGGTGAGGTAATATCTCTTATTGGACCAACTTCTGGTGGTGAGAGAGACAAGCTTTCGAGCTGCACAGAGCTCTTCTTCAGGTCAGGGAAAGGTACTCAGAGTGTCACAGCTAAATACAAGGACAAGCAGATAGTTTAGCCTAAGTAGTTAGCACATATTCTAAGGGACCAGTCAAGGTGAAGTGGCCATATCCTGACATGAGTCTGCACATGATACTCCCCACGAAAATAAATGGGGGAGTCTGTGTAAAAATCAATGGTCAATATGGAAAAAAAATGAAGGTTTATCCACATCATAACATCTGTAGTAAAATGAGGCTGAGCTAAACAATTACAAGGGGAACTTCGTGCTACTCCAGAGGAGAGACTTCCATGAAACTTAAGCACCCCTGGATCTGCCCATCATTCAGAGGATTAAAGCCAGGGAAGCCCCAATAAACCCTGACACCAGAGCTGCAGAAAAGCGTACCAAGGAGGAGGTTTGGAAGATGCTTACGCTAGGAATGGGGTAGCACCTGAGCATTCCATCAAGCAACAGACACACTGTGAGTTGGCACAACCCTCATAGGTAGTTCACATTCAGCTATCCAGTAACTCAAAGTTAACAGTGTTTGTGAGTGAATTTCTGAAGTCATATCTCTTCAGATCATAGCTAGGTGTCAACTCCAGAATCTACACAGGGCTTTCAGTTTCTTGAATTAACCAAGGGGATTGTAATTTCTAGTGTTGACACTACAGACATATTTGTTCCAGGAAACAAGCATTTGTCGATAGTTTTGTAACAGCAACTAGAGCAGTGCAGAGAAAGGAAGTTCTGTTTCACAAAGGATTTCAAGATTTCAAACTTTGGCTTCATTCCAAAAATTGGGGAAAAAACCCTGAACATTTCAAAATTCTCCATGAAGGAAAATTCTAAAAAAAAAAAAAAAATGCTTGCAGGTCAATTGAAATGTTTTGTTTCAATTTCAGCTGGTAAATATATTTTATATAACATAATGCAGCATAATAACAACATTTAAAAATAGAAACAAAAAGGACATTCGGAACCAAAACGTTTTGATGCAACAGTGGTGAATCATCATTTCAACATCATCAGAAAGTTTTCCTGTGGTTTTCTTCTGATACAGAATTCCAGTGAAATCAACCCGATTTCACAAAGCATTTCAAGGTCAACGGGCCTGCATAGGCCAATGGAATACGGTTTCATTGAAGCTTCTCTGACCTGCTGAACTAACAAGGCAACACATCTTTTTGCCCTCTCTACACTAGCATTTACAATCATATGGCAAAAAAAAAAAAAAATCAGAGGTAGACAAACTATCCTATATGCACATGCTTGGCACCAAAGAGTAGAACTAACTACACTTTTGAGGGAATAGAAACAACTTCTGTACCAGATTGTTGCTTACTAGTCCAACACATTCTTCCCAGAAACCTCAGGCCTCAGACACATCTGATGCCCATGTGCTTTTGATCAAAAGTGAGGCGATTCAGCCCTCACACCATCTGTACATTGTTTGAAAATAGCATTATCAAAAGCACATTCCATGGCCACAATATTTTCCAGACACTTGGTGGAATAAACAACACACATAAGTGGCCTCAGATGTACAGAAAGCTGTGGCTACTATGATTCTGCATTTTTTTAAAGCTAAGTCAGAGATCCTAATGCAAAATCTATTACTTAGGGATTTCAGAGCAATTTGGGATACTCCCTAAAGGTCTGCTGGATTCATAAGCCAAGGAAGGCATTGCATTCATCCAGTAGTTCTCTCCTCCATGACAGATACAATCTGGCTAATACTGTGTACGACAAAGCACAACTGAATGGCAATTGACTACACCAGCTGTGTGAGTGGATTGCAGCACATGACGGGTTTCTCAGTAAAAGTGAAGTCACACAGTGCTTCTCCATCTGAAGCATCTCACAGCCCAGCAGGCTCCATGTGGGGAATGCTGCAACTTCCAGTATGCAATGTGGCAGTGGATATTAGTCAGGTATATAGTATTACTAGCCAGAATGGAAGATATGATTTAGAACACAAGAACATAAGAACGGCCGTACCGGGTCAGACCAAAGGTCTATCCAGCCCAGTATCCTGTCTACTGACTGTGGCCAATGCCAGGTGCCCCAGAGGGAGTGAACCTAACAGGTAATGACCAAGTGATCTTTCTCCTGCCGTCCATCCCACCCTCTGACAAACAGAGGCTACGGGCACCATTCCCTACCTCATTTGAGAAATGAGGGCAAATATCAGTCACACTGTATATCCTTCTCATGCTTCATCAGAAAGCTATTTCTTGCACAAGGCCAAATTCTAACCCCACTGAAGTCAATGGAAATCTTGCTGTTGATTTCAGTGAGGGAGGCAGAATTTGTTCCTCTATGACAATCTTAGGGTCAGACTGTGCATGGTAGGCACAAGGCCACCTGGACGATGGAACAGCTATATCACACAGCCCCAGAAGGAGCTCTGTGAGGGCTCTCTGTGCACAATCCCCGAGCTTGCTGGGGGAGTGTGCACACTGCACCGGCCATGGGATGTTGTTGTTGAGCCTCAGGTGTGCAACTATCTGGACATTCTAAATTAAAAACCAGACGTCCAAGCGTTATGTTGTTAGAACTTACCGGTAAATGTCCAAGAAGAGAGGAGACACTATCAGATACATAAATAATAATCCCGTCAGTGGTAAGTGCAATGAGGAATCCATCTAGTGCCTAATGATAAAAGGCAGGAAGAAAAATAAGAATGTACCTGTACTTCAAATACAATATAGAAGTCATTTTTTTCAAAAGTGATGCCTCTAACACTCTGCATCCAACATAAATCCATAGTGGTTCAGCACAGAAAGAATAAAAGTAATTACTAAACATGGTGCCTCATTCAGAGTCCTTCTAGCTAATTACTTTCTCATTAGCATTAATTTAACTTGTATTTTGCATCCACGGAATCTTGATTTAACATGAAGCAAGATATAGGATGTCAAATTCCTCATTCGCCGCCCATACTATCCTGCTGACTTCAGTGACTCCAACTATATGTAGCAAGTCACGCAATCGTTAACCTCCTGACTAACAGATGCCAAATACCATCATGGTGAGCACAGGATGGAAACGACAGACAGACAGATACAATTTACCAATTTATAGCTGAAGCCAATGAGATTTAAAAAGTTATTTATTTTGCTTACACCTGTATAGCCAATTACAGAAATGATTGGTTTTTTACTTTAGTTTGGTTTCTTTTTTCTCATCTACAATGGCTGCCCCTACTTCTCCCTTGCTGGATGACTGTATCTCTGATGTATAAATAGCATGTGTAAACTCTTCTGAGTTACCAGGGCCCGAAGCATTTGAGCTTACATGATGGGGAACTCAGCTGAAGTTCTCTTTGCCTTCATTCTGAGGCAGTGTGTTTCCTTCCTGTATTACTAGCCCAGGCCTCTATTCTTCTAGGACAGCTACCAAGGTCAGGAATGTTTTATCTCCGGTTAGCACAACAGACAAAGCAATCTCTTCCAATGCCAACGCTAATGATGCTCTGTAGCTTAGTTCACAGGCAGCAGAGATGGGTGGTGCAGGTATCCTCCATTCCCCCTTCTCCAGTCACCTCTCCTCCTCACTTACTCTGCCCTGACTCAAGCATGAAGAGCAACAGAGACTTGAAAATAAAAGTCTCAAACTGTCTCAGCACAGATTAACTTTGTGACTAAAAAACAAACAAGTACACATTGTGATACGGCCACACAGAGTGAGAGCTATTACAAACTCCCCTCCCCCTGCCATCTCTCAGGCTGGTGTCTATTTTGATTAAACCCGAATGAACTAACTTGTTTGGTGAGAACAACTCCCGGAAAGAATGAACAGACTTTTCCAAGGAGGTCACTCATGACATCCTGACAAAAAGGAATAACCAAGACACTGCAATGCTGCCCAGCATACACCCTTATTCTGGTGCCACTGACTTCAAAGGATGGGAGAACTCACAGCCGCAGTAGTATGCGACATGGAATCAGAAGCTGCCTTCTCTAAGAAAGGCTGGCAGAAATCTCAGCTCTTCTGCAGGATGTGTCTCCACCTGCTAAGAACTTTTGTAAGCGAGAACCAGGGCCTTTCTCCTCTACATGTTTCATGCAAAGGCATTGCTGGCAAATGGGGTAGGATTCACCGTTCTCTGTTTAGGCACAAAACAGGTACAGCCTAGGGCATGCAACAGCAGTGCGGGCTTTCCCACCCTGCCCTGCCAACAGGCTTCAGGCTAGACCTGGGAGGGAGCGAGTCACTCAATCTCTAGGTCCATTCACCTTTTGTCCTCTGTCAGCTCTGCTGGCTGTTCTGTGAAGGGGGTCCCTACCTTTTTCTCCCCCACACTGGATTTGCCACCTGTTCAAAGCCAGACCAGGTGGATAGTAACAGAAAGCTGTTTATCATCTGTAAACTCTGTCCGGGGCAGGGACCATCTTATTATTCTGGGTTGTACAATGGGGACCTGCCCCAGGACGGAGGCTTCCAGAGCATAACACAAACAATAACGGTAATAGTAATAATATAACGGCAGTCAGTGCTCTCCAGGAACGAGCTGTGTAGTCTCGGTACTTGCCAGCGGATGCAATGACCGAGAGATGAAAGGCCCTGTACCTCTGAGCCCACCACTCCCCCACCCTCAGAAATCTTTCATTTCTTCTTACCTCTAACATCAACTGGGTGAACTCCTCATTGCTAAGAAACGAAGGCTTCCAGTCTTGTCTAATCTCACAGGCCTCGGTCTGCGCTGTGATTTCTTAAACAGAAAATATCAGAAAAGCAACAGGACCCACATCAGCTGGATTGTTTTTCATTTTTGAGGTAGCGCTAGAGTTTTCAAGGAATAATCTCCTCTTACATGGAAGTCTCAGCTCCATCATCGTGCGAATGTCATTGGGAAGATCAAGAAAAGGGGAAGACATAAGGAGGTGGAAAAGGAAGTGTAAGAATAATTTTAAAAAGAAGATTGGGGCCCAAATTCTGCGGTCAGTTAAGTCAGTGTAAACTCAGAGTAATCCCCTCAGAGCCCATAGGGTTACTCCAGATTTACAGTGGCACCATAGACAGCAATATTTGACCACAGGAGGGGGTATTACTCAATTCATGGTGCTATATGCAACATAGGCGGCCACCTGGGGCATCCCTTAGCACTTGTGTGGCCAGATGCCAGCTGTCCCTTGTTCATATGGGTGTTTGACATGCTCCATGAAGCTCCAAGCAAGAGAATATGGAAATACCTTTCCCCCACGCTACCCAAGGCTCATCTGCTGCCCTGGCCTGGTAGCCACTGGCCAACTCTGCTTTGTTTGGGGACATGTCTTACACTGTGTGAAGGAGCCAGGAGACAGCCCTGAAGCGAGTCATCTGGTGCCCCTCCCCTATTAACACAGGGAGGCAGATTCAGGAAAAATAAGACTTGGGGGTTTGTGGGCAAGCAGGAGAATGAAAGAAAGGTCTGGGAGTCAGGAGAAAGCAAACAGCAAAGGGGCCATGGGGAGGAAGAGATACGGGTGCAAAGGGAGTCTGGTTGTGGGGAGAGCATGGGCAACAGATCACACAGCAAGGGCCAGGGCATCCGGGAAATGAGAGAGATGGAGAACTGGGACGCAGAACCTGGCAGAGCAGCGAGGGAGAGATGAGGAAGAGAAAAGAGGACTGAAGGAAGAGCAGCAGGGAATTAGATAATGTAGAGTGGGGAGCAAGGGATAGGGAGAGCAAATCAAGAGATGCCAGAGAGTACGGAGGGCAGGAGTGGACTAGAGCTCTGTAGTTAGACACACTGCTAGGCTCTGGCCTAGAGCTGCACATTACAACCACACCCTTTTTCAAGTGCTTTGTGGTTTAACGCTGCATCAGATAATTCAACCTCCTCTGGAAGCTGACTCTGGCTATTACCCCTTGCTCTGCTCACCGCTCCCATCACTGTGCTGTTTTGCAGCTCAGTGTCCCTCCTTTATTTGCAGCTCCTCAGAAATAAAGCGCTGGCCAGCTGCTCTCTGACTCCCTTAGCAATTCTCACACACCCCTTGGAGGGCGGGAAGAGCGGGCCGACCACGATCCAATACCTTTCTGTTTCTGTAAGAAGTCAATGGTCCTCTGCAATATTGTGGACTTGTCCATCTTGAGAGGGTGGCCATGACCCTGCAGCATCGTGCAGAGCTCTTTGATGAGGACATTGAACTGGTCTCGCCTTTTCTTTTCAGATTTGTTGCGTGATGCCCTGGTTGATCAAAACACAAACACCATTGAAGAAAGCAAGGGGTGATTGTCTCGATCCCACAAGGTCCTAAGAGGCTCCAGCCCAGCAAAGCACGACAGCACACGCTTAACTTAAAGTATGTGAACAGTCCTATCGGCTTCAATGGGTCTACTCCTATGCTTAAAGCTAAGCATGTGCTTGAGAACTTTGCTGGACGGGGGCCAGAGTGCTCAGCATCTCACAGCAGAATCAAGCTCACAAAGAACAAGGAACATCTGGAGGTTAGAAAAACCACTGATATTCTTTGGAGTGAATATGTTTATCTACTTCGGCAGGGTTTTGGTTGATTGGTTTTGTGTGGAGTTTTTTGAAAAGAAGTGGTCATTTGGTATATGCTCGAGCTGTGGAGGGTATTTTTTTTGGTTTGCTGCCAATTTAGAAGAAATATTTTAAATATTGCTTTGGGTTAAACCAACAATTGTTTCAATTTTTCAGCAAATCGAAAAGTTGGAAAAAAGTAACATTTTTGTTGTGACAAAATCAAAATGTGTCATTTCAATTTTGACCTTTTTTAACATAAAAATAAAAATTAATTGTTTTTTAAAATAAAATCAAAGGAAATTTTGAAAAGTAATTTCAAACTGAAAAATTGAAATGTTTCACTTTCTCCAAATTTTTGACTGAAACAATTCCATGAAATTGACATGAGTTTACAAAGCATTTTGATGTCACCAATCTGTATTTTTCACTGACAAAAAAATTTCATGTGAAAAATGTCACTCAGTTCCAACAGATGCATTAATTTTCAAAGAGCTCTTCACCTGGCCTCTGAAATTGCAGTCACGACTGTGTATGCTCATCGTTTTCTGAGTAGTTTCTTCATGACTTTTTTTTTGCATTGTGTGTGCCCAAATGGGTGAGATACCTATTTCCTGCTTTCTGCATACAAGTATAACATGCATACACAAGTTTTGTGCCCAGAAAAACTTGGCTGTGAAAAAACTGCACAAAATTGAGGCCACACAATAGTTTGAAAATCTGAACTGAGTAGAAACACGATGCTCAAAGAAACCACTCCCAACTCCCAACCTGCCTTAATAATGGTTAAGAAGGTTTCAATAAAGTTTTCCTCTTTGTTAAATCAATAGTAAAGCAGGAAGCATGCCCATGTGCAATTTCTTCCATAAAGTTCCTTTCCATGCTAGTATCACAAATGACCCTACTTTGCAGCAGGCGGACACTGACAGCACTAGTTGCAGTTAAAATCTTTGACAAGTTTATTCGTGTCAACAAGTGCTCCTGCTCGTGGGATCTGGAATGAGTATTTTATAGAAATCCCATCTAGGTTCAGATTTGAAAACAAACTCCCCACACCAGATTTGGGGGGATGTGTGTATCTCAGACCCAGTGTTTTCATTCGGGTCCATTTGTATTTGGAGTGAAAGTCCAAAGACCAATTAGAAAGGTAATAGTTTGTTAAGAGAGATGAATTCACACCCAGGATTAAGCTGGAACCTCCTCTAAGCTTCACAGAGAAATCATCCTCCAACAAGATACTTAAACCCAACCAGTGAAAACCCCAACCAGGAGCACTGAATCATAACAAACAGGGACTGGATGATCAATGATCCCGAGGGCAAGACAATGTAACCTAGCAATCCCTGAGAGCTGATTAGCCTTTTCTTGGGCGTCAGCTGCACCACTGGGTGATGAAAAAGGCTGCATATTTGTCCCTGCGCCAACTCTGACATATAAAGAATGTAATCTTGCTCCAGTGAACTCAATGGGATTTTTGCCTTTGAAACCCACAGTAGCCAACTGGGGCCTCAGAAAGCATTCCAGTCACAATGCAAGCAAATCTTGTTACATGTCCACATACGAGAGAGATTTAATGCACACTCCTTCCAGTGCTCTGTATGTCCTTCCATACCTCTTTGCCCTGTCCTTCTCATCTTCATCCATCAGCTCGTTTACACAACACAGGGTTCTGGAAGGAAAAAGCAGGGTTTACCTCCTTTAACATGCGGGAAACACTGTCCAATTACACTGATCCTGACAAGTCAGAATCCTTGACTCTAATACTCAAAACAATTAAAATCCAGAATATTCATTTAGTTTCCCTCTTCCCTTTCCCCACTCTCTCCTACTTTATGGTGCTTTTCTTTTTACACTGTATATTCAGCATTTAGAAGTGGTGTTTGGATATCAACTCAAAATATACAGTAATACTTCTGTGCAATGGAAAAATGATAAAACACGCTATAGGGCAAATTCTACCCAGTGACTTGCATGTTCATCTGAGTGCAAGGCGCCTGCGGGCAAATCAATAAACTTATATTTTGCAAACTTAAAAAATGAGAAGCCAGTTTCAGCATAGGGTCCGTGTCAGTCTGTGCTAGCACAAATTCCTGTTGCTGGTAAATCCACCAGGATGGAACTGCAGTGGTGGAAACCTCCCTTGCAGCGGAAGGATGGGAGAGGGGAATATGGAGCCGGTGCTGTCCATGAAGGGAGCGGCAGTAGGTAACAATAGGATATGATGAAGCCTGCCAAAGGATTCAAAGGCCATTGAGTAAATGCAAACACTTGCACTGATTTCAGTGCGCTTTGGATCTGGCTTGTCGTATATCACCTCAGAAGCCTCCTGGGGCTCAGGGAAGTGAAACTGGTACCTCTCTGCGCCAGCTGCAGTCTTTACTTTATTTGAAGTTCTTTCACTGCACAAGTAAGGGAAACAGTGAATGACAGCTCCCCTCAAGAGCACTCTGCTCTTGATTCCAACAAAGTGATGGAAAATTTAACACAACAAGGGTAACTTCTTAACTGGCAATTTGCTTTCTGTGACTCAGATTGGCCAATCCGGATCCAGTCACGTTCCAGATCTGTCAAACGGGCAGAGGCAGACAACCCAGCCACAGTCATTCCACACCCTTAATCTCCCAGAGCCAGCCTTGCCAGGTCATAGCCTGCCTAAGAGAGCTCCAAAACCAGTCCACAGATTGACTGGAATCTATGCCTGTCATTAACTTTAGCAGCCAATCAGAGTCCACAGTGCTAACGAGCACTTTCACTGGCAAGCCTCTGGCAACACACCCAGTGCCCCAGGAACATTCTTGATTGGACAGATCCAAATATTTTCCCCTGCTGCTGCATGCCAGCTCCAACCCCAAATGACTTAATAGCTATAAAAGTTGCACGAAATAGAGCTGTCCACAGCTGACAGGAAAAGTGTATGGCTGGTTTTTCAAAAGACGATGCCTAAATTAAAGGCAAACCCGGAGGTTTTCCAACTCTGCTTAGCCTCCTCTCTCCTGATCAGGAATACCCCTCACCGCAAGGGGCAAACTGGGCACAGGAAATGAACATTTCTACCCAAAAGGTGAGGGCGCATCAAACGAAGGGCGGGGTTCCAGATCTGAGTGCACATAACCGAATCCGAAATGACCTGCTCTATTCCTCAGATTCATCAGTGCAGACTGATGGGGGAAGGTAAGCACTTCATATCACCACGTAAATAGAGATGGGCAAAATTAATCCTTACAGGGAGAACAAATTTTAATTAACCCACAACTGTACTCAGACTATCAAGCAACAGCTACTAAAATCTGAAAAAACTCTGTTACACTTACTTAAGAATATGCTCTCTGTTAACCTGTCAAAGCTCAGCAAAGCCTCAAGGAGCTAAAGATTTTGGGCCATATTCTGGGCTGATTTACACCACATGCAACTCCACTAAGCCCTGTTACCCTGAGTGGAACGCAGCGCAGAACTTGGCCTGTTTGTTCCATACAACCTCATGGGCCACTTGGGCTCATGAAACACTCACTTTGGGCTATTTAGAGTCATTCCATGGGCGCCAAAGGGCTTTGGCTCAGGCTTGAAGGGAAGTAAAGCACTGCAGAGTTTAGCACCATGTTACATTACAATATACTTTTATCTTTACATCCAGCTACATCTCTTGCAATAGCATTTCTTGGATTTGGACACCACTGATCTTCCTTTTGCCCTCTATTTTTAATGGAATTATACTGGCATCAGCGTACGCATGCACACACACATGCACACACACACGCTTTAAGTTTTTAATTCGTGCATTTTTTCTGTTTCCTGATCACGTAATAGTATTACTATGCTATTTTCTTTCAACCATTAACTTATATGCAATTGTAACCCACACACCTCCTAGTGTGGTGCTCTGTCCCATGTAGTGGCACCGAGACCACTTAGAGAGAGATTAATGAGTCTGCTCTTAGCTAAACAGTCAGTTGGCTTTAGCTAATGCAGATGAGGCTCTTGCACTAAGCTTCAGAGGTACCAAGTTCAATCATTCCTGTTGACAACTGGGGTCTGGTGGCCAGGGCTGGCGCAACCCATTAGGTGACTTAGGTGGTCACCTAGGGCGCTAACATTTGGGGGACAGCGACCGCAGCAGCTGGATCTTTGGCAACCCTGGTCCTCAGCAGTATTTCAGGGGCGGAACCTTCCACCGCCTCTGTCGGGGGCACCATTTCAGGGGTGAGACCTTCCGCCACCTAGGGCACCAAAAAAGCTGGTGGCGCTCCTGCCGGTGGCCTTACAAGTGCCCACTTGTAACACCAACAGACTCTGGTTGTTGTCAGGAAGGCTTGAACCTGAGACCTCAGTGCATGAGCCTGGATTGCATGAGTTAAAAGCCATATGGCTGTTAGCAAAGGCTGTAGAGCAGACTCATTAATCTCTCTCTCTAAATGGTCTTGATGGGACAGAACACG
Organism: Gopherus flavomarginatus; assembly: GCF_025201925.1. NCBI lineage: Eukaryota > Metazoa > Chordata > Testudines > Testudinidae > Gopherus > Gopherus flavomarginatus. The sequence goes on along the minus strand of NC_066624.1, from coordinate 11,966,430 downwards.
ACACCCAGGAGTTGTGTGGGTTACACAATGAATCCTTTCATGTAAATCAATCAATATTTGGCCTCATTAATCTTTTTCTTTTCTTTTTGTGTTTCAATAGATTTTTTATGGAAGTTGGTGCTTCCAATGAATCTCTCTTTTCTACCGAGGCAACATGACTACAGCTCAGGTAAATTATTGCAAAGATGAGTTGGAAGCAGCACAGGAGCTCTTGGTTCTTCACCAGCTCCCATGTGGGTTCCAGGAGAGTTTGGACATGTAAAAAGGGGACAGTTGTTTCCTACCTGTTGACCAGTAAAATAGCATAAACACAGACCCCAAAAGAGGATTTCTTCTTCTCTTACTGGCCAGAGACACATCTGTATTTGTAACTATATAGGAAGATGTGGGAGCTGGGAAGGAGAGGGACTGAAAAGGCGCTCCCCAGAGGTCACGGGCCGGGGTTCCTCAGGAATCTGTTTGGACTGGTTTTCAGCTAAACTGTCTGACCACAGGATGGGAAAAAGTTGCACCAAAACAGTGAAGTTCAAGACAGTTCTTGTGACAGAGTCACGACTCTGAGTATATTTTATATCTGCTATACTCATTCTTCCGGCCAAAACTCTGCTCTCGGATCTCTATGTTCATCTTCCCCTGAAATCAATGCGAGCGATAAATAATCATCCAAAGATGGAATTGGACCCCTCCAGTATTGCTTTCTATTCCTTTTACATTATATTATCACCTCTCCAATTGCTTTTGAGATAAATGCTAATAAGCTCTTTGGGCTCCCTTTTAAGTCGAAGATTTTAATTACTTTAATTCTCCAAGACCCTTTTCTTTTCTCCACATCAATCTCATTGTCCATCTGCAAGGCACATCATTTCTCAATTACCCAATTTTGTCATATTCTCTCTTCTTTCTGGGAGCGCACTGATCACCCCCACAACAGGAGCACTAATATCTCTGGAGTACTAGGGGCTGAGACTTTTCTTGTTTCAAAGGACACGTGTTCTCATGAAAAAAAACACCTATGAGTACAGCTGAACTCTCGATAATTTCAGGGTCATCATCAACAACAATGATCATTTGCTGGCTTACCAAATGTAAAGAACATTTAATCCAGCCATGCTGTTCAAATTGACAGCTCTGTGCAATAGCCTCATGGTTGTTACTGTTCTTATTATCACTGAGCCCGGAGAACTGATTTGAGACACAGTAACAAGCTCTTGACATTACCAATTCAGTATAAATTGGCAAAAAAGGAAGGTGAATGAATGACAACGCCTATATGTTGGGTATGTGAAAAAACTAACAGTTTGTTCCTGTTTCGTATTAATTAAAAGCATTTTGACGAGGAGACACAACTATGAGGCTGGTCCGAGTGCTGAAGTGGCTGCTGCTCTAGGCGGGTATAAAAGAAGTACCTTGAGAAACGCAGACGAGAAAGATTTGGGAATTGAAAATATGGGGCCGCTGCTGAATACCATGAGTGACGCAGACAGAAAGCCAATGATATTAAGATATTGTGGGCATGCATTGAATGCGGTGGGGGGGGATGTCTATGAGTAAATTGAGGCAATAGGCCAAGTTCCAGTTCATTAGTGCCAAATTCACTTATGTCACTAGGTTTGCACTGAGAATTTAGCTCAGTGAACTTGTAATAGTGTGGATACATCTCAAGAGGACTCAAAGACCTCCTGAAGAATAGGAAATCACGAGAAAACCATTCAAGGCTTATGTGGCATTCTTTCAATATGAAGTGCTTTAATAATTTTATGAAGGCTAGTTTCATTTCTATTTCCAGTTGGGAACACATACTTCCGGATTCACACAGACAAAACTTTATGCATCTCATATGTTTATGATGAAATGACAGAGAAACTGCAGCTGAAAGCACCACCTACATAACAAGCATCAGTACTATGGGTCTGACACTCCTTATCTTCGCTTACATCATCTTTACACCAATGTAACTGCTTTTACTTCAATGGAATTATTCCTGCTTTATCCTGGCATGAGAGGAGAATGAGGCCACGATGTATTTACGTTCTCCCGCTGATCTATAAATAGTACTGTACTTCTACTCTTAGCTGAAATTGCTTGTATCTCCATTCATTTTAATTTTGCAAACTGGCTTAGAGCCTAGTCCTCCGGAAATCTGAGCCACCCAGAAATTCTCAAGTTCAAGCATTTTGGAGCTATATGTGAATATTATTTTTAATAGCAAGAAAAGGTTTTATTCCCTTTGAATAACTTTGGGGGACAAAAAACCAGGGTCAGAATAGGGTGATGGTGGATTTTACTCAAAATTTCCAAAAAACGTAACTTTGGGCTGAGACCACACTTTTCATCAGTAGATCTCAATGCACGTTAAAAAGGAGAGAAGTATCATTATCCCCATGTTATAGATGGGGAAACTGAGGCACAGGGTGAGAGATTACTTGCCCAAGGTCATCCAGCAGGCCAGTGGCAGAGAATAGACCCCACTTCTCCTGAATCATAAGAACATAAGCATCACTGTACCAGATCGGACCAAAAGGTCCATCTAGCCCAGTATCCTGCCTTCTGACAGCGGCCAATGCCAGGTGCCCCAGAGGGAATGAACAGAACAGGTAATGATCAAGTGATCATCCCGTCCCCCATTCCCAGCATTCCCAGTCCAAGTGCAGTTCTCTACCCACAGATACTTTATACAACTGTCTGTTAACACCTATCAAGCCTGAATTAGGAATCGTGCACTCCGATCTATACCACTCCAAAGTAGAGGTGACAAATCTATCAAGTTAGGTTTGTACATCACCTTGCACACGCATAAATGACATTACAAGCGCCAAGGGTCTGCAGAGTTAGGGATCCATGTGCCTATCCTTATGGGATACAGTCAACGATGGTGAGAGATCGTTTGAATCAACAAGAGACTTGGACAGCAAACGGCGAAAGAAAATAAGAGTCTAAAAATCAATACAAATGTCTTAACAGTAAAGGCTATGGAAGAATGAATGTTAACCGACACACACAAAAGCTTTTTGCATGATGCAGCAGAATGGTGAGCTGTAAAAAGACCTACCATAAAGGATACACTTAAAGACAAAATATTCTTAATTGGATTAAGCACTTCAGAGCCACATTTAGTCCTAAGTGCTCGTTGTCTTGTTGTAAGATGGAGCTAAATATAGTACTCAGAAGACTTAAGCATAGTGGTCATAGAGGTTGTGGACACTCTTAATGGCTGGCAGCAATAGGTTTGCATATAAGAGTGTTTTCAATAGTTACAGATAGAACAACAAACCAGTCTCTACGCAAAAGATAAATGGACACAAATCTGACGTCAGGAATCATAACATTCAAAAACCAGTCGGAGAACACTTCGGTCTCTCTCGTCACTCAATAACAGACCTAAAAGTGGCAATTCTTCAACAAAAAAACTTCAAAAACTGACTCCAGTGTGAAACTTCAGAACTGGAATTTATTTGCAAACTGGACACCATCAGATTAGGCCTGAATAAAGACTGGGAGTGGTTGGGTCATTATAAAACCTAAACCTATTTTCCCCAATACTAATTTTCCCTTACTGTTACTCACACCTTCTTGTCAACTGTCTGAAATGGACCACTCTCATTACCACTTCAAACGTTAGCTTTCCTCCCTTGGTATCCTGCTGTTAAGTGAATTGTCTCGTTAGACTGAGCTCCCACTTGGTGAGGTAACTCCCATCCTTTCATGTATTTATACCTGCTCCTGTATTTTCCATTTCATGCATCAGATGAAATGGGTTCTAGCCCATGAAAGCTTATGCCCAAATAAATGTGTTAGTTTCTAAGGTGTCACAAGGACTCCTCGTTGGTTTTGCTGATACAGACTAACACTCTAAAATCTTTTACTTTAACTGTATTAATAATCAGAGGAAGCGAGATTTGTTGATGGCCAACTGAATAGCCTCTCCTGAAACACTCTGAAAGTTTCTAGAACCATTCAGCATCCTGCCTGATTGCAAGAATGCAGCAAAGAGATGGAACAGCTTGTCATCAGTCCAAACTATTTGTTATTTTCCCCCATCCAAGGTATGTGCTGGTAAATTACCCAGCAGAGAAATGTGGATTTGATCAGTCTTGCAGTCCTCAGAGGGGAAGAAGGTCACCCTGCCCGAGTCGTCTCTCCTCAATATCAGCAGGAGAGTTTAAAAAACAGACATGGCATTTTTAAGGATAAATTGTATTTCAGACCCATCAGTCTTCAGAGTGTTTAAAGTAATGTCAAGGGTTACAAAAAGGGATCTGGGGCATGACAGTCTTAATAGGATAAAGGGACTCAGTAACTCAATGAATAGCTGAAATGCTGTTTCATGCTACTGGCAATATTCTGGCAAAATCCTCCCTACCTTGCCCAAAAAATGAAGAACATCCCTTTGCTTCGCAGCAGTAAAAAAACATCTCTGCATGTCTGAATTCAGGAAGCATCTGGATCTGTGGGCCTTTGACTGCAGAACTGTATATGTACTTGTCTACTGCAAATCAGCAATTAATATAACACACAAGGGCAAAGTATAATATCAACTTGAAAATTACTGTTTCCTGTTAATGGAACACTAGGTCAAATAAGGATGTCCCTAGAAACATCTTCTGGTTGGGATTTTACACCCTGAGCCTCCAAATGCTTATACATGTGCTTAATTTTAAGCACCTGATTAGTTCTATTCTTCTTCAACGCTTAGCTGAACGGTCGGCTGTAGCAATCATTGGCCATTTGGCCTGTTTCTGTGCGCTGCAAGGGCTTGACGGCCCCAGAGTCCAACATTGGAACAGACTTGAGTTAGTTTCACTGAACTCATGATAAAGTCTACCTTAGGGCCCAACCCTGCAAAAATTAACCGTCTGCATTGTGAGTAGTTCCTTGACTTCAATGGCACTAGTCACAGTGTGTAAGGCTAAGCTCCTATGTAAGCCTTTGCAGGATCAGGATCTTAGGTAGTATTTGGCAGGTTACAGAAGCATTAGCATTCTCAAATATACACTGGAGGAAGAGATTTCATTTATTACAATGTGCCCATTTGAATAATAGAACGACAAGGTGGGCAAGGTAATATCTGGTATTGGACAAATTCTGTTGGTGAAAGAGACAAGCTTTTGAGCTTACTCAGAGAAGTTCTTCGGGTCCTCACCCACCTCATCTCTCTAATATCCTGGGACCAACACAGCTACAACACAGCAAACATGTAAATAATGTATTTTGTGAGCTTGCCCTCAAATTCCGGGTGCAGAGCTTTCAAGCACAGTGTGGTGCTGCAATAAATAAGAGAGTTGATGGCATTCTCCAGCAATAGGTTTTATATATTTCATTCTTCTTGAGGCAACAGGAGGGAATGACTGTGGTTGACAGCTAAACCACTGATTTAATTTTTAAAAGGCTGAATTTAACTTTTTCAGTCAAATGTTACAGATTCAATTATGCCGTGTGAACGTCAACGACATCTGAAAACCAAACAGTGCTTCATCATCTCTGTGGTTGTTTAGCACAAAAAGTAGTCATCACTACGGAGTTTAAAACCGTCTGCCTGCCATTTGCAGATTCCTGCAGCTGTAACCGGCCTCTTACCAATCACAGAAGACTTCTAGAGCTGGCCAAAGTGGAGATCTCCCTCCATCGGGCAGCAGCAGGGACAGGAGGCTCTCAATCTCTCTCTTTTCACTATGAGGGCTGGCATTCTGAAAGACATTCACCCATCACTGAGACACACAATTCCAAAAAGCACATGGCCCACTAACCTAGCACCACAACCAACAGCAAGCAGCAATTTGACACAAGTCTCCTCAGGAATATTACGCCAGTGCTTCTCCTCCTGGCCCCAGCAGAACTGTGGGATGCTTTCCAGAGAGAAATATTGAAAGCAAGGCAAAAAAAATGTAGTATTAAAATGAACGCCACTAATCCAAATGAAATGGAGCACAGAGGCTCCAACTTTCTTTTTTAATCATTATTTCATTCTCTCCTTCAGCTTCCTTGTATCTTTCCTTTCATTTCCATCTATTGTTTTCTCCACTATTCCTGTCCTCCATCTCTCTTCTTTCCTCTTATTGACATTTTGTAAAACCATTTTTATTAGCAAATTCCACAGTACTGCCCCTTCCTGTATGGTGTTCTCTCCCTGTTCCCATTAGCTCTTGTCTCTCGCCTGCCCTCCGCCCTCCAGTGGTCTCTCCCACTTCCTTCTTGTTTCACAATTTTTCTGCTTGTTCTCCTCTCCTCCTTTTCCTGGGTATCTGCCTTCTTCATCTAGCTCCATTCCAGGATGACTGAGACAGATACCCCACTAAAAAGAGCTGATGTCCTGCTCACTCTATTCTGTGGGGTCTAACACCGATCTAACTTGTGGCATCGGTATTCAGCTGTCTGTCATCAATGGAGATATTTCAAATAGTATGAGTAGGACTGTATGGGGCAGGGGAACAAACACCTATTCAAAATTCATGTTGCAAGAAAAACAAATAAGAGTTCTGATTCTGTACTGTCGTCAGTTTCTCGTAACTGGGGCAATTGGAACTGTTGCTCCTCTTCCCTGGTTGATCAGGATTTAAATTTAACTTGTTACCTGTGACAGCTTTCTGGCTACATTCATTATGACAATAACACTCTGAAGTGGCTTCTAAGAGGTGACCAAAGAAAATGGATCAGACAAAATAATCAAAGGCTGTTTTGGAACACAGTGTTTCAAAACAGAATTGAAATGAAAGATACGGAGACATACAACTGTGATTTTTTTCCCCCCAGTATATGCTGTTGTCTGACAATAAAAAGAAAAAAGAGACTAGAAATATTAATAGACACACTTGAAAAGAAAAAATTAGACAAGCATTGAGTTCTGGGGGACTTTAGATCCTGGGGAAAACAACTGGGCAACCTTGTTTTGCTACACTAATTTACTAAGCCTTGGTAGAGCTACAATAGTGAAGCAATCATTTCAAGTATTTCCAGGGTTTCTGGTATTTATTTTTCAGTTCTATCAATTTGTCTAATACCTTCCTAAAATTCTGAAAATGTGTCAGAGGGAAAAACTGCTGATTCCAACTCCTAGACTAGCACAAAACCATACTGTAATTCCACTGGCATATACTGTCACAGGATGGAAACGAGTGCAAACTATACCCCCTTAGATGAGCTCCTCAGTTCACTGGAGGCCACTCTGACCGACAGTGAGATGATATATCTGTGTTGCACTATCAGATGATAATGGCACTGGCACCATTAACAAACATCCACTTCTCCAAAGGCAGCACTTCAACAGGAAGTTGAGTCTCCACATCTTGATTCTTGGACGGGTACTGACAGCCAAGTTCCAGATCCCTAACCAAAGCCTGAGCTTGGATGTGGAAAAATAACAAATAGTTTGGACTGATGACAAGCTGTTCCATCTCTTTGCTGCATTCTTGCAATCAGGCAGGATGCTGAACGGTTCTAGAAACTTTCAGACTGTTTCAGTGTGTTTCAGTGTCTCCTCAGCGATATGGGGGGAAACTGGGGCACTGAGAGGGGCAGTGACTTGCCCAAGGTTACTTGACAATCCAGTGACAAATCTGGGAATGGCGTCCAGGTCTTCTGAGTGCCAGTTCAGTGTTCTATCCACTAGGCAATGCTGCCTCTGCAACCTACCTTTGCTCTCATGCTTTCGCCAAACGTGACCACTGTGGTGCCTGCTGGCTGAGTGCATCCAACAGAGTTCTACTAATTATACTTATCTTGACCCACATGACACATAGACCAAATTCCCTGCTGCTATAATTCTCTCAGCAGAGAACCTGGCCCATCCTCTTCGGCAGGAAGAGGCAACTCTGGTCTCAAGGTAACACTAGTAGTGCCGAATCATTTTATTAATCTCTTCATAAGATTAATAACACAAACCTTCCCTGCTCCCCACCCTCAGTCGGGAACACGTAAGAAATAAATCTGCTTATATCTTTTCAGAGGACTTTCTGTTTGAAACGAAATCTTGGTTGCCTCAGAGTGCACCTACTCTTGAGGTCTATTTCCCAACAGATATTATAATAGTGACACAATTATTTCCTCTGTAGCATACCATGATATCAGTAATGGAGCATTACAAAACCAAGCTGAAAACTAGCATCAAGAGTAAATAAACTATTATGCAATAAAGAAGTTGGACCTGATTCTCTTCTGATTTACACTGGTGTAAACCAGAAAGTAACTCCATTAAAGTGAAAGCAGAAACAGGTGTCTGTCATACAAATGTCCTCAGAAAATAAGCAGTATACAAACAGCTTTCTTCCTTACATGGAATGGTTCACAGAATTTTCTATGAGGTATAGGAAATTCTTTATATCCTTTAGAGCGAACTGGGGCATGGGGTTTTCATACAAATGTTTCCAACGGTATATAAGAAAAAAAGAAAAACAACATAGAAAATGTAATGAGCAGAATTCTTCTTAAATAGGATGTTCTACAAAATGTCCCACAAAATATCTACTGTTTGTAACAATTTGGATTTGTTTAAACACTGACCCCATTGTGCAAAACTAGATTTTTTTAATGCAGGGCAATTTGGAAAGAGAAATATTCAGCACAATTTCTACCAGCCACAGTGCTGGTGATGTTCAAGGAGGACTCCTACATGGCTGACCTACTGACCGCACAAATCCAATAACCATTCATTCTGAGTGAATATGATAAAAATGTGGCTTTCTGTTGTGCGTTGGAGCACTCCACTATCACATTAGCTGAGCTGGCAGAACACATAACTAACAGAAGCAAAGGGTTAACACAGCAAATAATTAGCAGTGAAAAGCGGCTCAACTAAACTGAATAAAGACAAAGATATTGATGCACTAGGCCAAATTATGCTTATAATTATCTTGATGAAATTTCAGGATATATTCCCACTGATTCCAACCCTCGGTTTTTCATGGCAGAACACAACCCGGATGTTGTTTATTGGGATCCAAGAATGTAACATATATATCTATATTTTTAAAGTCTCTCTCTCCCAGTTTGCTAGCTCAGAGTACTCTTAACATGCTGGAATAACAAAGCAGCTGGGAGCTGTGTTCATTTCTAAAGGAAACCACCTTTCACAACTAAGTCAGTGGTGTGACACTGTGACAGTGCTGCAAGCCTGACTTAGGAGGATCATAGGATCATAGTCTATGATTCTATGATCCTCCTAAGTCAGGCTTGCAGCACTGTCAGATACTCCTCTCTGCCCTCTGACACAACGTGCTCTCTTTTTAGGGCTCACTGGTTGTAACCTCTTAAAGGTGCTGGAAAACTCATTTATGAAACAGACTGTGCAGATACTGCATATTATTCCCATTAAAACGAGAGAGGTGGCTTGTCTTCTATAAATCTTTTTTTTTGTGCCAGTCTCTTGGGTTGAGTTGTTTTTAAGCCTCATCAGTACTTCTGTCTACACGGCAAGGTTCCCCTTCTGACGTGCTGTCCTGATATGCTGAACGACATTTCTTGTAACTCGCCCTTACTTAATTGACTACAGGTGGAATTCACCCTTGTGCAGAGACCCAGCACAATATCTGTGCACCACTCAAGTCCCACGCAGACCCTATTTTTAGATCTTGAGCTGTTCCTCACCATTCAACAATAAAGTGCAATTAGGTATGTAATCATACCAGATGCCCACATACCCACTGTGTAAGGCTAAAGGCCAGAGAACAACTCATCAGCAACACAATGAGTTGCACCCAATCTACAACCGAAGAGACACTTCTAAACAAATCAGATATAAATACATAAAATCCTCAAAGCCTCTTTATTTCCTGTATAATCAGATTTTTGTTACGTTTTGGGAATTGTTATTTAATGGATTCTAACCTGGCTGTTATAACAGATTCCTGATCAGATATGTAGTTTCCTTCTTGTAACAACACGGGACACAGACAGACCTATTTATCTATACTAAATATAGGGGCAGTTTTTCAAAGGCAGTGCTTGTGCAACTTACCCCCTTGCTCCTCCACACTGCCCCACGAATGTGCCTGAGCCCACTGTAAAGGCTACATGTGAACCACCATAGCCAATTGATTCCCCAGCCAGGCGGCCATTGCAAAGGTGCAAGTCAGAAGAGGTTCCGTGACAATGGAATTCCTTCTTGAAGGAAGTTTGCCGAGTCCCTAGACTGCTGCGTTCAGAACAATGCCTGTTTTTCAACCGATCTATTCCTGACCTACTCTAGGCTCCTTCCTTGCTTTGCATCCTTATATTCCCTTAGACTATTATTTTGGATTAGTCTGGACATTGAGTCTTGGGATCCCATTCTGCTTCCTGCTGCACCAGATTCCTTTGCTTTGCCAGCCTAGGAATTGGAGCTCCTGGAGTTTTGTTCCATGATGTGACACCCTGTACTTTAGTTTCTGTTGTACAATGCTTACACACTTTGTGATAGGCTCACTATAAACTGTTGAAATAATAATTTTCACTTCCACATTGCTTTCCATCAGAGGGCATCGGAGTACTTTATAGACACCAGCTAGGACCTACAAATCCTCCTCCCTCCACCCCAGGCAACAAGAAGATAAGATTATCCCATTATAGAGGTGAGGAAACTGAGGCCAATAGTTTCAAAACTGTCCACTTCTTGCTATCCTGCTATTTTTGGAAGCTGAGTTTGAGTCATTAAAAGCCTGCTTCTGTTTATGGTTGCCCAAGCACACAAAACCTGAGCTGATTTTTCAGACGTGCTGTGCACGCACAGCAACCAAAATTGGTGAACATTAAGTTGTGACCTAAGTTACTTGCCCAGGATCACACAGCAAGTCGGTTTCTGTGTTAAAGATTGAACCCACATTCCTGGATAATCCTGCCTCTCCTAAAACAAGCTTCTTCAGATAGTATACCATAGACATAAATGTTCCTTAAACATATATCCCTGTAAATAACTGATTTTTAACTGAGAAGGAAACTCAGCGTAGAGAGTAATTGCTGAAATTTTTCAGAAGTGGCCTGATTCTGAGTGCTCACTCAGTGTGTCACCAAACTGGACTTTCTGAAACTCAGAGCAACATCAGGAAGCTATTCTAAAAAGGCATCATCCTCACAACAGGATCAGAGATGGGCCGAAACCAGAGACATGATTGATGAAACCCTCTCAGAACCTGAAAGAAGTTCAGCTCCTGATTCAGATCTAAACTTCTTGACTTAAGCCTGAACCACATATCCAAATGCCACCTGAATTTTGGGGATCTCATATTTAGCACTCCCCAGCTCAACCTTCTCTCTAAACAGAATGGAAACCAGAATCTCTGGTTCATAGCTACAGTGAATGAGAAATCAGGTTCAGGATGCATGTGCCACCCAGGTGGAATGGCACTGGGTCCTGCAGAACTGTTCAACTGCCCTAGGAGAAAGAGCTGTGGGAAAATTATAAAGAGCTTTGGTAGTTAAAACTCTAAGTACGCTCGCATGTGAGACTCTGAATTTTATCTACTTAGCCATTAAATGAATATCAAAGGACTCAATGCAGCTAAGCTAACTGACCTCATTCTATAGATTTGGCTTTATGCTCCCTAGTTCAAGTATAAGCAACGTCTCTATCTCCTTGGTATGTTTGACTCTGGAGCATTACATCTCCATTCCAGGTATAATATGCATATGAATCAAAAAAGAATTTAAATAAAGCTTTGACATTTCAAAATTTGCCTTATCCTCATTTGGCTCTGGGAGCTACTGCTGCAATCCTTAAATGATCTGTTCGCATCTGTTCTCCTGCAAAGCTCATGTTCACGCCCCACTGACCTTAGTGCTGCCATCTCTGCAATCTTAAAGCTAAGAAAAAACCTCAACATTTCCCTGTACGTGTGAAGATCCTTTCAAGGAGGAAGAGATATAAAAAAAATTAAACTTTTCTGTTGCAAGAGAAGAGAAGAAGTTAAGACGGAACCTGAATTGAGGTATGGAAATTGTGGTCCTGATGCTGCAAAGTGCTGAGTCCCCTCAAACAAGGGGAGCTGAGGATGTCAGCATCTCACAGGATTGAGCACCACAACTGCAAGCGGAAGATGCGTTTCTAGTACAGTAGTTCTCATTCACTTGATTCTATTTACTGCTGCTTCTATTCAAACTTGACTAACTCGATAAAGTTATTTCTTGGCCTGTGCCTTACATCTGAATAAGTAAACATTTTTCATAAATTCCAAGCCCACTTGTTTGAAATGTATGATTAAGCATTGGACTGGAGCATTATTGTAAGAAAACTCATCCCCATTACTCAGAATTTCCATAATTGCCTGCAGTTGTCATGAAGTGGCAATTTTCCATCCAAAGCCACATGAAACAGATTTTTTACTTCCACTGCTTTATACATATGTTGTATGATTGCAAGGAGTCCCAAGGACAAAATATATGCCTGTGTATTCAGCCTCCTTAGAGAACAGCACTCTGAGCCCAGAACAGTTAACAATGACACAAGTTAGTGAATATGATGAAAAATATTTTTCTGCGGCTACCAGACCTTCTCCACAGATGTCTTCTCTTGTTTACTATGAATAAGACATATGATAAATATAGTAAGTGAATACATCTTGGACAAAATAATACTCGTCTGTAATATGTGGGTCACATAATTCTAGAAGACTCAAGAACCGAAAGAGATGTTGGCCCAAATCCATCCCTGATGTAAGTCCACTGAAGTTACCTCAGGGATAGATTTGACCCAATGAAGCTTACAAAATTCTGCAGGATGAAATGCTGCTACTTATATACTTGGAACTGCTAATGTTGTTGATAGGTTTCTTTCTAAAAAAAGTACCCTAACTTCTGATGCACTTTTTTTTGCACCATTGCATTGAAGAATTCTGTCTTTGTTTAAACATGCCAGTTTGCAACTAATCTTTACAGAGACGGTCATTTGTGTTCAAAACCTTCAAATTTTCAAACAGTTAATGCAATAACTTGCAGCATTCTACAAAATAACACAAGTCTATACTGGAGATATGGTGCAGATTTGTTAGAAGGCAAGGGAGAAAGCCAAACTTTCTTTCAGAAGGTGGAAAAGTGAAGATAAAGATCAACATTTCTATGTCTTAATATCTCTGCAGCTTTGTTGTGTTGAAGCTAGTGACACCTCCATGCAGTGTAGCTCTTTCGTAGGAGGTCACTATCGTTGCAAATATTACATACAAATACCCAAGGTCTTAATCCACCATGTTTAAGTTATGCACACACATCTTCCTCCCACCCCCTGCAGTTCATTTGCAATGGCTGGATGGATAATTATCTCAAATAACCAAAATATATGACTCAGCACACATGGAATGTCAGTTTCACGATTGGGATTCTGATTTTTTTTTTAATTGTATAAGGCTGGAAAATATGTGCCCCACCTATGCAAAGCCTAAGTAAAAAAAAAGACTTGGGATAGAAAACTACCTGGGGGCTAAGAGAGAGGGGAATTATCCCCCACTACCCTGGTGATATGTCTGGTATATACATAGACTTTAAGCTCAGAAGGGACCATCATTATCAGCTAGTCTGACTTCTTGCTCATTGCAGGCCACAGAACCTCACCCACCCACTCCTGTAATAGGCCACTAACCTCTGGCTGAATTACTGAAGTCCTCAAATCAAGCTACAGAGAATCCACCATTTACACTAGTTTAAACCTGCAAGTGACCCGTGTCCCATGCAACAGAGGAGGGAAAAAAAAAACCCCAGTATCTCAGCCAATCTGACTCAGGGGAAAATTCCTTCCTGACCCCAAATATGGTGATCAGTTAGACCCTGAGCATTGGGTACCAGCCCAGCAATGTGCTATAAATGACTGTGGCCCAATGCACCTCTCTGGTGCAGAGTTTTGATCCTGAAGAGTTATTGGCCATCTCCCCTGCTATTCCCCCTGCCAGGCCAGAAAACCCCTAATGCTCATCTCTGGAAATGGATGCTACAGAGCTTAGCTCTACAATGTGCATGGAGGGGCTGGAAGGCTCTCTGCTTCCCAGATCACTCCTGTAATCACAAACACTCCCTTCCCACTGAACTTGGGGTCTTAGTGCTCAAGGAATGACAGCTGCTGGATGTTGCTCTGTCTGAATGTGACACATATACTTTTCTACACTACTGTGGCCACAAAGAGGCAGTTCCCACCAGCAAGTATGCACAGGGAAATAAGAAAGTAGGCGTGGTATTGTTCCTAATGCTTTCACTGTCATGTCCTAACAACTCTTGTTTCTGCCAATGCATTGGCTTGCAAAGTGAAAAAAAAGGGCACCCACTAAATATCTGCATGATATTTGGGGATTTGTCAGGGGATGAGAGGAAGGGATGAGTAAAGCTCAGCAAGTGGGGAGAGCTTTACTGGTGTGCATGGGAGAAACCTGGTAAGTTTGAGGAGACTATTGTTTTTGGGGACACTGGTCTTAAGAGCCGTCTATAGCTTTTATCATAATTGCACATGAACCCAGAGCTCTGAATAGGCACATTTTTACAAAGTTATTATTTCTATTATTTAATATCTCTATTACCATAGTGCTAATGAGCCTCAGTCAGAATCAGGGCCCCACTGTGTACAAGAAATAAATCCTTCCCCCCAAGAAGGCTAGCAAGGGCCTAATTGACTGCATGACACTTTATTTTTAGAACCAAATCCCACCTTTGAAGGTGCAGGAGTCCCACACTCACAGCTGGGGTGGACTCGAACAACCGACGGCACCGGTTTTCACTTAAAGGAGAGTTTCCAACCAAAGGGCAACTGTGTGGAACCAGGTTTTGTCCTGAGACAGTGTAAACTGAGCACACTGAAGAACTCAATAAAACTAGACCTGTAGAGGAGATCTACATTGCAACCAGCTGGTGAGGAGAACCCGATTGGCTAGGAATGCACTTCAAAAATGGTTCAAAAAGAGTTCATTTCTGTGAAAATGTGACCCCATAATACTGTCAAGGTCAATGAGATCTCTGACAATAATCTGCATGGTAACATGAAGCCAGCAGTAGTAGTTAAAAATCTCTGTGACCTTTAACTAATAGTCCCAGTTTCTTCAAGATTTCACACAGTGTTGGAGAGAAGAAAGTAACTTGTACTTATAACCTCTTCCTCTCTCTTCCCGTTTTCTGGAAGGTTTTTGAGCATGTCTCTCTTAAATTGCAAGGAAACATCAAAGGTTGTTTTCTGAGGATGTGGACCACATTCTGGGAGGAGAATGTTGAATCAGGACAGGTGAAATGGTGGCCCCACTGAAGTCAAAACTCTCATTGCCTTCAGCAGGGCCAGGATTTCACTCTGCCTGATTTAACAAGAAAGTAACATTACTCTTTTTTTGGTTTTTAAATTACATGAACAGCTGAATAGATCAAAGCAAACACAAAAGCAAAACAGGGTCCTCATCTATTATTGTTCATATGTGGCTCATGTCTTAAAAAGAAAGAATGGAGTTACCCCGTGCCAACTATTTGGTGGCCTGTCTGAAATGAGAGCAGGTCCAGTTTCTAGTGGACGGATGTCCATGTCCCAAAAGCCTGGCATCCATATAGGCAATCTCGGCAGAGAGGCCAAGGAATGGATGGGTTTGTCTCCCAGTTAGAAACAGTCTGAAGGCCCAGGTTAAGGCTAAGAAATACTGGGCAGAGTAGGGACATTGGCACTACTCTATCCTATGCTGTACCTTCTCTACGGATAAACAGAGGGCTGCAGCTTAAAACACTCTCAATCTGGCAACTTTCTTCAGCATTAAACTGTGTTAATGTTTATTTAAAGTGGGCCCCTTAGTTACAATTAGTGCAGTCACAAAAGGAGAAAACCAAAAAGCATCAAAACCTCTTATTTCAACGCTTACATTAAAGTGAATATGAAATCATGCATAGAACAAGTAACTGGCTCCCTTCAATCTCAGTGGATTGTTTATCTTTACTGTAGTAGCTGAATTGCTGAATGGAATATTTACAGTTATTCATGCAATCAAACACATTTCCCTTAGGAAATAACTGATTAAGTATTTCACAACCATTCTGAAAATGATTTAAGCCTACTCTGATCCATATCCAGTCTGGACAGGAATGTTAATATGGTTTAGGAGCAGTCATTCTTAATAGCAAGGCAATGAGAGAATATCCATTTCTGGTGATGATATCATGGGCTGCAATTTGAGTGTACTGCATATACATGTTAAATATAGTACAATAAGTCAATTAATTTCTTTAACCTTACAAGCTAGGGAACATAAGGTAGAATTTGGCCCACAAGTTGAGAATTCTTTTTCTGTCAAAGGTTTTTAATATCTTGCAGAAGTTTGCTTCCTTTATGTAGAATAACAACTTTTCTTCTACAGCAGCAGTTCTCAAACTTCATTGCATCGCGACCCCTTTCTGACAACACAAATTACTACATAACCCCAGGAGTGGGGACCAAAGCCTGAGCTTGCTGCCCTGGGTTGTGAGGCCCAAAGCCCAAGCCCCACTGACCCAGGCGGGGGAGAGAAAGCCCAAGCCCAAGGCTTGTAACCTGAGCCGTGCTGCCCAGGGCTGAAGCCCTCGGGCTTCAGCTTCGTCCCAGGCAGTGGGGCTCAGGCTTCAGCTTCGGCCCCAGCAAGTCTAATGCCAGTCCTGGCGACCTCATTAAAACGGAGTCATGACCCACTTGGGGGTCTCGACCCACAGTTTAAGAACCCTTGTTCTACAGCCAAGCATGTGGTACCATCTTTTCTCTAAGTGGGACTATGTGCCAACAAAATTCCCAAATCAGGGGCTTAATGCTATTCTATCTAAGCCACTAGGAATTTTCCAGGCTAGGAGCAGAATTAGGCATTAATGCCAACTGAGATGATGCCTAAGAAAATCTGAAACTGATGTCAGGAAATGCACAAAAATAAATTCCATGTTTTTGCTCAAAAACAACTATTTTATGATCAAATGTTCAATTTCAGTGAGCTGTTGGAAATTTTAAAGATAAATCTAACATTTAGCTAAGCTGATTTAATTCCTCCAAATCCTCTTTTCCACAGTAAATATATTGCAAGAATATACAAATAAAACGTATTTTTTTCTTTTTGTAAAAGGGTAATTATTGCACTAATTATTCCAAGCTCCACATTACACATTACTACACAGAGCCTTGTAATGGCAAAGCTCCCATTGATTTTAACAGGGTCAGGATTTCATCCCTAAACTTTCTAAACATTGTGCCAAAGACACGAAAGACAAAAACAAAATATTTGCCTTACGGCTTTTACTACTACTGTACATCTAATACAACACAACGTTTTGAAAGTTTTGACACTATCAGATAATTTAAAGGAAGTCTTTTGGCAATGGCCATTTGAAAATATGTCTGACCAGTGCAATATTTACTTCAAGGTCAAAGAATCAAGTACAAACATCTGCATACATTAGTCTATGACATGAAACAAATATTTGTTACAAAGTTCCTTGTGAATCTGTAAATCACATAAGAATAAAGAAAATCTACCTTAAAATGTCTGAATGGTAAGCACCGAAATGGACAGCACAGTTTAACAAAAGGGGAGACTTCAGCTATAATCTAAGAGAGATTAACTGAAAAATTCATGTCTCTTAGGGGTTTCAATACATCATAATACAGCATCATCAGATTCTTGCCTTCTATGCAAAATTAATTATCTACTCTACTTGCTGATAACTCTTCAGTTAAATAAATCAAACAGGACTATATTAGAAAATCCCACGGCAGTTTCCACAAACACTACAGCTTTTGAAATAAAAAGACGTTTTATACTTATAAAATTTCATTTATTGTGGGCTCACGTACATGAGCACATTATAGGCTGCATCGGAGGACAGCTTTCAGCTCAGACACTAGTCCAGTTGGATCTCACATAGATTCAAATCTTTCCATTCAAAAGAATCAAACCAGAGAGGCTGTCCCCTTTGTGCTAGTCTTCCATTCTACATTCCTATTCACAAGAGACTGCTACAAAAACAAACAACAAACTCACTACTGTAGATCGTTTTAAACTCTAAACTGCATTTTCCATGGCAAATGGGCCCATACAGGGAAGGCTGGATCCAGATTTGGATATGAATATGAACTCCCGCAAAGTGTGGGGGTCTCTAATATACAGAGTTCTGAATCAGACCCATTACTAATTTCTAAATGGCTTAGTGGTAAAATTAAACACTGTTACTTCATTACACCTGGGACCTGATTCTGCTCCCAGTGAAGCCCAAGAGAGCTCCGCCACCAAGTTGAAGGGGCCTTTGCTCAGGTTCTTGCAAGATCATGCTCCCTGTCCCATCCTGAAGTTGTTGGTTTTTGAGATGCTTCCCATGCAAGAGGTTTATCCCATGTTTTAACCAAGGAAAGGAGGAGCTGACACTGAATTCTGCAAATTGCCCCAAGCAATGGGGTCCCTCAGCTGAAGGTTTTAGCTCAAGCCTAATGGGACCCAGAGGAAGATTTCAGAAGATCTTGCTTCTGATAACCCAAGTTCCAAGAGTAGTTGACAGGTTTCAGAGTAGTAGCCGTGTTAGTCTGTATCAGCAAAAAGAACAAGGAGTTCTTGTGGCACCTTAGAGACTAACAAATTTATTTGGGCATACGTTTTCGTGGGCTAAAACCCACTTCATCAGATGCATGGAGTGGAAAATACAGTATATATACAGAGAACTTGAAGAGATGGGGATTGCCATATCAACTCTAACGAGACAAATCAAGTAAGGAGGCTATCATCAGCAGGAGAAAAAAAAGTTTGTAGTAATAATCAGGATGGCACATTTCAAACAGCTGACAAGAAGGTGTGAGTAACAGTAGGGGAAAAATTAGCATGGGGAAATAGTTTTTAGTTTGTGTAATGAACCATCCACTCCCAGTCTTTATTCAAGCCTAATTTAATGGTGTCCAGTTAGAAAATTAATTCCAGTTCTGCAGTTTCTCGTTGGAGTCTGTTTTTGAAGGTTTTTTGTTGAAGAATTGCAACATTTAGGTCTGTAATACAGTGTCCAGGGAGATTGAAGTGTTCTCCTACTGGTTTTTGAATGTTATAATTCTTGATGTCTGATCTGTGTCCATTTATTTTTTGTGTAGAGACTGTCTGGTTTGGCCAATGTACATGGCAGAGGGGCATTGCTGGCAATGTAGTTGAGACAGCCCTAATAGGGCAAGGCACTTGGCCACAGAAGCATCAATGACAACATTAACTGTCCATCCCAGGAGTGACTCCCAAGGGTGGATAAGCTCCCTGTGCAAACATAAAGTCTAATAATGCTGGGAGGCCTTTGCCAAAGGTTATCGCTATGACTGACAGACAATAAAAACAAGTCACTGGTTACGTTGACTCAGTGTCTTCTCTATTAATAAAGCTCAACTCTCTGCAATAACTAAGATTAAATATGAAATGTATCTGGTTAGGGATAGCAGAAATCCCGTTTTGGTTTGTTTCACTAACACCACTTACTATCCGCCTTATCTTACAAGGGGAACGAAAAAATAGCCCTGATTCCAGTTCGTCAGTTGCAACCACAAATATACCAGGCGTATTAAACTTTAAATGTGTACAGAAAAAGCAAAAAAGAGGGCTGAAGCCTTCTTTTGTTTTATGCTGAAGCCTCTAACTGTGTACGATTTGATTCAAAACAGCTTGATCAGAGTGAATTTTTAATCTACTGTAAATCACATTAATGTATATTAGAATCAGAGACGGGTTGAACAGGTTTAGCCCTATACTTCCTAAACGTGGGGTGTGATCCTCCTTAATTATTATGACCTCTTTAATTACTATTAAAAGAACGAAGAGTACTTTTGGCAAATTAGAGACTAAAAAATTTATTTGAGCATAAGCTTTTGTGGGCTAAAACCCACTAAGCTTTTGTGGGCTAAAACCCACTTCATATCCAATGAAGTGAGTTTTAGCCCACGAAAGCTTATGTTCAAATAAATGTGTTAGTCTCTAAGTACTCTAAGTACTCTTGTTCTTTTTGCTGATACAGACTAACCCGGCTGCCACTCTGAAACCTTAATTACTATGTTTGCTATGGCAAGCAAACACTGGACCAATCACACAACACCCTGCCCCCATAATAAAAACTGACTTGCAGTGGGTTTACTCTACATTATTCAAGAGACTAAAGCTAAGAGATGCTTCAACAGGACTTTTTAGTGAAGCTGTTACTAATTCAGATGATTCCAGTATCTGTCTTTAACACTGGGTGAAATCTTGGCCCGAATTAAGTCAATGAGAGTTTTCCTATTGACTTCTATGGGGTCAGGATTGCATCCCTCTCTCCCACTCTAGTTAATCTGAATTAATTTTAAAATCCATTCTGTATTTATCATGCTCTCTCTCACACACTCACAGAACATTCAAAGGCAGTATGTGCTACTATCTACTTTTTTTTTAATGGTTTACACTTTAAGGTATTATTTATGGTTGAAACTTTATTATCCTAAAGCAATGGGCAACATACTGCCATGATTTAAAGTGAGATTACAGTGGGCAGGTCCCAGAAAATGTTCAGCACAAACAAAACCTCATTCATTTTAAGTGTGTATGTGTGCTACAGGCAGAGCAGGTGCAACAAGGGAGGAGATCAGCATTTTTGTGGATATGATTCCTTATATTGCTACATACTTGAAACCTTGACTGAGCTCAGATTGTTTGTAAACAAAATTATATACACACACACATCATTCATCAGAGAACCTCACATACATTAATGAATGTATCTTCGCAACACCTTTGTGATAAGGGGGAAGGATCACTATTCCCATTTCACAGATGGGGGAACTGAGGAACAGAGAATTTAAGTGACTTGTCCAAGGTCATAAAAGAAATCTGTAGCAGAGCTGGAAACAGATCTCCTAAATCCCAGTCTGGTGCCTAACTAGAGACAGAGGAAAGTCAGATGCAGACTATAAATACAAATACAGATATTACTTACAATCTGAAGCTCTAGGCACTGAGTTCCAGGTGAATTTAAAGCTTGTGAAAAGTCACTTAGCGATGGCTTTGGAGTATTTAGACCTCCAGTGGAGAGAGCACACTGGAAGGCTGTTCAGTTTTTGCCCTGTGTGCAGAGATGACCAACGAGTACTATTTTAAAGGGCAGTTTATACGCTGGTGACACCTGTTCACTAGGAACTGGATTCATTACATACATTTCACCAAACAGACATCCTATAGCACTGACTTTGGACCGCTAGCTACTGTGGTTGGATTCAAACCAGTAATCTACTGTCATTACCAATCCTGCAAGCCCCCGCAAAGGAAACATATGTTTGGCAGTGTTTTATATCACAATATTAATGAGACATTCAGTTACTGCAGTGATGTGCACCAGAGACATGCCTATAAAATTAAATAAAATTGTGTTGGCAGAATTGCACTTCAACAACTCAATGGGGTTTGGTTAACATACTTCCTCTTTTACTATCTCAGAATTATCCTCATCTGTGCTGCCATTTTCCCGTATTTGAATCTCTGCGAATAGAGAATGTACCAAGTTTGCAATCTCTGCTTCAGGCTCACTCGAGCTGCTTTCTTTTTTCTAGTGGAAGATGACTTAGGTTATGCATTCAACATTCCTATGACAAAACTGTTCCTGTGAAGAATGTTAATTTATAATTTGTAGCTGGCAATCATTTAATACTTCTATAGGTCCTTACATACAATCCACAGAGTTCTGCTAACATGTTTGGATCTGAACTGGAGCAGGGGTAAATTTAAATCTAGTGTCACGATTTACCAGATTTGCACTGTATTATGAATGACTTTCAGTCTCCTGAGTTACACTGTATTTTTTTAATACTACATTTTGCTTGTAATCCACACTTTACTTCAGGCTCTGTAGAAGGACTTGTCTACGTGACAAAGTTGCATCACTACAACATAGGTGTGATTTTTAAACCAATTTTTTAAAACCAGTGCAAATTTTTATTTCAGTGTAACAGTGGGTTATTCTGGTTTAATTTAAGCCACTTAGGAACAACTAAACCAAAATAAGCCACTTTTAAATGCAAATAAGAGTTGCACCAGTTAAATTACGTCAGTTTAAAAACTGACTGAAGTTGAACTGGAGCAACTTCTGTGCGTAGACAAGGCTGAAGCTCTGGAATGAAAAATAAAGTAGGTCAAATTCTATTATGAACTGCTCCCCAGTCCATACAATTCCACGTAGATCTGTGGAGTGGGCTGTCTGGGTGCACGACAAGTGAACCCGTATCTGTGCAGAAGGCCAGCTGGGGTATACTGGGTAACGCTGCGCCTCTCTGAGGCATGTACCTCCCAGCACTCTCCTTCCGGAGGTGTATCTCTGCACCATCACCGACACAGACTTGGGCCTTAAAGGCACAACTGATTCCCTGGATCAAATTTTGCTCTCATTTATACATCGCAATCTAGTTGAAGTCACTTAGGTTACTGCAATGAAAATGAGAGCAGAATTTGGTCCAATGGTACTTCAGTGAGGTTGCATATGTAAAACAGGGATGTAGGAATGGTCTTATCAGGTCATAGGGAATAAATGTCAGTGACTCTCTACATTACTGACTTACTAGATGGTTTGAAGCAGAATGATCTAGTGGTATATCATTTTAATAACACACCACACACTACGAAAGCCTGGTTTATGCAGTTTTGTATTGATAGAGCTATTTTGGCAATGGGATAATTTTATTTTACTGAAAGAGTCATACCAGTACAACTCTTAGTGTGGATGCAGGATAAAGATGCCTTAAAAGATATAGCTTATTCCTCATCCCATATAGATAGGGCCCTACCAAATTCATGGTCCATATTGGTCAATTTCATGGTCATAGGATGTTAAAAATTGTAAATTTCATGATTTCAGCTATTTAAATCTGAAATTTCACCATGCTGTAATTGTAGGGGTCTTGACCCAAAGAGGAGGGTTTTTTTAGGGGGAGGGTCAAAAGGTTATTGGGGGGGGTTGTGGTACTGCTACCCTTACTTCTGTGCTGCTGCTGGCAGTGGCACTGCCTTCAGAGCTGGGCGCCTGGCCAACAGCCGCCACTCTCCGGCCACCCAGCTCTGAAGGCAGCACAGAAGTAAGGGTGGCAACGATCCCCAAAATAACCTTGTGATCCACCTACAACTCCTTTTGGGGTCAGGACCCTCAATTTGAGAAATGCTCATCTCCCCCATGAAATCTGTACAGTACATGGTAAAAGCACACAAAAGACCAATTTTCATGGGGGGACAACATATTTCATGGTCCGTGATGTGTTTTTCATGGCCGTGTATTTGGTAGGGCCCTCCATATAGGAATAAGCTATATGGGTATAAGTATTTTTATACTGGTCTAAGTGAGTCCACGCTAAGGAGGATGCGCTGCTTTAACTATACCAGTTTGGTTAAAGCAGTACAACTTGTGTGTATGTATACAAGCCCAAAGTCTGAATAGGAAAGAAAGCATTGCTACCAAATTCTTGTTGACACTTTTGAGCAGAAGCTGGATTTAATAACAATATCTCTGCTGCTTGATTTTGCTACCAATACCATGCGATTTTCATTATGGACTACTCATGTGCCAAAAGTTATCTTTAATCCTGAGCTGCTTTTGAATATGTGGACGCTCTACATGAGTCTTAAACTGGTAAAACCATTTTACACAGTCATATATAGAGCTGCCTGGAAAATGGGAAAAGAATCCTGCATACATTTTTAAAACATTTTTCAGTGAAATTTCAATTTACAAAATGTCTCAACCAGCTTTACTCACTTACACTAACTCACTTTAGACTCAAAAGCCATATTAACTTTATACCAACTAAAATCAATCAAACTGATATCTTTTGATAAGTAAAACAAACAGAACAACCAACAAATTCCTCTGATCCTTTATATATTTTCCGTGGTTTCAACTCCTAGCAGTTTTCAAAGCTTCAGTTGTAAACAGAGTTAACCAGAGAGATGTGAAAGCATCACATCAATATTGTTCTAATGAAGGCTCATTTTTACCTTAACTGGTTTTTCTTTAATAACCATTAGGATTACTTCTCTTTTATTGGTTGGTGATGGATACTTTTCTCCTCTTTACTGCTTACAATATTTGTCAGAGCCTGGTCTCATAAGAAACCCTTAGTGTTATCATTATTACTGCATATTAGTCCATAGAGTGCTGTGTTCCTACAAAATGCCTCTTCTTCTCACATACAGTACATAGAGACCAAACTGATTCTATTGATCCAGTAACTACTGCAAAGTACTCTGATCTGTAGTTTGTGTTCTTTAAAAAAAAACCATACAATTTACAATAATCCACACACAAAAAATCCATTTCAGGCCCTTCAGCATTTGAAACAGTCTTTGTAGTATATACTAGAAATGTGGATTTCCCATCAAGAGTATTAGTGTTTGTACACTGCTATGACTCTACAAAGAACAAGTCCTATATCATTAACAGTCTCTGATGTAAAGTACGTTGCTATACCAAAGTTCCAGTTATCAGTAGGTACAATCCAGTGAAATTAGGGGAGGACAGTGTTTTTTGTTTAAGAAATGAATGTCTCTTGACATTTCACCATCTACACAAATAGAACATCTCATCTCATTAATTAGATCAATACTTCTGCTTTCACTGCACAAGACAAAATAAATTCAGGGTAATAAATAACCCTTCCCTGCTTATACCACACCCTGGTACGTTGATAAAGGATGGCAAATTATTAATGGCTTTAACTTCAGCCATATAATTTCTGGGGTTACACCCGAGCTCAGGAATATAACTTCCATCAGAATAAATCCTTCTTGAATTTAAGTGTCAGTTCTGCCCCCATATCGGACTACGGGATTGCTTTTAAATCTACTTATGAGGGATCTACTTTGAAGACCATTCAGATGACTGGCAAAGCTGGAAATACAGTGGCTCCAATTCTACACAGGACCGTGGAATTTTACAAAGGGCAAATGTTCTATAAAATAGGTATGACACCATATGAGTCACATAACCTCAGCTTCAAAATGTGTTTCAGATATGAACCACCCAGAGCAATCTCTTTACAATTTCAATTATTAGAAATACGTCTAGGAATTATCATTTACAAATATATATCTGAAACATACTTGGCTCTTCAGAAGTCTTCACATTCCCCTGCTTTTAATGTAAACAGTTTGCAAAACCAAAAGGCACAATATCTATGTTGGAAGGAATAACTTTTTAACTTGGATTTTAGATTCTATATATAAAAACGTGACTTGGCTTTTAATTTTTCTACCTGCTGTATTTTAGTAGGACCAGATTCACAGAATTATCGAAATTCAAAATAGAAAGAAATCCTAGAGCAGATCAATGTTCCTTTCACTAAAACAAAACACAGCATATCCCTTGCTCTTTTTTTATTTCCCTCCAATGATTTCACAGCACCACGACACACTGTAATAATCCCAACTATGCAGGGCACTTGGAACTCACACTGTCACTCACTTTCACCCCAAAACCGGCCACAGGTAAGTGCTGAATCTCCTCCGGTTGAGATGCTGCTTCCATGTCTGCCAAATTTCAGCTTAAAACTACCAGAATGACTTTAAAAATATATTCTCTGATTCACAAAAATTCGAGTCCATGCCCAGTGCTGTTCTCTCATGTTCGTTCTGCGGATTTGTAATTTTTAAAGAATTTAATGTATGGTTGAAACGTACATATTTGAAAGCGAATTGCGGGGCTGATGGAAGGTTCCACGCTGAAGCAGGAGTTGAAAACCTGGTTTGGGGCTCAGAAAAGTCCTGATTCGAAGGGAATTACTTTTTTGGGGTGCCTTGGAGATGTTTGAGGAGCAGAGCGAAGGGAATAAGGTAGCAGGAATCCGGCAGCCAGGCTGAGCTAATTCCCTCCATCCTGCAAAAACTCCTGTGACACGCATCTAGGGAAGGGATGAATGTCTGGCAACAGCATCTCCCTCGCTCTCCGGCTACCTCTGCAGAGGAAACCCAGCCCTGCGCTCCGCAATTCCAGGACCCACCCGCCAGCAGCCCAGGTGGGGAGCCCCCCCAGCTCGCCCCGTACCTACCCCGTCTAGGAGGAGGATGCGTGGCCACCGGCAGAGGAGCTCCCAGGCGGTGCTCGCCCAGCCTCAGGGGTCACCACAAGCCACCCAGTGCCACTGCCCGGAGGAGACATGTCATGCGAGTCTCTTCCAGCCACCGCTGCAGCGAAGCATCCGGAGCAGGGGCAGGGGCTCGGCCAGGGGCGATGCGGGCTGCCCAGAGCTCGGCTGACTTGGGGAAAGGCACATTTGCAGCGCGATCTGCCCTGACTGGTTGTGTAACTCGGCGGCGGGCTTAGCCCGTCCTCCTGGCATTACACAGGCGCGCTCCCTCCACCCCTCCCGCTGGCCCTGGCACCGGGGAGCGCGCCTGCGGGGAGCGCGCCTGCTGGCCACGGAGCCAGGGAGCGCGCCTCCCGGGAGCTCGCCGCCGAGCTCAGCCGGGGAGCGGGGCTCGCGGACACCGGGAGCAGCGCGTCAGGAGCTGGCTGCAGGGAGCGCGCCGCACCACGGGAGCGCGCCTGCTGGGAGTAGGGTGCCGGGAGCGCGCCTTGAGGGAATGGCGGGAATGCGCCAGGAGACGGGGGCTGTGCTCCCGGGAGCGCGCTCGGCCCGGGCACGGATTCAGGTCCGGACCTGCTCGTTGAGTGCGGTGCCCGCAGGATCGGGGCCCCAGGCGGGAGGCAGCAGGGCGCAGGGGCTGGGTTTGCGCGGACCTAGGTGCTGCAGGATGGAGCCGGATTTGCACGGACCCTGGCTCCAGGGAGCTGGACAGCCAGCCTCGATGGGCAGCAGTTCTGGTGCCTGGACCGCTCAGGGCAGAGCGGGGGCGGCTGGGGGCGCAGGGATCCTGGGCAGGGCGGCTGGGGGCGCAGGGATCCCGGGTGGGGGCGGCTGGGGGTGCCGGGATCCCGGGTGGGGGCGGCTGGGGGTGCCGGGATCCCAGGCAGGGCGGCTGGGGGCGGCTGGGGGTGCCAGGATCCCGCCCTGCCCGCTCCTGGAGCCTCTCCCCTGGGGGCTGCTCGGCGGGGGGACCCCGTGGCATTTCCAAAGCCCCAGTCACTCCGAATCAAGTCACGCTGCAAGGTGAAGCGTGTCCATCCTCCCGCCACACTGGCCCGCGGCCCCCCGGCAGCAAGACCGGGGCCTGGGCGTCCATCAGCAGCTCCAAGGGCCAGGCA
Organism: Gopherus flavomarginatus; assembly: GCF_025201925.1. Classification (NCBI taxonomy): domain Eukaryota; kingdom Metazoa; phylum Chordata; order Testudines; family Testudinidae; genus Gopherus; species Gopherus flavomarginatus. The sequence goes on along the minus strand of NC_066624.1, from coordinate 11,939,343 downwards.
GGCAGCGTTTGTCCCTAGGTGACCTCGCGGGGGGGGCACTGGCCTGGCCGCAGAGAGCTGTGCCCCCCCCCGGGCGGGAGAGAGGGCTGCGGATCTAAGGAGGTAAAACTACCCCCCACCCCAACGCCTTTGCTAATTCACCTAACCTTTCTGCTCCCCTGACAAGACATATTCCAGCCCTGAAACAAGCTGTTCTAGGCGGTGATGAGTCACAGCAGGGGATGAGTCAGTGCTTTAACATGTGCTGGTGCCTTCCTCCTAGGAGCCCCCCCAGCCCCCAAGCTGACATTTTCCCACTTTCACAACAACCGGGCTCCACATTTAGGAAAAGGTTCAGGAAAAACCGAGGGCTCTCCCAAGCCATGTAAGGGTGTTTGGAGATCCATGGGCAGGGCTACTTTTCTACCTGTTCCATGGTGGGGGGGGAGCTGCTTACCCCTGCTTACCCCTGCTTCTGTTACCTCTCATTTCTGGAAGCGCTCTGTCCCAAAAGCTTTGGCAACAACATTTTCTATTTTACTCCTCACCCTTCCCGAAATGTCAGAGGGAAGGGAGTGCCTCCACCTTCCCCTCTGCAATGGAGAAGTAGAACGAACCCTTTGAAAATGTTTTTATGCCTTTATTATAATAGGACAATAGCACTTAAAAGCACATTAGGGGCCCATTGTGCCAAGCACTATACAAACAAGCAGAAAAAGACACCGGTCATAATCCAGGATTATGACAAGAACCAGCAACAAGGAATAAACAAACGGTTAGAAAATGGGGTAGGATGATGACTGAGAATATCAACTGAAAAGACAAGTTAGGCAGTAGGTCACCAATGCATGTTAAGGCCCCTCATTCAATGTATTTAAAGGTTAATCATGTCTGTGCTTGTAAGAGTGGGCCTTAAACTATCACTATTAGGGACTATCAACAGGAGAAAGTCATATTATGGCCACCTAGGGAGAGTACATATTAGCTACTGGAGTGGGTGATAAGAACTGTGAGTAACTAAAAGAACTGCCAAATTGTTATGCAAAGTAAACAGAAAATAAGGATAGTACCAGCTCAGAGTGGTTTTATTAGAGCTAACTCTTTGGCTGTCATGATCAAATACTCTTATTAGAGACACACTCTGAAGAGCAGGGAGGCAGAAAAAACTCCCATAGAAAATACTCATACGAAAGGACTGTTTTTGAGGGTGCAGGTATGGCCATTTATATTGCCCTCACCTCAGAATAAAGTACTGGTCTGAGGCAAATTTCATAACGTTGAGCCAAATCCTGGCATCAGTACTGAGGCAACAACCCCTTTAATTTCAGTGGATTGGGCTTTGGGTAACTTGCTGTTGTATGAGCTAAAGGCCAGTCATGCAAACAGTTACCTCTCTGAGTGGTTCTTACTCCCTTTAGTTCAGGGGTTCTCAAACTGGGGGTTGGGACCCCTCAGGGGGTTGTGAGGTAATTACATGGGGAGTTGTGAGCTTTCAGCCTCCACCCCAAACCCCGCTTTGCCTCCAGCATTTATAATGGTGTTAAAAATATTAAAAAGTGTTTTTAATTTATAAGGGTGGGGGTCGCACTCAGAGGCTTGCTGTGTGAAAGGGGTCACCAGTACAAAAGTTTGAGAACCACTGCATTAGTTGTCCTGGTGAAGTCAAGGGGCTGGATTCTTTTTTCACTTCTACTTATGTAAAGCACAAACATCTCTGTTTAAAAGTAATGGAATTACAGTGGTGCAAAAATAGTTTTCAGACATCACTTGTGAGAATGAGGGTTGGACCCTAGGAACGTGATTCTGATCTCACACCAGCTTTACTTTACTGTAACCCTATTGGTGTCAGAGTCATTCCCTTCTTTTGGGTGGTAAGGTAAAATTACAGGGAGTTGTTCTAAAGACGTGAATAACCCTCACTGACCTAGATACATTCACAGATGTTGTGTCCAGCAAGTAATTATGTAGGTGACTAGTCAATTATAATATTTGTACTGTTACCTGTATACAGATATAGTCAATAGTTCTGTGCCAAGAAAAAACATACAGGCTGTGCTGCAGACTAATGAATTAAAAAAAAAAATCAGACCTCGGAAGTGACAAGACAGGATGTTTTATAACTGAGTATGCTTAAGAAAAGAAAAATCTATTGGCCCTAAAGAAAAAAAGTGAAGTTACTACTCTAATAATGAATCCTTAGCAATACTGATCGTTATTACTGCACACTAGAGAAAGAGATCCTCCCACGTCAGCTAATCTCTCTTATAGAGAAACAAAAGATGTATCCCAGCATTTTCTTCAATTTCTCAAGTGTAAAAATGTCTTATAAAAAACCTGGTTAGAGATTAAAAATACAGCGTGGGGATCCTCATTGCACAAACTGGCAAAGCAGGTTCTCACTTCTGTAAGAGTGGATCCTATCAGGTCTGGTCTGCACTAATACCTTACCAAGCAAAACTAGGGTGCCTCTTTCTATTCCATTTCAGAATAACCTCTATTTTTCTTTCACTCAATGTACAAACAGCTATTGATGAGGAGTTCATCTCCTTTTGCTTTCACTTTGCTTGCAGTGAGTTTGCTCAGACTGAAGTGCCACTTGTAGTCAGTAATCGCTTCAAAGAAAAGAAAAATCATATTCCAGATGCAGTCATTTGGAGAGATGTCCATTGCAGATGTTCCCCCTCCCCCCATAGACACCTTTCAGCGAGGTAGGCATCTGATGCTGAAAAGATGGTATAAGTGTGTTCTATTTTTGCAGCTATGAACACGTATCCCTGGTTTTGAGGATAACTACTTATTTGCTACAGAACTGAGAAGAGACTGCAAAACAAAAGACATTATGATAGGCTCAAAGGACACTAATTATAGGGTACCAGAAGGAATAAGATCCGAGTTTGATAAGATTGAACCACTGAACCTAAAAAGAGAATTTAATCAATGCTGAACAAGAGGAGAACAGGGGGAAATGGATCTATCCTATCTTTCTGACCCCTAGTATCTACCTTATAAGCTTTTCATTTTCAAAGCCTGTACAAAAGTTGTTTAACCCCAGAAAGATGGGTTAAAAAATGCAGGCCAAATTCTGCTAGCCTTACTCCTGTAGCACTCTCATTGGTGTCACTGAAGAGAGGTTAGGCCCGGCATGTCAATAGTTTTTGTACCACTCTACATCAGTGTAACAGTATATAAATTGGTGCAACTGCCAAGTTACACTGGTGCTTTATACTGGCATGGCTTATTCCCCTGTACGTTTACTTGGGATTCTTATGAAGCAAGCAAGTTGGTGGCTCAGCCCACCTGGCATCATCAGACATCTAGTCCTGCCAGGAGAGCATGGCCCATGGAGAGGATGCAAAACTACAACTCCCATGAGTCACTGCTGTGGCTCTGGTGCTCAGATTCATAGGATACGAGAGGCACAAGGTGGGTGAGGTAATATCATCTTTTATTGGACCCATATCTTTTGATGGAAGAAACATTTTGAGTTACACAGAGCTCTTCTTCAGGTCTAGGAAAAAAGTAATCTGAGCATCACAACTGCATACCAGGTGAGCTGTGTTAACCCCTTATGTGTCACACCGTGTATGCAGCTAAGCTGACACACGCTGATTACTTTTCCCAGACATGAAGAGAGCTCCGTCTCTTCCAGAAGTTGGTTCCCCCCCTCCCACCTCCCAAAAAAAAAAGGATATCACCTCACTCACCTTGTGTGTGTCACATCCTGGAACCAACATGGCTACAACAACACTGCAAACAGAGATTTGTGTAAACCCACAATGAGTGTTCATTTCAATTTCCATGGAAACTTAATCAGAATTCAGTCTTTTCCCCACAGAAAATGTAAATTTCAGCAAAACTTTATTTTCCAACCAGAAAATTTTTCACTCACAATTTTTTCACTAGCCCTACTACAGAACCTGGCAGGACAGGAAGAGGGGCAACTGCTATCCTTAAGCTGGGTAGAGTCAGGGACTGTTTCCACGAGGGTGTCTGTAAGTAGCTCAATTTAAAACAGGAGCAAAATCCTTCCATTTTAAATCCTGCAACAAATATCAGCTGGGGCTGGAGGGGGGAGCGGGAGGGAAGAGGAAGACGGAAATCCCATGCTTGTCAGTGTTGCAGATCTTGGGCAGTTGTTGCTGAATTTTACAGTGTTTGGCAAATTCTATATTTTAGTCTTTTAAAAAGTTGCCATGTTGCAAAGATGTATCTGTGACAAACAGCAACCAATACAAAAATATCTCTGGCCAAACAGAAAAAAACCCAACCACACATCCATCCTCGCCCCATTCGCTGAAAAGGCGAGTGAGCGTCACAGCTTTACTTGGATAAGTAAGGGCTAATGTAATTAAGCATGGAGAATTTCTTTTGTAAACAACGAAATAAAGAGGCTGTTGGGGCTAAATTGTGCAACTAGATAGCAAGTACTTACATGAGTAAGGGGTTGTTCAAACTAGCTCTTAAATTATAAGCACACACACACAAGGTCAGGCAGTGCAAAAATTCTTTCTATGTAGATACTCCTAAAGTACCTAGTAGCTACATTACTGTTGATATCAAATGTCTGAGTATGAAATATATACAAGAGGATTTTTGCATTTTGTGAATTTCTGTGATTTATGGAATCTTAATTTGACATAGGCCTTTGCCAGACCTAGAGGGCCTATTGATTGCAATGAAACCACATGGGTGGATCCCTGCACAGCCCTGTTAATGTCAGTTGGGGCCATAGCTTCTTGTATTTAATAGTAAATCATAGCCTGATCACCTGCTTCCCCCCACTTCAGAGCTGTACTGCCAGGAATTCTCCTATGACACTTACCCTGGAACTCCTCTGGTCAGGATTTATTACAGCCTGAAACATTAACGGCTTAGACAGTTCCTCATGGGGATACTGGGGAAGGACAATGATACTCGATGCGTGTAGTGAGTTCTCTGTGGGATCCGGTGTCTCAAGGAATATTGGTTGTGTGAGTAGGGATAACAAACCAAAAGAGGAAGTGAGAATAAGAAACAGGAGAAAAAGTACCTTTGACTCCATCTAAAAAGTTGGGGCTTGTTAACATGTTGACTTAGTGAGTGGCAAAGCAGGATGTGAACCTGCAGTGCACTAGCAAGCCATGCACTAACTGGACGTGTGGTCCGGACCCAGCTGCCACACACTAAAAGCTGCATAGTGTGCTTTCAACTTGTGTTTGGCAGTAGGGACCACAATGTCAGCTAGCATGCAGCATGCTAGTGCACCCTAGATTCACACTCACTGTAGTGTGCACTAAGTCTCCATGTCGACCTGCCCTCAGTTTTGTGCATTCGTCACTAACCCCTGGACACAATTGCTACTGTAGAGTTCAAGAGGATGAGCTCATTCAATGATACGCATAATGGTGATGCTAGTAGAAGATCTAGGGAAGCACAACGGCTGCATGGAGTTAACTGCATTGGGACTATTATTGCAAATCATTATTGCGTTGACAGCATGTCATGTAAAGATTTAAAGTCATCCTTGTTGCTGTAGTGCCTCGTGCTCCCTGCATTTATCCTAAAGTGTTTGATGAACAGGGACGTATCACTGTTCTAAAATCTATTGCACCCCATTACCTTTCACATCTCTCTATCGACATTTCATATCTTGTATTTGAATGTTAGTGGATTTGAGGGAACAGATATATTTGTATTTTAGTGCAGTGGTATCTTAGCTGACTTTTTGTAATCAACTCATATTTTCATCTCCTTTTTCAAGGTCTGAAATCTATGCAAAATCATGGGCCTTGATCCTGCAGAGATTTAGGCATGTGCTTAACTTTATACACTATAAGCTGACCCATTAAAGTAAAAGGCATGTATTGAATTCTAGACAATGTCTTTGCAGGATCAGGGAATATAGATATATGTAGACAACATAAATGGGGAAATTCACTTTGAAATTCTCCAAAGACAAACTTTCTCATAGGCTTAATTCTTGCCTCCAAATTATGGGTAATATTGACGTTTCTGGAATTTTCTAGTCAGTTTCACTAGTTACACACTCAGAGTTTGACTGTATGGAACATATAACCTTGAGAGACTTCCACAATAGTCCAAACATTTTTTATCTATCCTGAAAGTGCTTGATTAAGAGTTAAGGTACAGACGGCATCTGGGAATTCCAAAACATCATGTCAAGTCGCAGAATTAATACTGGATTTTCTCCTCCGAGAGATTTCTTTACACAGGCAACAAGGGAAATTCATTGAGTGAGAAATACAATGTAATCTATTAAGATCAATTGATTTTATTTGCAAACAGGCAGTAGGACATTTTTACATTTCTGCCACACTACCAGGATCTACTCTTTTAGCAACAGCCTACAATTATTACAATCCCCCTAAATTTGGAAGAGGAGTTCTCAGCTCTAGGGCTTTCTGATCAGATCACATGCATTTTTCTTTTAAAGCCAAAGCTTGTTCATACATGCTAAGATGTGAGAAACTGGGCAAAAGCCTGCCCTTACTTATCTACAGCCCAAAGTTTCATAAAGGGGGAGGGGAAATAGAGTGTTAGGTCATGCTCGTGCAGGACAGGTTTGCATGGCAGGGCCAGGGTGGAAAGGACTTTGGCAGGGTATGCTTTAACACTGCAGCATGTGAATCCACTACCATCTAGAGCTGGAATATGAACCTGGGGACAAAGGGCCTGACCACAAACCCTTCAGGCAATGGTGCGCCAGGCCAGTAACGAGGTCCTCAGCTCACTGATTTTTTAAATGCTTGGTGTGAAATTCTGGCCCCATTGAGATCAACAGCAAGACTTCCATTGACCTTAGTAGGGCCATGATTTCACCCCTGGTTATAGTCCTATATTTCTACTTTGTGGGAGGGAGACAAGGCTGCCTCTGCCCTCATCCCATGTATGTACTATCTTTGTGCACCTGTTTGATGAGAATCTTTGAATGACTGCTCAGAATTAGTGGGAATTTAAAGGACTAAGTCACCACTTAGGGCAAAGTTCTCTTCTCAGATCCCTCAGAAACATTTCAGTTCTGATCATCTGATCTCTCTAGGCATGTGGAACTCAGTTTAAGATATCTTAGGGGCCACGGCTGTGCCCAGTCTCTCTGGGCATGGAGAACCTTGCCTTTTGCTGCATGGGGGGTAAGAATAGGGAAAGAAGTGCAATGGTGGCACCGCATGAGAACAAGTGGCATGGTTGCAATCATGCACGGAACGGCTGAATGTCTCCTGCACTAAGAGCTGTGAACTGCAAAAAGCTACTCTGAATTCTGGCGCTCTCTCTCTCTCTCTCTCTCTCTCTCTCTCTCTCTCACACACACACACACACACACACACACACACACACACTTTTGAGGTGGCTAATCTTATTTGCAACGAAGGAGTTGGCACGCCAGAGTAATAAAATATTCTCTGATAAGCATTCTTGTGATGCAGTTCAAGCCAATAGCCTAACTCCTAATAAAGTGAGGCCAAGAAGTGACCTGTGTGCACCCAAGCGAAAATGGTGCCAAATACTTCTCTCCTTACTTGTGCAGGAGCTCCCATTGACAGCGAACATTTGATTCACAGTCTTTTTAGTCTGAGCAAATAGCAGAGCACTCTAGGATGAGGGATGTGTGCGTGTGCAGGCTTACATTCACTTTGGGTTCAGCACAGTCTCCAGCTGATTTAAACACAGATATTAGCTCAGATTCACACTGCTGTATTTAAATATGGGGTAAGTGGGCATGAATAGCCAGAGGCCACAATCATCTCCGATTATTCTCAATTAGCCACAGAGGAGCTTTACAAACAGAGCTCTGAATAAGTGATCTAGTAATGAAGTATGTTAAGGGACCGTAACCTTCAGTGCACAGAAAGTCTGTGAGAAGCCAAAACATGCAAAGGAACCAGGGTTACTCCACTGAATGGCAAGACATAAGGCCTAGAGAGGCTGTGTCTGGAGATTATAATAATCTTCGACACAATGTGGAGCACAGCATCCTGGTGGAAACACAGAGGAAGTGAACAGGGTGATGGCGGTGTGTCCATGATGATGCACAATTATTGGCCAAAGTCTGAATGGGCGTGACTTACTATGCCATTAGATCTTATTTACTAGTTTTATGACCTGAAACCAGAATGAGAAGCCTTGTCATTTTTTAACTACCTAATGTTTCTGCTGAGGCTATTCTTATTCATAGAAATGTGTTACGAGTTCTACAGGTCAGTCGGTCATTGCATTATTTATATTTGGTTGATGCTTTAAGAGGCCAATCACTAACCAAGCCAAACAAGAAGTTAAAAGGTTTCAGAGGATTTTTTTCAGTGGCAAAGACATGAATCAGAATAGCAAAATCTGCAAGCAAGGGGAAAAAAAAAAAAGTAACACTATAGGCCAGACACAAATGAGAGAGAGCTTCTCTGGCTGTTGCAGAAATCTGATCTTTCTACAATTACTGGGAATCTGACCAGACTCCCATGTGGCAAACGTGAAAAAATAGTGGCAGACAGACACCATCCCAGGCAAAAAGCACTTATAATAATCTCCATACCTTCCCGTTGCCTTCCTCCAAGCTGTTAGCATCTATTGCTGGTGTTTTATCAGGATTGATCTACAGCCAGCTAGCTCTTAGCTATGCTTGATCTCATCCAAACACTGGGGCAGCTGGAAATGATAGAGGAATAAAGATGGGTCTCATCTGTTGCAAACTCTGCAACTCGTACTTCCTAGCTAATCCTCCATGCAGCCTCAGACATGTTGAGCAGGACTGAGGATGAGATAAACTCCTGCAGCAGCAGCACCACACCACACTGTTCTTAGAGAAGAGAAGCAGTTGCTCAACGTTGCTCTCTGGAATTACTCTGAGGGAAAATGTCTACTCCCCATTAGGGCCAAAGATGAGCCAAGAACACTTTGTGATCAACAATACTGAAGGCAGCTGATAGACTTAATAATACCAACATGGATACTTGATCTGCATCCATTGTCAGGAGATCATTGACCAAACACAATCTCTACCACACCCAGGGAAGGAAATTGGATACTGTGAGAACTTTCCACCATAAACTGTTGAATAATCTTGGCCACTCACAGGTTGATAGTTTCTGAGAGATGCCTGGGGTCTCTGGAACACAAGACATACTCAACAGCCCACCCTCCACAAGGGAGACATTAGTATTTGTATTAGTGCCAGTCAGCAAGGACATGGGTTCAGAGCACAGATTGTGGGACAAGTTCTCCAAACTCCACCTTTTTAACATTAATTTAAAATACACCGAGAAACAACTGTGGCCTCCTTCCAAATCACATTAAAGTCAATGGAAGTCTTTCCACTACTTGAGTGGGCCCTATAATTTCTGGGGTGCTTCCAGGGCTTTTTTCCATTTTAAAATAAGATGTACGGAAGAGTTTAAATCTATGCATTAGTAGGAAAATGAAGGGCCTGATCTTGCTTCAACAGAAGTCAGCTGGAATTTTGCCATGGACATAACTGAGAATAGGATTGAATTTAAAGGGGCTGATTGCCATGCCTTGCTGATGGCCTTATGGGCGGAGCTAACCATGCTCTACTGCTATTATGCTCAGATAAGTGGATAAAAAGCAGGTCAGGCCTACTAACCTTGTCAGGGAGCCCAAACCTGTTTTGTTTAACCACCTCAAGAGTATTTACATGTGCCCGGTGTCTGGGAATATGCAGAAGTGCGTGGGATGTTACAGCAGTCACAAGCACAGAAATGCATACCATTCCTCTGTGCTCAGAGCAGGTGTTGAAAGGCATTCGTAAACGGAGTAGAATGCTATTCCTGTTGTCAGCCGACATCTCTCTTCTTCTAACAACATTACAGGTTCAGTATAAGTTAGTAGAAACAAAACGCACAAAAACACTGCTAAAAGTGTGTTATACAAACCCCATTCACTATAAGTAACTGCTTACATTTTGATAAATGTGGCTCTTGTTTCTATGTAGAAGGGGATTTCCGAGAAAAGTGTTTTATTTAGAATTTCTCCACCTAAACAGGAATTTCAGGATAAGCAATTTTGATCAGAGTTTATTAGGGAAGGGTTGGAGTTGAAATAAGAGCAGCTGAATTTACATGGTGACAATGACTTGCTCTTATAATCTGTGTGCACGGCGTGCACTAAGCTGACCCGCAGGAAAAGACTGTGTTTTCCCTTAAGATGAGACTACATTTTCTTTGGAATGCCCATGTCTCTTGTGGTGGTGGTGACTGCAGATATCCTAGTTTTTCCTCACCTTTGCATGAATCAGGGCCAGGACTGATCTCTTTCCCTCCACCACAGATAGAAACCCAGTCCACCTTCTGCCACAAATGTGGAGGTCTTCTAGCATGGAGAACAAGCAAGCAAGCAACCTCCTGCAAACCACTCTGGCAAATCCCGAAGGAGTTCCCTTGACGAATACTGTACCTGGAGGTAGGCAGGCATATTATATTGCCTTTGCTGCCAGTGAAAAACCACAGTAATTCTTTGGAGTGGTGTTCACAAAACAGCAGTGCTAGTTAAGCCTCGCTAATAAAGAACGTTTTGTTGCCTACTGGGTATTTCCTTCGTTTCTGTTGAATTCCATTCCCTGTCCTTAGTGCTTGTGTTGGTGCTAAAATAGAGGCCAAGAGTAATTTCAGATGATGCACAGTACTTTCTATGGGCCTGCAGTCTTTCCCTCGTATATGAGTTGATCTGCATGGGAGACCACAATGGCATAAAGAGTCGTCTGAGCCCTCTAAGAACAGCACTCAGTACGGGCACTGCAGTCCTGGTCATCTGTCATCCTCTGTTTGTTCAGACACCATACAGGTATGACACAGATTACCCAGGTAGTGTAAATACCACTGCATTACTCATACTACAGCTGTGAAGAAGGAACATGCTGCAAGTTGGCAGACTGCTTTGAAGACAGATGTTTCTTTCAAAGAAAAATGCACAAGTTAAGGATGCCCATGGGAGAGTTTGCTTATATTCTGGGCACTTATGCAGCTATACTATAACTATTTACTGCTTCAATTGCTATGGGAAATATGAATACTTGCCATGACAACAGCAGCAGTATGTGGTTTACAGTCTATCTCCCGTCCTAAAGAAACATTCCCACTCAGAAGTGCGGCAAAAACAGGCACCTGTTACATCCATTTATTCCATTCTCTTTTCAGAGAGTTGTTTGTAACCAGTGGTAATTCTTCCAAGATTTAAAGTGCAATATTGCCTTATATTGCTCCAGACCTCGCTTTGTTTGAAAAAAAAGTGAGCTAGCTGTTGTGCCTTGGAAACTGAAATGGCAGCAACGCTTGCAGGGGCAACATGTAATTTATCAGGTCTCCTCTGTTCCAACACTTGTTGTTTCTGGTGTGTAATTCAGAGAAATCAATAGGTTGAAGACAAGAGCTGTGGAGGGCTAGTTCTGCTCACTATCATAGGGACAACACCTGTTCAAATTGTGATTTGCTCTATGCATCCCTTCAGCCAGGGGTGGGGTGGGGAACAGCTGGCTCCATGGGAGCACTACCCCCCTTCCCACATAGATGTGTAGAGAATAGATAGTGCTATGCTGGCTGGCACAACCAATCCCCCTCAATGGGAGGAGAATAGTAATTTGCTGGTAAAGGCAGTAGCAGATTACATACCCCTGTAGCAATTCTTTTGAGGGGCTGCTACCAGGGAATCAAAGCTACGCACCACCCCAAACTCAGAACTGGATGTAATGACACAGCCTAGCCCATTAAAATCCATTAGGATTGCATGCATGGCAGAATTTGGTTCATGACAAATAAACCATATGAAATTATTGACCAGAGTAAATAATGCAATATACAGCTTTGAGCAGATTGCAAACCCTATTTCACTTTGACAGATGGACTTCATTGTACTGGAGCACACCCTGCCCTACACACGGTCTCTCTTGCTAGCTTAAAGGGCCTTGCTTTTCCTCTGCAGTCACAGATTCCAACCCTTAGTGCAAGTGACCAACTGCAAAGTTAGAAGATGCAACTGTAAATGTGTTTGAGTTTACAGGAGCCCTGTTCAGCACTGGCAGTTAATGAACTGTGGAAGTTCCCCACATGATTTGTGTTCTTGAAACAGGTAAGTTAAAGAGAGTGGCTTGTGACCAAGATTTAACAATGATCTCAAACATAAAGCGTGTGCTGATATTAAAGGTGTAGGAAAACCATTACCAGCACAGCTCAGATTTACCTCAGCTATTTACCTCTTCCTGTTGACAAACATTATCAAGTACATTGTATGTGACATTTTTATGGTAAAGTTTAGTCTAAAGGTGACCAGGCTCTTTACATTATCTCATAGAAGTTGTTTCTTTTAGCTTTGCATCTGTTTTCCTACTAGGAAAATATTGATGGCTTTTTTTTCCCATTGTTTAATGTATGCAGCTGTCAATTAAATGTGACTCTTGCAAATACTGTTTATGTCAATGATACAGTTTTCTGGGGATTTTTCATAATTGTTACTGTTCAGAACAAAAATAATTATGTCTAGAGATAAAACTTAACTTTCATTTTAAATTTTGGTTAATTTATTTGCCATCTTGGCAGTGCTGAATGGCAAATCTTTATTTCACAGACAAAATTGTGTCCCATACACATCTGACAATAAGAAGGGATGGAGGGAAAAAAAATAAAAAAAAAGGTAATTTCTTTTTTTCGCTATCTGCCATTTCTGATGCTATATGATCCACTATGCTTTCCAAGGAGCAAACATAGCCCTTAACAGACTCTTGCAAAATTCCACTCAACTACTACCACAACTGAATATTTTTTGATGGGCAAAATTAAAAAAAAAACCCAATCACATAAGATTTTCCCACTAGAGTGGGTACATTTTCATGACAATTTTATAAAGGCAGCTTTAACCCCCAGGAGCCACAAAAGGTGCTATATTGTGCAAGAAAGTCTATGTATTCTGAGACTAATCTGAAGCCCATTGAAGTCAATGCAAGTCTTTCCATTGACTTCAATGGGCATCGGATCAGGCCTTCAGCCCAGGGATGACTGTGTTAAAAGCCATTACAAATGAATTATGTGATCTTTCATTGGGCTACTCTGTGCATCTGACTTGGGGCAGCCTGCCTGCCTAACAATTCCAATAAGACAGCTGTCTAACCTCAATGTCTGTGGTTGCTTCTCAAGCATGCCATCTCTCCACATTTTTCAATTAGATAGGGCAGGGACTTAACTTCCTTGGAGTGTCCAGTTTTAAAATAGGAACTAAAAGTCAAAGGGATGAAGAAGAGCTCTGTGTAAACTCGAAAGCCTGCTCTCTCTCTCTGGCCAGCTGCTGTTGGTCCCATCAAAGATATTACGCCATGTCTTTCTAAAATCCTGGGACCAACACAGCTACAACACTGCATACAACAAAGAAACAGAACCAAGTTGTTTATGCAGAAGAAAAAGAGACAGAAAGCCAGGAAGTCTGCTCTGCTTGAGTTTCAGCTGGCATTCAGTGAGCTTCTGGAGGGAACGGGACAGCTTCAAACTACTGCATGCAAGCGGGACCAGTATCCCTTCTGACGGGCAAAATCTTTCAGAGAATCAGTGGGTCAAAGGAGCATTGTCAGTATCCTCACAAAGAAGGCCTGGGTATTGGCTGCACTTTAAGAAGCAATTGTTAGGCTCTCGCTCAAGAAAGCATATCTTGACATGGATAATCTTGCTCATTATTGCACAGTACCCTTTGAAACCTATTTTGGGAAGATTCTGGCAGTACCAGGAATTCTCCATCTTCCTTGACCATGATCAGTCTTGTTCTAAGTCTAGTGAGGCTATGGAGGACTGCATAGACTTAGCTGGTTGATGATCTCCTGCATACAGCAGGGGAAATAGCGCATCCATGATAACTCTTTTAGGTATATCAGCCGCTTTTGATACCACTGACCAAGAGGTGCATTCACACAGCTGTGGACTGTGGCAGGAATGCATGGAGTCATTTTTTAATGAATTCCCCTTCTCCCCACAGGGAAGGAGCTGGCAATCCTCCAATATGTAGCTAGAAATGCACAGCTGAATGTTATTTCATCAGAGCTAACTAGTGTGGTTGATCTACTACCTTGCCAGGATCAGGGCAGGCTGACTGCCACTAAATCCAGGTAAGACTATGTTATGCTGGTAGGTTAGGGAAGTCTGGGTGAGTCGAAGTTTCAACGTCTTCCCCACATAGGAGTTTGCTTTTTGTTGATCAGCTTTTCATTAAGGGCACCTGGGTGGATTGGGTTCTGCGCATCCAGGAGGGAGTAGCAGCCAAAAATGCTTTATAATCAACAACTCTAGCCCAGAAGGCTGAAACTACTTCTTTCCAATGCAGACCTTGCCACACCAATGTCCTCCTTTACCACCCCAAGAATGGAATATTGGGGTGCATTCTGTATGGGTCATCTACTCCTCATGATCCCCTTAGCTGAGAGGGGATGCAGCTGCTATTTCTCACTGAGGAAAAAAATCCACCTGAGGTCTAGGATCTTCTCTGGCTTCTAGTTCATTTCTAGGGGCCATTTAAAATATTAATCGATATAGCTTCAAATTGTTCAGGTGCTGGTTACCTGTATTGTTACCTCTCATAAGAAACCACCCTGAGATCAATTAAGGTGCTAATGCTAACAGTTCTCGGTTTAATCAGGAAGTAGGTCCTTGACTCTGGAACATAGTTATCTGCATAAGTTCAAAGTCCAAACTGGTTGACCTTCTGGTCTCATTGCAAGGTCCAGTGATGTAACTGCAGGATACAGAGCCCCCCTGCCCTACCCCCGACCCTTTTTAAATTGTGTACATCAGAGTTTAGGTTTGCTAAGTGGGCCTGGGAAGATGGAGACTTAGGCTCAAATTCCCTTATTGGTTATTTAATCTGACTTTGCTTGTTGAAGTTTGTAGTCTCCATAACCAATTTGAAACTGAAACGTCAAGGACCCATAGCTATGCTCTGGTGACGGCATGCATGCAAATGAAAGCTTCTCTTTGAGCTAATCAAGCTAAAGGTTTTGAAACACAGGCCTGCATGTTTTCAGACATGATGCGTTTGGGAGGATCACTGCATGATACAAGATGAGAGGCAGAAATGTTCGCACCCTTAGGAACTGCGTACTAGATTGAGGTCGTCACAGAACAGTCTCAGCATTGATGCCGAGTTGCTGGATCTGTGGATGCTCAAATGAAGCTTATCTAAGTAACTGTTGTACAATAGTATTTTGAAAGAGGCATTTGCCTTTTATGTGGACCCTTTGTTGTTTGCAGATACAGAAGGACATAACGGATTTCTGTCAGGGACCTCTCCCTACATGAAGAATATAAACAAATTAAAATGCCGATTGATTTAACAGATAACCTGAATGCAATGTTAAAAACAAAGCCATAAATTTGACAAGGCAAAAATAAATTGGTCATTGCATGCCAAATATGCAATGCTGGTTAACTTAACATTTCCATTTAGATTAAGCAAGGAGTTCTTGCATGAGAATTTTTTTGCACAGGTTTTTGGAATATTGTATGTTGTTGCCTTGTAACTGTTATGTGCTGCTCTTTCAATAGTTCCAGACACACTGAAGTGACCCATGACAAACTTCACTGCTCTTTATTATGAGGCTGACATCTAGTTCTAGGTACCACAAAACAAGCAGTTTTATGGTAACAAACAATTGAAAAAGCCCAAAGAGTGAGATTTGCTCCCATTCCCTCCTAAAATATAGAACAAAGGTAGAGAGTTAGAGACAAAGTTAGAGAGATGAATCCTCCTGACCACAAGTTCTCTTTTCTAAGAAGTTCAAGGGTGATAAATATGTGCTAAGTGTGTTTCTACTTTGTATGTAGAATCACTGAGTACAAGTTTGGGGGCTGCAGGGCTTGCTCAAAAGGCACTTGTACTCAGAAGGTACAATTATGGCTTCAAGGCAGGAGTATGGCTTTAATTTTGTGCCTAATAGTGTAACAATTTACAAATGGGATAAATTAGCGAAACATAACCTGTGGCGGAGCATAATTACAATAGAAATCTGAGGGCGTAATTCTCTTCTCACCTCTGCCTTCCTCATGCACTGGTGTCAGTGGCAGACAATTGTAAATGCATGCAGAGAGAGCAGAACGCTAGAGCTGATGTCCAGCCTGTGGTTTTTAGAAGAATATTTTTAGCCTGGAAGTGCGGTTTTTGCAGTGGTGAGTGATTGTGCAAAAATGTAATTCTTACTAACGTTTTAGAAATGAAATGAAAATGCCATACGAAAACCCTGCTAAGCGTAGATGATGAATAGGTTTGGATATATATAAATAGTATTAGTGTAAGCTTCTAGGATATTTGTGTTTAAGGTTAAGATTTGTGGGCAAGAAAGTTGATTGACTTTTGATGAACAAGCTACTCATTCACCTCTAGGGAATTCTGAAGGGAAGAGGCGAGGCTGATGTGTTTTAAACTTGTCGAGTCAGTTTGCTGAGTGGGAATTTGCCAGTTTTTTGATGGGAGATAATATAAAGAGCCTCACAGGATTGTTTCATTCATTTGGTGGAAAGAAAAGGAGACACAAAGAGAGCTTAGGAGGGCTTAAGAAAACAAGACTTCTGAGGTTAACTTCAATTGGGGTCTGAGCCACAGCTTATTGAAATCAAAAGACTCCCCTGAGGGCCCTTGGATCAGGCATTAAGATATCTGCTTTGCTCTAGATAACTTTAATGCTGCCATGTTTATGCATACAAATCAGTGTTATGCACAATTTATCATCTTACCATTTTGTTTACTTTTTACATGCCAATTGCTTTTTGTTCCATGGAAGAAAACACACTTATCCTTAAAGAACTCATGAATGATGTTGAGAAAGTGAATAAAGAATAAGCAAATGTGAAGAACACAAGAACTATGGGTCCTACAATGAAATTAAAAGGCAGTTGGTTTAAGGGCTGGTCTACACTGGGGTGCGGGGAAATCGATCTAAGATGCACAACTTCAGCTACGCTATTTGCATAGCTGAAGTCGAAGTATCTTAGTTCGACTTACCTGGCCATCCTCACAGCGGCGAGTCGACCGCCGCGGCTCCCTCATCGACTCCACTTACTCCTCCTGCCAAGGTGGAGTACGGGCATTGATTTGGGGATCGATTTATTGCATCTAGACGAGATGCAATAAGTCGATCCCCGATAGACCGATTACTACCCGTCGATCTGGCGGATAGTATAGACGTACCCTAAAACAAATAGAAGGAAGTACTTCTTCACACAACACAGTCAACCTGTGGAACTTGTTGCAAGAGGATGTTGTGAAGGCCAAAACTATAATGAGGGTAAAAAAAACCCCTAAAAACAAACAAACAACTAGGTAAGTTCATGGAGAATAGGTCCATCAATGGCTATTAACCAAGATGGGCAGGGATTCTACTCAATCTAGGTGACCCTAGCCTCTGATTGCCAGAAACTGGGAGTGGATGACAAGGGTTTGATCACTTGACGGTTGCCTGTTCTGTTCATTCTGTCTGAATCATCCGGCACAGGCCACTGTCAGAGAAAGGATACTGGGCTAGATGGACCATTGGTAGGACCCACTGTGGCTGTTCTTATGTACTTCAGGGCTTGTCACTGCATGAGATGTTTGAAAAGTATGTAATGCTTTGGTAATGGATGAGCATTCTGAGCATTGTCAAAAACTCATCAATATTCAATACAGGACACAAAGAGCACCTCCATTCATAAGTCTAACAATAAAAGTCTTGAATAGTCTGTCATTATCCTTCCTGTAAGAGGATGCGTTAAGGTCTAAATGCAGCAGAATAATATTTTGTGTTGGAATCAAGTACAGCAGGGATTGTGGAATGATAAATATCACACACTGTTTTTGCCTGGAGAGAAACAAGCATTTATTAGATCAGATTCAGCCTATTGTATTTACCCTGTAATAAATCAGAAGTCTATAACTAGGAAAAATAACCTAGTGATGTCAATCATAGCAAGCCAAACAGTGCTTATTTGTGAAAGTACTCATGAATCAATCTTGTTTTGCAATTCATCTCTCTCTACCCATCACTACCATTGTTGTAATAATAATTACCTACCTACCCTTCCATGGGAGTTGTGAAGAGCAATTCATTAACATTGATAAAGCACTTGGAAGATGGAAATAACTAACTACATGCTTAGAATGATCATTGGGCCTAGTCTGGAATTTTCTACGCAGTAGTATGTCCCCGTAGGACAAGGAAATAAAGACTTTAGGCATTGACCTAGTATTATTAGAAACTACATTGTCTCTTCTCTCATGGAGACAGCTGAGTAGGGCTACATTTACACTATAGAGCCTATGCTGACATAGCCTCCCCAATGAAGAGACCGTGTATGCCAGGGGTGGGCAAACTTTTTGGCCTGAGGGCCACATTGGGGTGCGAAACAGTATGGAGGGCTGGGTAGGGAAGGCCATGCCCCCCAAACAGCCTGTCCCTTGTCCCCTATCCCCCTCCTCAGAACCTCCAACCCATCCAACCCACCCTGCTCCTTGTCCCCTGACTGCCCCCCCACCCCAGGATCCCACCCCTTATCCAACCCTCCTGGCTCCCTGTCCCCTGACTGACCCCCAGCCCCTATCCACCCGCCACCCCTCGACAGGGCACCTGGGACTCCCACGCCCTATCCACCCCCACCCCCCGTTCCCTGACCCCGGACTGCCCCAGAACCTCCACCCCATCCAAAGGCTCCCTGTTCCCTGACTGCCCCCAAGGACTCCCTATCCAGCCCCCCTGCTACTGCCTTCCCCTTACCATGCCACTCAAAGTGGCACGACCTCACAGCCCTGCTGCTCCCACGGTGGTGTGGCTGCGGGGCAGGGGAGACAGAGGGAGAAGGTCCAGGGGCAAGCCTCCCTGGCCAGGAGCTCAGGGACTGGGCAGGATGGTCCTGCGGCCAGATATGGCCCATGGGCCGTAGTTTGCCCACCTCTGGTGTATACCCACCTTTTGTCAGCATTTTGTTGGTGTTCCTGCACTACCCCCCCAGACAACATTAGCTACGCTTACAGAAACACTCTTCTGTTGGCACAGTTGAGTCTACACTGGGGGATTTGTCAGCACAGCGATGTTGCTGGGCTGTGCGGTTTTTTTCACACCCTTCGCAGACGTCGCTCTGGCAGATCAAATTGCGTTTAGACTAAGCCTAACTTCCACAGAAGAGAGATGTGGTTGTGGATGGGCTTCCATACTACTTGTGCCAAACTCAAGGGGGATTTTCTCGGTCACCTTTACCTCTGTGTGTGTGTGTGTGTGTGTGTGTGTGTGTGTGTGTGTGTGTGTGTGTGTGTGTGTGTGTGTGTGTGTGTGTGTGTGTGTGTGTGTGAGAGAGAGAGAGAGAGAGCGATCTATATCTGAGGGCTGATGGACAATAAGAATGTTCTATTTAAAACCCCTCCACTGGCTAGAGGCTTTCATTAATAATATTTTAAACAATTTGTGCTAAGCTAATGCTTTAGTCAATTCTTTTCATAGTGGATGAATAGTTATGCACATTCGTTTTATTTAGTTGCTTTTGAGATGGAAGTTTGATAACAGAAGCATCCTTGAGCTCAACCCAGTATCAGCAGTTTTTACATGTAGCTATTTACATTAGTGCATTTCTAAATGTGTGTTTCATACAGATTTCAAACTAGAAATGTTATTATTGCCTTTGCATTTCAAACTCTGTTTCATATAACCCAGTGACACACAAGTACACTTCTTGTACTGATAAACACTGGGATACATCTGCTATGCCGATGACTAACACTCAACAACATTCACAAAATATATAGGTCAGGAAGGCAATTATGCACGCAACACTGACCTACATTACCTCTGTATTTCAGGAGCTATGAAATGTAGCCCTCTACTTGCAAAAAAAGGGGTCCTGTCAAGGAAGGATCAGTTTCTGATACTTCAGGTGCTACAATGAGAGGGAAAAAAAACCAAAAAACAAACAACTCCTGCCCCCTCCCCCCCCAAAAAAACAACACAACAACCACCCACTACTAACCTTGGGAAAATGCAGATCAAAGGATAGGCGCAGTTCAGATATCAGAATAGTCTGGATTTTCATTCCTATTTGCTTAGTCTCATCCAAAAGGCTTCTATGTTTCTTGAAAATTATAAGTATCCAATGCAGCCAATGTACTAGTTACGTATCAAGTGTCCCTTTGAGATTAAACTCATTTTAGTCCCAAACAAACCTACATTCCACATAAATTTGGTGTCTCTTCAGTTTCATTATTTAAAGTTATATCAAACAAAGAATCATGAAGCTATAAAGTGGGAGGGGGATATATTTGAGGGGGAAAATCTTATAGGTTTCTTGCATTAATAGTTGTGGCTCAACCATTATGGGTCTTAGTCATACATTGCATCCCATATTTTGGCCTCAGCAGCTTAAGGGAGATACAAATGATACAGCCTGCTGCCACTTTCAAACCAAGTAAAAACCCACTGAGATATGGTAACAACAGGAGGCCATGTTATGGCGAAGTCAAGATGAAGCCTGCCAGGGCACTTACATAGTAGTGAACTGTTCTAGGCACAAGAGAGGTCATCCTTCCAATTAAAAAAAGTAGCAAAAATTGCACCTTACGTAGAAGATGGGGAGCTTGGTCTTATTTAAAAAAAAAAAAGGAATTCTGGTTTGGCTGGCTGTTTGCCCAGTTACATTATTATAACCAAATGAGCTGACAAACATATTTTAATAAACTCCTACTGTTAGATGCATTTTGAAAAAGCCATTTCCACGTAGTAATTAAGTGTCAATATAAGAGGCTGCTTCTCTACAGAAGTCAACTCAGTCTGAAATTCACCCTCTCCTCTTCCTGTCCTTGTTGAGTTATTTCTCAGAGAACAGTGGAATGCCTTTGCCTAAGAACCTACAAAATGGAATCACATTTTGCATAAATACTAGAGTAAATCACACTCTAGTAAAACCATCTTTTCCCAGCCCTTGTCCTCTCTCTACAGAGACTCTCGTCTTCCTCTCATGGCCCTTCATCCCAAACAAGAGAGCCCAGCCAGACTCTGCTCAAGGATCCTGCAACAATCTGCTCCTGCATATCAGGAGCAAGCTGGGGAGAGAGCTGGCAGCAGTAGCCAGGGCAGTGATGATCTCTAAGAAGAAATGTGGCATACAGTACCCACATGGGAGGGATAGAAGAGTGCGGAATAAGGCCACATTTGATTTCAGCATCTTTTGCTATATCACCCCAAAGTTCCTCTGCCCCAACCCTTAGATGGCTGTAGATGGAATCTGATGGGCATTATAGGTGGTTGGAATTTCTTCTTCACTATGGTCACTGAGGATGGTGTCCTGCTCTGTTCTATCCAGAGCGTTCAGTTGCCCAAAGTTTTAGGTGATTTGGAGGTGGTCGGATGCCTCCGGGCTTCCATCCACTATAAAGTCTGGAATCTTTGGACCAGAATAAGGTCGTGGGAGGACAGAGAGGGATGCAAAAGAAGGACAAAATGCAGGTCTGTGGGATTTCTCCCCAGGTCACTTTGGGTGTGTGTGTTTGTCCCAAAATGTATTGTGAATCCCCAGAATAGCTGAGTTCTCCCATCTTGAGACTGGTGCTCTGAAATAGGATGGGTTGATGATCACACCGAATAATAAAATGTAGAAGTTTACAGATATAAAATCATTATGTGATGGGTTCAGTCACAGAGCCCCCCTTGGGACTGCCACCTGATGTGCTGAGACTACCTCTGAGCCCGTTTTCCCTGCCAGCTTGGGACTTCAGAACCCTGCCTTGTTGAACCAGACTCGCTAGCCTGCTTCAAACACAGACCCTGCTGCAAACCACGTCCCCCAAAGCTGCAGGCTTTAACTGAAAACCACTTAGCAGACACTCCTGTCTCCAGCAGCCAGATACCCAGTTCCCAGTGGGATCCAAACCCCAAATGAATCCATTTTACTCTGTATAAAACTTATATAGGATAAATTCAAATTGTTCAGCCCTCTATAACACTGATAGAGAGATATGCACAGCTGTTTGCTCCCCAGGTATGAATTACTTACTCTGGGTTAATTAATAAACAAAAGTGATTTTATTAAGTATAACAAGTAGGATTTAAGTGGTTCCAAGTAATAAACAGACAGAACAAAGCAAGTTACCAAGCGAAATAAAACAAAACATGCAAGTCTAAGCCTAATACAGTAGGAAACTGATTACAGATGAAATCTCACCCTCAGAGATGTTCCAATAAGCTTCTTTCACAGACTGGACTCCTTCCTAATCTGGGACCAATCCTTTTCAGACCAACGTTGTAGTTTATGGCCTGGTTCCAGCAATCACTCACACCCCCATAGCTACTGTCCTTTGTTCCAGTTTCTTTCAGGAATCTCTTTGGGATGGAGAAGCCATCTTTTGAGCTAGCTGAAGATAAAATGGAGAGGTTTCCAGGGCTTTTTATATTCTCTCTTGTGGGTGGAAACCCCTTTGTTCTTCTGTGCAAAATCACAGCAACAAGATGGAATTTGTAGCCACCTGGTCAAGTCACATGTCCATGAACGATTCAGCTTTTTGCAGGCGGATGCCATTGTTTACATGTTAGTTTGAATGTTCCCAGGAAAGCTCAGATGTGGATTGGCATCTCCCAAAGTCCATTGTCAGTTCAGTGTGTCTTGATAGGACTATTCTCAGTAAGTGCCCATTCTCAAGAAGCTGACCAAATGCTTCACTGAGTCTAGTATCTCAACGTGTTTGATTCTAAGTAAATAGCCAATATTCATAACTTCAAATACAAAAAATGATGCATACATGCAGACAGCGTAATCATAACCAGCAAATTACAACCTTTCTATAGACACCTTACCTGACCTCCTTTGTGCAAGATTTGATGCAGCTATAGGACCTTGGTTGCAACAATGATCTATACGGTCACAGTTCATGTCAATAATGTCACACATTAATCCTGACAAAGGTCAGCAAGAGCTAGGAATTGGGCAAACTTTCGAGCAGAGCCCTGCAAAGTGCTTCCAGGCTGCAATATCTGCCAAGCCTATCTTGGGTGGAGATGGCCAGCTGCACTTTTGCAATGTGAACAAAGGTCCACTTGGAATTAGACCCAGATACCATCACCCAAGCCTTCAAACAACCACCAGGTGGTAACAACTCAGTCATCACCAACCTAGGTTGGACTAGAATCTGTGATAGGTTCCATACCCAAGCAGACCAGACCCCTATGCCACCCAGTAACCATTTCCATGTGACTTTTACTCACTGTAGAGTTCCAGGAATGAGCAAACTGTAGCCCCTTCAGGTACCATTTTTCTGCAGCTCAGAGCACTAAGGGGCAACCAGGGTCAAGTGGACTCAGCACAGAGCTGGGAATCAAGAGAACAGGGGCCTGGTTCTCTGCTGCCTTGCACATTGTACAGTCACTGTGTAAAGTGAGAGAAGCAGGTGTAACATGCTATCCAATCAGCATAGGAACATTTCCTTCCCTTTGCACAGGTGGAAATCACATCAAAATGCAAAGCAGTGGAGAATCCAGCCCAGACAGTAATAGTCCTGCCTCTGCCATCGATCCATTGCCTGAACTCTGCTCATGGGCGGTTTATTTGTGTTTCACTGGTACCTAGAGGCCCCACTCAGGATCCAGCCCCACTGTGTGGGGCTGTGTACAAACAGCAAACGAAGACAACTCCTCCCTTGCAGGTTTACAGTTTAAATAATTCACTTAACCTCACTGTGCCTCATTTTCCCCGTCTGTAAGAGGCACATAATAGAGGACCCTTTCAAAAGCACTTCAGTGACTTGGGAATCTAAGTCCCATTGACTTTGAATAAGAACGAGGCTCCTAAGTCCCATTTTCAAAAGTGATTTAGGCGCTTAAGTGACTAGACACTTTTGCAAATGTAACCTAGTAATCCATTTACCATTGTAAAGCACTTTGAGATCTATAGCTGATGAAAGAATTAAGTGCAGCTATTATATTTAATAGTCTGGCTGACTATAAGTGGATAAGCTAGTGCTAAATTTGTACTGTGAAGAGTTATCCACAGCAAATTGCAAACATGAATATAAAGTCAGACGTACACTACTGACATGTAAGCAAGTGATTACGGACTTGAATGTAGTGCTTCCTTAGAATTAGAAGCAAGGCCTGTCCCAGTTTTAGCAAGGATGCTGGAGAACAGAAGCCTCTGCAGTGCTCTAATGGCCTACAAGGGTGAGTTAACAATAAGCACTCTTTAATTAAGCTCTTTGAGAAAGTCAGGTTCCCACTGGGCTAGTGAGTGCTGCAAAGCTCCTGATTTATAGTAATTCAGTGCATGTGCTCCCTAATGCCGATGTAGGGCAGCGAATCCCCAAGCTCTCTCCAGTGTAATTAAAGGCAGGATGTGCTCCTGCCTGGCTCACCTAAACTGTGAATAAGCTGTTAGACCTTAAGAATGTATTGAAGGTGTTCTCGTTCCATAGCGTTTGGCTACCAGTTGCTATTACAAAATAGTTCAGATCCCTAATTTACAGAAAGGGATGTGTGTCTGTGGCCTAGTGATCGGAGCACAGAATTTCTGAGTTCTAATCCTGCCACTGACCAGCTGGGTAGCCTTGGGCATGTCACATAACCCGTTTCTCTTCCCCACCCCCATCTCTAAAATTCAGCACTGGAATATTGCTTACCAACCACACGGGGGTGTTTTGCAAGGCTTAATTAGTTATGGCTGGTTTTCAGAAATGTTGAGCAAATCTCAGCTCCCAGTGGGTTTCAAATACCTTTGAAAAATCAGGTCACTGTTTGTCCAGTCTAGTACTACTGGAGCTGGCTGAAAAACAGGTGAAAACTGCAGAAATATCTTCAAAAATGTCTCATTTTTACATTGAAACTGGTCAATTTTACGTTCTAGAAATTTGAACATTTTCAAGAAATCTTTTTGGATGAGAAAATAGAATCCGATTTGGTTTTTTTTTTAATAAGAGTCATGGCAGTTTTCCATCCCATTTTTTCCCCAATCAAAATTTCCAGTTTCAATGACTGTCAGACTATTGAAATTAAAAAATATCAGCCAGCTCTAATTGCCAGTAGTATTTGGTTTTCCTACTTTGATTTTCTATTGTTGGAGCTCAAAGGGTTTTGTTTTTTGGGGGGGTGCGGTGGGAGGGAGGGAAGTCAATTCTTTCCCTGCTGACCTTGGTTTTTTTCCCCTGGAGAAATTTGAAGATTTTAGCCTTTGTTTTGAATGAAGTGGAAACCAGTCCTAATTCATGTTGTGGCAGCACCTTGGGGCCCTGGTCTATGACCGAGGCTCTGTACAAACAGAACAAGAGGACAGTCCCTGCCCCACACTGCTTACTATCTTATGTGGCCACTGCATTCCAAAACTAATAAAACTTAGATAACAGCCCACTGGGCTTATCCACTGTAAATATCTGTGTTGCAAAGCTAGGAGAAAACTACAGCCTGTGACTTGCTGTGTAGCTTAAGAGGGAGGGCAGTGTGGAATTTTTTCAGGAGAAATTTTAGTTCCGAGTCGCCAACCTTTCTATTCTTGCTTTAGGGACAGATTTGCCCTTTACACAGATGCACTGTTTGGGGAAGAGCACAAGGAGCAAAAGAATCAGGCACAACTGCAACATTGAAGACAACAGCAAGGCAGTGGGGCCATGGCCAGTGGGGAAAATTAATTCCTGCATGAGGCATATGCACCATTTAAGCCTTAAGAACAGGACTTAAGTGGGATTTCAGTGCTCCTCCATACAGTGATTTAACTCTGTATGAGAAGAAGAGCAGGATTCAGCCCAAAGAAATAGTTTAAGGGCAATTTCTGTGGTGTGAGAGGTGTGAAAACCTGAGAAGCATGAAAAACAATTGAGAAAGTGGAGAAGAAAGGCTTCCTGTGGGAGAAGATGATGGAACACATGTGGGGAGAAAGGCACACAGGGGACATGGAAAGTATTCAAAGAGAAATTACTGTATGCCCAATGGTTATGTGTGCCATAGGAGCTACAAATACGCCAGGATTTGGAATGAGGGGAATTTAAAGAAGGAAATGGAAACAGTCCTCAGATGTCAGGGAAGGCTCATTAAAAAGGTACCCATAGGAAAATTCAGAAATTTGAGGCAAGGGTGAAAACAACAAAAAAAACCCCTCCCCCCCCAAACGAACAAAATAACGAAGACCAACAAACAAAATGAAGCAAGCAGGAGCAAGAGGCACATTAAAAAACAACAACGTCCATTAAGATTTCCACGCATTGTTTTATCACTGTGCTTGTTTACCATCTTATTCGTTTTCCTCTTTGTCTTATCAGGATGCAGCATCTTCCAGAGGCGATTTTTAAATTGCTGCTGCATCATGAGTTATAAGGTCGGTAGCTGGTAATGCTGTGACTACGCGAGTCATAAACATAATTGTTTCCTTGTACTTCCCCATGCTGGTTGTTTTATCCTCCTGTTGTTTTATAGCATGTAAGATCTTTGGGGGCCCGGCTGTCTTTATGTTCTGTTTTTGTACAGTGCCTAGTGCAATGGGGCCCTAATTCCTTACAGGGGACCCTAGACAACGCAGTATCGCTAACTGCTACTACTAATGTAAATGCATGGATATTTTGTTCAAGTTTAGGGTTATATGTTCATCTTAATTTCTGTTGCCTCAGCAGTGTGGCTTTATTTTTTATTGTTATGCCACTGGCATTTATAAGCAGCTATTTTAATCTCCATTAGCAGGAAGAAACGGAGTAAATAAACAAATAAAATGTTCTAAACCCTGTAACTATGGTTACAGCTTTCAAAAGTGCCTAAATGACAGGGTCCTAAGTCCCAATAGCTTTCAGGGAAACAAGCTTCTAAATACTTAGGTCACTTAAAGAACTGGAACTCAGGTTCCTGAGTCACTTAAACACATTTTCAAAGTTGCATATTAGATTAGAAAGTATTTGGCTGCGTGTGACTGGGTAAGGAGAGATTTTTTTTGTTTGTTTGTTTGTTTTTAAGATTGAAATACACTTACAAAATCCTTGATCTATTTACATAGTCAAACATCGACTGCGTGAAAGCTCATTTGAAGTGATAAACACTCAGAAAATAAATGGCCAGTTCAAGAAAAGCAAGTGGCATGTTTCTTCTCTTTTTAAATGTGCAGTTAGTTAATTCAGTCCATTGTTAGGAAGTAATATGGATCACATATCAATTAAGCAGATTAGCAAAATTAGACTCTTTTTACTAGTTTTTCACCGAAAGAAACGGGCACAGGAATTCCCAATGAGTGACAGAGCAAACTCTCCTACATAAAACCAATTGGTTCCATTTGTTGTCCTACTTGTTTTTTCTATAATTATGTAAGTAACATTTGCTGCGCTGTTGCTGGCTCATTTCCTTCCCTTGCTCTCTGGTTTCAGGACACACACCACTTTCACTCAAGTCACACTGACCTCTTTTGAAAAGAAGGACCAGCAATTCCCCACCTCAATCCACCCACACCCCCAAACTAAAGCCTCTTATCTTCACTAACCTGGAATACTTACTAATCAAGCTGATGGTTAGGCTCTGGAATTCTTTTAATTAGGAGGGGACTGGTTGGATAAGGACAACTAAATACAGAGAATCAGCTGTTCAGGAATATAGACCATGGACACAAACACATGCAGAGCAAGAATCACGCTGACCCTTCCTGCTTCACTTTTCAATTATCAGTCAGAAAATGTGACCATATTGTAAGGGATTAAACCACCCTATCTTGGCACAGCGCAGGAATAGTCAAGAGGCTCTTGGAGTCTTCTGTCTTAGCTACAATGTAATCAAAAGCCAGTGCAACATATTCAGGCATGATAAACATCACCCTCGTCATAACAGAACTGGGTACCAGTTGATATGTTCCATTGCATTCCATTCCACTAGTGTCATTTCCATTGAACTCTGTGAATGCGTGAGACTGTCAGCCATGCAATGGCTTAGCTGCCTTATTTAGGAGCTTAAATATGAGCTGAGGGTTTAGTTCTGATGTCAGTAGATTCAAACACAAGGATGTCAATTAATGAAATCTCATGGAAAGCTAAATCCATATGTATAGTACACGGAACAGCAAGCATATGTGCTGATAGACTTCTTTTCAACAAATGCCAGGGCGTACTCTCTCCTATTGTTGAATAGGGTGACCGAGTTTTGTGGCACAGCAATTTTGTGCATGTGGTTAATTGGCCAGGTTGAAAAGTAACAGCAGGAACACTGAAAAAAACTCTACGTGCAAGTGTTGATTTAAACAACCACCTTGTTTGAAACAGACATGTTGAATTTTACTTGTCGTCAGCAACCATCATTTTTATTCCTGTTACAAGTTACAGTCAAAACAACTCCTTTTGTAAATATCCCAGCATCATTTAAACTTTAGCCAGAGCAGAATAATAAAATATTAAAAGAGACTGTTAAAAAATAGTGCTCTCCCATGAATGTACTCTACCCATCCATCCTAATGGCAGGTTGTCCATCTCTCCCTCTTAATAACAGATGGGGTGGAAGAGAGACTACCTCTAGAACAAATGGGGACATGAACGATTTTTGTTACAAAAGAAAAGTCAGCCGATGATAGCAGACATTTAAAAACTGCTTAATTATAATCTTTCTGGAACGACTGGGATGGCTTTAGATTATTTTACATAACTGTTAAATCCCTTCTGGGAATCATTCACCTCCTACGCTCCTGAGTGCCTGAGATTAAAAGATGGCCAGTTATTTAACAGGCTTGGGAGTAGCTTAAAAATGTACTAGCATTTGCAGCAAAAGGACAATTGCTAGCGGGGTTTATTTAGTTAATTATCTGCACAGTCCTTGTACCTAGGCAGTATATTGCTTTTCATTTGAAGATGTATTTTATACTGAAAATTAGTTGAATTATATTGTGTCTGTCCCATGGTGCACCCCAATAATAAATTTTTAAATTATATAATATACATACATATATACACACACCCACAACAAGAGTTTTTGCTGTGAGTTGGGGGATCAGTAGCTGGAAATGACCGAGGAGAACATATGTAGGGTGATGTCAGGGCTGGCTTTAGGCCTGTTCCACCAATTCCCCCGAATTGGGCCCCGCGCCCAAGAGGGCCCTGCACCCAGTGAGAATCCCTTCCCTGGCTAGAGGCGCCTTTTTAATTTTTACTCACCTGGCGGCACTCCGGGTCTTCAGCGGTGGGTCTTTCGCTTGCTCTGGGTCTTTGGCGGCACTTCGGTGGCGGGTCCTTCAGTGCCGCCAAAGACCTGGAGTGAGTGAAGGACCCGCCACCTAAGTGCCACCGAAAACTCGCAGCACCAACCGGTGAGTAGAAGCCCCACGTGTTTTTTTGCATTTTTTTTTAAATCATCCCTGCCGGGGCCCTGCTGAAACTTCGAATTGGGCCCCGCACTTCCTAAAACTGGCCCTGGGTGATGTACTAGTGGATCACAGGATGACCATGAGCCACCAATGTGATGCAGTCATTTAAAAAAGATATATAAATATAAAGGAATTGCAATCCTAGGATGCACCAGGTGAAGTATTTGCAGGAGAGCTAGAGAAGGATTAATGACATTGTCCCAAGGCACTTGTAAGAAGAGCTCATCAGGAATATTGTATACAATTCTGGTCACACAGGTTCAAATTAATCTAAACTGGAAAAAGTGCAGGGAAGAGCTACCAGCATGGTCAGGGGGAAAGGAGGGATGATCTTATTAGAGGAAACTGAAGGAGCTTGACATGTTTACACCAGCAAACCGAAGATTGAGAGGGGAGGGGGTTGCTCTCTATGAACACATCCAAGGGGTAAATCCCAGAGAAGGAGAAGAACTATTTAAGCTAAAGTATAATGCTGGCCTAAGAATAGGACCAGTTTATCCTCATTTGAATACCCTGAGTCTGGAAGTTAGAAGGGTTTTAACCATTAGAAGAGTGATGGTCTGGAACAGCCTCCCATGAGGAGTAGCAGGGCAAACAACCAAGTAGTTTTAGGATGGAATTTGATAAATTTATGAATGAGACTATATTTTGGCTTGTCTGATAGCAGGAGACTGGAGTTGATGACCTGGGAGATCCCCTCCAGTCCTATGTTCCAATATTTCCAGGGGAATTTTGCAAGGCTAGAAAGAAGCTGTAGGATTTGTCCTAAAGTACATTTTCCCATTTATTACAACTTATTTTTGTTATTTCAGATTCAGTGTTTATTCTAAACACAAATTATGGTTTATTTTTAGGAATAAAGTTGTTTCTAATATACTATGAACATAAATAAAGACTGGAGATGTTCCGAGTCTCTCTCCCCCCATTAAGCTCTCTTGAAAAGAAGATTCCACACTGACCATTTGTGGCCAGAATCAGGCCTTTCTTTTGAATGAACAAACAGATCTCATTTGAGACTCTGTCTTTTAATTTCCCTGGGCCTCAATTTCCCATCTGTCAAATGGGCACAATGAGGACTTCTCTCCAATCCTTGTTGCTTTAGATTCTTAGCTCTTCCGGGAAGAGAAAACCTTGCTATATGCACACACATAACTTGGACAATGAGGTCCCCTAATACATTTACTCTTGTTACATTATAATTCTCCTTTAAATAAACCTTCTAATTGGATTCTCAGAGGATAATTTTGCAGTCAAGTTACTAGTGGACTAAACTAGTTGGAAAGGAGCTGAAGAGAGAACACCAAAAAGCTGGAGGCAATACGAAATGCTCAGAAGCAGAGAGCCCTCTGACTGTAGAGGTGAAAGTGGGGATTATGGGGAGCTCACTGCAAGCAATTAGCCCACGGCGCCACAAATAGGAGCGGAAGCTTCCCAAGACCAGCTCGCCATTCTAGCTAGCGCCATCAACACACGTAGGAGTTTCCCAAATGCAGCCGTGAAAGCCTTTTTTGTTAATATTTTTGAAAGTTTAATCCAGCTCAGAGCTGGATTAGTGATGTCGCACTCCCAGAAGAGTGGGTGGCAAAACTCTAGCTAACCACTTGGGAAAGCATGGCCTAAACACATATTTCATCCATGTCTTTTTGCATTAGCTACCAGCTGATGTAGAACCCAATCCTGCAGTCCTTAGCCCTCCCCCTGCAGGCAGCAGGAGCTGCCAGAAAGACTGAGGGCCATATTCTCCCCTATGTATGGAGAAGAAAACCCCAGGAGTTCCCCCTTGCACTTGGACTTCAGCCTCCTAAGATGCAAGTAGATCCCTTTCACAGGGCCTTGTGCCTCCTTTAGGAGCGGTGCTGCCATTGCCCGATTCCCAGCAGCTGTCTGATACCACAAGGGGATGGCCTGTTTTCTGATCCCACCTGCATCCCATCCCCGAGCTCTCACACAGAGGGGTTTTGGCCAGGTGCCTGGAGGGAAAAAAGAGGTAAAAGCCAGCACTCCCCTCCTGTGCCCTCTGGCTGGATTTCTGCTAATTTGAACCGCATCTGTTCCTGGAGACGGGAAGGAGAACATGGCCTTAAGTGGGATGGCCAGCATCTTGGTTGTGAGCTGGGACTGAGCCAGAGCCTCCAGAGTTAAAAGCATGAGCCAAAAGAGATCAACCCTGTGGAGACTCAGATCTTCTGTGGATCAGGGGCAGAGGGAGATTGCAGGGCTGAGCCAATTGTCACTTAGAAGTCGGGAAGGGCAGGAAATTGATCATGTGGGATTTGCTCAGCTGATCTGTACAGATGCCACAAGCACCCATTTTGAGGGGTAGTTGAACCCTTCCATAAAGGCGAGCCTGCAGGCCATGGCAAGGTCATTTCTTCTGCTGGGAGTCTCTCCTCTTAGACAGCACTGCACATCGGGACTATATGTCTGTTCACACTCGATTGAAGGAGTTTTGGCTGGTGTGCCAAAAGAGGAATATCTGAACTCGGAGGAAAGGAATTGGCAGAGTTCAGAGGCACTTCTGGCTGCCATGAAGACTGTATCACAACAGCTGAGAGATGTCACCTGGGGTATCACAACGTATGCAACAAGGAAACGCTACCAGCAAGTGCCCCGTGTCCAGGCAATCCTATGGCGGACAGTAGCACCAGGTGCTGATGATAATAGCCACAGAAATGCTTGTACAGCTATAGGTATGCTAAATGGGCAGAGAGCTGGCAGCAGCCAATGAATCTGAGCAGACATTTAATCCCTGCCAGATTAGGGACTCAGGTTCTAGTGGGTGTGGCTCCACTTCAAACAAACAATACATCTTCAGGCCAAATTTGAGCTCTAATCAAATTTTATGGCACAGATGGTGAGCATTAATGAGGAAAGAGATCTATATTCTGACTGAGCACCACCCCCTCCAATCAACTCTCAGAACCCCCGGTGTAGATTTCTGCTGCTCGTGTCAGAAGTAATTTGCATTCTCTGTGAGGTAGCTGTATCAGACACTTTTTGCATTATAACACACCAACCATGCCACTTTCCAGCTGCGGAGGACCTGTAGGAGAGTTAACTCCTGGGTTTTAGTAGAGGCCCAGAAAGAAGCACAGCTGTTACTGCCTTCTTTGCTGTCTCATTTTATGTATATGCAAAGAGATGGGTGGAATTTGTCCCTTAGTATTTAAAGAAGTTCTAGTTTTAAATGCTGCTGATAGAAGAATGTTGGTAAGATGACTGGGGAGTTAAACCAACAAACCACAAACCGGATCTATTTCTCTGGAACTCCAGCTCTGGCACACAAGGTGTATGGGTGGATTTCTGTCTGGTAAGTGGAGTCCCATAGAGCACAGGGTCTGATGTTGGCCCTTTGATAATTGATCTAGGCCAAATGCAAGAACAGGGAACTCAAAGGCTGTGACAGACATTCAAAGTAGTGAATTATGTTCACTAGGCTATAACAGGTTTCAGAGTAGCAGCCATGTTAGTCTGTATCCACAAAAAGAACAGGAGTATTTGTGGCACCTTAGAGACTAACAAATTTATTTGAGCGTAAGCTTTCATGGGCTACAGCCCACTTCATCGGATGCATGCAGTGGAAAATACAGTAGGAAGATATATACATACACAATGAACATGAAACAATGGGTGTTACCATACACACGCTAACAAGAGCGATCAGTTAAGGTGAGCTATTACCAGCAGGAGAGAAAAAAACTTTTTGTAGTGGTAATCAAAAATGGTCCATTTGCAGCAGCTGACAAGAAGGTGTGAGGAACAGTGTGTGTGTGTGTATGTGGAGGGGGAAAATAAACATGGGGAAACAGTTTTACTTTGTGTAATGATCCATCCACTCCCAGTCTTTATCCAAGCCTAATTTAATGGTGTTCATTTTGCAAATTAATTCCAATTCAGCAGTCTCTCCTTGAAGTCTGTTTTTGAAGTTTTTTGTTGTAATATTGTAATTTTTAGGTCTGTAATTGAATGACCCCAAAGAACACTTCAATCTCCCTGGTCACTTGATGGGACAGAGCACCACGCCCAGGAGGTGTGTGGGTTACACAGGTACTTCTGAGGGAGGATGCTGAGGTCTTCCAGGGGGTACATCAACTCATCTAGACTGGTGTTTCTCAACCTGGAGGTTGCGACCCCCCCACGAAAGCTTATGCTCAAATACATTTGTTAGTCTCTAAGGTGCCATAAGTACTCCTTGTTCTTTTTTTAGGCTATAACAGTGACTCATGCATAGTAAATACAGTCAGGTATGAACAGCAAATAACCAGGTTAGCAGGACTTCTTCGCAGACTTGGACTAACAGTTTTGTCCTCAAGAAATGACCATGCTTTCCAAAGCAATGGCACTTACTGTACTTACACCTATCACTCCTCTGCAAAATAAATGGCTATTACATTTGTGAGCAAGAAAACACTGAACTGACCAGACACTGATCCTGAACCCTTCTTTTCCTGCTATCTTTCAGAGCCACAGTCTGCTCCAGTGAATATTCTAATTAAACTGGGACACTAGGAGATCTGGGTTCTATTTCCTGCTCTGCTACTGATCTCTCGAGAGACTTTGGGCAAGCCTCTTGACCCCTCTATGCCGTTGTCTCCTCTCCTACCCACTATCTGTCCTGTCTATTTAGGCTGTAAGCTCTTTGGAACAGACAATCCCTCACTTATGTTTGGATAGCTCTTAGCACGGTGGGGCCCTGTTCTCAATTCTGGCCTCTAGGTGCTATTATAAATAATAACTCCACTTCTCCAAATCTGTTTTTTTTTTTATTTTGAAAGAACAGAAAAATAATCTAGAAACAAGGAACTCAAGCCAGCTTTCCGTAAAGACATTTTGAGAGACTCTGATTTAATTTATAAGGGTGTAAATTTGGAGTAGTTTTGACATCAGTGGAGATGTTTGGTTGTTCCTTTAATATAAATATAAACTCTGAAAATATGGACAGTCAACTACTAATTACATTTTCTGAAGTGATCTGTATTTCTGAGCTAGCCTAAGTGCCTTCATCAGCTGGTACTAGTACAGGCACTACTCCATGTTATTGCAAGCTCTAGTAAATAGTCAGGAACAAATGTGTCTGAATTTCAAGAAGGCAAGCGAGGACAGTCTAGCTGGCAGAGTTTAACTCCTCGCCTTCTTGGTTTGCCACCTGCAAATGTAAATTGTTCTTTTGAACTGGAAGTAAATCAGTCCCTGTAGGGAACACTAATGGAACTGCCAAACGCAAAACCCCGCAATAAACCTATGACAAAAAGTCAAAACACTCAGTTATGAAGTTTAGTAACTGAAGATGGAGATTGATAGCTCTATATTTATGAATCAGCTCTTTAAAATACAGTGGATCCGTCCCAGTTCCTACTTACAGTCTAACATAAATGGATATTAAGGAACAACAACTTTAAAAGAAAGGTCAGTCAAGGCTCCCTCCCCTCCTAATAATGTCACTGTCTAATGTGGCTGACTTGAACGCTGAGACGGTCGTTCAAAGAAAAACCTGTAATCAGGCAAACAATAAAGCATGCAGGCACATTTAGTCAGATACAGGGAGCTGATAAATGAAAATTGGCTAAACTGGATGTAGGTGGGTCTAGCTGGGCAAATATTTGTGTTTAAAGCGACAACTCCTCTTGGTATCAAAGCAGCAATGGGCAGGTAAATAGGTATTAATTTGGACTTTGGTTGCTCAGTTTTAGATCATGGTAACCTAGCCTACAAGTGGAAATGTCTCTGATGGGACAGGACACTGAATACGAGCGACTATCCTTTTTCAGTGCACATTAACCTTTCTTCCCTGACATGCTACATTATGGCAGTCTCGACAGTGCATACCATTGGCCTGTGGCTCCAAGGCTCCATGACATGTGTAATCTCATGGACAAGGAGGTAAGTTAGTTCATAATTCCTTCCCTGGAGGAGAAATTGTTAAACTCAAGGCTAAACCCAGCCCTATAATGTACTGGATGTAATGCCTCCTATCTCTTCACTGGCACCTACTCTAATGCAGTGGCTCTCGACCTTTTCAGACTACTGTACCCCCTTCAGGAGTCTGCAGCCAAGCCCAAGCCCCATCGTCTGGGGGTGAAGCATGTAACTTAGCTTCACAGGGCCCCTTGTGGCACGGGGCCCGAGGGAGCTGCCCTGCTTGCACCACTTAACACCT
The DNA here is from genome assembly GCF_025201925.1 of Gopherus flavomarginatus. Lineage (NCBI taxonomy): Eukaryota > Metazoa > Chordata > Testudines > Testudinidae > Gopherus > Gopherus flavomarginatus. The sequence continues at coordinate 11,903,928 of NC_066624.1, read as the reverse complement.
GGCCTGCACTTGTGACACCCCTAAATCCATCCCGTGCCCCCCCCGGGGGGTGTCAACCTCCAGGTTGAGAAATACCAATCTAGATGAGTTGATGTACCCCCTGGAAGACCTCAGCATCCTCCCTCAGAAGTACGTGTGTAACCCATACACCTCCTGGGTATGGTGCTCTGTCCCATCTAGTGGCACCGAGACCACTTAGAGAGCAATTAATGAGTCTGTTCTACAACCTTAGCTAACAGCCAGTTGGCTTTTAGCTCATGTGGTAGAGGCTCAGGCACTAAGCGCCAGAAGTCTAAGGTTCAGTCCCAACGACCGGGGTCTCTCAGCATTACGTGTGCACCCCTGGTTGAGAACCCTGCTTTAATGAAGTAATAGGGCCAATCTCAGATGTGGTGTCAATGGAGTTCCACTCACATCACTAGAGTTTAAGTTACTTCAACCAGAGCTGAATTCTGCCCACAGGATTGAGGAAACATACTGCTGATTACCAGTTGTAAGAAGGTAAGGTGTTTTTTTTTTTTTTCATTGTAGCAAAACAAAGAACTCCAAACTTAAGTGCTGGACCTCAGAAAAAAGTTCTTGTTGGGTTCAGCTCATTCAGGCACCAAAGATTGAGTGGCTTCTTACATTGTCTGCAGTCTGACAACCCCTACTTACACGTACATAGTATGGGAAGGTTACCTCTAGATTTTAATGTACTCCCATGATCCTCTGTCTAATGCAGAATTTCTAAATGTCATCCTAGAATAGTCTTGCCAGGCCAAATAGCCTTTACTACTTCAGCCAAACCTTATGTGTTTCTATAGCACTGTACAATCTCCTCCACATCAGAGCCAAATGTTGAAACATTCTCAATGCAAGGTCATTAGCGGAGATTAGGCTCAGCAACTGATCTCTATTTAAAATAAGACATTTAAGGTTTATGTAACTTAAATGTTGCTGCCATTCAATGGACTGTGGAAATTAAACAGTGAAAAAAATGAAAATCTGCATCTAGCCATCTGTGCTTCCTGCCTGTTCAGAGTGGGTGAGAATCTTAACAAAGAGATTAATGTGTGGAAATGGAAAGAAAAACATACTGTACATAAAAATGTAAATAGAAAGAGTGCATGTAGCCAGAGCACGGTATGAATTGTAATTCCAACACAAATGGATACAGCATCTTTTAACAGTTCATTAGGAAACCAACCTCTGTGGCAGCCCACCCCTTCCTTTTCCCAGCTGGGACCCGAGAGGAGACAAGACATTTCATGAGGAAATGTTTTATTTCCTACTGATATGGCCCATGCTGTGGCATGCCCTGCGGAAGGTGCACTGGAATGGGGGTTCTCAACCTTTATCTTTCTAACCCCCCTCCCCCAAAACATGTTATAAAAACTCCACTGCCAGGGCTGGCATTAGGGAGTAGCAAACAGGGCAGCTGCACAGGACCCCATGCCATAGGGGCCCCCACGAAGCTACATTGGTCAGGCTTTGGCTTCAGCCCAGGGCAGGTGGGGCCTAAGATATGCTAGAGAAGCTCATAGACTCATACTCATAGACTCTAGGACTGGAAGGGACCTCGAGAGGTCATCGAGTCCAGTCCCCTGCCCTCATGGCAGGACCAAATACTGTCTAGACCATCCCTGATAGACATTTATCTAACCTACTCTTAAATATCTCCAGAGATGGAGATTCCACAACTTCCCTAGGCAATCTATTCCAGTGTTTAACTACCCTGACAGTTAGGAACTTTTTCCTAATGTCCAACCTAAATCTCCCTTGCTGCAGTTTAAGCCCATTGCTTCTTGTTCTATCATTGGAGGCTAAGGTGAACAAGTTTTCTCCCTCCTCCTGATGACACCCTTTTAGATACCTGAAAACTGCTATCATGTCCCCTCTCAGTCTTCTCTTTTCCAAACTAAACAAACCCAATTCCTTCAGCCTTCCTTCATAGGTCATGTTCTCAAGACCTTTAATCATTCTTGTTGCTCTTCTCTGGACCCTCTCCAATTTCTCCACATCTTTCTTGAAAATGCGGTGCCCAGAACTGGACACAATACTCCAGTTGGGGCCTAACCAGCGCAGAGTAAAGCGGAAGAATGACTTCTCGTGTCTTGTTTACAACACACCTGTTAATGCATCCCAGAATCACGTTTGCTTTTTTTGCAACAGTATCACACTGTTGACTCATATTAAGCTTGTGGTCCACTATGACCCCTAGATCTCTTTCTGCCATACTCCTTCCTAGACAGTCTCCTCCCATTCTGTATGTGTGAAACTGATTGTTCCTTCCTAAGTGGAGCACTTTGCATTTATCTTTATTGAACTTCATCCTGTTTACCTCAGACCATTTCTCCAACTTGTCCAGATCATTTTGAATTTTGACCCTGTCCTCCAAAGCAGATTGCAATCCCTCCCAGTTTGGTATCATCTGCAAACTTAATAAGCGTACTTTCTATGCCAACATCTAAATCGTTGATGAAGATATTGAACAGAACCGGTCCCAAAACAGAACCCTGTGGAACCCCACTTGTTATACCTTTCCAGCAGGATTGGGAGCCATTAACAACTACTCTCTGAGTACGGTTATCCAGCCAGTTATGCACCCACCTTATAGTAGCCCCATCTAAATTGTACTTTCCTAGCTTATCTATAAGAATATCATGCGAGACTGTATCAAATGCCTTACTGAAGTCTAGATATATCACATCCACCGCTTCTCCCTTATCCACAAGGCTCGTTATCCTATCAAAGAATGTTATCAGATTAGTTTGACATGATTTATTCTTTACAAATCCATGCTGGCTATTCCCGATCACCTTACCACCTTCCAAGTGTTTGCAGATGATTTCTTTGATTACCTGCTCCATTATCTTCCCTGGCACAGAAGTTAAACTAACTGGTCTGTAGTTTCCTGGGTTGTTTTTATTTCCCTTTTTATAGATGGGCACTATATTTGCCCCCTTCCAGTCTTCTGGAATCTCCCCCGTCTCCCATGATTTCCCAAAGATAATAGCTAGAGGCTCAGATACCTCTTCTATTAACTCCTTCAGTATTCTAGGATGCATTTCATCAGGCCCTGGTGACTTGCAGGCATCTAACTTTTCTAAGTGATTTTTACTTGCTCTTTGCTTATTTTCTCTTCTAAATCAACCCTCTTCCCGTAAGCATTCACTATACTAGACATTCCTTCAGACTTCTCAGTGAAGACCGAAACAAAGAAGTCATTAAGCATCTCTGCCATTTCCAAGTCTCCCGTTACTGTTACCCCCTCCTCATTGAGCAGTGGGCCTACCCTGTCCTTAGTCTTCCTCTTGCTTCGAATGTATTGATAAAAAGTCTTCTTGTTTCCCTTTATTCCCATAGCTAGTTTGAGTTCATTTTGTGCTTTTGCTTTTCTAATCTTGCCTCTGCATTCCTGTGTTATTTGCCTATATTCATCCTTCGTGATCTGCCCTAGTTTCCATTTTTTATATGACGCCTTTTTATTTTGTAGGTCACGCAAGATCTCAAGGGTAAGCCAAGGTGGTCTTTTGCCACATTTTCTATCTTTCCTAACCATTGGAATAACTTGCTTTTGGGCCCTTAATAGCGTCCCTTTGAAAAACTGCCAACTTTCCTCAGTTGTTTTTCCCCTCAGTCTTAATTCCCATGGGACCTTGCCTATCAGCTCTCTGAGCTTACCAAAATCCGCCTTCCTGAAATCCATTGTCTCTATTCTGCTGTACTCCCTTCTACCCTTACTTAGAATTGCAAATTCTATGATTTCATGATCACTTTCACCCAAGCTTCCTTCTACTTTCAAATTCTCAACAAGTTCCTCCCTATTTGTTAAAATCAAGTCTAGAACAGCTTCCCCCCTAGTAGCTTTTTCAACTTTCTGAAATAAAAAGTTGTCTGCAATGCAGTCCAGGAACTTATTGGATAGTCTGTGCCCCGCGGTGTTATTGTCCCAACATATATCTGGATAGTTGAAGTCCCCCATCACCACCAAATCTTGGGCTTTGGATGATTTTGTTAGTTGTTTGAAAAAAGCCTCATCCACCTCTTCCGCCTGATTAGGTGGCCTGTAGTAGACTCCCAGCACGACATCACCTGTGTTTTTTACCCCTTTTAGCCTAACCCAGAGACTCTCCACCCTTCCGTCTCCTATGTCCATCTCCACCTCAGTCCAAGTGTGTACATTTTTAATATATAAGGCAACACCTCCTCCCTTTTTCCCCTGTCTATCCTTCCTGAGCAAACTATACCCATCCACACCAACATTCCAGTCGTGTGTATTATCCACCAAGTTTCAGTAATGCCAATTATGTCATAGTTGTATTTGTTTATTAGCACTTCCAGTTCTTCCTGCTTATTACCCATACTTCTTGCATTTGTATAAAGGCATCTAAGATACTGGTTTGATTTTGCCTCCCAGCTTTGCCCTGACCCTCCTTCCTCTCTGCCATTATAGCCCGTGCTCCCTCCTGCTTCCAACCCATCTCCCAGGTCTTGTTCCCCACTTTCCTGTGGGCTTTGCTCACCTGTCCCCGTCGAACCTAGTTTAAAGCCCTCCTTACCAGGTTAGCCAGTCTGTGCGCGAATAAGGCCTTTCCTCTCTTCGAAAGGTGAACGCCATCTGTTCCTAGCAGTCCTTCCTCAAGTAGCATCCCGTGGTCGAGGAAGCCAAAGCCCTCCTGGCGACACCATCTTCGCAGCCAGGCATTCACCTCCACAATGCATCTGTCTCTGCCCGGACCCCTACCTTCAACAGGAAGAATCGAAGAGAATACCACCTGCGCTCCAAACTCCTTAACCCGTACTCCCAGAGCCCTGTAGTCACTCTTGATCTGCTCAGCATCACACCTCGCAGTATCATTTGTGCCCACATGGATGAGTAGCATGGGATAGTAGTCAGAAGGCCGGATAATCCTCGAACAAAGCCTCTGTAACGTCTCGGATACGGGCCCCTGGCAGGCAGCATACCTCCCGGGATGAACGGTCAGGGCGACAGATGGGTGTCTCCGTCCCCCTCAGCAGAGAGTCTCCAACCACCACTACCCTACGTTTCTTATCAGTGGTGGCAGCAGACCTCCCAGCCTTAGGGGTACGAGACTTCACCCCCTTAACTGTTGGGGGTGATTTCTTCTCTCCTGTATCTTTTACCACAACAGGAGGGTTCGCAGCAGCGGTGGAGCACTGCCCGCTGCTAGAAGTAACCAGCTGGCCGTGTCCACCCTGAGCCTCCTCCTCCACTGGTGTGTCAGGTACACCCTGAGGCATCTCCTCTTCCACTGCAGTGTCAGTAGTCCCGTCAACTGGGACAGCACCATCAGCTGTCTCCACATGGATACTGTCCAGGAATTGCTCATGGACATAGATGTTCCTCAGCCAGGCCACCTCCTCCTGTAGCTCTCCCACCTGCTGCCTGAGAGATTCCACCAGTAGGCACCTTTCACATTGGATGCCACCCCCAGCCTGGATATCAGTAAGTGGAAATTGCAAATTACAGTCTTTGCAAGCCCACACCAGAATCTGGGTAAAAGCATCCATGCTTTGGTGCTCTGTCTGGCTACAGGCGCAGGTGGAGGAGACAGAAGCAGTGCTGGCACAGGTGTTACGGGTCCTCCTCACCATTTTAAGCCTCCCTCTGTCAAAGTCTCAAATTCCTGTCTACAGCTCTCTGTCCGCTCCTCTTTGCTGTGAACAGAAAGGGTTTTCGATGTGGCTCAGGTTATGGGTTCAAGGGACCAATGGGTCACAGATGAGACCAACAAGGGAGCCCCCTCCCTTCCTACTCCCCTTCCAAACTCCCTTGCAAAACTCCCTGTTAGCAGCTCCTGTTCGCTAAGCTCCCTGGTCGCTTGTGCGCAGCTTTATAAAGCCCTGGCCTGAGTGAATGCCCCGCCCACTGGTTAAGGCTCAGCCAATTACCAGAGGCTTCTAGCTTTCAAACCTTCCTAGTAGCTCCACCTCCAACTGCCAGCTACAGCACACGGTCCTTCAAACAAACAAACCAAACAGACTGACAAACACAAGCTCAGCACACAGCAAGTAACCCCCAAACACACACACAAACCCAAACACTGCAGACAGTCACTTACCCCACAGATGCTGTCTGTGCTCCTCCTTCACCTGGAGAACTCCCTTGCAAAACTCCCTGTTAGCAGCTCCTGTTCGCTAAGCTCCCTGGTCGCTTGTGCGCAGCTTTATAAAGCCCTGGCCTGAGTGAATGCCCCGCCCACTGGTTAAGGCTCAGCCAATTACCAGAGGCTTCTAGCTTTCAAACCTTCCTAGTAGCTCCACCTCCAACTGCCAGCTACAGCACACGGTCCTTCAAACAAACAAACCAAACAGACTGACAAACACAAGCTCAGCACACAGCAAGTAACCCCCAAACACACACACAAACCCAAACACTGCAGACAGTCACTTACCCCACAGATGCTGTCTGTGCTCCTCCTTCACCTGGAGAACTCCCTTGCAAAACTCCCTGTTAGCAGCTCCTGTTCGCTAAGCTCCCTGGTCGCTTGTGCGCAGCTTTATAAAGCCCTGGCCTGAGTGAATGCCCCGCCCACTGGTTAAGGCTCAGCCAATTACCAGAGGCTTCTAGCTTTCAAACCTTCCTAGTAGCTCCACCTCCAACTGCCAGCTACAGCACACGGTCCTTCAAACAAACAAACCAAACAGACTGACAAACACAAGCTCAGCACACAGCAAGTAACCCCCAAACACACACACAAACCCAAACACTGCAGACAGTCACTTACCCCACAGATGCTGTCTGTGCTCCTCCTTCACCTGGAGAACTCCCTTGCAAAACTCCCTGTTAGCAGCTCCTGTTCGCTAAGCTCCCTGGTCGCTTGTGCGCAGCTTTATAAAGCCCTGGCCTGAGTGAATGCCCCGCCCACTGGTTAAGGCTCAGCCAATTACCAGAGGCTTCTAGCTTTCAAACCTTCCTAGTAGCTCCACCTCCAACTGCCAGCTACAGCACACGGTCCTTCAAACAAACAAACCAAACAGACTGACAAACACAAGCTCAGCACACAGCAAGTAACCCCCAAACACACACACAAACCCAAACACTGCAGACAGTCACTTACCCCACAGATGCTGTCTGTGCTCCTCCTTCACCTGGAGAACTCCCTTGCAAAACTCCCTGTTAGCAGCTCCTGTTCGCTAAGCTCCCTGGTCGCTTGTGCGCAGCTTTATAAAGCCCTGGCCTGAGTGAATGCCCCGCCCACTGGTTAAGGCTCAGCCAATTACCAGAGGCTTCTAGCTTTCAAACCTTCCTAGTAGCTCCACCTCCAACTGCCAGCTACAGCACACGGTCCTTCAAACAAACAAACCAAACAGACTGACAAACACAAGCTCAGCACACAGCAAGTAACCCCCAAACACACACACAAACCCAAACACTGCAGACAGTCACTTACCCCACAGATGCTGTCTGTGCTCCTCCTTCACCTGGAGAACTCCCTTGCAAAACTCCCTGTTAGCAGCTCCTGTTCGCTAAGCTCCCTGGTCGCTTGTGCGCAGCTTTATAAAGCCCTGGCCTGAGTGAATGCCCCGCCCACTGGTTAAGGCTCAGCCAATTACCAGAGGCTTCTAGCTTTCAAACCTTCCTAGTAGCTCCACCTCCAACTGCCAGCTACAGCACACGGTCCTTCAAACAAACAAACCAAACAGACTGACAAACACAAGCTCAGCACACAGCAAGTAACCCCCAAACACACACACAAACCCAAACACTGCAGACAGTCACTTACCCCACAGATGCTGTCTGTGCTCCTCCTTCACCTGGAGAACTCCCTTGCAAAACTCCCTGTTAGCAGCTCCTGTTCGCTAAGCTCCCTGGTCGCTTGTGCGCAGCTTTATAAAGCCCTGGCCTGAGTGAATGCCCCGCCCACTGGTTAAGGCTCAGCCAATTACCAGAGGCTTCTAGCTTTCAAACCTTCCTAGTAGCTCCACCTCCAACTGCCAGCTACAGCACACGGTCCTTCAAACAAACAAACCAAACAGACTGACAAACACAAGCTCAGCACACAGCAAGTAACCCCCAAACACACACACAAACCCAAACACTGCAGACAGTCACTTACCCCACAGATGCTGTCTGTGCTCCTCCTTCACCTGGAGAACTCCCTTGCAAAACTCCCTGTTAGCAGCTCCTGTTCGCTAAGCTCCCTGGTCGCTTGTGCGCAGCTTTATAAAGCCCTGGCCTGAGTGAATGCCCCGCCCACTGGTTAAGGCTCAGCCAATTACCAGAGGCTTCTAGCTTTCAAACCTTCCTAGTAGCTCCACCTCCAACTGCCAGCTACAGCACACGGTCCTTCAAACAAACAAACCAAACAGACTGACAAACACAAGCTCAGCACACAGCAAGTAACCCCCAAACACACACACAAACCCAAACACTGCAGACAGTCACTTACCCCACAGATGCTGTCTGTGCTCCTCCTTCACCTGGAGAACTCCCTTGCAAAACTCCCTGTTAGCAGCTCCTGTTCGCTAAGCTCCCTGGTCGCTTGTGCGCAGCTTTATAAAGCCCTGGCCTGAGTGAATGCCCCGCCCACTGGTTAAGGCTCAGCCAATTACCAGAGGCTTCTAGCTTTCAAACCTTCCTAGTAGCTCCACCTCCAACTGCCAGCTACAGCACACGGTCCTTCAAACAAACAAACCAAACAGACTGACAAACACAAGCTCAGCACACAGCAAGTAACCCCCAAACACACACACAAACCCAAACACTGCAGACAGTCACTTACCCCACAGATGCTGTCTGTGCTCCTCCTTCACCTGGAGAACTCCCTTGCAAAACTCCCTGTTAGCAGCTCCTGTTCGCTAAGCTCCCTGGTCGCTTGTGCGCAGCTTTATAAAGCCCTGGCCTGAGTGAATGCCCCGCCCACTGGTTAAGGCTCAGCCAATTACCAGAGGCTTCTAGCTTTCAAACCTTCCTAGTAGCTCCACCTCCAACTGCCAGCTACAGCACACGGTCCTTCAAACAAACAAACCAAACAGACTGACAAACACAAGCTCAGCACACAGCAAGTAACCCCCAAACACACACACAAACCCAAACACTGCAGACAGTCACTTACCCCACAGATGCTGTCTGTGCTCCTCCTTCACCTGGAGAACTCCCTTGCAAAACTCCCTGTTAGCAGCTCCTGTTCGCTAAGCTCCCTGGTCGCTTGTGCGCAGCTTTATAAAGCCCTGGCCTGAGTGAATGCCCCGCCCACTGGTTAAGGCTCAGCCAATTACCAGAGGCTTCTAGCTTTCAAACCTTCCTAGTAGCTCCACCTCCAACTGCCAGCTACAGCACACGGTCCTTCAAACAAACAAACCAAACAGACTGACAAACACAAGCTCAGCACACAGCAAGTAACCCCCAAACACACACACAAACCCAAACACTGCAGACAGTCACTTACCCCACAGATGCTGTCTGTGCTCCTCCTTCACCTGGAGAACTCCCTTGCAAAACTCCCTGTTAGCAGCTCCTGTTCGCTAAGCTCCCTGGTCGCTTGTGCGCAGCTTTATAAAGCCCTGGCCTGAGTGAATGCCCCGCCCACTGGTTAAGGCTCAGCCAATTACCAGAGGCTTCTAGCTTTCAAACCTTCCTAGTAGCTCCACCTCCAACTGCCAGCTACAGCACACGGTCCTTCAAACAAACAAACCAAACAGACTGACAAACACAAGCTCAGCACACAGCAAGTAACCCCCAAACACACACACAAACCCAAACACTGCAGACAGTCACTTACCCCACAGATGCTGTCTGTGCTCCTCCTTCACCTGGAGAACTCCCTTGCAAAACTCCCTGTTAGCAGCTCCTGTTCGCTAAGCTCCCTGGTCGCTTGTGCGCAGCTTTATAAAGCCCTGGCCTGAGTGAATGCCCCGCCCACTGGTTAAGGCTCAGCCAATTACCAGAGGCTTCTAGCTTTCAAACCTTCCTAGTAGCTCCACCTCCAACTGCCAGCTACAGCACACGGTCCTTCAAACAAACAAACCAAACAGACTGACAAACACAAGCTCAGCACACAGCAAGTAACCCCCAAACACACACACAAACCCAAACACTGCAGACAGTCACTTACCCCACAGATGCTGTCTGTGCTCCTCCTTCACCTGGAGAACTCCCTTGCAAAACTCCCTGTTAGCAGCTCCTGTTCGCTAAGCTCCCTGGTCGCTTGTGCGCAGCTTTATAAAGCCCTGGCCTGAGTGAATGCCCCGCCCACTGGTTAAGGCTCAGCCAATTACCAGAGGCTTCTAGCTTTCAAACCTTCCTAGTAGCTCCACCTCCAACTGCCAGCTACAGCACACGGTCCTTCAAACAAACAAACCAAACAGACTGACAAACACAAGCTCAGCACACAGCAAGTAACCCCCAAACACACACACAAACCCAAACACTGCAGACAGTCACTTACCCCACAGATGCTGTCTGTGCTCCTCCTTCACCTGGAGAACTCCCTTGCAAAACTCCCTGTTAGCAGCTCCTGTTCGCTAAGCTCCCTGGTCGCTTGTGCGCAGCTTTATAAAGCCCTGGCCTGAGTGAATGCCCCGCCCACTGGTTAAGGCTCAGCCAATTACCAGAGGCTTCTAGCTTTCAAACCTTCCTAGTAGCTCCACCTCCAACTGCCAGCTACAGCACACGGTCCTTCAAACAAACAAACCAAACAGACTGACAAACACAAGCTCAGCACACAGCAAGTAACCCCCAAACACACACACAAACCCAAACACTGCAGACAGTCACTTACCCCACAGATGCTGTCTGTGCTCCTCCTTCACCTGGAGAACTCCCTTGCAAAACTCCCTGTTAGCAGCTCCTGTTCGCTAAGCTCCCTGGTCGCTTGTGCGCAGCTTTATAAAGCCCTGGCCTGAGTGAATGCCCCGCCCACTGGTTAAGGCTCAGCCAATTACCAGAGGCTTCTAGCTTTCAAACCTTCCTAGTAGCTCCACCTCCAACTGCCAGCTACAGCACACGGTCCTTCAAACAAACAAACCAAACAGACTGACAAACACAAGCTCAGCACACAGCAAGTAACCCCCAAACACACACACAAACCCAAACACTGCAGACAGTCACTTACCCCACAGATGCTGTCTGTGCTCCTCCTTCACCTGGAGAACTCCCTTGCAAAACTCCCTGTTAGCAGCTCCTGTTCGCTAAGCTCCCTGGTCGCTTGTGCGCAGCTTTATAAAGCCCTGGCCTGAGTGAATGCCCCGCCCACTGGTTAAGGCTCAGCCAATTACCAGAGGCTTCTAGCTTTCAAACCTTCCTAGTAGCTCCACCTCCAACTGCCAGCTACAGCACACGGTCCTTCAAACAAACAAACCAAACAGACTGACAAACACAAGCTCAGCACACAGCAAGTAACCCCCAAACACACACACAAACCCAAACACTGCAGACAGTCACTTACCCCACAGATGCTGTCTGTGCTCCTCCTTCACCTGGAGAACTCCCTTGCAAAACTCCCTGTTAGCAGCTCCTGTTCGCTAAGCTCCCTGGTCGCTTGTGCGCAGCTTTATAAAGCCCTGGCCTGAGTGAATGCCCCGCCCACTGGTTAAGGCTCAGCCAATTACCAGAGGCTTCTAGCTTTCAAACCTTCCTAGTAGCTCCACCTCCAACTGCCAGCTACAGCACACGGTCCTTCAAACAAACAAACCAAACAGACTGACAAACACAAGCTCAGCACACAGCAAGTAACCCCCAAACACACACACAAACCCAAACACTGCAGACAGTCACTTACCCCACAGATGCTGTCTGTGCTCCTCCTTCACCTGGAGAACTCCCTTGCAAAACTCCCTGTTAGCAGCTCCTGTTCGCTAAGCTCCCTGGTCGCTTGTGCGCAGCTTTATAAAGCCCTGGCCTGAGTGAATGCCCCGCCCACTGGTTAAGGCTCAGCCAATTACCAGAGGCTTCTAGCTTTCAAACCTTCCTAGTAGCTCCACCTCCAACTGCCAGCTACAGCACACGGTCCTTCAAACAAACAAACCAAACAGACTGACAAACACAAGCTCAGCACACAGCAAGTAACCCCCAAACACACACACAAACCCAAACACTGCAGACAGTCACTTACCCCACAGATGCTGTCTGTGCTCCTCCTTCACCTGGAGAACTCCCTTGCAAAACTCCCTGTTAGCAGCTCCTGTTCGCTAAGCTCCCTGGTCGCTTGTGCGCAGCTTTATAAAGCCCTGGCCTGAGTGAATGCCCCGCCCACTGGTTAAGGCTCAGCCAATTACCAGAGGCTTCTAGCTTTCAAACCTTCCTAGTAGCTCCACCTCCAACTGCCAGCTACAGCACACGGTCCTTCAAACAAACAAACCAAACAGACTGACAAACACAAGCTCAGCACACAGCAAGTAACCCCCAAACACACACACAAACCCAAACACTGCAGACAGTCACTTACCCCACAGATGCTGTCTGTGCTCCTCCTTCACCTGGAGAACTCCCTTGCAAAACTCCCTGTTAGCAGCTCCTGTTCGCTAAGCTCCCTGGTCGCTTGTGCGCAGCTTTATAAAGCCCTGGCCTGAGTGAATGCCCCGCCCACTGGTTAAGGCTCAGCCAATTACCAGAGGCTTCTAGCTTTCAAACCTTCCTAGTAGCTCCACCTCCAACTGCCAGCTACAGCACACGGTCCTTCAAACAAACAAACCAAACAGACTGACAAACACAAGCTCAGCACACAGCAAGTAACCCCCAAACACACACACAAACCCAAACACTGCAGACAGTCACTTACCCCACAGATGCTGTCTGTGCTCCTCCTTCACCTGGAGAACTCCCTTGCAAAACTCCCTGTTAGCAGCTCCTGTTCGCTAAGCTCCCTGGTCGCTTGTGCGCAGCTTTATAAAGCCCTGGCCTGAGTGAATGCCCCGCCCACTGGTTAAGGCTCAGCCAATTACCAGAGGCTTCTAGCTTTCAAACCTTCCTAGTAGCTCCACCTCCAACTGCCAGCTACAGCACACGGTCCTTCAAACAAACAAACCAAACAGACTGACAAACACAAGCTCAGCACACAGCAAGTAACCCCCAAACACACACACAAACCCAAACACTGCAGACAGTCACTTACCCCACAGATGCTGTCTGTGCTCCTCCTTCACCTGGAGAACTCCCTTGCAAAACTCCCTGTTAGCAGCTCCTGTTCGCTAAGCTCCCTGGTCGCTTGTGCGCAGCTTTATAAAGCCCTGGCCTGAGTGAATGCCCCGCCCACTGGTTAAGGCTCAGCCAATTACCAGAGGCTTCTAGCTTTCAAACCTTCCTAGTAGCTCCACCTCCAACTGCCAGCTACAGCACACGGTCCTTCAAACAAACAAACCAAACAGACTGACAAACACAAGCTCAGCACACAGCAAGTAACCCCCAAACACACACACAAACCCAAACACTGCAGACAGTCACTTACCCCACAGATGCTGTCTGTGCTCCTCCTTCACCTGGAGAACTCCCTTGCAAAACTCCCTGTTAGCAGCTCCTGTTCGCTAAGCTCCCTGGTCGCTTGTGCGCAGCTTTATAAAGCCCTGGCCTGAGTGAATGCCCCGCCCACTGGTTAAGGCTCAGCCAATTACCAGAGGCTTCTAGCTTTCAAACCTTCCTAGTAGCTCCACCTCCAACTGCCAGCTACAGCACACGGTCCTTCAAACAAACAAACCAAACAGACTGACAAACACAAGCTCAGCACACAGCAAGTAACCCCCAAACACACACACAAACCCAAACACTGCAGACAGTCACTTACCCCACAGATGCTGTCTGTGCTCCTCCTTCACCTGGAGAACTCCCTTGCAAAACTCCCTGTTAGCAGCTCCTGTTCGCTAAGCTCCCTGGTCGCTTGTGCGCAGCTTTATAAAGCCCTGGCCTGAGTGAATGCCCCGCCCACTGGTTAAGGCTCAGCCAATTACCAGAGGCTTCTAGCTTTCAAACCTTCCTAGTAGCTCCACCTCCAACTGCCAGCTACAGCACACGGTCCTTCAAACAAACAAACCAAACAGACTGACAAACACAAGCTCAGCACACAGCAAGTAACCCCCAAACACACACACAAACCCAAACACTGCAGACAGTCACTTACCCCACAGATGCTGTCTGTGCTCCTCCTTCACCTGGAGAACTCCCTTGCAAAACTCCCTGTTAGCAGCTCCTGTTCGCTAAGCTCCCTGGTCGCTTGTGCGCAGCTTTATAAAGCCCTGGCCTGAGTGAATGCCCCGCCCACTGGTTAAGGCTCAGCCAATTACCAGAGGCTTCTAGCTTTCAAACCTTCCTAGTAGCTCCACCTCCAACTGCCAGCTACAGCACACGGTCCTTCAAACAAACAAACCAAACAGACTGACAAACACAAGCTCAGCACACAGCAAGTAACCCCCAAACACACACACAAACCCAAACACTGCAGACAGTCACTTACCCCACAGATGCTGTCTGTGCTCCTCCTTCACCTGGAGAACTCCCTTGCAAAACTCCCTGTTAGCAGCTCCTGTTCGCTAAGCTCCCTGGTCGCTTGTGCGCAGCTTTATAAAGCCCTGGCCTGAGTGAATGCCCCGCCCACTGGTTAAGGCTCAGCCAATTACCAGAGGCTTCTAGCTTTCAAACCTTCCTAGTAGCTCCACCTCCAACTGCCAGCTACAGCACACGGTCCTTCAAACAAACAAACCAAACAGACTGACAAACACAAGCTCAGCACACAGCAAGTAACCCCCAAACACACACACAAACCCAAACACTGCAGACAGTCACTTACCCCACAGATGCTGTCTGTGCTCCTCCTTCACCTGGAGAACTCCCTTGCAAAACTCCCTGTTAGCAGCTCCTGTTCGCTAAGCTCCCTGGTCGCTTGTGCGCAGCTTTATAAAGCCCTGGCCTGAGTGAATGCCCCGCCCACTGGTTAAGGCTCAGCCAATTACCAGAGGCTTCTAGCTTTCAAACCTTCCTAGTAGCTCCACCTCCAACTGCCAGCTACAGCACACGGTCCTTCAAACAAACAAACCAAACAGACTGACAAACACAAGCTCAGCACACAGCAAGTAACCCCCAAACACACACACAAACCCAAACACTGCAGACAGTCACTTACCCCACAGATGCTGTCTGTGCTCCTCCTTCACCTGGAGAACTCCCTTGCAAAACTCCCTGTTAGCAGCTCCTGTTCGCTAAGCTCCCTGGTCGCTTGTGCGCAGCTTTATAAAGCCCTGGCCTGAGTGAATGCCCCGCCCACTGGTTAAGGCTCAGCCAATTACCAGAGGCTTCTAGCTTTCAAACCTTCCTAGTAGCTCCACCTCCAACTGCCAGCTACAGCACACGGTCCTTCAAACAAACAAACCAAACAGACTGACAAACACAAGCTCAGCACACAGCAAGTAACCCCCAAACACACACACAAACCCAAACACTGCAGACAGTCACTTACCCCACAGATGCTGTCTGTGCTCCTCCTTCACCTGGAGAACTCCCTTGCAAAACTCCCTGTTAGCAGCTCCTGTTCGCTAAGCTCCCTGGTCGCTTGTGCGCAGCTTTATAAAGCCCTGGCCTGAGTGAATGCCCCGCCCACTGGTTAAGGCTCAGCCAATTACCAGAGGCTTCTAGCTTTCAAACCTTCCTAGTAGCTCCACCTCCAACTGCCAGCTACAGCACACGGTCCTTCAAACAAACAAACCAAACAGACTGACAAACACAAGCTCAGCACACAGCAAGTAACCCCCAAACACACACACAAACCCAAACACTGCAGACAGTCACTTACCCCACAGATGCTGTCTGTGCTCCTCCTTCACCTGGAGAACTCCCTTGCAAAACTCCCTGTTAGCAGCTCCTGTTCGCTAAGCTCCCTGGTCGCTTGTGCGCAGCTTTATAAAGCCCTGGCCTGAGTGAATGCCCCGCCCACTGGTTAAGGCTCAGCCAATTACCAGAGGCTTCTAGCTTTCAAACCTTCCTAGTAGCTCCACCTCCAACTGCCAGCTACAGCACACGGTCCTTCAAACAAACAAACCAAACAGACTGACAAACACAAGCTCAGCACACAGCAAGTAACCCCCAAACACACACACAAACCCAAACACTGCAGACAGTCACTTACCCCACAGATGCTGTCTGTGCTCCTCCTTCACCTGGAGAACTCCCTTGCAAAACTCCCTGTTAGCAGCTCCTGTTCGCTAAGCTCCCTGGTCGCTTGTGCGCAGCTTTATAAAGCCCTGGCCTGAGTGAATGCCCCGCCCACTGGTTAAGGCTCAGCCAATTACCAGAGGCTTCTAGCTTTCAAACCTTCCTAGTAGCTCCACCTCCAACTGCCAGCTACAGCACACGGTCCTTCAAACAAACAAACCAAACAGACTGACAAACACAAGCTCAGCACACAGCAAGTAACCCCCAAACACACACACAAACCCAAACACTGCAGACAGTCACTTACCCCACAGATGCTGTCTGTGCTCCTCCTTCACCTGGAGAACTCCCTTGCAAAACTCCCTGTTAGCAGCTCCTGTTCGCTAAGCTCCCTGGTCGCTTGTGCGCAGCTTTATAAAGCCCTGGCCTGAGTGAATGCCCCGCCCACTGGTTAAGGCTCAGCCAATTACCAGAGGCTTCTAGCTTTCAAACCTTCCTAGTAGCTCCACCTCCAACTGCCAGCTACAGCACACGGTCCTTCAAACAAACAAACCAAACAGACTGACAAACACAAGCTCAGCACACAGCAAGTAACCCCCAAACACACACACAAACCCAAACACTGCAGACAGTCACTTACCCCACAGATGCTGTCTGTGCTCCTCCTTCACCTGGAGAACTCCCTTGCAAAACTCCCTGTTAGCAGCTCCTGTTCGCTAAGCTCCCTGGTCGCTTGTGCGCAGCTTTATAAAGCCCTGGCCTGAGTGAATGCCCCGCCCACTGGTTAAGGCTCAGCCAATTACCAGAGGCTTCTAGCTTTCAAACCTTCCTAGTAGCTCCACCTCCAACTGCCAGCTACAGCACACGGTCCTTCAAACAAACAAACCAAACAGACTGACAAACACAAGCTCAGCACACAGCAAGTAACCCCCAAACACACACACAAACCCAAACACTGCAGACAGTCACTTACCCCACAGATGCTGTCTGTGCTCCTCCTTCACCTGGAGAACTCCCTTGCAAAACTCCCTGTTAGCAGCTCCTGTTCGCTAAGCTCCCTGGTCGCTTGTGCGCAGCTTTATAAAGCCCTGGCCTGAGTGAATGCCCCGCCCACTGGTTAAGGCTCAGCCAATTACCAGAGGCTTCTAGCTTTCAAACCTTCCTAGTAGCTCCACCTCCAACTGCCAGCTACAGCACACGGTCCTTCAAACAAACAAACCAAACAGACTGACAAACACAAGCTCAGCACACAGCAAGTAACCCCCAAACACACACACAAACCCAAACACTGCAGACAGTCACTTACCCCACAGATGCTGTCTGTGCTCCTCCTTCACCTGGAGAACTCCCTTGCAAAACTCCCTGTTAGCAGCTCCTGTTCGCTAAGCTCCCTGGTCGCTTGTGCGCAGCTTTATAAAGCCCTGGCCTGAGTGAATGCCCCGCCCACTGGTTAAGGCTCAGCCAATTACCAGAGGCTTCTAGCTTTCAAACCTTCCTAGTAGCTCCACCTCCAACTGCCAGCTACAGCACACGGTCCTTCAAACAAACAAACCAAACAGACTGACAAACACAAGCTCAGCACACAGCAAGTAACCCCCAAACACACACACAAACCCAAACACTGCAGACAGTCACTTACCCCACAGATGCTGTCTGTGCTCCTCCTTCACCTGGAGAACTCCCTTGCAAAACTCCCTGTTAGCAGCTCCTGTTCGCTAAGCTCCCTGGTCGCTTGTGCGCAGCTTTATAAAGCCCTGGCCTGAGTGAATGCCCCGCCCACTGGTTAAGGCTCAGCCAATTACCAGAGGCTTCTAGCTTTCAAACCTTCCTAGTAGCTCCACCTCCAACTGCCAGCTACAGCACACGGTCCTTCAAACAAACAAACCAAACAGACTGACAAACACAAGCTCAGCACACAGCAAGTAACCCCCAAACACACACACAAACCCAAACACTGCAGACAGTCACTTACCCCACAGATGCTGTCTGTGCTCCTCCTTCACCTGGAGAACTCCCTTGCAAAACTCCCTGTTAGCAGCTCCTGTTCGCTAAGCTCCCTGGTCGCTTGTGCCCC